>NW_026017110.1:58919882-59110085 GCF_020466585.1 Dendroctonus ponderosae | reverse complement strand
CAAGATTATGCCAAAATTTCATGTTTTCCGTCCTCTTTTTGCTCATATCTCGGAGGCAAAATGAGCAAGAACGCTCATTTGTACATCATTCTAGACAGAAATAAATGACATTTTTAGAAAGTGAGCCATGGATGGCGAATTGTTGGCAGTTTTCTCAAAAAATGCTTGAATTCAAGGTGTTTTAGATTTGTGTGGTTTTTTTTTAGCTGCAAAATCCACTTGAACATGACGCTGCTTTTTTGAAGTTTCTCAAGAACCATTCGAGCCAGAGAATTCGTTTTGGCATCGTTGGATAGAGAATTGAATGGGGGGTCATGACCCCCATGACCCCCCCCCCTGGATCCGCTCTTGGTCAGTTGTAAATTCGAGAGCAGCAAGTGTTTTTTGCTGTTGGGTTTGTGAAATAAAACTTAAAAAAAATAATTGTTTTGCGACCAAAAACCAAATTATATTGCAAACACCTATTGACTACTGTGCTATTTTATTATCTGATCTTGAACGAATCGATGTAATAGCCGATTGATCTACAAATTTGCGCTGAGCCTCAGGCTGTCCTTGTCCTAGCGACCTAATGAAATATTCATTGTGCCGTCACATCATGCATCATTAAGGGTGAAAATATATTTCTCCTTTCGCTCAAAGGCCCGTATCCATATATTGAATTAATCACAATTGGTCTCTGTTTTGCTATTATTCCATGTTTCCGCATCGGGGCTACCTCCTGTCCTACTGAATATTAATTCCGGTATAATCAAATCTCACGGCTAAGGGACTTGAATTCGAACTATCTCATTTCGACATCAACTGCAGCAGAAAGTTTTGTGGTTTCTCTATAGCATTTTTCTGAAGAGCTTCAGGAAAATAGTCGGCGAAGTCGGGGAAGAATCCTGTCCTGATGTCGACTCCGACACGGGCATTAATTGCAAACCGGATGTTCCCAGATTGTTCTGCGTCCTGGGATTATTGGCAAAATGCTCTATACAAACATCGACGAAATTTATCGCGAAAGGCCAAATAAATCATAATTCAATACAATTTTAGGTAAGCCATACATCTGCCGTTCCTGCTGAATATTTAACTCTGACAGATGTCTGTGTCGGCAAGTTCGGTTATGCCGAAGTTTTGATGGACCTATCTAGGGTAACGCGTTAAAAATTTAAAAGCGTCAATACCTCATGAATAAAATTAAGCTCTTCTTCATGTTTCTTCTCATGTTTACAAACAGATTTGCAATTCTTTACCGGAGAAGTAGCTAGTGGCCTGTTAACCCCAACAATATTACAGCTAATAAACATTTCATTTCATTCAATTACTGGCAATCAAAAGCAAATTTGCGTCTGGGATTCACTACTCGTTATATACCTACATTTCGGCTGGGTATTGTTTCCATTTCTCCTGCTATATGCAGAAACATTTCTGATATATTTGCTTAGCTTAGAATTCTTTGACGATGCTCACCAAGCCTTCGGCAGAATAATATCAACGTCAAAATTATGCACCCTTCTTTTCAAACTGTATTTACTAAGATGTTCTTCGGCAAATACGCAAAGTCTTGAATCGTACCTAAATGTAGACAAAAAATGCCTACGATCTTAAATCAACAAATACTCCAGATAAAAGGTTTCCCTTGTATTTCAATTGCTTTTTGCGACTGCATATGAAATAATACTCGCATCACATATTTAATATTCCGTTCACGTTCGAATTTTTGCGCATCTAAAGTATTCACTAACAGCAAATGCTCGCTGATGAGAAACTTTAATATTCGACTCTAAGGATGAAATTTTCCTCAACGAAAGAAAGCTTCATAATGTGCTTATTCTACTGGCAAAAAACGTTGTCATACAGTGCAGAATGTAGAGCGTCTTATTTTGTCAACTCGTTTGATTCCGGGAAAACAATCACGTTGCATGATGCGATATGCCTATATGGATTGTTGAGTCTACAATAAAGAACATATAACCGATTTAAGAGCTACCGCACAAAAAGTGCTTCAAATGAGACCAATTTCAAAGTATTTTCTATAGCGCGTTGCTCATTTTCTTGAAATGAAAACTGTATGTAAAATACACCTGTGAACCATTTACCTTTCAAATAAGTCATTTATCGTCTGTTAAAGATCAGGCATTACAAAATTGAACGAAGTAGCCTGAAATTTCGGAAGATCATACGCCGTCTTAATAAGCTAATAAAATATTTGATAACGCTTTGTTATCCGTGAATTGAAAGTTCCCCTTCGCTATTAAAGGATACGGAAAGTTGGATGTAAACAAAGGGTTTCAGCAAGCCGAACAGCGTACAGAAATATAAGCACTTCATTTGAATAAGAAAAATACCTTTTTACAATGAACAGATTTTATGCGTAAATAATCGCGTACAGCTAAAGCTTAAGGGAAATATAATATGCAATTGAAAATAACATTTAATAGCTATTGTTCGTTACAAAATAGTCCACTTGGAAGCAAGTTAAATGCCCATTATAGTCAACTATCCTCTATTCTCGTTTAGGATGCCGCTGAAGAAAATGGAAATATGCTCCTTTTGCCCATCACTTTATCGGCCATGTCGCTCTGGGCTATGAAAGTCTAAATTTCTTATTTCCATATCGTTATTGATTTCCCGGAATTTAGCGTGACGATTCACGAAAACTTGCATTCTGCGTAAATTAACTACATAATAAGGTTGTGGACCATTTTTCCATACCAAAGAGCTTTTACTGTGTGAGAATAATATTGTTGCAATTATTAGCGCCAGTTTGATAAAAGTAGCTTTCCTCTGAGTCTACTAGAAACTTTACGACATAAAATCAGCACTTAGAGAGGATGAGGATAAAACTCTCAATTTCGTGAGTAAAATATATCATGAATAAATGCGAATGATATGAGAGCGAAACCAGTAAAATTGATAACGTATAAAATGCAAAATACTGCCAAAATATGTTTTCATTTAAACTCAAAGTGAATTGAACGTCCCAAAGGCCGGAACGTATATCCCAGGACGGAGCAAATAGAGGATTGGCGCTCATTTTAAACTTTAAAAGTTCCGATCCATCTCGGATTTAAGCTCGCATCGGCAGCTTCTATATTAAGAAGAACTTTTCTGAAAGAATCATTAATAAAATTACTTTTGCGGAGACATTGCATTCAATTTGGAAAAAGCGTTCCAAATCAAATGCTTTCCCGATTGACTTTAGTTGACTGACAGGGTTTATTTCAATCCAACCCAAGGAATTTTAATAAAATGTTGAAATTTTCAGCCGTATTGCCGCTAAGTGTTTTATGGACTTTTACGGACGGTTAAAATAATATACATTGTACACGTTACTGGAAAATACCAAAAATATTTTGTAAAATTATGTAAAATCCATTATAATTCACAACTTTCTAAGCTGATTGCTTAAATTGTTTTATCGACGGAATATACAAATTATGAAAATCACGCTTTCATACCATAAATTTATCATTTACTTTTTGCTCGCTGTAGAGTGACCTCATTTAGCGAATGAAAAGCTTATTTCATTTTCCATTATTTTTCGCTCTGGAATCCAAAATTCTCGTAGTTCTGATTGCTGGATTCCAGAGGCGTCGTCATTGTTTAGGAGAAATTGTGAGAAAGTTGACCTCGCCGTGCAAAAAACGGATGTCCTTCTGCGAGCAGCTTTAGATCGTGACGAGTCAAGATGATTACATTTTTGAAAGTATTTGAAGAAAATATGATGCAAATCTTAATACCATCTTTTGAAGTTTGTATTGGACCGATGAGTGTTAAAGATTATCATTCTAGAATCCACGAGCTTTATTTGCTCAACATTGCCAATATGAGTTAAGGGTTTTTCAGCTAATCGGTTAACAAATATATGACGATTAATTATTTCAAAAAATCTGGCGATGGCTGATGGTTCTTGTTCTACGCCAATGAGTGTTCGGCTGGAAGGCGCCAAACGCTTTATACGTTTTATATGTACTTTTCGTCTACTGTGCCAAAAGAAAATAATACTTTATAAAATACATCCAGAGGGCATTTGCCTTTGACTCCATAAAAACCAAGAATAATGCTAATAAAACTACTGTGGAAATGGAGATAAAGTGAAGCTCACTTTTTACATATTTCCATTTTAAAGAATACAGTGGCATACTTTTTTGGAATGATATTGTAATTTTTGATGGCTGGCCTTTGCAGAAAGATTTGTTTTATGGGCACTTTGACACAAATGCTTTCAGAAAAATATTTCGGATTATTATCGTTGATGTGATCCTGACCTTTTCAGATGGACGTTTGTCTGAAACCTTTTAAGCTGGACAACTCGACCGAGTATATGAATACAAAGCTCAATAATCGTTAGCTTATTTTTTCCTTTCAAGAAAATACAAGCCAAGAATACATACTTGCATGAAATATTAATCAACGGAATAGATGAGGGACAACGGAATTTCAAAAGAAATGTGCCCATTTAAAAATAGCCAGGCCAAAACACATTAGTTTTTCGAATGAACCATTTAGCAGAACAAAATTAAACCGGACGTAAATAGTTTTGTAAGCAATGTATCTCTACACGCTTAAGTGTCCAGTCGAGTGATTGATGGTCCATTTCAAAAAAGGAATGCAATAATATCTGAGTTACAAAAAAGAGCCACGCATTGATGCTCCGAACATGATCGATATCAGATGGAGCTGTTTTATTATTTTTTTTAGTTTCGTTTATTGGAAATATGAGAGACCGGGACAGATATAACTGGGTCAGTTTTTCTTGTACCATCTGAAAGCTAATAAAGAATCCGCAATATAGACGCTCACTTAAAACCGTTTGTTTTTTCAAGGGTTTGGATTAAGTAGAAATAACAGTTTCCACTTAATCCAGATCCATGAAATAATATTTCGCTTTATTATCGTGGTATCTATGGAAATATTGGAAAAATATTTGATTAATTAAAAGCTGAGCTGTGAAAAATGAGAATGCTGAAAAATCCTCAAACCGATTAGAGCTGACGTTCAGGAAAAAATAATCCTGATGCCTGGAATGTTTAAATATTCAAGAATATTATATATATGCAATTATTCAGAAAAAGTCATCGACAGATTTAATCTTCATTTTGTTTGCAATTTTAATTATTTCTTCTTCAAACAAATCAAAATTTATTCACAGCAATGACCTACGATGAAAGACAATGTGCCGTAATTTTACAACCGATATAACAGTTTACAAATGTCTTCGAAGCTTTTAGGGAAACGTGATTCTTTCAAATTTTATAGTCCGAGTCGTTGCATCTCAGCCTTGTGGAAATTTAAATGCATATAAAAGCAATTTGACGGAAAATGTCTACCTAAAGTTTCACTAAAATGCTAAGTAATTCAAACTTGTTCGTTTTAAACGATGTGATGGGGCAGTGAAGCTGACTATTTTTAGTCTATTTGAACACCATAAGAAGCCTAGATTTGTTTTACTTGGGACAGTGTAATTTAATAAAACTCTCTGTGATCGTTGAATGTTTCTACAAAATTTCCATCTCATTTTTGAGTTGATCCTCACTAGTGTAGTACATACTCAAAGGATGCGAAATTGCGTTCAAATTCTAATCCGCTCTAAAACACGTACGGTGAATTTTAAACAGACTAAGATACTCCGGAGCAATGTTGTAGGTTATCGATTGCAGGATAGGTTTTTTGGTCATAGTTGAACAATATTATAACGACAAAGGCGGCTTTGTGTAACACAGCTTCGAAAATGCCGTTGCCGAAAATATTAATTACTTTCGATAATAAGCTCGACACTCTGAAAGCAAGTAATCCACTGAATCAATCAAGGAGATTTTGGATAAAAGGGTTGGTTTTAATTGAAATTTTATACGGAAATTTGATACGATATTAACTGGGAAGAAGGGCACCGCTCATTCCACAGGCTCTTGTTGAGAATACAGCATCTATTTAACTGTAAATCAACCTGAACAAGAGACTTGCAATGTTAAGCCCGGTTTGAATGCAAATGAAAACCCGAAAACAAATTAACAAGAAGTAGCGCTTGGCAATTGTACTTTACGTGTTCGAAATGAAAGGAGAAACGATCCAATGCACAAGTTTTTCTTGGATGGTTAAGGAGTTACAAGAAATGGCTCATCGATTCTTTGTTGCTTTGCTACGATTGAAGGAAGGTTTACACCCAACGACACGACAAAACATTCTTATTAGATAAGTAAATGGTGGTGTTCACATTAACCGGCACAATCTAATAAGAATGTTTTGGCGTGTCGTTGCCGGTCCCTTGGGTGTCTGATAGTGTGAATCAGCCTTAAAAATGTATTTTTTCTTCTCAATCCATGCTTGAAACTATCTACTTGAATAATAAACATACTTGGAAGAAACTGAGGATGGCTAGTGCATTTGGTTGAAAAACCCTGTATAGTTCGAGCCTGATGTGAATTGAAGTGCGGAAGTCGATGAACAAACATAATCAGATTAGCGAATATTGACAACCTTTAATGGAAAGCTCTGGTATTGCAAATGAAAGCGATTCATTGTCAGTGCCATTTGCACAAATAACTTGCAACAGGGAAATGCGGATTAAGCCAAACATTTATACTTTTCCTAATGACGCACCATTTTCCGATATTCAAACAAAGTGACGTTCGTAGAACATTTAAATTAAAGTCAGCCTTCAAAATGACATTAGCGACGATTAAACGGCCGATTAAACGAGGATTTAGTAAAACCCAGTTACGCCTGTCGTTCTAGGCGGGGAATTAAACGCTATTCTAACGCAATACCATTGAGACCAGCTACGCAGATCTATTTATGCGTTTGCATTATTAGAACATTCGAAATTCGAAAAGTTTTTAATAAACGAACAACCGGACATTAATTAACCATATTGATCTACGAGCAATTCCCAGCGAGTGGAAAAACGTAAATCAAACTAGATAAATGGAACGATAACGCTTAAAAGAGCATTGATTAACCAAGTAACCGATATACCAGAATCAATCTGTGTAGTACATTTTCCCTTGGCACTAATATAAAAATGAACTGCGCGTTTTAAGCTTGATTGCAATGTTTTCAATTTTGCGAGCTCGAAAACCCAACAGGCCTGCATACCTCTATTGCATTAATTTTGCGAAAAGATTTCGTTTTATGCTTTTTTTCCCATTTGGAAGGGCCATTTAGGACTCCAACAATGCTGTAATAATTGCCATTTTACAATTAACGTTTGCGTAGATCGATAGCCTTGTTGACTCGATTTAATCAGTGCTTCATTTCAATTCGATACAGGGTGATTTTTACCAGGGCGACCATTGCTTTAAACTGGTACGTTTTTTGGGCCTTGGGTAGGATGTCGTGTAAAATCATGTATTCCTGATGTTTCACCACTCGTGTTTGCGAAACGTCGGGAAGAAATGATTTTCATCCTACCCAAGGCCCAAAAAACGTACCAGTTTAAAGCAATGGTCGCAAAGCCTTTTGATAAAAGTCCCCTCACTTTAGTGCTTAAGTATTCCAATATGCTACCAATCAAACATGAGACCATTTCAAACTAATACTAAATAAGAAAGTTGAAATTCGATCTTCAACTGTTAAAACTTTCTAGAAAATTTTTCATACTCTCCAAGTGAGCACATATAACCCCTCAAAAGAGATGACGACAAATTTGAATCACCCTGCAGCAAACTTGTTACAAAATCTTTTAAGCACCACAATAATTCCAGAGAAAAGTTCTATTCGTTGCTACTGTAAAAAAAGAAAAACGCTTTAGTTTTGCCTCATTAGTAAATCATAGTAACAAATAATCTACTAAAGGGCTTGATTTGAAAATTTCATGAACTGCTATGAAAAACATTAATTTAAAATACCCCATTAAGCAGTCTCTCCAAGCCCAAATTGAATGAATGGCCCAACATCCTAAAACCGCTAAGAGTATGAAGCGATGGAATTTAATTCCCATTTATTAAGGCTACGTAAGGTAAAGGAATGTTTGATGCTAGTTAATGCCCTGTTCAATTCACAAACGGTTGCAAAATTTAAATAATTTATCTTGGCATAGATAATCATCAGAACAAACGGCGTACCAGTTCCCTGGTAATGTACTCATTCTACGAAATAAATTATACCGCTGGAGATAAAGTTAATCAGGAAACTATCTCAACATCGTTGATTGTTCGTTTTTTCTCTTCAATTCACGTTGCGTTGTCAAGTAAACTCTGTGCTTTTCTCCATAGAATGCTGGCACTTGCTCAGTCAACAAATATAAATGAATATTATACAACTCGATTTGACTCTCAGCAAAGTTTACAGACAGAACTTTAAACATACTTTGTATCTCTGTTTTCCATTTTATTCATGACGTTGTCTCTTATGAAAACTTCTTAAGCCTTTTATACCTCCTTGAAATTCAATTAAATTTATTTCAAAGTAGCTTAGAGATAGTTTCAAGACACTAGGCGAGATCCTGGGGATATGCCAAAGCACAACTCGAGAGGTGCGCAATAAATAATACTTATTTCTCGTGTGATTAACTAACTCAGCTCATTCGATTTTATGGCATTGTAGTTCCCATTCTCATCATAAATATTATGAGGAAGTTTTACGAGCGCAGTTACGCTCACAGAGCAAATTTTTATGAAGATAATTTTTCATCGATATTATACTGCTCTTGAAAAAGCGATTTTATTAGAGTTTTCTTACTATATATCATGGTTGCTAAAGAAGCACTTCTTAAATAAGATGCTAACGTTATGCGCAAGTATCACATTAGAGCATTCTCCAATGGGAGTTGCGTACTAAAGGACAACAGAAAATACTACATCAATAATTAAAATTATATATTTAGATTTTTCCAGGCGTTGCAATTATGATAAATTAAAGCATATCAGCCTTGAGCTTTGAGTACTCAATATGTTTTGCGATATCAGGCAAGCATGCATGTAGGATGGCCTGATGATTAACGATCCAAGACTTGACAAATGATACGCGTGTTGTTTCAAGAAAGAAGACCGCTGGTCACGGCATCAAATTAAATATCATATCACAGTGTCTGATTCCGGCTTTTAATAGACTTCAACCCTTAATTAACTGGGTTGAGGGCAAAAAATTATCTGCTATTAAATTGGCAATTATTTAAATGAATAACCCAGACAGACATAACTCTGCTGCAATACGCAATAACTAATTGTTTGAAAAGGGTCTGAATAATGTGTGAAACTTTCAATTACTTTGGCTTTGCTTCTTCGGAAACAACCGCTCGAAAGTTTTCAAAGAGAACATCCTGCAAAGTAGCAACTGATTAAATTTCCTAAACAACTGTCGTTTATAGCAAACCCAGCCACTCTACAGTTAAACCGGAGATAAATAAAGGTTTGCGCCGCAACTCAAAATTATCAACATTATATTTGATACCCTAAAATAATAAGGGCTTTACCGCGAACACCAAGAGATTTATGTTTCGATAAATAATTATAATTGCCACAAGTAATATTTACCTTTTACAAGCGCCGCTCTTGAATACTCCGCGAATGGATAATGAGATGTTTTATGTATCACAACTACGCTTTAACAATTATGGAAATGAAAAGGAACATCGTTTCCTTAATAAAACAGGAAAGCTATCAATTTGGAAAAAATATGGAGACATGTCTTCTACCAACTTCCTTCTATCTATTAATAAAACTTTTTTGAAAGAAAGCCAAGGTGTTCACTTTTCTTGAAGTTAAAATAAATGAAGCTAGAATAGAAGACAAATTCGTTCAATTATCCGTAAGCAAACGAAAAATTTGCTAACCAATTTAAAACGGGTTTTCTAATAGAAATCTATCCGTAGATATTCTTCCAGATTGCATGATACTCGGAATTACTCTAATACGATTCGATAAGCATTTTCTGGAACGTCAAAGCAGAACTGACGATAAGAGATTAATTCGCTAATTACGGTGTTTCGGTCTTTATTTATCGGATCTTAATTTGAAATTAATTATTGCTGAGAATTTTAATTGGCGAAGATTAATGCAATTCCTGCGATTAAATTCTTGTTAACCTGTTTCAGCTGTTCTCCTTTTTCGTCACACAAATATTGACTTTTTTTATTCGAAACAATTGGACCGGGAATCTTTGACGATTACGATTAACGAAGCGACAATTTATTTCTTGTCGTTAAGAGAATTCTGGTAACGGACATGAGTCGATATGACGGCAGTTAATATGTGGGTCAGATCAAAGATATTAAAGACTATTATTTATTTTTAAATAAAGATGTGCAATAAATCGCAAAAAATATCCTTCTTCCTATATATCCCTAAGGCCTTGTACCTTGTCAGCACTGATTTTTACCAGAAAGAATTACTTTGCCACTTTGTCCGCAACATTGGAACCCTGATAAAATGAAATATCCTTTATCCTCATTTTACGATAATATTGTTTCATAGCGCTGGCATAGCAGTTAAGTGTTCCGGAAGACATTCCCCTTGTTCAAAATCATTTAACCAAAAAACAGGAAAGATCGTTTAATTATTAAGAGGATATTACCCGAATGTTTTTTTTCTAAATCGAAGGCGCTAATTTCATCTTTTTTTTATTGCAAAATAGATGTCCTTCTAGAGTATGTGTAAGAAAATATAGTTTAATAAGGGGATATTAGTCAAATTTACCAGATGCTCCTACTTTCTACACCGAAAACTCTGATTTCCGCATATTCTCCACTTAAAAATATATGTCTTTTCAGAGTCGCCCTCGACTAATTTGCATGTTGCAGTAATTTTTATAAATACATGTATCAACAGTTCAAAATGCAAGCTTGTAAAATTGCAATTCAACAGCCTTGACATATTTAAAAATTTAATTCCCAGCTACACGACTTGCCTATGCATGCACATGAGCAAGCACATGTTGCTTTTAACTCCTCTTTAATTAAAGGATGTTTAAGCAGCTGCACAACCATATCATATCCCGGTTCCTGCAATATGGCAACAATCAACGGAAAATACAAAAACTTCGTTTTCGTTCATTTTCATATTTCCACCGTTTTGCGAGTTTTGTTTGAAACTTTGGGGACATTTGCTTGGGTTTTAGGAGCGTCATATGGCATTCAAGCAATAAAACATTGTTAGCGTACTTGAAATAATGCGCAGAACGTGGCTTTTTAAATATATTAGGGACTTATATATGGTATATTGGCTTTGATTAGCTCAAGATTAACTACCAGTACATTTCAAAGAGTGAATTATTTCATGGAACCCCAAAATACTAAGCCTCAAAGTATCTACGCACTATCATAAGTGGGAAACTACCACAAAAATGTCTCACATAATTTGACAAACTTCGTAGAATAATTTGGGAGCTACGAGCCAGAATTAGTGATAAGGATAATTTGCGATTTCCCCAAGAAAATTCCTCGATACCTGATCCAAAGGGTTAACACTGCCTGCTGCCACTGCTGGTTTTCGTATAACCTGCACAATTTTATCAATATTTGGTTTTGCCTCGGAGTCGAGAGGTTTTCAGGAATTTGCGGTTTACCCTGTCAAGCCCCAAATGTTTTAGGGCCTTGAAGAAATTGCTAGTTAATTAAATTCAACCTGTATTATCGGAGGCATTCAAAAACAAAGATAATTTTCCACATTTAATTTTATTAAAAGCAATTTTGGGGACTGGGGGTATCTATCTACTAAATGACATTCCCAAGTTTATTTAATTTTGATAATACAAAACTAATTATTTCAGAGCTTAGAGAGCAAAAAGCGATATTTTTCTCCACGAACAAAATAGATTGTACCAACTTTAAGCCGCGCTTTCTTCTAGACCTGCCAGCCTGTTTCACATAGTGGTACATTAATTTGGCGTTTTTGTTAAGAAGGAAATATTACCACTTTGTGCGTGCACATACAACAAAGATTATGTGAGGCTCGAAATGAACTTGATAATATAAAAAGAGATTTTCATCTCGTGTTCCTTATATGCTTACAAGAGGCGTGATAAGGAATACATTTGTTCCAACGGACGCTCAGAATGACGACGAATAACTGCCAAACCAAAAAAGTTCGCTCATTTGATTGATTAATTGGTGCTTTAAAAAACTCAACGGAAATAATTTGCATTAATTTCTGCTTAAAATTGCTGAGCAACTAACTTGAAACCATTGCGATCTCCATATCACACCCTTTAGACAACTTCTATTCAAATCGGTTTGAGAGTTATGGTACATTTACCGCTAAGTTAAGAAAATTTGCTCATTTTCCCGGTTGCTTGACTTATAGGGATCAAGCTTCATCGAGCAATTTTTATGGCCTTAATATCGCATTTCCAACACGTTTTGAGTGAATACTTTATTATTTTGGTTACCGTCCAATTTCCTGGATAATGTCTATATCTTGGTGCTGAATGATTGGACACTAATGACCACCGATCCTTAATTAAATGGGCAATCTGCGAGTCCCATTAGATTGGTTGGAAGCAAATGTTTTCATTACACAATGCTGGAATATTACAATAGCAGTTTACTACCGAGCTTTTTTATCGTACTCAAATACATTTTATACTGCCGCCTGTTTGCCAATAAATCTTGTTTAGTATCAATTTTCCGGATCTGATTTGTATTAAATCAAGGGTTGAATTAATTGAGTTATGGCCGTAGGGTCTTAATAAACTTGCTTCGTTACCAAACTAATTAGAAGTTCCCCTCTTTTTATTATTTCATCGTTCCCTACAGTTCTAATCGTAAGTATGCTTTATTATCACACTCTAATAAAGAGCAATTGCACTAATAATCACCTTCAATCACTTGTCTCACTCTAGCCCTTTGTATATGACATTTTATGGCTTTTTCTAACCCTCACGTAATTTTTATGTTGTATATACACGCACAACACGGTCATATTTTCACCCTGATAAAAACGACAAGTTAATGTATAAGTCCCGGATAAAGGTTGGCAGCTCTAAAAAGAAACGGGCGGTAAAAATAGGTGTAATCTTCTTTTTGTTTATGGTGATGAATATCTTTGAGGTGTTAAGGGTTGTAGATTATTTTCGTTATTTATTTATTACGTGCTGCTGCTGACCATCCATAACCAGTTGGTAACAAAATTGTTTATTTACATCAAAATAATTTTTACAAAGCCTTTTTGACTAAATTACTAATTAATATTTTGCTCCAATTAGTACGTGTCGCATAAAGCTGAGCAGGCCTGGTTTATACTAAAGTCAAACTCATCTATTACCACCTAGGGTTCTCCATACAAAGGTTATGACACTTAACAATTAGGCTCTCCCTTACACCTAATTAACCAAATTTCGTTTTCACCTATTTAATCTCGGCCAAGTTATTTAATTAGGGTGCAGGTCCTGTTTCGTTGTGTCAGCTGCTACACTCTTAAGTTAAAATATTAAAATTGTTTTTGCATTTGCTTGTTCTGACAGTTAGGCAAGCATGACTGATTATAGCAGTAATTTTATGGAATTACTCACATTTTGCATGGTAAATCGCTTAAGTGTTTTCGAATTTATTTCTTTTTTTGGTTAAATTCCCATTCTTTTCAATAGTACGATTGAATATTTCGTCTCACTTTAATTTATGAATATGGAAATTAAAACTAAAGAATTCATAATTGAACCAAGAACTTACGCACTGAAAATCACCGCCTGTTGAGGAAAATAAATTGCTAATATCAACGCAAACACCCAAAAAAAATGTCTACATAGTTTCACAAAAAAGATTTTAAGTTTTGCACCAAAAACATGGAAATGAATTATCGCAAAACAGGTTTCGTGCAAACGATAAACTGTACTTGAGACATTTCATAATATTATCCAATAAATTTTATGCTATCGCTAGAAACTTGAAAAGATGAAATCTCTAATATATTGGTAGTCGAGATTCGCGTTGGCATTTATACAGTTTACTTTCCGGTAAAAAATAGCTTGACTGAAAAATGATTGTTTGGCTGGCTGCTCACAAATTCCCTTCACATACGAATTTCATTATGGCGCTTCCACCCAATCTTTGTCTTGAATTCGCCAGACTTCCCTCAACGATGGAAAATAATAGGTTCAGTTGTCCGCAGCGGAAATTAGCCAATTGAGAACGAAAGTACTTTCAAAGTGAAATAGATACTTGAAACTGGAAAGCTGGAAATATCGCATGGTTGCATAGAACTAGATTTGGGTTACTTGACTAGATGTAATTGATTTATTCCATTAATATATCTGTTATCCTACATTGCGGGTGATAATTAATGCCCCAAGATATGGCTTTTTGTTTCGGTTTCACATACCTAGACAAATTCAATGTGCGATATATAGCAGAATTTCTAAAGGCTGATTTTTAATTCAAAGAAAAATGGAAGCTCCAGAGACTGCCTTCTAATAATTAATGCATTTGCTGAAAATTTTCCCAAGCATTTTACATTGCTTAACTCGGCCGTAACTTTTGTGTTTACTGTGCATAGGGTCTTTGTAACGTCTTAAATACACAAACTATTCTTTGAGACATGACCTCTCTACTTGCAGGCTCTTTAATTAAACGCAAATAATGAAATATGCTCAAACGTTTCTCGAATAGCGCGGTACTGCAGCTTTTACAAAGACCCCTTGTTGACTTTCAAATTTGTTTTGGAATTTAAAATTTTCTACTAATGACTACTTAGTTTCAAGCATTAATATTTGAAAGCGAATCAAGCTTACCCGTTCTCGATAGTTTGCTAATTAAAATATGCGCGTCAAGAGCAATTTTTTGGAGAAACAGCTTTCCCTACTAGTGCAAAACATTTAATGCTTTTACTAACACACTGTCGCTCCAAGTTACATTTAAAATATCATTTCATGTCGCCAGAGACGTTGCTACCCGCAAAATTTCACAAACTATTTCCTGAATTTTCCTTCCATAAATATGTCTGGTTTATACAAGACGTACGAACCATATGGCATTATGAAATACCGCGCCTGAAGACGTTAACTTATTAAATGCAAAGGGGAAAAAACCACCACCCCTTTAATAACTGTCACATCAGATAACTGGCTTTAATCGGAAAATCACTACTTGGTAAAGGCATAGACACGTTTTAGTTCAAATACTATAAACTCCTAGTAATTTCCAAATATTTTATTACATTAAAGCAAAAACTGATTGTAATCAATATGTTTGTTAGTAGCGGTGAAACCAAAAAACTAATTTATATAATGTAATATTATATTTTTGTGAAACACGATAATGCCACAGTAAATCGAAATAATTCATCGGAATTAAATTAATTTCCGGAAACTTCTGAAAGACCCTAGAAAGTTGGAAGGAAATATTTTCACTTTACCTGACTGCAGTGGCAAATTCAAGGACAGAATGTGGGTGCAAGAAAGCGAGTTTCTGGATATGTCACTGCTCAAAACTTTCCCGAGTTTGCAACTGGATAAAGGAACGCCATTTAACTTTCAAAATTGAAAAAAAAATACCACAAATGATTTTGAAGTTCGAATTGATTTAAACTTGAGTTGTGCTTAGCATTTTGACTAATTCTAAATCACACACCATTATATGTAATACAGATTTTTTCTTCTTGATCGTCCAAAGCTGGGTTATTATTGCTAGAATGTCCGCTTGGAAAGTTGTAGTGAGAGTGCATAAGTTTAGGACTATTTTTCCCCAGAAATTTTGCTTTCACTTACACTCGCAAACCAAAAACACCTTGTAACAGCAGTAACAACAACATAGAAAGAGAAACTGAAAGATCCTTCTTAACATTTTTCAATAGCTGATCAGCAGTAACCTAGATGTTATGGTTTCAAATTTTATGTCGTCAAAACTGGGTCATTACTAGTAAGTAAGTCCATTATTTATTAACATCATAAACAAAACGAAGTATTTACTAAAGTAAGCAAAGTCATATTGAAATGGTCAGCGCTATTAATAAATAACTGGTCGTTATTATAGGACATGCTAAATTCCCATTTGGATACATTTAAATTCTATAAAATGGCCATTAAACAGTAAGGATCCGAAATTGTCCATTTGTGTGTAATGTGTCTTTCCATGATCCGGAACATGGGTTTGAAATAATACGCTCAAACGCGTCTAATATGGAGATCCGATGTATTCTTACAAAGTATGAACCTGGCAATTGCAGTACGTTTCACATTTTACAATGACATAAATAAATAAGCGGAATTAAAAAGCTGGAAAGTTATGGAACATTTGCCAACTAGAAACGCTTTGCCAAACCATCCATTTTCGTTGGAAACGCTTATATCGTTTTACTGCTCTGCACAGTCTAATATGCAAAGCATCTAAATTTTGGTAATATCACGTTTGACAAGAAATCTTTTGCGTAAAAAGTTCCTTTTGAAAGTGGATACACCAGAGAAATCAGTAACACATTTTCTTGTATCCGGGGGTAAACATTAAGCGTCACAGTATCGGAAAGCTCTAACAATTAGACCTCGAATTTCCATCATGAAGGATTTTTCAAAAGGAATCACCCACAGATATTTGCTACATCAAATCATATTTTATTGCCTTATAGTATTCGCATTCAGGATAAAGCCTGAATAAGTCACATAAGTGGCTTGTAGCTGGTAAAATCATATGCAAAGGGATGTCAGCGCCTAGCGGTAGGAATTTTGCGCATCGATGCACACCCTCAGTATATCGTTATTCTAATAAAGGAATGGAAAAAATGAAAAAAGGGATTTTATTCAGAATCACACATTTTCCGTGAAACCCTTTCGAATTTAAATATTAAAACACCCAATGGGAAGTGGCGAAAGATTCATAAATAGAAAAAGTTTTATGCCAGGTATTATTTCATAATTTATGAGGGATTTAAATTCGCCTGAAATTAAAGGCGCTTTTAGTCGTTATAATTTTAATTGCATTCATCGTTCTGTTTATTAAAGACGATTGCGAATTTGCTTTATACATTTTAGACATAAATATGAGTTTGCATTAAGAATATATTTCGTTTTAATGTAAGTAAGTACACATCTCGAGATGTGCTAATCTCAGGCCCCCGGGACCGATTTTGAGCCTATTAGCTTTCATTCCAGGATAAACCGCGGTGATATGAGGTAACAGGATCCTGGCGGTGCCTGGGATTAACACATCTCGAAATCTTTACTTCCTTACATTAGAAACCTTTAACGACTTTGATGATTTCGAAACTTTAATTGATTTTGATTAATGGAAACTTAATTTTTTTCAATGACATTCAAATCATCAGTGCATAACTGATTCCATATGCAAACAAACTGTGCTTCAACATTCAAACTAGATGCTGATGTAAAACGAAATAATACAAAATCGTTCTCAAACTCCAATATTATTTATGACAGGAATCCCTTAGCCTTGCTGAGACTGAAAAAAGGTCCATTCCTTCTCAATTACTAAATAAATGCCAAAGTGAAACACATGTTCTATCAAAGGTCTCTTTCGATTTATTTAAAGTAAAAGTGCGAGAATTCGCTTTAAAAGTAATCGAAGTGGCAAATCCTGTACGACAGTTTCAACAAGAAACCTCTTGAGGAAATAAAGGAAAAAGAAATCCATTTATAAGAAGCCACGAAACAAGGAGCCGTTTTTCTAAAATGTGAAGAACATCTTGACAATAAAATAAAAAGTGAGCCACTTTCGTGGACCACATTCTTTCTGCTTCAGTTTTTCAGGCCAGCGTTTCTAGGAAAGAATATACATGCATCTTTTCGCTTCATGCTTTTTATACTTGACCTGACAATTATCACAAGCACAGTAGGGATTTAAATATTATTAGTGCTCACCACAAATCGACTTTAGTGGATTTAACGGAAATTAGATAATTGATTAGGGACAAAAATTCCTCAAGAAAAGTGCTCATTAATTCAATTTTTACTACTTGAGCGTATTTAATACTGAAAATGAGTTTGTATGTTTTTCTAATGTAGATATTACGTTGAAAAGAAACTATTTGCAATTTAAAACGAAGTGGCCTTTACTCTAAATTGATTGCAAACCTTGCAAAAATAGGACTTGCCAGAAGGGTCTTATATTGTACGAGTATTAATTTATTTATATAAAAGGAAAATTGTCGTATAAAATCCAGATGCCCTATTAAGAAGCTCGGATATCGTAAAGTTTTATAATACGATAAAATTTTTATTGCGCCTTGTATCTGATACTTAATATTTTTGAGAGTTAATACTCCTGCAGAATTTCTACCATCACTATCCTTAACACGACAGTTGCAGCATTACTTCGATTATTTGTTGGCGCAAGGTTTGTGCCTGCATTAAACAAACTGATTAATGAATTCGCCGGTTTCCTCAGAAAAAGTCTTTAAATTGGAGGCGCTCTGAAGAATGTCTGGATAATTTAAGCGACGTTGGATTTTTTATCGAAGGGACGGGAAACGTATCACGTTGGCGATAAGCTTTTCGATCTATTAAAAGAATATCAAACCAAGAGTAAAAAGCCCAATTATGCAAAGTAGTAGCAGTAAGAAAGATTAGAAATGGGGCGATAACGTGCGTTTGCATGAAATCCTAGTTTGTGACAGAGGTTGGCAAATTTACCATGATATACATTTATGTTCAGTGAAGCAACTACCTAGACGGAGACAAAGCCCAATTCTGTTCTGAGAACGGCAAACTCGCAATATACGGAAAATTTAAACCTCATGAAAAAGAACTAATTCTCCAAAGCGAAAAGCGTTTCCAACAAAAATTGAATCGTAAAAGTGAAGTTTAAGCCGCTCTAACATTTCTGTCGTTACCATTGACCAAAAACTATAAAAGAAGTGTATAAAATAGATGATGGTTATTTCACATAATAAATTAATAGGACGCTTCGGCCATCTGGTCACGTACCGACGTCTGAACAAATTTTCTTCCTTTGCTTGTCCTTTTAAAAAGACGTCTTAAGACTTGGATGAAAGAACAATGGCTCACAGCCGAATATTTTCCTCTTTTAAGTAAAGATCTTACATTTTAACGGCATTTTACTATATGGATGCAAGCTCAAAAAACGTTGAAATTTCAAGAATTTTTATTGCCAAAATTGACTAAAAAGTAACCGAATGTTGAAAATTGTTCATTGTAAAATTCTGACTGATGACAAATGAACAATACATCAGCACTTACCCCAAAATCGAGTTATTTCCAACTTTGGGACAACGATATTCGAATGAGAAAATTTACGAACTTGGCGTAGTTGATTTTTGTCAAAAGGGCAAAGTAATTATTTTCCTATTGTGTGCGAAAACTTTCAAACGAATGGAAAGAGAAAAATGCTGGGTAATTAGAAAAACCAACCCTCTCAACTGCGTTAGTAATGATGAGTAAACAACTAGGAACACGAAAGCGATTTATTTTGCTGTGATGCCCTTTCAAAGCCCTTGATTTAGACTAATAACGATTTTTTATCGTTTAACCCGTTTTTTTGCTGCACTAATGGCAGTGGCAGCCCTTGTGCATCAAAGCATTTCAGTTCTGAACATGAATTATGCTGTTATACATGCGTCAATTAGAACGATCAAGTCCATGTAATCAAATAACATATAATGACCTTAATCTGTAGAATGGTGGACGTTTTGAACGCAAAAACAGTCAATTGAAGCAGGTATTAAAAAATGTATGCCATGGGAAAAGTAATCGGCTTTTACATTAATATGTTGAAAATTTATTTTTATGTTATTCAAGGCCTAAACTAATGAAATCAGTGAACCGAAAGGAAATTACAAAGAGCGTTTCCAATTTTTGCAATCAAAATTCCGCTTACGCGTTTTTGAGCTCAATAGATGATCCAGTTATATTCGTTATATATTAAAAAAATATGCTTGCATTTTGAATTAAGTACTGCTATCCAGTCGGGGCAAGAAAATCAAACTGAAAATCTAATTTCAAACTTCAACTTGGTTTTCTAAAAGTCATTGCAACAGAGGCAGCAAATAAACGCTAGAGTCGGCTAGATTCTTAATGACCGAAATAAATTTTCCAATTAATTCCGGTAATGAAAACAAAATTAAAATTTCATTAAACTGATCGCTAAATTGATATTACAAAATCTAACGTCATGGATGTTAGTAATGCTAACCCATTTTGGCTTTATGGAAATTGAGTAATCAATAGAGAGACAGTTCGACAATGATAATTGAATAATACGGACTTGAAATTGCTAGTGTTTGACAAAATTGACTTACTGCGGTATACGTTCTATTACAGGTTTCCTGTAATATATGGGTTTTGTTCGATGTTGAAACTTAAACAATAATTTCTCAGTTGTTATCTTATTAAGCACGTAATATATTGAAGAACGCTTCCACTGTTTTGACAAATAACAACTTGAACTTAATTTATGCCAAACCACTTTCACTAGATATTTAATGCTCATCTACATAAAATTCTTGATTAACGTTCGAATCTGTTATCATTATGGGGCGGTGCTCTAAAAAATCACCTACAAAATTGTGTGAGACTGCGGAAGATATTAAAAGCTTTTAATTTCGCATTTTCCTCTCTGGTCTGCTTGATATCCGCTTTGAAACGTAGTCAATTCCAAACGAGATTTTCATATCGTTCGCATACGTTTTATCGTTCCGTGCAGCGCAGTAAAACAATGACGAATTAAGAACTATAAATGAATCCCTACTCGAATAAGAACTGGATTGTTTCATAAATGCTTTTTGATCTTTTTGATACTGATAGTTTTCATCCAAGATGGGTTTTGTCTGCCCATCACCCTTCTACCTCAAATCTTACCAGTGTGAGCGTGTTTACACCATTTATTTTGTTTCGTTCGATAAAAGTTTAATTTTGGAAAATCTGACACCAAAATTCGAAAATGTGGATCTGTCCTTTCCATTTATTCGTCTTGAAAGCCCCATCTAGCTCAAATAAAATAATTCGCCGCAAAGTGGCAGCAGACGACTGAGTCGCATATGGAAATGGGCAAATGCCCCTTAGCCGTTGTACGGTCATCGAATAATAGAAATTGCATCTCGGAAAGTCGGAAAATCCTTTCTGCCGATTTCGACCATCTGGATAAGTAGTTTGTTTTCACAACACTGAACGTAACGAATGGAGAACGATATTGAAAAACTATTCGAATTTGGTTTCCAACCATCTCATCGATAGAATGCACAGAGCTATCAATTTGCAACAAATAGTTGAGAATGCTGTGCAACGGTGAGATAGTTTCAAGTTGAATAATAAGAGAAAATTGACGCCGAATTAGGGACGCTTAAACAGTGAAATGCAGACTTTCACTTCACAACAATTATTGTGGATATTCTAGATTTTATTATTTCGACTCGGAAATCCAAAATTTCCGATTTAAATTTACGTTTGCAAGTATTAAATAAGCGATCTATCAATTATATTACAGAAATCATCTATCAATATCAGGCTTAGTATTCCTATTCGTTTTCCAAGCAAGTATTCGACTTTATTAAATTTTAAATTTACTTTCTTCCGTGATATATTATGTGCAATCTTTGGCCTTTAGGAAAACTTCCAAAGTAATGATAAAAGTTCAAACTACAATTTCATTGGCAAATGTGGTGCTAGCAATATCAGCTTATAGAACTTTTCGCCAGTCAAATAAAGAATTTAGTTTCACCATTACTTTTTCAAAGTAAACAATGAAACATCATGTTTTTAATGGACCGAGGGAAAGTCACCAAAATTTACCTTAACAAGTGCCAATAAGACATGTAAAGCAAAACAATAGTGCAAATAATAGTGCAGAGTTATGTGCGGCTTTAAAAAGTTACGTATTCACAGCTTTCTTGCTTAAGTACACGTTTTCCTAATAAATCGCCTTGATATAATTAGATACCGTGCTACTTAACATGCTAATTAACATGTCCACTGGATATTATGCCATAAGCAACTTTATAAAATGCATTTTTATGTAAAATTTTAATGGGTTTCTATTGCGTGTTGCCGCTTGATTTTCAACCGACAGTATCGCAATTGCTAAGATAAAATCGGCAAGATTATTGTAATTAAGTGGTAACGAATATTTTAATAGACCAGTTTCCTTAAAAGTTTTAACGAAACATTAAACGCACCGACGAATATTGCAGAAAAAGTTATTAATTTAGATTTTCTAAGATTATACTATTAGCTCTTCTAAGATTATACTTTGAAATTCTGTTCCTGGTAACAGTTAATCTAAATGTGACAATTGTTTAATATTGCAGCCAATTTATTGTTTAAATAACATGTCTTTAAAGCAGTGTCCCGTTCGCAAATACTTATGCATATCAAGTACTGTTTTAGGCAAAAACTTTGAAAATATGTTGGCGTTCAGTGCAAAATAATTAGAGATAACAGCGGAAATAGAGTAATTTTATTATTAATAATGCGCGTTATTAATTTGCTTGTTCTTGGAGGGCAAGTTTAAACATTCAGTACCCCTGACTTTTGAATATAAAACTTAAAAAATATGACAAATCTAACAAATTCAGGCTCCTGACAGAATCATAAAGCATTCAAAATGATCAGGATGCGAAACAATTTTTCTTTCTTTTCCTGCCCATAACGCGAATTCTCGGTGAAAGTTATAGTGTGAAATTCAGTTCCGGCAAACTCACTTAAAAACCGAATCGTAATAAATGACAGAGAAAGTGAAAAATGGGGTGACATCTCTCTCGAAGCAAGAAAAGTATTGGTCTCTGGCGTTCGTCGCCCAACTTTTTCTATGGTGTTTTCAAAAAGTCAACCCAAACAGGCAAATAAATCATATTCGCACAATCACAGATCTACAGGGTCGGATCATAATCAAATATTAATTCTGTTTATAGATTTTGGTACACACGTTGTATGTCTGTTTAAACTGCAATTTCCTGCTGATGATAGCTGGTTGAGGAAACTCATTGCTCATAAAGACTGCATTTTTTAGTGATGAATATTTCATTTCAAAATCACCAACCCTGCCCTGTTTGTCTCGATTTCCCCTTGATGCAGTTTCACTGTTGTAGTTCTCTACACAAAAAAGAAAGATATTTATATGTGGCCATTGTTTACAATTGTCAGTTATAAATGCACGCTTCAGCTCCCTATTATTCGATTGTTACGTTTCCAAACTTTCCCTTTTCTTATCATTTGTTGCTACTGTTTAGATCCCCTAGGCCTGACAGTCAATTTTTTTATATTAAATTGGAAATATTGCTTTGCTGTTTTGGATGTGCTCTATTCAGGAGTTTATTAATTTAGCCCACATTTCTCTACTTGAGCGCTTTAAAATACCCTGAATTCATATTCTTGCAATTTTTTTTCCATCGTCACCTGCCCATGACTCAAAAAAGTAGCTGCAAGGGTCAATGGAAACTATTCCAGCAAAAATTCTAACTGCAGTTTATTAAAGTCCCTTTAAATATAAATTAAGTGTTTCATATTCCCTTTTACAAATGAAATTGAAATGCGAGTAAATACCAAAGATGAAATATTGCGAAATAAATAGCGAGCAAAATCGTCAATTATTTAAATACAATTTAAAGTATATTGATAATGTTTTTAATATTTTTCCTGTTCAAACAACACACTGATTGGGCGTCTATATGAATTATGGAATGAATCGCATTGATATTACTTATTGATGGGAAATATGGGAAAAGGGCAAACATAAAATTGCTTTGAAATATTCAGTTTCATTTAAATATATTATCTTCAATGCATTTACTGCTGCGGTGGACAAGAATTTTTAATTCTCAGGGCTTTGATGAGCCGCAGATTAGAATCTAGAGGAGGATATTAATTAATAAATAGCATCAAAGCTTCAGCAATTGTGGCTATAGTGAGAGACCACTTAAACGATAATTCAACGTGAATTCCGGCTTTCGTTCATGCAACTTCCATTTAGACGTTAACAAAGCAGTCAGCTGTCTTGCCAAGCAGATACAGAGCTTTCTATTTTACATAGGAACAAAACGTTTGTAATATTTTAAGACAATAATACATACACCCCAAATTTATGAAATGTTGGTGTCAACCATAATATCTTGCGTTCGGTAAGCCCTTAATGTGCCTTGTCAGAATATAATCTATTCATACATATTCATTTATTTAGTTTTGCCTAAGTCGCGTACGAATATAAAACTTAAAAGGGGTGTATAATCCGGTATTTGCACGAAAAAGAAATATTAGACTACTTGATAGATGTGTTCAACCAGCACCCAGGACAAAAATATAATGGTATTCTAATTAATGCAAATAGCATGAGCAGCAAAAGGAGATGAACTTTAATTGGTATATTCCGAAAGGTTTGATTGCTCTTTGACTTGAAGCTGGGGATATTTGAATGTTTGAATTAACTGATTTGATGCACATCATTTGACGAGAAATAATATTACTGATTAGAGGTTTTTAAAAAATACTCGGAAAGTTTTGTTTGATTGCATTTATACATCAATCTTCTATACTGATCTACGTGTGCAACTGTAAAGAAATTTCAAAAAGACAGGATTTAAGGCATGTCACAATATATTAAAGGCGCTTGGAGAAAATGAATTGAGGATCCTGAAAAGTGTTACACTGTCGTATTTTCTCAGCCACTCTTTCCATTCTTTTACAATCCCTCTAGTCGTAAAACCGTAAAAATGTTTAAACAAATCATCACCATATTTCCCAGATTTTCTAATATTTGAAAACGACGACAGCGCAAATATTTATTACGTTCAACTAGCTCTTAGCTTTTCAATTCTTACACGGTTCTTAAATATGCATCATCACAATATAATGTTTCAACATGCTCTGTATGCATATTGTTTTTTTCAGAGCTTATATAAATAATTAACCATCTTTTGATTAAAGTCACCTTTCAAGAAAAGTACTGCTATTTAATTTTAATTTAGCATGTTCCATAATTCCTTTTATGAATATTAAAGTTACGCGACAAATTAATTATATGTTGTCAAAGAGTCAGGCTACTATTTTTAATAAAGTATACGGTTCTTAAAGGAACAGCCTTGCTCCATATTTGCATAGAGATTTTTAACTATAGCGTTTTAGAATTTTATATTGGATGTAATGCAATCTCATTGGAATAAAAATGCAAATCAACTTGTCAGGGTCTTATAAGTTTACTGGCTGCGAGCTTTAAAGATGATAAAAGTGCGCTATAAAATTTGGATTACATTTCTCGTATTATGAATGCGAGGGCATTGTAATATGGAGATAATTTAACGTGTGTCAGTTCAACTCGGAAAGTAATTGAACTTGTCAACCTATTCCAACAATATTCGATTCGAAGTTGATAGAGTCAATTTCTCTATTTTCCATCACATTTACTCACACTATGACATCAGTAAATGTGAAATTTAACGCGTCTGGATTAAAAAATATTTTTAATTAGTTTTAGTGCTCATTTTCTTACTGGCTTCTTAGGCCATGAACAAGAACAGTTTTTGTACAGATTTTGAGCTGTTCGAATGTGTACTTACTCAAATCAGAATCGTTTGACGCCTATCAAGATGTCGAATGTTCATGTCTGTTCAATTCACATGTGTGTCCAATTGATCTGCCAATGACTACTTTCTTTAACCATCTAAACGTGCTTTGTTGCCCTAAATTCTGCGTCAGTTGTTACCCTTTACTTCTCAGTATGAGTATACCAAAAATTAAAGATCGTTTTCTATGTTATAAAATCCAATAATTAACGCTATGGAATAATCTCACGGTCATATCTTATGGAAATTGCGAAGCCACACCATTAGAGGCCGAAAACATGAATATATATTGCGTCTGTCAGACATAGTTCCAGAGCAAATTCAGGATTATTATTGAAGTATTTTAATTACACTCCCAGTGCAATTCCCTTAAATAAAGGCGACCTAAATTCGGAAATCGCTCGGATACACTGGATTTCAAGCGAAAGATCTCGTCTTTCGGGTTCAAGAAATATTTCCATCATGTCAAACGGCCCCCATAGGATTGAAGGAAGGATTCTAAATTTGATTCTTCCATACAGTGACATATGGCAAATAAATATAATTTTTCTCTTTGATTAATCTTCAGAAAAAATTGAACTTTCCGAACATCAAAAAGGTCCAGAAAATCAATGTGGTGTATGAATTCGTCTTCCTCTTTGTAGAGTAAATATAATGTGATAACGAGACCGGTTAAATGACGCTTTCGCCCATTTATTCATTCCTTGCAGCAAATATTAACCATATTTTAGACGAAATCAAACAGTTTAGCGCGATAGCAAAAAATGACAGTAGCAGTTTTCATAAATGCCCTCTTATTGGCTCCCGAAGACCCTTAAAATGCTATCAGGGTTACCGCGTGCACACAATCTGTTCATAATTAGAAAAAAATCTCCCCCATGGCTACAAACCGCAGATCTCCTAAAACGAAAAATGAGAACTTGGAACAGCAAATATATGTTAGATTTGCTGATAACTGTGAAAACTGACTATTCATATGAAGCGATCCATATGGTTTTTTCAGGCCCGGGGTTTTATATTAATAATCCTGTTATGCGAGAGTTTTCTGCAGCGCGGCACTAAAGAAAATTAATGGCAATTATTCCAAGCATTATGGAACACTGAGATTAAGAAAAGAGTACCAACAACCCCGTTTTTTAAATGTATACATTTTAATTTTAAGCCCCTAATATACAGCACACGTCTCCTAAAATGTTAAATCCTATTTGCTTTTCATTCAAATGTTAAACATAAAGTCTTGGCAAAATATATGTGCCTAAGAATATTTCTAGTTGATTGCTTCAAGTTCCATTCACGCTCACAAATCTGTGTTGTAATACGAAATTTACGTAAAATCAGTACATCTCGAAGTAAACAAATCGCTGAAAGCAAAGGTTGATTATACTTAAAATTAAATCTTGAGGAAATGTGAGGCAAAAGCTCAAAAGCGGCAGAAATCTTCTTAGAGAACAGCGACTTGTGTTCAGAAATTATAAGAGTGAAAGGAATAAAGTTGGTTATTTTTTCCTCTTGATGAGACTATAAATTGCAAGCTGGTTTGTTTATATTGTATGGAAAAAGTAGACAAGTTCTGAAAGTGAACAATGGTCATTGTGAGATTTTCCAATTTAAAAATTATATCAGGAGTTGACTTCAAAACGATTGATTTTAAATTTCCATCGAACACAAAAATGACCGATTTGTGCAACTTTTCACTTATTACTCATTAGAAGTGTGGGCTTATTCTCAAATAACCATTAAAGAATGGTTATCGAATCCTCTTCCATTTTTTAAATTTATTGCATTAGCTTACATCTCCATCCTCCTTAATGAGGTGTCATTTGCCTTCGTAGTGAGTCTATAAATTCCACGATAATGACATTGATAACAGATAAAACTAAGATTCGCCCCCCAAAAAACTCATTGCCATAAATTAAAAAACATGTCAGCCAGTGCTCCCTCATTGGTTTCAATAGTGATGATCAATATTTTCGAATGAAACTAGAAGGAATTGGTTTTGTCTCTTGTTAAAATTTTGGTTTAAATCACCTCATTGATGTACTCGAATGAAGTTCTCAAAGACAATTATACAGTAACTGCTTCACTTATCTGACCCAGCACGAATATTTGTTTGCTTTTGTGTAAAATACAGATACATTAACAAGATACTTTTTGGTGCCAGATTCGGAATTACGCCGTTACTGAAAATGAGAACCGACTTACGCTTTCTGAGCATCTGTTTTATATTACCTACAATAAAGTTTAATTTCACACACTTCATCTCCATTCACCCAGAAACGCGAAAATGCCTGTGGTAGATATTTTTAAATTACCTTATTTTTGTATGTTATTACTTCGTTACACGAAACCGTAATTCTGATTTACGATGGGACTTTTCAAACAACCTGGCATATGTATTATTATATCATAGTCTTGAATTTTTTCTAAATATTTTAGGTGAAACGAAACCGTCGTTTATCATTTTGCGAAACTTCACTGCATTCGCTCCTCGAAATTGAAAATTTCATTTTTGCGAACTGTCTGTGCTTTCTTCAGTATTTACTTAAGCAAAGCTGCGAATGCCAAGTGAACTGAATTTATGACAAATTTGATCGTAATTCGCTTTCGGTTATTTCACACCAACTTTTTCATTCATTTTTTGCATTATTCCAATTTCCTAATTGTGATTCCCTTTACTTCAATCAGTCTATAGAGGTGAACTTCGCAATAGTTTAGAAGTTGTCTAATTTAATGAAGTGACAATCATACTCTAATAAAGTATGAAATACAAATTTTCTAAATTAATTGTTTAGGTGTCTAAAAATTGTAATATTGGATGTGCCGATAAAGGCAATAAAATAAGGACTTCACCTGTCTATTCATTTGAGCATGAATATGTTTATCTTCAGAATGTCGGCTATTGCCATACACATGGCCAAGTTTAGAACTATCTTTTTAAACGCGGACATTGCCTAATAAATAATTCAATCGTCAATTTTGCCCTTTTAGAAGTATCCCTCAGGACTTTGCGTCAGTGCTTTTAGTGTGACATTATCAGAGAACCCTTATTTCTAGTTACTGATATTGCGTGTATAAAATAGCAGGGCACAGGAAGACGTAATCCATCAAAGTCAAGGGAAATCGCAGTATTAAAATAAAAGTATTTCACTCATTTTCAGAACATTAGTGCGTATTTGCACTGTTAATAATCAGCAGAAAAGTTTTCTCTTTCGTTAAACAATCGTCTGGTTGCGGTCGTTAAAAGGTGAAAAAATATAACAAATAAACTGCTGACAAATTGACCTCCAGTGTATGAAAATGCAAAACTGAAATACAATGAAGTAATTAGTTTTTTGCGTTTTAGTGTTATCCTTCGTATGCTCAACTCCCTAGCTTGATGATCACGCAAAATTAAAAAATTAGTTAGTTGTGAACCCTCAACAACGTGGACAGAATAGTTGCCATACCCCATGATAATCATGGCTTTGTAAAGCCATTATAGGGACAAAAGTCGCTCTAATAGTGAACGATAGTTCTATGGTAGAGGTTTAGAGGTTAAGGGTGCGGTCGCCATAATTAAATTATGATTAATGATTCCCTGGTCAATTTTCATAATAACGTTCTTTAATAAACGGGATTTCCCCTTAATTTGCATCGTTGGTCGGCAGTGGAAGTTTCGGATTTAGTTTAGTCATCGGGCTTTTAATTTAATTTACTTGTAGTTCTATGAAATTTCAGTTGGCAGTAACTAATTTAGCGAAGTCAGCTTGTAGAGCCAATTTACTAGGCTGAATATTTGGAATTCAAGTAGCGCAAATTTTACTATAAGTACAACTATTGTTGAGGTGCAGAAAGCACGGATGGGTGAAGTAGGAAAATCGGTAGATACCACATATAGAACTAGCAGGAAAATGTTTAGAATTAATATTTTTACACTAAAATATTTGCACACTGGTGGTCATGGTGTCATGAACAGAATTTAAATGTATTTTGCAAGAAAGCGATTATTTTTGGCATATACAGAGTGATTCAAAAATGGTGTCATTCTCTGAGGTGTTGTCTGGGGCTGTTTTGGGAGTACAAGAAAAACAGTAAAAAAATAATTCCTATTACAAACTGAGATATTTGCAAAAAAACTAAATGTTTGTTATTCTTGACAAAAGCCATGTACCTGTATCTGCCTGATAATGACAAAAACATCATTGCCGTTTTGCCTTTTCATCAAAAAATTCTAGAAGAGTACTTTTTTAATATGAAAAATGTTCGTAAATTGAAGTAATTATGGTAATTTTGTTGTTCAAATGCTTAAGTTTTTCAATAATCTATGAATAAAACATAGGACGTTTTCAAAATAATACTCATAATCGAAGTTGAAATTCGATTTTCAACTGTTCATATCTTCTAGAACTTTTCGACAAAAATGTTCAATACTTTTCTCAAGCTCCCCAGCTGAGCTCCTAAAACCCCTTGAAAGGAATGAAGTCAATTTTGTACAGATGCTTGTGCAAATGCAGACACAACATGGCATTTTGGAACCTGGCTGATTAATTGTAATTACCATGTCGGGAATCATGTCTGGAAGACAAGATTAAGATTGATTTTGTAATGGCCCAAATCAAAAAGTTTTCTTGCTGTGTGCTCGATGGAATCTCGCCTCCTAATAAAACAGGAGCAGCCAACAATATAATTAGAGATTGTTAATGGAAAGCAATTATGCAGGGCCTCAAAGTGGAGCGGGATGAGATGAAATCCGTGTGATGTATCCTGCACTGGCGAGAAACACGTTTTAGCCTTAATCTATCATTGTCCTTTTTACGTTAAATTTACTGCATTATATGTCTTGATAAATTAGTTTTCTAGGGTTTTCAAATTAATTAAAACACCTGGCCGATGTAACAGCCTGTCCGACCATACTGTCACAACTATGAGTAGGTTTATATCAGATTATTAAATTATGTGCATTTTCACGTCGGCTTAGTGTCAGTTAGTTATTCTAAAAGGACACAAATTTGCTTACAAAAATGTTTTTACACCAATAGATGCAAACAGACCACACAAAATGTATTGTTGCAAATAATATAACAAATACAAAGATCTACTCTTCTAAATGGGATAAAGCTATTTTTGAAGGGTTCGAAAGAGATGTATTTCCATCGTTTACACACTCCGGAGACTTTTGGAGAATAAAAGCAACTGTCAACATTTTATCTGACTGAAAGCCTTTCAGATATTCTGCATCACTCCATTTGAAAATCAACCGGGGACGAGTTCCTATCAAGGTCACTTTAAACATTCAGAATTTTTCTAAACGGAATAAAAGAGATATATACATACAGTTCAAAAGGTCATGTTTGCTTTTAATTTATTCCGCGTTATATTTGTCTTCGTATGTACTAATGTGATTCCAGTTGGGCAATTTTCGGTTCTCTCTGCCACAGGAAATTCTGTATTTTCTTGGAATGGAAAAAAGAGATAATGGTGTACAGGACTGGAGGACTCAGTGTCTATATGGAGCAAAACGAATTCTTTGGCGATTTTCTTTGAGCAAAACCATTTCGAATTAACTGCATGTTGGAATTGCGTTTCATATTCCATTTATATGTTAGCAACGTCCATTTTATTTGTTTTTTGGTCATTTGAACAGCTTTAGAACCATGAAAACCACACATGTTATCGCTACATTTCGTGATAAATTGTCAGTCATCAATTAAAATGAAAAACATTGCAGATTATTGGGAACTAATTGAACAGAGTTCCAAAACGGGGAAAACCCATTATCAAAGTCCAATTTGCGTCGAATCCATCGACGCGAAAGAATAATTCACATGCTTATAAACCAGCGATACTTTTTGAGAGTTTTACAACCAGCAACGGTCCACTATAATATGTTGACTAAATATTTGCATACAGTTGTAAACTGAAACTGATTTAAAACAAGGGGTTTTTCTACTGAAGCGAATGCGATGGCTTTATTGCGGCAATGCATAAACAACAGATACAAATTTACAACGTCCCCTTTAAATCTGATTTAGTCAAGTGTCGACTCTGGTTATTTTCCTGTCTGTGGAAAACCAGGCAAATAAAGTTGCATCGGAATTGAGTGAATTTTATTTTAAGTGGCCCACGATGCAAACTGAGCAAAATATTCGTCTATGCGAGTCAATTACAACGTCAGCTGAATTATCAAAATATCTGTAGCACTTATTTCCAAGCATTTACATAATTCCCGCTTGCGTCGTAAATGCCAGTGTAGTTTATGAAATATTGCCGATTTTTCTATTAGCTTCGGAAAAGGTAGAGTGGGAACTAATTCCACAGTAAATAAATCCGAAACTTCGAATTAATGCCACATGGATAAGATATTGATTGGAGGCCTCTCACAGCCATAATTATTTCTCTTAGATTTTTCTTTAGTCGTCTTCGACTTTGTTAATTTTTGCACGATCCAGATTACTATTTTATCCTTCCACTTGTTGCATTTGGCTCACATAATGGCGCCTACATCTGCACTTAACTGATGCAGATTAATATTTTTCCCTTTCATTACAAAGTAGAATATAAATACAATGATGACACGAACAAAACGCTTCTATAAAAGCATCGCTTCGGATTTCACACAATAGATAAACGTTGCCGCTAAATTGCTACATTTAAAGTAATCTAGGCGAAAATAAAAGTGACTTGAAGTGCAGACCAAAAAAGCTGGAAAAGTTTACTGAAACGCAAAATGTTTTCCAGGTTGCTACGTAAAATCTTTGGCACCAAGAACAAAAGCTTTTCTTGCAGGCCCCCATTAATAAATGATAAAGCGTTCTAATGCATTGTAATTACGAAATTACAGTAATTTGTAAAAATTAATCGTTATTGCAGTGCAATTGTTTTAAATGCATTTCCTAAGGCACATATTAACGCAAATAAAATTCTAAGAGCTGAATCCTGCTTGATTGTAGCCAATTACTGGTTTGAAATTAGTCAAAATATTTAAACTTCTCAATCAACAAATCAAGGAAATATCGTCGATTGAAGGTGGTAAAGCAGATAAATCCTAAAGATGCGTTGGGAAGTGTTTTCAAAATTACATTTCAGATGATAAATGAGTACAATGTAAAAATGTACAACGTGTAATAAAATATAAAATTAAGTTTAGATTCTAGATCTTCATATTCTTATACAGTTACATTAAGATTGACACTAGAATGTATTGAGCCTAAACAAAATATTTCTTTCTTACAGAGTGGTCAAGTTCAAAGCCAAATATGAAGATTTTCGAAGGGTAAGTGGCTTTACACTGTTGAATAAATATGCCTTAATATTACAACTTATGCGGAATATAATAAGTGGGCGTGTTAATTTAGCACAGATTTATTGGTCGGGTCTCCTGTCACGATACTATCGGCTATAAACAGCCAATAAAGTTTCATTTAGATATCGAGCTTTAGAATCTTTAAATTTTCATGTTGAAAATTCAATTTTGCCCCATTTTATTCCACTATAAAAGGTAAATCTTTTACACCTCGTTTATGAGCCAATATTGTTCCGTCACTTACAAAGTGTAACTCGTATATCCTTTGGAATCTCTCAGCGAGGGAGCAAAACGATAAAGTCTACATTGTTTTCGCCATATGTCAGTTATACTGTCTCATGAACAATAGATACAATTTAATAATCAGCAACGAACTTACTTTGGCTGTTAACAGTAACTGGATTTGATTCTGAGAACTTGAAAAATTCAATAATGAAATAAAAAATGGTGTTTCATTCAATCCACGAAAGTTTAATCCTATTTGATGAAATATTTTAAAGGGTAGTAAAAATCACCCTTTTGAATCGTTTCGCCAAAGCGGCTTGTTCATCTAACCAATTGTCATACATATTTATGATTCCCACTGAGGGGACTCGGTTTAAAATTGTCTTTCTCTATTTTTTCGAATTTGCGTCCTTCGCTTGGGAATGATGAAATTTATAGGTATAAAGAAATAGAGTAGACACACGAATGTATAAATCCGAAGACCAAAAGAATTTAATTTTCTGTACGAATGCACCAAGGCCATATTTGCATTTTTAAATCTGCTTTGAGCGCTAATTAAAAAACAACTCTTCTTCTTATTTTATCAACTAAAAGGCTTAAAACTGATTCAGAAAGACTGATGAGAAAGCAAAACTGCAGAAATAGCCAAACAGAAAACTATGGGAGAAAATTAGTGTTTCCAAATGCGAAGTTTTGTTAAAAATGTAAATTTGACGTGGGTACATATGATTTTTTTAAAACTCCTATAACCTAAGTAAACGTAAAGTTTCCGTAGACAAAATAAGTTCCAGATTAGGTCAATTATTTTTATCTTCAGAGTTCGTAATCGACCGCACTGGAAAGATTGAAAGTTTCCAAAACTTTACTAACTCGCAGCTACACGGTATCGTCATATCCCCAATTAAAGTTCAATTTCAGGTCGTCAATAAACTGCACAAAAACCCTGATTTAATTAAAAGTTAACATACTGGATTTGTGTTCGTTTCAGTCAATTGTTTTACGAATTTAAAATATGGTGATTAATCATGAGCGGCCTTTGAGATTAACGACCAAAAGCAAGCTCGCTCAATAATTTCCAAACTTTGGCCGAATCCGTCAAATTCCAAAACATTTTCATGAGCGCTGAACATGAAATTTCATTCTGATCTGGCCGCACAAATTAATATTAATTAATTACATGTTGCAGTAATAAAGCATGCTACTGTTAGCCGTTCGGCCATGTAAAATATAGCATCAAGGGCATATGCAAAATTGTCTCTAAATTAATTATTTTAAAATGAATGAACGAAAGAACTTGAGTGCGCTAATTAATTGTTGCTCTAACCAAACCCGGAAACGTTATGGCAATCTGATAAGAAAAGAGCAGGAAATGGATTTGCTCTATTTATATGCTCTATAAAAACAGTTTTCTCCATAGAGAAGAGAGACGAGAGAATGGATTTTCTAGATATTTCCAATTATTGACAAGGTTTATTTCAATTATTTCCCCGTCTACTTTCGTTGTTGCACTACAACAGATAACAAGAGACGAAATAGCGAAACCAATGATTTTAATCACAAAACAACAATTACAATGTGAAGAATTCGCAGAATTGCAACTGGGTTCAAATTATTCTCTATTGTCACTAATTTGAGGAATGAGATAGTATTGATAATCAGCATTGAACTTATTGCGCAGCCGGTTCTCGGAAGTTTCTAATTGGAGTTTCAAGTTTCTCCTATAGTTGAAGTTCCCAGTCACAAAACTGTCTGTCATTTTGAGACTTGTTTGCGATGCATTGTCTTTGAAGATGTCACATCTACATTGGAACATCATACAATAATGCAGAATTATGTAATAGAAATGACGTTGGCCAGCCAAGAAACACTTAAAAAATCAGTCAAAATTAACACGTCTAAGCTATGCCATTCTAAGGTTGAAAAAGTGAAAAGGATTTCATTAATATTCCCATAATTCTAGTGACTGTAGGCCAAGCTCTCTAATTAAAAGACTATGAGAACTAGAAAAAGTATCTACTATTCTGCATCCTTTAGTAGTAATTTTCTCAATGGCTCTTCAGCACACGACGTGCTTTATCTCGTTCGAAAATATAGGGTTAATGCGGGCGTAACGAGACTTGTGAAGTATATGGCGCTTTTTCCATAAATAGGGGTCATAAGTAGGAAAACTGACAGAAACAAGGGTTCAAAGAAAACTGCCTAGGGGTTGAAATGGTTGTAAATCGATAGATGGTAAAAAACAACACATTTTACCACTGGTTTCTTTTACCTAAAATCTGGCAAAATTCATATAGTTAGCAACAAGCTTTGTTTAATAAATGCCCAATTACTCATTTAACGATCAATTAAGCACAGCACCGAGAAGTTTTCGATGGTAGGTAACCGACGGGTATTGGAAAGTACAGGCAATTTATTTATCTGTATTTATGTATCGCTAATATTGAATACCCTCGAATAACATGCAAATTGAGGCGGTTTTCAAAACAAACTAAAAGCGAAACAAAACTTTGGTCGCGGGCCAGCTTCATGATTTTTTAATGTCAATTTAACGTTCGATCCGAAACAAATATGAGCGGGAATTTTCATCAACTTTAATAATAATACCGACTTTTTTGTTCTACTCAGTATTGATTCACTGAAAAAGTTGTAAAACTGAAATGTAGTAACGAACGAAGGCAGGGTTTTTATAATATTTATTAATAAAAGTATAATGTCAACTTTGTCGTTCGAGATTTTTTTTAAAGCTATATATATTAATTTTTTACTATAATATAATATTACATAACAATTTTCAAAAGCACTTGTAGGTATTTTGTAAAAATAACTTATTAAATATTGTGCTGCATAGTTTAAGTTTGTCCATGTGCTTAATTTGAAAGCTCATCAAAACACTAACAATTAGGTTTATCTAATATTTGGGTTTTAAAAAAATATATTTTAATTGATACGCATTTTCTATGCCTTTTTCGTTTCTTGTACGATTCCTTTCATCGATATAATTTTTGCTCTCTTCGCTAGAAACAGACGGACACTTATCTTATCTACCCTTAAACAGTAGAGAGTATAAAATTTGGCTCATATATTTACTGCCGTTTATTTGCGCAACTAACAAAATTTGATACAAAATATTAATTTAATTAACGCAAAACATACAGGTTAAAATGTTCAAAAACGCTCTTGTTTGGCGATATTGAGCTTCCTTAATTTCCATTACAATCTTTCACTTTATAAGCAGCATGGAATAAAATGAGGTTTTCTATATTCAAGGCATACATTCTGACTTTTTTAATGAACTTTGGAACAACGCCCATTGACGAGATTAAAATTGAAAATACCTTCACTACTTGAGAAAAATTTTGCCTTCATTTGTACGTAAAAAATCAATGCTCAAATTAGATGATTTCCAAAAGTTATTGGATTATTACGATGACTATAAACTAGTTTAATTTCGAGTATAAAACATCCAACAAATAATTGAAGTATGCGTCCACGTTTCCTATAACAAAGTAAATTTCTTATGCCGTTTTTATCCGTAGTATGAACGCGACAATAATAAAAAGTTAAATTTCGTTAAAAGGTATCTCAAAGTGTAGAAGATAAAAAGTTTCGTGATGTTATTAATTCGGTTTTATGAAAGTTGGTGACAAGTTTTAATGGAGTTTTTGTTTAGAAGCGAAACAGCAGTGGTTTTATTAAGTGCTACATTTTATTAGGTTATATATTATAAGTGAACATCGCAGTTGTAGATTAAATGCGGAATATTGCTCCCCTTGTCTTCACAGTAAAGATATACGTGAGAAATTCCGTCTTGGAGAAAAGCATAAACATTGGGTCGACTGCTGTTAAAAAAGGTGGATACATTATTTTATTGTCTACGTATCCGCACTGGTAAACTGCGGTCTTTTCTGAATAATAAACGACCTGGCAGAATAATCAACCATAATTATTAGCAAGTCTCATAAATTTTCGCCCAAAAAAACGCTTTTTCCGGCATAATGTTATGACTTGATTTTCATTTTTATAGAAAACCGAGCCTCTGCAATGGAAATGCTGATGAAAAGCACACATCTAATGAAGACAGAACAGTGTGCAATTATCTTCATTTGTCATAATTATTACCTTCTTTTTTCACAAATTTCTTATTTATTTTCTTTTTTTAACCGATTTTGGCCACGAGTCGAGGCCACCGTTTGGAAGAAAGATCTCCTCTTGAAAAGTTAGTTATTCAGACGCATCTCCAATCATTGAACTAGATAATTTAAGGAACATACATTAAAATAGGCTGCTTCACTTTAATCACTTGTAGTCCCGGCTACAATCAGGCAAATTGCTGATTCAATCAATTAAAACGGGTGGAAATAATCCGTAGGACCATCAAATTGCAACATCCCCTTGTTTTCTCTGGAAATAGTGCTCTCTGGCTACTTCCTTGTGCAAATAGATCTTTGAACTAGCAGGAAACGACCATGGTAAACTTATTTGTGGCTGTTAATCCCCCGCAGGCAGAAAAATGCATTAAATTAGCCGCTGAAAGTGATCCATTTTCTCTTGATTTATTTAATTAGTAAATGTTTCCCTCTTCATTTGCCATATTATTCTAGTTAAGTGCTTGAAGTCATCAGTATTTTAAAGCCATTTCTATTTAGCTTTCGGGTTTAAAGTTTTTTAATAAAGTAATTTAACCTAATTCAGTCATTCCGATAAAATGGAACTTTGACTTTTCGCAGTAGCTGCCTTTACAGGCATTCGTGAGCTCTGAAATGTAGGGCGCTGTGAGATTATGTTAAAGTGCGGTATTTCCTTAAAACAGAATATGTTTTAGTATGCATGAGTTAAAATTCAGGAGCGGTATTAGTTCCATTTTAATCACGGGATTTAATTAAGTATTGTGCACTTAAAAGCCACGAAATACTACAATCAATAAAACTGCTGCGGCTAATGAAATTCAAATATTTCCAATAGAGGAGAGTTTTGAGCGAACGTTCCGAAGCTGAAATATTCCAAGGGGTGGTGAATAATTATGCCTAGAGAATATTTTATTGCTTTAAATGTGTTATATTGCTGCTCGTATAGTACATCGGTTTTATTTTAACCCTAATTCTAAATCTGTGTTTCACAGCTTTTCTTTTTATTGATTTCCCACATCGGCTCGTACCGCACGAAATGACAAAGGAAAGGACGCATTTCCAAACAAAATCGTTTTCTTTTTTTGGAAACAATTTGGTTTTGCGTTGAGAAAATTGCATTATGAAAACTGTGTACGAGAAGAACGCGAACAATCATCGCGTAGGAAAAGCGCTTATTAGAAAATCAAAATGAATTTGCAACGTTTTGGTGTTTTGCGCCTTCTGCTGGAAGGTTTGTTTTGGAATTAGCGAATTATTTAATAATTAGGGGAGACGCCTGCTGCTAATAGCTCGTAATAATTAAACGACAGACTCGATGAATTCTCCTACTGCAGGCGGAAAACAACAAACTACTCAAAATGCCGCCTACAGTTCTGGCGGAAACATTCTTGCTTTATTACAATCGTTTGTCATTTCGCTATGTAATACTGAACCAGTGCAGTTAAAATGTTTTTTAAACCGTAAGCTACCACATTTTAGAAATGATTAAAAGACTGGCAAATACTTATCGCATAACGCTCAAAACGGGTTTCAAACCTGTGCTAGATTAAATGAGTTAATAATATTTTTAGTAGAGAATCCACGCCGACATATAGGAGTAATTGCTCGCCACTTTTTAATTCTGCAAATTGAAAAAGCACCTGGATTTGAAACCGCTTGAAAAACTCCGAACTAAAGCGACTGATTTCGTTTCAAACTGCATTGCGGTCTTGAAAATTATACCAATCTAATTATTTGCATCGTTATGTATAAAAGTTCTAGTTGATTTAGTTAAGGAAAACAATTTAAATACTTTTTTAGAGGATCTGCGAAATTCAAGGAAACTGTCATTTGGAAATCTCCGAAAAATCCCTGTGAAGGTTTTCATGTTTGCTTCCACTTTGAATACCTAGTTCAAGATGCTTGCATAATACATTATCCTTAAATTCCAACCGAACTTTCCTTTCAGTTAAAGCGACTCGCAAGCATATTAAATATGTAAAATCCAACTGTTCCCAGCAAATCCTGATGTGATACAGAGCTTAATTTCGGAAAGTTGCGACTAGAAAAACAAAAGACCTCTTTGATAATTAAAACTGAAATCATATCATTTAAAAACTACATGCTGATGCTTGAATATTGGAAACTTTGCTAATTTTCCCATAGGTTGTAAATCCGAATATTTTTGCATCTATTTAACAATTTCACTAATATTGATCTAAATAAATCGGTTTAGCAACCGATACTATGAGGAGATCATCAATATTTACCGGATATATTTCCTTGCCAATGAAAAAGCCTCACATCTAGCGCATAATGTGAACCACGAGTATGATAGCGTTATCATTATGTATCTGTCTGCTGATAGAGCGATCATTATGTATCTTACTGTATCTATCATCCACGCCAAAACCGCATCCAGACAGATTCTAATTCAAATTCCGGAAGTTCAGTGTAATTTCCAGTACTTTGCTTCAATAACATCATATAATTAAACTAGGGACATTTTCCTAGTCGAGGAATGCCAGATTGTCATACAAACACTGTTAAGTATGTGGAGCGGCGAATCCTTAAAACGCATGCAAATGAGTTACATAAGTTTATGTTAATTTGCTTCACTCAACTGGTATTAAAAGCAAGACACTATAAGTGAAATGTGTTCAATTCCAGAAAGAGCTTGTTTGCATAACTGTTGTATTTAAATGTACCTTGGAGTATTTGAATAAGACCCAAGGATTTTTGGGCAGGTTTCATGGAAAATTCTAGAGTGATGGAGTGGAATTTGTTATAGGGAAACTTCAAATTTGATGAACTTTGCCCATTCAGGCAATAGCTAATTTAAATATTATTAACAAAAGCATGCGATTATGAGCCAATATAAATGCATGAATATAAGGACTAACTTTTAACGGCACTGCAAAGCATTATTCGGTTTGAATGGAATAATTCATCGTAGAGCCACTTCTTCATAAAGCTGGGCTCATAATAAAACGCTAGTTTTCCAGTAAATCTAATGATTAAAAAGCGGAAGTGAAATCCTTCTAATACCGGAGATATTTCATATCTCCCGATCGGAAAAAGCGAATATAAAGTAGGTCAACTCTGTATTAAAAGTTTTCAGGAATTTATCTCCAAGGCATTATATTCCATCCATAAACACATTTATTAGTATGCTTCCCAGCAACACAGTATTCTATGATTCAATTTATATTTAAATCATTCCGGCTTTATTATTGAAAGTGCTCATTATGGTCATATTAAATGGATATAGATATGTTCATTAATTAACAAGTCCAAAGGAGTGAAATCACTGTACTGTGTCCGAATCCTGAATGGAAGGACGGCTGACCCAGTTATATACCCGGCTTGACTATGTAATTGAGTTATCCGCTGATTACATTACGGTAAATGTTTTCCCCATGCAAACGGTCTTGTGTTATCTGGCAAAGAGTGAACTTATATCAAACGATGTGCCAATATTCACATAAATTTTCCAATGAAAATCCATTTCCGATAAAATATCCAACTGCGATTTGCGGAATTAATTCATTTTTCCATTCATTTCTACATAATACATGAAAACTTTTTGCACAATTGAAATTGAACATATCGATGACCAACCTGCAGCAAGGTTGCTAAAACAAAACTATTTTAATTAGATGAAACTTTTCATAATGATAATATTCATAATGACAACATTCGTACCACATTACGCATTAATCAATTTGCTATTTATTTTATTATATTCTTCAAAACGCACCCTGCGGAGCATTCGTTATAATAAATGTCTTCGTCTTCATCATCTAGCTCTGAGTCAATTTCTTCATCAGAAATTCTGTATAGATTGTCTATAATATCGCCTTATACGAAGACGTTTATGTACAGGGTGTCTCCTCATAAGTGGATCGTTTATTTTAAAAAAATTGTGAAAGTGACCAACACACAACATGTTTAATTTTACAGAAATTTTGTAAATCTGAATTTTAAATAAAATTTAGAACACGGAACATACCGATAGGATTTTTTTCCTGATTTCAAAAATATGTATTTTGCCTAAAGTTGAATTAGCTGTTTTTCCTGTATTACGTTTTAAAAATTATAAATAGCTACAAATCAAAGTAGCTTTGAACTGCGACACATCAAAAAAGGAATATTCACAATATACTGCCAATATGCCACGACGAACAATGTGATATTCTGCATTTATTCTATAAAAAATAATGAAAATTAATCGGCCACCAGAAGAGAATATAATGCAACGTATCCCCAGAGACGTGTCCCATCTCAAAACACATGTATTTAACTATTTTAAATGAAAATGTGATATCTGTATTGGACGAGCGAGTCATATCCAATGCCCTCCAAATAGCCCCGACCTAACGCCTCTTGATTCTGTTCTCTGGGGTACTTAAAGAACATACCTACCTACATCTACAACAACTGAAACAGAAGAAGCTTCTTTAGTTAGGCAGAAAAGCATCAATGGTTTGCTTCATTGGAATCATTTTTTTCTTCTTTTCTCTCCAACACATTTTGTTTACAACGATTCTCTTTGGTTTCTTCCTGCAGCTACTTAAAAAAAAATTGATGAAAACTGACAAAAATCAATCAGTTCACCAGGATTAGCTCCCTATACAAACATGATTTGTTCAGTAAATGCCAAAACAAGCGTCGAAAAGCAATGTATTAAGGTGCAAAGATGGATTTATTTATCGAAGCGGCAAATGCTTTCACTACTAAGAACCTATATAAATAAATGTGGGGGAGCCAGTCACATCTGTCAACATCAGTCTTGGGAAAGTCTAATTGCCAAGGAAGATATCGTTTTGCACAAATGCTCCGTTACAGGGTTGTCGCATTTCGGAAATTATAATCTCGATAATAAAATACTTCAACACTTCATCGCGACCACAAAATCAAAAATCATCCTTGTCACTCCATCCAAAATTAAATCCTGGCTTTAGGCTCAACAGATCCGAATTTTTAGGAAGGCGAATCTGGGAGCTTATTGTGGCCGCCCTGAAGCCCAGATCTAACTGCGTCAGACACGGTTAAAAGTCGGGATTTAATTGAAAAAAATCCAGACTAAAATAACCCTCACCTAGCTTCTCTCAAGCAAGTGTGAGTTGTTTTCGAAAGTTCCGAAATGTTATTGGCAACATCGTCACCTCGAACATTTCTTTACAGGATTAGAAGAAACAGGAAAAATGTCCAGGCTAAAGATTAAAAGACTCTGTCACAACAAATATTCCTCAAACCTCAATTCTCACACCTGATGCCCCGTTTCTTAACAATGTTAAGCCAATTTCTGCGAGAAAGAGCGGTTAATGCGTTGCGACAACACATGCCCTTAGGTCAAAGTAGAGCCAACCGGGACGTTTTAGAGAGAAAAAAATAGTAATTTTGAGCGAAATTCTTGCCTCAGTTCAAACTTCCCAACTGAAACAATAGTCCGATATTAACCGAAAACATCACCCTTTCCAACAGTGAGAGTCTAGTCTGGATTACCATTTTAGTAATTTAATTCCGGGTCGAGAATTAAACCAGTTTAACGTAAATACTGCAATCTTAATATTATCCTAGGGTTTCCATATTTCCTTCGGTAATACGTTGAATAATCCAAATAAGGTAAACAGAAATATGTAAAACATTCCAGATTAGGTGTGAAATTGTGTGCTTCGCGCATTAAAGATTAAAATGTATACGAGATTTGATCCAAGTGAATTATAAAATTAGCTATGAATTAATTCCGGTCCATTTCCATGTAAATTAAGTCGCTTAGTAAATCAGTTTGAGTCAAACCCAATTTTTCTAATTATCGCCTTATTCCACAAAATATAAATTAGTTTGCAAAAATCTAACATTTTAATGATTGGCTCTACAGTCTATACAGTCAATATAAAATGGTACATTTAATCTACATATTTGCTATCATCGATGGATTTCCCTTGAGTTGCTGATTTCAGCTCTGATTGCTTGGCAACTTATTTCTTTGCAGATTTACCATATATTTTATATTTGTGATAAAAATTGTTTCGTTCTGCTTGTACACAGTCCACGAGTATATTTACCCAGCCAACATAAAAGTAATAAGTATTTACTCAATCAAAGGCGAACGCTGTAATATGCTTTAAAATGTGCTGAAACTTGTCGAGTGTTCATTAGGGATTTTTAATTAACACTTTGAGTTAAGGAGATGTATGTACCTTTCATACGCGCCCTGATATTTGCCTGAGATGATTAGACAATGAAAGACATTAATGAGTACATCAGTGAACTAACGATCGATTTCGAGGTTTCTGCCTAGTTCTCGACAAACACAAATTCTCGATGAGGACTACAAGTATTTGCAATAGCTCGTGCGTGATTAAGTTATTTATCAACCCTTCAAAATGTACTCATTACTCACACTTGAGTTTCCGCGAAATTATAACTTTCTTAAATAAATAATAAGGACCAGCCTGATATTCCAGAGAGGGGCGAAATTTAATTTTAGTTGGGCAACATCTATCGTCTACGTTTTATACAGTAGCCAAGTTTGCTAGTTTACAGTTAATAAAGTTACATAAAAGTTAAGTTTTAAATAAAGTTTGAAAATATTTCAAATTGTTAAATTTCTCTTACTTCCACTTTAACTAATTTAAACAAACTTGTTCCAACCTGGTATTAGAACATCTCAGTGATTATGTAGTCTCAGCTTGTTACGCTTTAGAGAATGGTGATAATTAGTTTTTTATTTAACCGGAGAACTTTTAAAGTTTTTATTTATGAGCTGAAACTTTGCCTGAAACTCGACGCGAAAAGTTTGATTACAATTGTCATATAAATTGAGGCACATAAACTGTTGCAAATAAAAATAAAAACTCGCATCGACAGAATAAAAAGTTCACCCTAATCAAAGCAAAAACTTTTAAACATTAACCTATCGGGAAATTTTAATGGAACCTACAAAGCCATTATTGTCGTACATACATGTGCTTTAACATGCAAATGTGTTAAGTGGCGCCTTTTTGCAACAATCAAGATACCCCACCCTAATGCATTAATTCACTACCTATTAACGAAGATAAGGAATAAATGAAGTAAGAACTCATTTATTTTTATGTAGCTGTACGGCTTTTCCTCGAAATTTAACAAAAAGCATCAGCAAAGGCAAATTGCAAACGACTGGCGCGTCTGTATTATGGGATTACTATTTTCATATAAATATACTTTTGCTGTGGGATTCCAGTATGAAAGTTGGAGTTTAATACATCCAAATACGGTTTAACTTTCATAGCCAGGGAATAAAATATATTTTCACTTCATTCGTATTCCATTACAAAGCATAAAACGAGATGAACATATATATATCAGGGTTTCCAAAGTCATAAATACATAATTTAACTAGAAATACTCGGATTCATCGGCTTTACTTCTTTTCACATTTTTTCGACTAAATATTAACAACTGTTTGTTAAGGAAAAGTATTAATTTTGGAGCTTAAATACCACCTGAGAAAACTAAAGATGAAATAAATCCTCTTTTGTAAATTGTGGTATTTCCAGATCTTTTGCTTCAGTTATAAGCACAGATAGAAATATCACCAGGCGCCTGTCTCAAAATAATTCTAAAGATGTTGTTTGGTTTTATTTCGGGAAATGTTTTAAACGTACAAAGATATTTATACAAATGTACTTGAAGATACCGAGAAGGGTTACATAGGCGTGTTTTCAAAACGATGGTATTTACGCTTTTATTTGCATGTCAATCTTTCTAAAAATACTCAAAGTAGCCAGGAGAGGACTTAGGCTTCAAGCGAGTTGGAAATCCAGATTTCAGACAACTTCCATTATTGAGAATACATTTTATGGGCTTTGATGCGAAACTAATAGTTGTTGCACTCAATAAAACCAAACTTGAGCTCAAGAGACGCACGGTCTTACTACTTATTCTTGTATGTCGAGTATACAAGCTTTGCACCCTCTATAATATCCTATTTGTAGAACTTCGGATTAGTACGACAAACAAACCTGAAAGGAGAATAATACAAATCTTTATTTTTCAAAGAACAAGTAAATAGGACGACGTATCTACTCAGAACGAAATAATAAGTTAATTAGTTTGGCCAGTCACATCTCGTTTTGAAATGGGATTTGGACTGGAAGGTTAGTTGGATGTCGATATAATAATAACAAGTTGCTTGAAATTTATTGGAAAAAGCGTCTTTGTCTGCGTTTCAACATGTTTCTCTTCGAGGTGCCTGTCTGGAATAAGATTCGTGTTGAGCGAATTAACATAAACGGATGCTCCTTATTTGCATACATTGTGAGGATTCGTAGACGTGCATGCTTAGCAACAATAGCAACTTCATGATTTGTACTTTAATCTCGTACTTTGAAACGCGCTAAAAAGTTTCTTACTCGCTACTATTATACAAAAGGCAATTTATTAAGTCCATAACTCGTTCAGTTGAATGCTAAAATAATTAAAGGATCACTTCAAAATTGCATAGAGCGGAACTAGGACTTTTTGATAAGAATGTATTAATCATAATAGCATCAGTCTTACTATGCAAAACAGCAAAAACAATGTGGAAAGTTAATCTCTAACAATTAAACTGGAGATTCCCGGCCATTGGTTGAAACTAGTGAGTTTGAATGAGCTGGATTTATAATCTCATGTATTTTCAATAGGATGAACAGAATTTTATATAAATTACACAGTTAGGATTAATTTTTAACTTTTACGGCCACAGTGTCACGCCGAGCGTTATTTTTACCATACAACAGTAATAAATTCACTTAAAAATTAAACAGCGCTGTTTTAAAATTTAGTTGCTTCCCTTTTAAAAGAAAAACTTTTATTGCACACAATAACATTAAATTTGGTTCTAATGCGACAACATGTGGCGCTATTTCATACGACAAAATATAAATATTGCGGTGTGAAATGCAAATTTGTTCACAGCTTTGTCCGATATATTTGTGTAAATGTGTGTACATCGACGAATTTGCTTGAAAGCTGCAAATTTCAAATTTAAATACTAGGGAAGCATGTGGAATATTTTCACGGATATTTACGCATTGTGGCCAGTTCCGTTCGTAAAAATCACTGGCGTTATCGTGTTGTATATTAATCCGAAATACCTGTTTGGAAACTCATTCAACTAAACCAACTAGTTGGCTTATGGAAAAAATTAATGTCTATGGAGATTACATAATACTATTACAGCAAGACATGGCTAGATAGCTTGCAGACAAAAAGAAGCGAAACAGATATAATTGATTGAAACTATAGTTTTTCATCGAAAATATGTGAATCGGTCCTGCTAACTAGGCATCTCTCTTAGCAAGTTGTCCCTCTATTGATACGTAATATATATCTTTATTTCAATATCAATTATGTCCCTCAGGTAGCTCCAGAAATGAGACAATACGGACTCACAGCGAATCTAGAGGGACTAATCAGACAAGCCAATTAAAAGTTCTTGAGCACGCCAATATATAATATCTTAATAAAGACAAATATTTCGCTTGTTAAGGCAGTTCCAAACTTTGGTTGACAAATATAAATTACCCACTAATTTGCGGCCTTGATTCCGTCATATTATAGAACTAGCAATAATTACACCGATGATCAAGTTAAACATAGTCAAAAGCGAAGCCAAAATTTCCTGTTAAAATTGGCCAGTTTATCGACTTTCTTGATTGTGTGTGTTCAGGCTAAAAATGGAGAATTTGCTGAAATTATTGGAGCTCGGTGTCAGACTATCTGGAAGCTGGCAAATTTTAAAACCAAGTAAATATTAGCATCTCGGAAAAGTAAAGCTGAACTGTATAATGCAGATGCCCATTTAGGAAAAGAATAAATTAAGAAAAGCTATTTGGCAGAGAAGTAACTAAAACACAGACAAGCTTTTTTGCGGCGCCAAACTGAAAACCAATAAATTTTACATAATACTGTCTAGAGCTTCTTAGCCGAATACGTCTTTCCATGCGGGCAATATTATGCAAAAACCAATAGTATTACTTAATAGTATTGCCAAATGACTATGAATTTCTTGACTTCATCTTTTTAGTTCTAGACGATCTCTCGCAAATACAGTTCGTTTATGAAAATAAGTCTCGTACGAATAAAATTTGAATATCATAAAAGCAAAATTATTTTTATACCTTGAAACATCCCAGCAAAATTAATACCTGATTTACTAAAAGTAGCCGATTTAGTTTGGTATCTGCTGTTCAAAAATATGTTTCATAAATTGTCGGTCACCCTAATCCCATCGCTTAAAGTTTTGGAAGCACTGGCGGAAACATGTTTCTCTAATATCCAATTTCTACTAAACCGTAACCGATGGATTAACATATATCAGTGTAACGAGAAGATTATCATCTGCAGAAAAGGTTGTATTCATTTTTCTAGTAAAGTCAATGGTAATCCGAATATTATAGTAAAACTGATTCGTTTAGAGCAAAATTAAATACTTGCCATTCTTGTACTACATACTGGGCGCTTCAAAACAAAACGTTATGAGGTGACTAAAACTTGCTGGAATAACCAGCAGTTTGTTATCAATCGTTGGGGATTGAATTTTAATAACTTTTTCATTTTTCTGAACTGAACTTTGGAAAAACCTTCATAGAGACTAAGGAAAAAATGTATCAGAAAATTTGGTTAATTTGAAAGCAGTTTTTCGTCGTCCTTTTTTGATAAAATCAACTGTTTTGGAATAAAACAATAAAATCTTAAGAATATTTATATCAGCCCTAATTAGAACAAAAATTCGCTGATACAATATCAATAGCGATAGCTCGCTAATGATTGACGTGCATCCAAGTCTTCTCTGATAAATTACCCTCAAACCCTGAAGTATTTTGCGGTCTTTTTGAAACACACTGTATATACAGGTCAATATGTGAACATCGTCCTAGATGAACTCTCAGCCTTATAGAAAACCCTTAAGTTTCATAATTTGTTGGAGTTCTACATGCCATACTAGAAATAATTTTTTCTAATATATTTTCCAGATTGTCTACCCTTAATCAGGGTACAATTCCAATTTTTTCTAAATTCTAGGTATAAACCGCATCAGATTATATTTTTCCAATAGTAGGCAACATTATAAACAGCCCCAATCGATAAGGCAGTGATCTGTAAAATTCGGTTCATTAACATTGTCCTTGACACCTGTGGATTCTGCATATATAAAATAACAATATCTTACTGAAGCTCTTTGAAAATTCATCCAGGCTAATCTTTTTTATTATTCTAACTACCTCACTCAATAAACAACATCATTTCTCCCGAATCTACACGGCTTAGAGGGTTGCTGGATAATGCGGGCCAAACTTTGACACTTGACTGACATTTCACTTTGAAGGCGCACTTTGCCGTTGCTTAAAACTCTCCAGTTTTTAGCTCTTTTGGTACAAAAAAAGATATTTTGAAAGTCATTCGCAATGGCCCAGAGAACCTTTGCAACCCTAACATATAAAGATATCGATGCGAACATCATACCTAAACTAAGTAATAAATTAATTCAAAGTTTCTTGGACGACATTAAAAGCGACATGGCCAACATTTAAGTACATTATTTGATTTCATTCACATTTGGCCTTGCTTTCTTTGCATTATTTGAGATCTTTGGAGCAACGCATTAACTTTTAGGACCACCTCAAACTTTTCAAGCCAACACTTAAACGGCATGCTCAGAGTTCGAACGGTTTTGAGGAATGAACAGCGTGCGAGAAGATTAGGGGCTATACGAAAAGCAGAAAGGAAATGGGTTGCAAACACGTCTCAGAAAATGGCCTGGCTGGATAAATGGATCCTCAACTTAGAAGCTGCGCCACCAACCAAAATTCCCCTGCTCGTAAGAGGAGCTGCAAAGGCAGCCGCAGCTGCGCACCAAGTGGGGTCAAATACAGCACTTCGTGCGAGCATCTCAAACCAGGCAACGCCGACCAAAAAAAAAAGATACCCATACTGTGCCCCCGAGGATTGAAAAAGGAGGAAATTATATACTATGGTAACAATAGAACATTATAGTTAATGGTTTTAAATATTAAAAGCATCGAGAAAATTGTTTTTTGAAAATTTGAATTTGCTCTAAAGTAGCATGGTTAAATGTGAGAATTTTAGTAATAATAAGATTGCTCCAAATTTTTGAGTAAAACCTCCCTCTCAAAAACCTTCCCAGCAGTATGAAAATACATTTAACATGTTTACATTCCCAATTACAACTTTCCCAACAGATATTCTTGCAAGCAAAGTAGATAGATAGAGTTGAAATCTCTTATAGTTTCACTCTGGCGCTGTTGCTTGACTTTACTAAGTTTATCTCCATACAGCATCTTACAATAGCAGCAAAACGATAAATTCTTCATTGTATTCGGAATATATGAGCTCGAAGGTCTAGTGAACAATAAACAGAATTTAATAATCTTCGAAGTTCGGTTTGATGTACAGTGCAGAATTAGATAAAATATTAGATTGGCTCAGCTCGGCTGCGTTTGGAGGAAAATAAAACTTGGGTGATAAAAGATATATAGCTAGCTTTATTTTTGCTGTTCAACTAAATATATTTCTAGTTACAGTTAGTTGATTCGGGTAATCTGTTCTTCTTCTAAAAAAGAAACTAATTTTGAAGATAACAAGTGAACACAATTGAGTGAGTACTTAGTCCATTTTATTTAAAAAAATACATAGTATTCATAAAATTAATATATTTATAACTGATTAAAAACCAGTTAAGATTCAAGGCAAAGATGAGAAATTAATTCCAGGGGACAAAGTATAACTTACAATATTATCCTTCGAGGCGCTCAATGCTATGAAAACAATTTGAATTTCAAACGAAAATCTTGCTGCCGTAAAAATTTTTGGGTGAAATATGGATAGAATTTCATTAGAATCTTTGATGAAAACATTCCCTTTGGGACCATTTGACAACAAGTTCTCATCAAACAAACTTAAGGGCTAATTTCGGGGCCGATCGAGCTGAACTCCCTAGTGGCTACTAAAATTTTATGCAATTGCAATTTTTTATTTTAATTTTCATGTAAATGCCAACGTAGTTAAATAGTAAAATTGATGTGTTGATTGGAATAAAATCGCGTTTGACATAGAAGACTCTTTACGTGAAATTAGCATGAAAATTAAAGTAAAATATTCAAATAATTAAGTAAACAGAAAAGAAACTTGTGGTTGAAGTTCTAAGCAGAGCAGCTACTTTGCCTGTTGATTCCTAATCGTTTCTATCTAGTACTGATTTATCAAAGACAATATTTTCAATAATATATAATATCATAATAAATGTGTTATGGTAAAGAGTTCTGCTGATCGCAGTTTTGCCTTATCTATGAGCAAACGTAAACGTCCAGAATATTTATTAATAATTTGAATAGTTATGAATGATAAAATTGAAAAGGTAATTAATTCCATGGCTTTGATCAGCGGTGATGTTATAAAGAGTTTTAATTGTAAATCGTATCAGATACATCTTAAGGGACCTCGTAAGCTCTGGCAACCACAAACCTCTAATTTTGATATAACATTCTAAATTTATAGAGGTAAGATACGTGCTAAATAGCTTTGACTCGCTGGCTATCTAAAGGAGCTTGGAATTGGAAATTACCGCCAACTAAATATGCTTAAGTTCCTCAAATACCGGACATCCTGCACGTGCTAACTGGTTTTCTTTCCGAAATGATCTAAAGCAGATAGTACCCTAAAAATCAATTTTTAGCGTATCTCCTTAAGAACTATCTACACCAACATGCATCTTAACATCTTAAAATAGTACATTTGTAGGTACAAAATACATGCTAGTTTTTACTCCGCCTAACCGGGGAAACAAATGTAGACATCGAAAAGGCGATTTTCACTCCCGTCACTGGTCTCACTTTACGGCATATGTAGTTCGAAAGTTAGGCTCCAAACAGGATGAACGCATATGAGATCGACGTTTTTAAGTCTATAGAACATAGCAGTATGTTATAAAAACTAGATGTTTCGCTCTATTGTGACCTCAGGTGTACAGAACTCTATACTCTATAAAATTGGATAAAAATCAACTTCCTAAATAAAATGAAAAGTTTCTTTTACTCGAAGGAAAAAAGGGGCAATTGCTCAGTAAACATTTTAGCGCTCATGGAAGAATGTAAGCGATATATGCATCTCCAGGAAAACTGCGAAAGCCACGATAAATGGCAAATATTTTGGTTTATACATCAGTCCTTCATGTTTAATATGGTAAAACCTGAACAGAACAGACAAATCCTGCTACACTATTGAGTAAATACTACCAGGCATATGTAGATACATGTATATTTCAGTTGGACACTAACTGGGGGCTATTGTAAAATTAATCATACCCTTGTCCCTCTAGGTGACAGTTTGAAAGGGGATGAATATGTAAATTCAGTCATAACCAGCAAAAAAATACACACCAGATATTATACTTATAGAGTGCAATTAGTCTTTAATAGAGTAAGATTTTATTATTAGGCAATGTCTTTTTCTTTGCTTGCTGTTCAAACAACGTTTTTACCTCGGCAAAGTCTAATCAGGAAGAAATTCCGGTCATATGTACTTTTATAGACACATTTGGGCATGATACAAATACCATTTCTAGCAAGTACGGATAAATCCCTCTTGAGAAATGTTGGAAATTAATCCGTTATTACTATGTATAATTTGAAGGAATTTGCAAGAATTTCAACCGCATCAAATCTCGCAAGACTCATACATATTACAGTTGGTAAACTGCACCAGCAGCAGGTAAAGTAGGTCGAATAAAACCGATTTAATACATAAAGAAACCATTATGCTTGAACCATTTACTTGCAAGAATGGATGAAATTCATGGAAAGCTAAACTATTTTAACCGCATTGAAAAATGTATTAGTTACAATTTTCCAGCAATACATAACGACCTTTTAATGTAAAAATTGTCACTTTTAGCTGCATCAGCTATCAATCTCTAATGTATTTGTAATGAATGCGGAAATGGCAGCTTTCTTCTATTTAAAAATATGAACAATTTATAATATAGGAGGGTGAATTTCTCATATCATCATCCAAACGTTGTGTTGACTTCGCTTTTGAATAAATATAGACGCTGATGTGCATTTTAACGTCTAAAATTCATCAATCAAATAATCATGAAAGGGGAAGCACCAACATGATTTTCGAATATGGGAAGCTGTTTAAAATATGAGTATGTGGAAATTTCAAGCCGTTTAAATCGATACATGGCGGTTATTTAGCGTAATTTTGCTCTGTTTTGATCACATTGCCAGTGCTACTGAATTTTATAAAAATATTGAATATCAATTACCGTTCACTTTTTAAGTAGATATGTAGAAAATAGTGAAGCTGCTGTTTAATAAGAGTCAGATAACGTAGAATCCTTAGTTGATAATATATGTATTAGGAGGGTGATTTATCTGAACCCCTCGCGCCTAGAAATCGGTTGCAGATTATGATGTAGTACAGTCATAACTCGTAATTAACAAATACACACTACGTGGATACTTGGATCCGGCTCAGACAGATCCCGGCGGTCTTTGAATTCCCGGGTAAAATAATGCCATTAAAATTCCGAACGTATTTGCTAGGTAGAAGGCAAAATTTATATCGCCCCATTTAACACCACGTAGTTTTACTGAAGTCGGTTAATGGGGTAACTTTCCCTTTAATTAATTTGGAAAATTTGGAAATGCCACAGCTGACCACAATGGGGTAGCTCGCTTCTAAGTAGAAAAAGCTCAATTAAAGCTGATGTTTCTCTGAAATTTCTCAAAAAATTTCATTCTAGAGTTCTCATGACTATGAGGAGTATGCCTGTTAGTTTAACAAATCACATTTACTCAAAAGAATTATATATTTGCGTTTAGTTTTAATCCATTTCGTGTCATATAAGCACATTCAACTTCCCTGTAACCCTTTTAGCTAAAAAATGTTCATCACCCAACTCTGTAAGCCACAAAAGGACATTTCAATGGCAAAACAATAACTCAGAAATGGAGATGATGAATTTCTGGAGGGACGTGACCCAAACTTGCCGGGCGCAGTATTAAATTTGTATTGTCAAATAAGATTAATTTCTAAAATGGCTGATAGCTCTGGCATAATTTATCTGTCTCACGCCCTTAGGGATTTGAGATGTGATACGTTTTCGGTAAATAATGTGGTTATGATAATTTTACTTTCCAAGTTGAGAGTTGAGAGTTTCATCGATCTTGACAAATGCAGTTCAGATTTGCCAATTTTAAATCCCAACTAAGTTTCCTTCGACGTTAATTATAATTTCATATCGCCACAATTTCCAGATTGAGTGATTTCATTTTTTGCTTCTCCAATATCTTCTGCAAGGCATAAAAAATGTGCCCATTAATACAGGCGCGAATCCAGTTTTCAAGTCAGGAGGGTCCTGACTCATTATATTGGTATCTTTGAATAGAGAATTCGATTTAGTCATAACAACACGTGTGAGGAAATTCGGGCAGTTTTGAACCAGAAAGCGAAATTTGAATATCAGGCATTTAAGTGCAAAATTATGCCAAAATTGCCAAAATTACATGTTTTTCCGGCCCGTTTTTGCACGTTTCTCGGAAGCAAAATGAGCGAGAACGCTCATTTTTACATCATTCCAAAGAGAAATTAATGTTCTTTTTAGAAAGTGAACTCTCGATAAGGAAATGTTGGCAGATTTCTCAAAAAAGTCTTGACTTCAAAGAAGTTCTAGCTTTGGTTGTTTTTTATTCAGTTGCAAAATGGACTCAAACATGACGCTGCTTTTTTTAAAGTTTCTCAAGCCCCATTTGAGCCACAGAATTAGTTTTAGCATTGTTGAATAGAGAATTGAAAACTCGATTCAGTTATATCAAAATCAGTGAGGACATTCGAGTAGTTTTCACCCAGAAGGCGAAATTTGAATCTCATACACTTCGGTGCCAGATTATGCCAAAATTCCATGTTTTCCGTTCCGTTTTTGCACGTTTCTCGGAAGCAAAATGAGCGAGAACGCTCATTTTTACATCATTCCAGAGGGAAATAAATGGCCTTTTTAGAAAGTGAACTATCGATAAGGAAATGTTGACAGTTTTCTCAAAAAAGTCTTGACTTCAAGAAGTTCCAGCTTTGGTTGCTTTTTATTCAGTTGCAAAATCGGCTCAAACATGACGCTGCTTTTTTTAAGTTTCTCAAGCCCCATTTGAGCCACAGAATTCGTTTTGGCATCGTTGGATAGAGAATTGAAAACTCGATTCAATTATAACAAAATCAGTGAGGCAATTCGAGTAGTTTTCACCCAGAAGGCGAAATTTGAATCTCATACACTTCGGTGCAAGATTATGCCAAAATTCCATGTTTTCCGTCCCGTTTTTGCACGTTTCTCGGAAGCAAACTGAGCGAGAACGCTCATCTTTACATCATTCCAGAGAGAAATAAATGGCCTTTTTAGAAAGTGAACTATCGATAAGGAAATGTTGGCAGATTTCTCAAAAAAGTCTTGGCTTCAAGAAGTTTTGGATATGCGTGTTTTGTTTCAGTAGCAAGCTCGACTCAAACAGGACGTTGCTTTGTTTTAAGTTTCTCAAGCCCCATTTGAGCCAAAGAATTCCTTTTGGCATCGTTGGATAGATAATTAAAAAATCGATTCAGTTGTAGCAAAATCAGTGAAGAAATTGGAGTAATTTTGACTCAGAAGCCGAAATTTTAATCTCATACACTTAAGTGCAAGATTATGCCAAAATTCCATGTTTTTCCGGCCCGTTTTGCACGTTTCTCGGAAGCAAAATGAGCGAGAACGCTCATTTTTACATCATTCCGAAGAGAAATAAATGGCCTTTTTAAAAAGTGAACTATCGATAAGGAAATGTTGGCAGATTTCTCAAAAAAGTCTTGACTTCAAGAAGTTTTAGATATGCGTGTTTTGTTTCAGTAGCAAGCTCGACTCAAACAGGACGTTGCTTTGTTTTAAGTTTCTCAAGCCCCATTTGAGCCAAAAAATTCGTTTTGGCATCGTTGGATAGATAATTAAAAAATCGATTCAGTTGATGCAAAATCAGTGAAGAAATTGGAGTAATTTTGGCTCAGAAGCCGAAATTTGAATATCATATACTTAGGTGCAAGATTATACCAAAATTCCTTGTTTTCCGTCCTGTTTTTCCGTCCGGTCGCGGAAGCAAAATGGGCAAGAACGTTCATTGGCAACGAGAAATAAATGGCGTTTTAAGAAAGTGAACTGTCGATAAGGAAATATTTTAGCCTTTAACTTTAACAAGAATATTGAAATTATAAATTAGTATCGCCATGATGCGTTAAACAAGTTCAACATGTTATGGTTTCAATTAATAATATGAAGTTATCACTTCTGTGGAGCGTCCCGAGACGAACACCTTTTTCTAATTATTGCAAAAAGGAACAACGCAGGACACTTACCAGCAATGACAAAAACAACTGAATTAAGGTAAATTTATATTACACTTAAACTAAAAATCTTGCACAGTCTTCCTCATTTCCAAAGCCCTCAGTAGGTGCCCAATTCAACAAGCGGGTTCTTTGGTTAATTGCACAAATTATTTGAGAAAAAATCATGCTAATAAAAGCATTGGCAAAGTAAATACCGTGCCTTCTCTAAACTAAGATCAAACTTCAATTTAAAACCACTTGAGCCCTTTTGGCTCAGTCTGGAAAGCTTCCACACATTTCGCCAATTAAATTAAAGCGTCTGCGTTATTTTCACGGAAAATAAAATGTAGAATGCATATTTTTCAGTCATGTTATGTTACCTCAAACATTTCTGCTATTACAAGAAGAGGGCGACTTGTTCTTTCCGCTTGAAATTTCAGAGCCTTCCTATCAAAACAATGTAACTATATTTTCCAATGAATGCCCTAATAGTTGTTGAAAATAGTTCTTGAGAGTTACTTGGTCAAATAATATTAAAAAATGTTGATTCAATATTAATGACAATGTTTTCTTATATTTGTTTATTTGGCTCATTAGTAATTTCAAAGCGACTTATTCGAATGCATGAGATTAAGGCATGTTTAATTCGTCTTCCACAGATTTTGGGTGGAAGGTCTCAAATGTCTAGTACACTTATTTGAAGAGCAATTATATAAATACACTTAGATAAAATCGAATTAATATGCTAAAATTGCTTTTAGACCTAGTTGTACATCCTCAGTATCCCTAAAAGTATGTGAGAGTCAAGCGCTTGACCGCAAAATTGGCAACAACACCTCCGACATTTTTTTACACACGACGATTTATGTACATTACTGCCAGACAATAGCTGTTGTTACAAAATCCACTTCTCTTAAATTCACGTCATTGCTCCTAAACTTCCCTAGAGACTACGCATAGAAAATAACCAACAATAACTACAAATAATGCCCTTAATCACTCATCTCATAGCTCTAAGAGAAGGTACTTTCTCCTGTCTCCTATATCTCATCTCTAAATGACAATAAGCCGAAATTTCCATGATAAAACTCACTGGGGAAATGGAAAATCTTCATCACAGCTGGACTCTTCACTAGACGTAGGCGTGTCCAGCTGTGGGAGACCTAAATCGAGATATTCCTCGTTAGCAGTAATGGTAAGAATGCGATCCAGCTCTTCAACCAATCCGGAAAATACTGGTCGTTTGCTTGGCTCATAACCCCAGCATGCGCGCATTAGTAAGTAAATGTCCATAGAGCAGCACGGAGGCTTCTCCATTCTAAGACCGTTCCTCAAAAGCTGGAAAAGTTTTTCCACACTCGGTACGGACGGATAGGGAGTACCTGAAAGAGAGAAACGCCCGTATGGATCGAGTATTCGGGATAATAGAGCTTTATCAATAGCGCTTTTATAAGTCCCACAATAAACTGAACTAGGGCAGTATATCAATAGCTCATAATTAATTACGAAATGATAATATAGTCGGGGCATAAAGCAAGTAAATAGATAGCCGTAGTGGAAATGCTAAATAGAAATGTCATAAACAGCACTAAAATAGTGCTGTTGTGCCGAAATTTGCTAATTAATTATTTCGCTCGGCTGTGAAGTTGAATTACTGACGGTTCAAATAGTCAAGAAGTTCTTATTGGGCAGATCAGTGCTTACCTCCCAAAGTCATTATTTCCCACAAAAGAATTCCATAGGACCACACGTCGGACTGCGTAGTGTAAACCCTATGGAAAAGAGCTTCCGGAGCCATCCATTTAACAGGCAAACGCCCATCGCTCTTCTTCCTGTAATAGTCGTTGCAATGGATGTCTCTGGCTAACCCAAAGTCTGCGATTTTTAAGACATAATCATCGCTAACCAAGACGTTTCGGGCTGCCAAGTCTCTGTGAATGCACTGAAAAAAAGCACGATCAGCCGATGCAAATTGAATTTCTTTCACCAGCTTACCCTTCTGGAAGATAAATAATCCATACCCCTAGCCACTTGGTAGGCAAAGGAAACCAGGTCTTTTTGAGTTAAAGTTTTCTTCTCCTTCTGCTCAGTGCCTACGGCAATTTCGTATCCAGAGGATGGTCGATGCTCTCTCAGAAAATCTTTCAAGTTCCCAAACGGCGCATATTCAACAACAACGTATAAGGGACCTCCTTGGGTGCAGCAGCCTATCAGGTTTATTATGTTTATGTTTTTCCCGATTACTTTCATCATTTCCATTTCTGATACCAGATCCATCATCTCATTATCACTGTGACCATCTAAAAAGTTTCGTTGCAATCAACCTGGTATTTAATGCTTGAAAATGATCAACCTTTCAACATTTTTACTGCAACAGTTACTCGGCTTTCGGGCTTCAATAGATTGATAGCTTCAGCCTTTACCACTGTTCCAAATGCTCCTTCGCCTAGATTTTTGCCCATAATTAGCTTATCTCTGGGTATTTCCCAGTCGGAATCCATTGGTAGCTCATACTCAGAAAGCAAATTATCTCCTGAGTTGTTTAGTTGCGCTTTCTGCTTCTCGATTTTGACTACTGGCATTAACTAGAATATTCCAAATTTAGAAGGTTTTTTTATTCATGTTTATTTCTGTGGAATTACCAGAGGCTCTGACACGTCCTCTGCATTACTCATTTTTTCGATTATCACTTTCTTGGTCCACTGAGTTATCATGGCAGACCTTGCCGATTCGATGGCGATCATTTTTTGTCTTTTTTCTCTGAAACGATATGTATATTTGTCAATTTCTCAGCTCCTTTGCTTGTCATCTGCCGGTGCTTACCGTTTGATTTTTTGCCTGTAATAAATGCAAATGTAGAAAAGCAGCAGAAATACGCACGCTGTTACTGCTGCTATTATTAATCCTATTTTTAAGGTGCTCGGCTTTGACTCTTGAGGATCTAAAAATTTTCGATTGCATTAAATGGGTTTGTCAGTAGATAAATGGGTTTCTACCTGAAAGTACATCAACAACTGATAAATAGGCTTTAGCTGTGGTACGACCTAAGCTGTTAGCTGCTATGCACACATACCACCCTTCATCATCGTAAGTTACGTTGCTGATTTCTAATTCCTCCGGTTTAAGGGTGTTTTTCAGCTTAAGCAACACAAATAAAACACTTTACAAAAGTCACTCAAAAATTACTTTTAATTAATTTAGCATGCACACAATCAACACTCAATTATTAATTGTTAATTTTGACTAAGTATTGCTGGGGACTTCTAGAAAGTTCCCAAAGGAAATTCCGACATTATTAATATCGTTTTAGAAGCTTCGACATCAAGAAACTCTGCCACTTGCGCACAGTAATTAGAACTGTTTCAGACTGCAATATTGTTTCAAATCTTAGATTTCACTCGGCTTCGAATAAGACCAATATAATGTATATATCAATTTTCCAACTACTCTCAAGTTATGTTTCATGCCAAACATTATTGCGAACTTATGTGACCTACTATATATCCAAACGGTTTCAAATGCTTTCAAATGATCAAATAAAATTCTTATGACGATATTTCATTTTCCCACCTGGTGTTCTGTGTGAATTTGACAAGAAATTGAAATAAAGCAAACTTTGAATAGTCTGAACAAATGTTATGAACCATAATGTATTATAATTTTGAATTGTTGTTTGTTTCTGCTTTTTTTGTTACTCGCCTTACTAAACTATATAATTCAAAAGCAATTAAAAGTGGTAAAAGAAGATAATAATCAATACAAACCATTGAGAATATGCATAAAATTGGCCTTTGCGTTTGTTATTCAGGAAGCTAATTTGTATATCGAAATTACTGCGTCTAAGTTCCACGGCAGATGAGGACTTCGAAGGAAGGAAAGCAAGTTCCATAAATTTGCCCCGAAAAACGATTCATTTTCCGAATAGCTAAACTTTAAATGTATATCATTTACACTTCCGGTAATTAAAAATGCGGACCAACTTATGAAGAAACCAGCTCGCATCAAAATTACCTCAAAGTTAGAGACACTTTGATTCGCTTCGAAGAATGTGCAGCAACTTTCATTAATTCACTTTCAACACATCATTCGATGGCACGCTTGTGGCAACAATAAAAATAAATTTCCATTGGTTAAATGGCAAACGTATTTGCTTGCAAAATAAATGAGTTACAAATGCAATCAAAAAAGCGATATGAGCTTGAAACCTTATTAAGATATGATTCAAGGACGATTCCCTTTCGCGGCCAGACAAATTATACCAATACCCATGACATATTTGTACATATTAACATTTTATTAATTACAAATGTCTAACCTGCCACCAATATGGATCGTACTGACATAAAATTACTTTCCAGTGCGCCCTGAAAATTAAATAGATCGTTGTTTGTTAGTGACAATATTAACACCTCCTCACATCAATTTATAGATACTGCCTTTGATTTCCACCACCAAAGAAGTGGATTAGCACTGGAAAGCTCCAGCATTTACATGTTTCTTCTAGCACCATCACCAAAAAGTCGGCAATAAATTTTGTAGTACCTTTCTACCTTCTAAACGAGTATCGTTTTGAAAATCGTGCGAGGAATTGAAAAAAACCCATTCTACAAACGGTTCCAAGTCAGCAACCAATTGAGGGCAAAGCAATTGAACGGTTGAGTTAACCAACGCAGTAACGTTGGCTGGAAAACCGTCCTTAATGTAAGGCTTATGTGGAAATCGCTCTGTTCAATAAAAAAAACAACTAAGTTTTCGCATGGCTCAACTGTTTATTTTGGAAGGTTATTAGCTTTACTTACCGACCACATCCATTACGTAGGTGAAATTCACACAGGCTAGTGGATTACATACGACACAAGTATAGTTTCCAGTATCATCAGTAACCAAATCTTCCATCAGCAACGACCAATGATTTTGTCTGTATTCCCCATAATGCCTTTTCGGTTCTCTTCCATTTTTGTACCACGTAATATTTGGAGTGGGATTCCCTCCTGCACGGCACTTCAGTTGTGCCATATTTCCCGCGGGTTTAACCACAATTCTTGGCATTTTTCCAGCATTAACAAAATGTGCAGGTTCCAGCACTGTTAGATTGTACTCAGCAATGAATTTCCCTTGTGAGTAGCAAGCATATACTCCTTCGTCTTTCACTGTTAAGTTTTTTATCCCGAAATTTTCAGCTGTTGACTGGTAGAAGGACCACAAGTTAGAGAATTTTTATTCAATATTTCAAGCAGCACTTACCATCGCTTTAAATTCAGTACTATTGGCAGATCGATATCTCCATTCGACACTCTCATCGTCCAAACAGGAAAATACTACATCTTCACTAGCGATTTTCTCAATTGCTTGTCTCATTGGCTCAGAATTTCTGGATATTTTTCTCACTGTGTCCTTTGAAATGTCTGAAACTAAATCTCAGAATATAAGCAACCGATTTGGTGTAAGGAGTGAATCGAGCAAGAAGCTCATGTAGACACTAATGAAATTTATTCGGCTGCAATTTTGCTGGAAAATTTAAGAGCATCTTTTGCTCACCTGTGGGATCAACAGCCATAGTGTGTAATGCATATAGAGTGACTGCAACTAGACTCCAAGGCCTGAATATCATCTTGTCAGTTGCTTTGCCGCAAATTATCTGCAATTGAACAAATCATTTCATGGGAATCGATTTGGCAAGATTGTTTTAGGGCACGATGACAAATAAGAAAAAAGCAAAAGAGCAATCAATCGAAAAAATCGCTGAACTTTACATGGGTTAAGTGAGCCTGACATTAAAATATCTAGATAATAAAATGATGGAGCCAAAAAAATCTTCCAGTTTGGCCTTCCATTTTACTGGCAGGAACATCAATGCCGTACGTTGTCTGCATTCGCGATTGCCAATAATGCTTTGATACATATCTTGCACCAATTTGGATTCGCAATGAATACTAAAAGTAGCAAAATATACACCTCATCCTAGAATCTAAGCAGGAAACATTGCAAAAACGCAAAAATTCGATGCAAAGTACAGATTAAATTCAAGCGTGAAAGAAGAATACTGAGACGCCTCTGGAAAAGTTTTAAAAACAAATCAAGCAGATGTGTCTCACACGAACGACTATCTTAGTCCAGAAGTCTTTCCAGTTCTCGACCTTTGCAGACTTTCTCCCTGACAACGCTTCTTTTTCACATTTCCAAACTGATTTGTTAAATATATTCCTTGAAGCTTTGCGAACGAAAGTCGTCTGGCATTTTGGCCAAAAGGTGAAAGAATCGAATAGCCATTGAGTTTGGATGTTTTATCGGGATGTTAACTGTCGCAAAAAAATCGACTTTCAGTCAGCATTAAGGAGGAATGGTTCCTTAAATCCACTTGAAACACCCATTTATACATCAGTATTTTTCTGTATTTTAACTATCGTTGGTTCGTAATTGCCATATTCATTTTTAGTATTCTATCCTGCAAATTCCCACCTTTATTTTCTACTTCATTGAGGCAGCTTTTAAAAATTTCCATAAAGCCTGAGAGGTTTTCATTGCCAGCTACTAGCCAAGGTTTATTTCATGTTGAGTTTAATCAATCTTTTATCGAGTAACTGGCCATTCTTTTTCAATTGCCTGAGACGTTTTATTGATGACACTTTATCCGTTACCACCGAAATTCAATTTAAAAAAAATTAATCCATAGCTTGAGACAGTCGGGCATTAAATTGCGGTTTCCGAGTTTTGAAATTAGCATAAATCTGTGTTCGAATTCCTGGTTAATTTCAGTGGGAAAAAAGTCAGGCATATGAAAATTTAAAACTTATGAAAATTGAAAATGTGTGAAAAACTACAGATAGTAATTTTGGGAATACTGATGATGCAATTATTTATGAGCAAATCAACATATGGTGTCTTCAAGATAGCACTGCGAGATAAATGATGGGACAGTGTTTCCTTTAAGTAATAAATATTCATTAGCCTTTTCAAAGTTCGATTGAGGTCAATGTTGGCGATTTTACGAATGCAAAACTACAATATCGGCAACCCTTAACAATGCTGATGACTAGAGTAGTAGGCGGCAAGTAACAAGCAAATCTTAGGCCATAGACCGGATGTCACTTAACAAGCCATTCGAATCTCCACATTGATTAAGATGCAAGAGTGTTCTCCTAAGCGTAAACTAACTCTACTTAGTATGCCTTAAGTATTTTGTTGTGTACCTTGCCAATAAATATTAAATCTACAATGGACACTTGAAAATGTTTCATTTCATATTCTGTGCATGTCACTGCTATGACTATTTATCATTATGTCCGGTTTACATCAATTTTTAATTACCCACCGTAACCACCTGTACTGTGTAGTTTTTAAATATTTGCTTGACACTCATTGGTTCCGTTTTAACACAATTCGTTACAATTATTGCTATCGAAAACTTTAAATTCTTTGTACAATGAGATGCAAACAATCGAGCTCAAAAAACATCATTTCAGTCGGATAAACACATGTTACTCTTTGAATTCCAACCATGTTTCTCTATCTCGATATTCAAATTTCACATATAAATAGAACTATGATTTTCATTATTCATGTCTCATTGCGATGCTTGTTGTCAGTTCTATCTTGATGCAAGTAGCAAGTGCCTGTCTTAAGCACAAGCAACTCAATGTTAGCACGGTTGAAATTTATAAATGTAAATTGTTATTTCACCATACAGAGCTTGTCAACTCTTCTAAAGTGGAAACAGTTGAATACATTTTTTAATTTTTTTCCCTTTTTCGAATTCCTTAATTCGTATAATTTCTGCCTAGCAAAATGAGCTACTAAATTTGATGGCCGTCCCTCAAAAACCCTGCAAATATTGCTACAGAGTTAAGTAATTAATAGATGCTCGATAAATATTTTAATTATTTTATTGGGAATGGATCCAAATTTATGTATAATTTCTCCAAGGTGAACCTTAGAAGCTTTCCCAATAAAAGACTCTTATTCTCTATTCAAGATTATTCTGCTAAATTATCTGTGAAGAAATTAGAGCCGAAATTTTTTAAATCAGTTTTTGCACGTGTAGCATAAAAGAATCTACCTGAAAAATGAGCTATTGAATTTGCTGGCATTTTCCCGATAAAAGCCCGAAAATGTTACTGAGCTCTGAATGATGTAATTATTTTAATTATTTTGTTGGGTATGAATGCGCTGAATTTTAAACTGCTTTGTTTTAATTTTAAAGCTGTGCGCAATAATTGCTTGATTAAAATCAAATTTTAATATAATTCCTCCGGGATGAACCTACTATTAGAAGCTTGTTCTGTTCAAAGTTCTTCGGCTATATTTTCTCCCATGAAGGTGAATATGAACTGAACATTGTTTTCCTGTAGTTTCGAATTCAAATGCTTCAAGTAACGTTATTGCATTGAGCGCGGCTTTACAATTTCTACATAAATAATTGAAAATTAATTTCTACGTCCTTCGTATTCAGGAAACGTTTTTTAAAAGCTAGATAAAAAAATTAATATGCGATTTTTGTCTTGCGGTCGTGTCTGCACCGTTATATTGCCAAACGCCACAAGGGAATAAAAATTAGCCAATACATCATGCTTAGGTTTACAAGACGTAATAATCATGTATTAAAGAACATCGAGGCGGTCAAACACCTTTTTATGTCAAATTTGTTACATAATGGAGCCAATTTGAGTGCTTTGTTGGCAGAAAGTGGATGCATGGAGATGCAAACGAAAATTAATCATTCGAAATAATTGGCAAAGGGCCGTCATGAATTTGGTCAAAATATGGACAGGAATTCGTCCAGAAAATCACATAGAGTGAAAAGCAACAGCAATGAATTAAATTCATAATTGACGATAATTATTCATATCCAGACACATCAACAGCGCAGTTTTTTCAGCTCCGATGCGGACTTTTTTTATTCAGTCCAATCAATCACTAGAGTCAATTGATAAAGCATTTCAGATTAAATCACCAATTACCTTAAACGAGTTAAATTAGAAAATGTATAATCGGAGCTCTAGTACGTTTCTCTGGGTAAAATAATGATTTTAAAGAAGACAAATGAGTCTATATCGTGTATAGGATGTATCAAAGCGTTTATCAAGCTGTCACTTGTCCAGACCACTAATTATTGGATCACGGGAACACCTTGCGGGAATCCAATTTATCAGATTTTGCACTGGAGCCTGTTCCAAAGAATATACGAGTGATTAAAAAATATTGCGGTCGTTTTAAAATTCAGGATTGATTATATAGCACTCCTATCTAATATAAACATGAAAAAACGAATTTTTCTTTTGCGTGTTCAACTGATAGCTCACCTGCCCAAAATTGTGATTGGACAAATTGTATTTCTGTTGCAATGTGGGTGGCTGGATAAAGCAATATCACGCCAACTGGGTTATATAAACTCAATTAATACTTTATAATATACTCCAGTGGATTCAAACCAATTAGAAGACCATCTGGAATTAAATGCCTTTGATAACGTAATCTCAAGGTAATTCAATATAAACTGATTTTCATTGCCGCATATAGGAGCACAATGTGGATCTTCCCCCAGCATTAACCCATTAGGCAGTATTAAATTTAATGTGTCTCTTTTTGCCCGTAATGTTAAAGACAACACAGTGCCGAGTTCTGCTCAATTTCCTCAAGACATTTTCGTTTCTACCTCCTACCTTACCGCAGAGCATTTGCCAAGTTTATGAAAAATTGAGGACGTTCTAAAAAGGATCCTTACATTTAAGTATTCAGCACCCGGTATAGCATGACTCAGCGCCGCATAAACAAGGGTTTTATAGCCAAAAATCTGCAAGACACCTTGCACAGTTTTCCCCATTCGCTTTAGAATATAGGTGTGAAAACTATTGCTCCTAGCGATAGGGTTTTCAAACATTTAAATAGTATTCCTGAATAGGAGCGAAACTGAAATTACCGATAAAGTGGAGCTTACCGCAGCTATTGAATCAATCAGAAGAGATTCTAGGAAGCCTCTATTCATTTGTGTCTGTAGCTTCAAATGAATTCTTAACCATAAACTGAAGAACGACTTTTACAATTCAAGAACTTTTTTATCCAGTTAGATATTAAATCGTTGTATTTTCATTTAATTAACATGTTCAATGGAATTATGCCTCTATAAGTTGTGCTTGCATTTAATCGCAAATCCGCATCTAGAAAAGATTTTGGAAACAAAACAGAAAGGCATGAGTAGATTTACTAAACCAACAAAAGAGTTGGTATATTAAAAATTTCATGAATTGCTTGGCTTATGTTGCCAAACAAGCGAAACTTTAATATACTTTTGTCCAGGAGTATCGTTTCATTCGACGACTAAAATGATCTTTAGATACGTTTACACAGTAATATGTAAAGAGGTAAATAATACACGAAAGGGTCTAATAAAACGAGATATTAATCTCCATACACTCTTTGAAGGTCTATTTCATCAGGGAGTTTATTAGAGGGTTGTAAAGCGATAAGAGTAAGATATTTGGTTAAGAATGTTTGAATATTCTTGAGGAAGATGGGGAACGTCTAATCCTGTACTAAGTTACCTGTGCGTGTTTAATTAAAGGAATAAATAATTAGCGTTGGATTTATAAGACCTAAAAGTAAACAAGAACTTTTGCACTTTATTACTCGAAAACAAAGTGGGGAACTTTATGTACAGTTCCCAGATTTTTTGTTGCAGATATTTACAAATCTTTATTAATAATAATGCAGCGTGTAAATATAGGAAAGCCCAATCCAGAGACACAAAAGAAAATATATATTATTATTCAGACAGCTGCGCTTTACTTTCAAGAAACCATGTATAAGTCCGGAGAGAATTGCCCGCTATTTTGTTACATTCTTCGCGGAAACTGCATTTTAACATATTTTTTTCACCCATTGTCATGACATTCTATCGAACATACAGTATGTGTCCATAAGTTGAAACTATATGGCAAACTTTTTTAGAATTATCTTTTTAAATAGAGTTATTCTTCATAAAAATTTTGCATGCTCTAAAACGTAACAGCAACTTTCAGATATCAATGTTTTTCTGGCGTATGCCAGGTTGGGTAAAATATTAATTTTGCCTTACCGTTATTTTCCACAATATCGAAAACCTTTTCTATAGCATTAATCAATTATGAATTATTTTAGTAGATTTCATATCCCACAGTTAAATTTGCATTATTATAGTTTCAAAAAATTAAAAAGATTTTTTTATTGCGAATAGATGTAATTGCATATCTAAATGTAGTTTTTAGTTATGATCAACATTTTTCCTTCATATTTCTTCTTATAAAATTTAACATTTGATAGTTTCTTTAGTTTGGACCACGCAGAAATGTTTTTAAATAATAATTTTTTTCTTAAATATTATAATAGAAAGTTTTCGATGTAGTTTCAACTTACAGAGACATACTGTATATCTATACAAAATCAGATTTAACGAAATCAAACTTCTTTTTAAAGGGGCTAATCCTTTTAATCGCCAAAGTTTCCTAAAAGCCCTCTGAGACTTAGAAGTTTTTAAAAGTAAAGCTTTATGCAGTTAGTAACTCCTTAAAACCCCTTTCAATGGGTTTGAAATAGTTTATCAAAGAGTCCGATAAATCCAAGGCATGTTAAATTTGGCATTGAAGTGGATTACTTTATAGTAGAAGAAATGAATGTGAAGAAAACCTTAGTGCACAATGTGCGATAAACTGGAATAAATCTTTAATAAAACCGAGAATTATTACGATTAGCTAGACAATGTAATTTGGAATATCGAATGTGCAAAATTATAAATTGCAAGCCGCAAACAAATGTGGAATTGCAAGGATTAGTTAAATAAACGTTTGGAATTTCGCATTTCAGTAGACATTATTAACTTTTATTTGTTTTGTTTAGTTACATTAATTAGCTAGTCTTGCTGCGCATCAGAAATACCGGTTTTTTTCATATTTTTTTTAGACAGTGGTGTCGCGTATGCTTATGCATATAGTACATGCAATAATCAAAGGAAATTGAGTTAAAAATAATCGGCGTGAATATCCATTGTCTTAATAGATCCATTTAATATTTAAAGCTTTGTTCAAGTGAATAACACTTTTTTCATCTGGACATTGAACAGTGAAATGAATGGGATATTTCTCGCCATAAAATAGACTAATAATACAGAATACAGAGAAAAGCAATTGGGAGATATGGTAGTGCTATGTTATTGCCAACTGACAGTGAGTCTATGAAAAATGTATTTGTTAGTACGCGCAAATCGCGAGAAAAAATGCCCAGATTATCAATAATAAATCACAGATTACCCGACAACAAATCGGTTCATTGTTTTGTTCAGTTATTGTATTGTTCGACAGCTTAAAATGGTTCGTACTACTTGTGCCAACACGATTAAATAGTAGTTGTTTGTAAGTGGATTGCTGTTTCCAGACATTTAATCTATTCACACAGCCGAATTAGCCAAAAGGGCAGAAATTCCCTTCCCACCTGCATAGAGGCAGGCTAAAAGAACATATAAAATACATTATTTCTGCTCTATTTATGCTATGACACATAATCAAACTGAAAATATGAAACAAACCGTTACAGAGCGAGTGTAAAGAGTAAGTGCATATTGTACATTGTCATTAATTTTGGGGCCACATTAATTCAAATCTTTTGTGTCTTCACTTCAGTCGTAGACGCCAACACTCTGCAATTTCATTACAAGGTACTGAAAGATAGCTGGCTTGCGATTTACAACAATATATTAATCAAATTTATTTTGTAATTCAGTTGCTTCGTTAAAAGCAAATCCCGGCTTTCGCGGATTCTTATAAGGAAATTAACAACTATTGCACACCCAAACAATATGGCACTGTGTAATGCAATGTTGAATTATCGTTTATTGGTTTTAATTAAGTCAATATAATGATCGTTTAATTCGAATGAGAGGATTGAATTCCAATTGGAGTATATTAGGAAACCTCCTACTACACCGTGTAGTATTCTAGTGGGTTGTTTAAAAAACATAGAAATGTGCAAATTTGCAGCATTTTCTATATCTAGTTTTCTTGGTTTTTCATCTAAACACTAATGACTCATTTTTCTACACTATTCCAGAGAGTTGTTTATTCGTTTGCAATGAGTATCAATGTGTTTTCTATTCAAATTCAATTTGTGGTTGATAGTCTATTTAACATTTTGTGGAAAATCCGGCCAAAAAATGTATTCGGATTATCTTTGCAATCAAAACATGAATATCGGCGGTGAATTTTGGCTTTTGCAGCAATTATTGAGATTTAATGATCAACTGTACAGAAATTTCACCCATATATTTACAGCGACTCGATTAATCATCGAATTAGTAATCTTTGACTTTGCAATTAAATAGAACTAATACCATGTCTAATGAACTTATAACTTCGGCTGACATTCAAGCTATATTTATGTGCGAAATTAATAAACTGTCATAATAAATGAAGAAGCAATTACTATTAAAGTTAGTAGGGAAGCAGAAACATGCCATTTGTTGATTAATTGATGATGATCATTATTGAGAAAATCATGTGGGAATGAGGTTTACGACAGCCAGGAAAAGATGATCAGTTCCTTGGAAAAACGAGTATTTTCTATTTGAATTAGAAGTTGATGATAAAAATCAAAAAAGTTTTGGATTAGAAACTTGTATTCAATGGTCAACAATCAGCAATTTCAAAGCAAAACCACCAAACTGGACAAAAATCGCATAAAACGGCACTGCCAAAAGCTCTGGCTTTGGATTGACTTTCAAGTACATTTGCATAAAATTTAGCAGCAAAGACGACAGATTTATTCGCCTGAATGGCTGACAATAACTGTTTCCATGCCTTGCCATTTCGTATGCACGAGTTCGTTTTATTATTTCCAATCTAAGGTTTCTGGATTTAAGCACAATTACATCTGCTACCGTAAATTGGGGTAAAAATAGGGTTGATAATAGACGACTGTTTAAATTTCTTTTAATGATCGAACTAAACGAAATATTAATATAAATTGCTCGTGTTCGCTGGATCAAAGGACCAAAAATATCGCACTAGTGTCTTTTTAATCAAGTGGAAACACAGTGGATGAGACAAAACATCTTAGATTGGTCTTCGAAAATTAATTCTAGATCGCGTGCCTGTTACGATTCCTGAATAAATTTGATTTCATGTAGCGGCTAATTGAATGATTATTGTTCCAGATTGGCTTGATTTGCCAAAAAATGGCATAGCAATTCGGATTTCGCTTTCGGTAAGTTTACAACTTCCTCTATCTAAAAGCTTAGAATTTTTCGACTACCCAACTGCCTACTTAGAGGATTTTAATGCTTCAACATTTAAAATATCGCTTGAGATTTATTGGGCACCACGCATCATGCGATAAATGTTTCTAGTTTAAATCTTACAAGTTGTTGGATTGAATTGATGGAAGCTGATGATCTGTTGTTACCAAATGGAACAGAAACACATTTGCGAATTAGAACTGCGCAAAAAAACACTGCTAAACTAATTTTTTGAAATCACTTCACTCACCCATGAACAAGTAACATAAACCAACTGCCAGACTGTTGTTGATAAACCAATCACAAAATTGCATACACCAAACACAACATCCGATTCGCAACTGATCGATAATTGAGATCGAAAACACTATTTCGAAATAAGCGGGGAATCTATGAATGAACCAGCTTGATGAGTGTGATTAGGGTGAGTACCTTTCTCAATCTACCCGTCGCTCTGTCTTGTTCTTGGGTGGGAGTAGTACCGGGACTGCTAAACGCTACCGACTAACAGCTTAGCGTCTTCTGGTACGAAAAATCCTCGTACCGGCGACTTTCGAGCAGCACAGTCTTGGTGCATATTGTGCGATTCAAAATCTTCATCACACCTATCCAGATGCAGATCACGCTCTCCAAATTTTCGCGGCCTCAGACTTGCCCGCAGATTTTTTACTCCAACATCGGCACACAAAATCATCTAAACGGTATCGACATTCATAGCATGACCAAAATCGCCTTTGGACTAACCCTTTTTAAAAATGCGATTTTTTATCTGATAACTTCCGCTTAATCCCATCTAGGAGAGGCGTAGAAATGTCTAATATTGTGGCTAATCAGCTCAGGCTTCTTGGAAGATTCGCACAGCATCGAAAAGTTTGTGATGTTTTAAAGTTTGTAAATAAGTCCAAATATTGTATTTGCGGTTCTTTAAGAGCTTAACGTTTGTTAACTAAACACAGTTTGCTTCACTTGCAACCAACCAGAGGTTCGCGTTAAGAAAATCTGTCGAACCACAGCAATTCGTGTTTTTTACAAAAATTTAAAAAAGCAACTGCTTTTAATCTTGCCGACGATTTACATATCGCGTCACAGTCGACATATTTTCAGGGCAACTGATTAGCAAAAATAGTCTTAAATTACATATTAAAATGTTGCCAATAAGCGCAACTGCTTTTGGTACTGAAACATCTATCTGCTGAGCGGAAAAATGTATTTGATCAGAACCGAGCTGAAAACGCTCTCCTGCCAAAAACTCAATTTACAGTGTAAGGATTAAGTGAAACTTTTGTCATATCTGAAGATTCTGGTCCTCGCGCTATCTAACACAATCTACCACTAAAATATTAAACAAAAATAGAAGACAAAGTGAGCTTCTAAGTTATGAAGCCTTAAAAAATTAAGCACTTGGAAGCAACTGAAGTTTATTTGGCAAAAATCACGTGAAACTTTGTCAAAGTCTATGGTTAATAGGAAATCTTCTACCTCCTCTAAACTAACCTCCTAAAAACTAGAATAGGAATTGCATACAATTCTTAGTGCATCTTCGGTAGACGATTCATTCTGAACCAATGAGAAAAAAGATATCACCGCCAAATTAAAAAGCGAATAATTGCCTGAATACAACCGTGAATTCTGACGGCATTTGCACTTCACATTGAAAGAGAAAAAGTGCTATCAAGGCTAATTTGCTAATATTTGTATTATGGTCTAATCTAGCTTAAATATGTAATGGTAATATCGCAAATGGCTTTTTAATGCATCGAATTTCAGTTGAATCTAAATCTCCGTGAAGAAATTAACGAATGTGCGCATCTAGGAATAGTGCAGCCTGTCGAATGCTTCAGAGCATGAGAAACAACAGTTAAAGTAACAATTATGTTTCAGTCAGTACTATCTAGACTCAGACTATCTTGTCCAAAATAATTAAAAACTCATTAGTACTTCCTGTCCACCTAAATCCAATCGGAGCCGTCTGATGCTGAGACAAGTTTTAGTAATAAGGAAAGTGAGCCTACTAAACATTGTTTCGTGTAACATGCATTTACTGGATGTCCATCAGGACCGGACCAGGTCAAGTAGGGCACAATTTCCTTTTCATTATTGATATTCCGCCCTCACTTTTGCTATAGTCGCAAATGGGAGTGCAATGTTTAAACAATACTTTAAACCGTGTTTACTTTACCTAGATATTTCGCTCATCTGTTGTCTTTAAAATATTGCGTTAGCATGGCTAGAAACAGCGAAGCTGATATTTGATTTTCGACCGTCTAACGCGAAAAATCGATTACGAAATGACAAGAATTTAATGTTCCATAAAAATCTTCATGCACTCTAATGCACCATCTGTCACTGTGTTTTGCATAATGTAATCATGTTGAAGATATGACCTATGCTGAAGTGAACTTAAACTTTACCAAGACGCAATGAACAGGAGGTGACAAAAAGCTTTTACATCACTATTTGTTTAAATGTACCTAGTTAAACGAATAGAGGACTCTTTCAAGTTTCATTGTGATTCATTTGTTTATCAGCTTTAATTTATGCGCTATAGCATAAGAACAACGCAAGAAAGTCGAAGTAATCGCAATTATAATATGAAACGAATTTGCTAATACGTCACAAGTATTTAAAAGGCAACTGCTAAACGAAAATAGTTACTTGCGTTGAAAAGATCCACTGTAATGAACAGCAGAAGTATATAAATAATTTACTATCGATCATATATTTAGAAACGGACATTTGGATTGATTTGGCACGCTTAAAGTCTCATCTTCTGATTTCAGGCGTGATCTAAGAATCTTACCACAAAGTGGGAAATTTTTATCGGCGGCTCCTGGAATAAAAATATTCACTTAAAAAATTCCCTTATTTTCATTGCATTATTTACAAATTCCTTGCTAAAGTTAAGAATTAAAAATTGGGATAAAACTTATCAAGTCAATATGTTATTTTTAAAATATATAAAATTTTTAGTTTTTATTCTGTAAATTCTGTGTACAAAGCGTTTTTTTAAGTGGAACACCTTGCACATTATTTATTTGTTCTAGTTGATAACTAAAGCCGCTTGAACACGAGTTCATGGTAAGAAGGGTTACATGGGTTTGGCTGGTTTCATTATTGCAACAAAGTCCCCCATGTGTTCCCTAAAAGTCTTCAATTGCAATATGACGAAAACTTGATGTTATTTTGCGGCTTAGATCAATACTTATATCCAGGCATTTAACAGTTTTATTTTACACCCGATGACTCCATCCTTAAGTTCGTACTTGTGTCCTTCCTAGCACAATGCTGGGAAAGAATAATGTCTTCCTTTATGGGGTTGTGATAAGAATAACTTTCGAGGATGCAGCCAGATCCGGCCTAAGAAGTTAAAGAACAGATTAAAAGATAATGACGGCTTTCTCAGTTCTACACCTGAAATTTATTGCGGGTTATTCACATATTTCATTCGAGTCGCTTTTTGAATTCAAGTGGAGTTTTCCTTCAAAAAAAGCATCATGCATTAGCAGACGGTTTCGGATGGATCATGTTGCTGGAAAAGTCTAGTGAAAACTGAAAAAACAAACTAAAATGAACGCGTGGCAATTTGCAAGTGCATTTATTAATTAGCAAATCCAAAACCGTAATATTGGAGAGGATTTAGCAGATACATTAAATCTGCCGAAATTGTGCTGACTGAGCGATCCATCAACATTCGATAAGTTCCAAATTTCAATTTGCGCCTGGAGTGATGCATTTAAGACAAATAGGGGTGTAAGCGTTTCCTCGATATTTTGGAGCTAATTAATCAACATAGAGTAGCTGCTCTATCCTATTAAGTAATAAACGGAATTTAATATTTGGCGAAATCTATGCAAATGATCTGCGATTTTCACCCGAATAAAATTTAATTTTGAGCCACGAACCGCATAAGAACAGCCGCTTTACTAAATAATAATGTTTCAATAGGTTTCCAATCATTAAAGGCCGATCCTGGAGCAGAAAGTAGAAATTCGGAACCTCATCAGTATGGTTAGTCGCTAGAATTTTTTGAAACGTGTGAAAAGAAATATTAAGTTTATACCTACGGGATATAGATGCACACGAACCATTCTCGTATCGGATATTAAATCAAGAGATTTGGCAAGTTCATGGACACCAAATGCGGGAAATTCTTACGGCAATCGACTGCTAGAAAAATGCTGCAGTAAAATACAGCTCTGGATACCAAAGCGTAGAACATGAGACAAGTTGGAATTGTTTTTTATTTGATACATCAATTACTTAGCGTTTTTCCGATTGGGTGCTAATCAAGCACATGTGGGTCTGGAAATGTACTTGATGAGTTGCTCTGAATTTCCTTAATAAACAGTAAATTTACTTAATAAACAGTGCTAATGCATTGTAACAATGCATTAGCACACTTAAATCAGCAATCAACCTTTTAGAGGCAAGTCTAACGAAATCATCTAATACTTGTAATTCACGATGTTAACAGCAAATTGTTTGTTCCATTTAAGCTGCATTATCACGCAGTTGTTAAAAAATACGATTTTTCCATCAGCATAATTGTTTTTATAAAAAAACACCTGTAGCTTAAGCATTTAAAATATAAAGAAAAAAATACCAGTGCGTATTTGACGATTCCAAAGAAATGTAATATAGATGGCATACCGAAAATTATAATTAACTGCGGTAGTAATAATTCCGGAATGTCACAATTATTTAAAATCTGCTTCAATAGAAAAATAATTTTCCATTCAAGGTAAAAAATGTTGTTTCAAAAATTGAAAGCTTGGACGAACATTTTCATTCGGAGCCATTTGAACACTGAAACTTAAGCACCGAAACTAACTCAGCAATTTGCGTGGATTGATCATCGAAATTAGTTTTTCGCGGGACATAAAGCAGCAGAAGATAATTAACTGAGCGCGTGTAAAAGTTGCTCTGTTGAACATCTTTGCAAACAATGTTGTAGTCAACTTAAGATTAACATCGCACGGGTTTGGATCCAATATTTTACACAAAGGGGAGTAGCAAGTTCACCCTCGTGTCAATGGAGACATAGGTTTCTAATCAAATGTTAAGGAGATGCTAATTATTATATCTTTGAGGCTCTTGAACGAGAAAGTTTTGGCTTCGTAACAAGAATGCGTGTATGTATACTTTTTAATTTTTTTACCATAACTTATTGGCTTATTTATAAAAAAAAAACCCTCTTAAGCCACCAAAATTGGTTCTCATCATAATTTTTCCGATCCCTGATTGAAATGTAGTCTGGTGAGCAAACAGGTGCCTGGCTACTAAATTGGAACGCGGATTATATGCAGAATCTGTATTTGGTCAGACCCCTTTGCTTGTATGATGTGTCGTGTGCAGATTACAAGATTAGATGAGATATAAACTGCTACAAACAGCCAGGAAGTAGATATCGCTCTGCTCCAAACCCTAGACAAAATGTCAGGTAAACGAAGGGCGGAAGCCAGTGCCGTTCGTAGTTAATAATTTCCCACAAAAAACTTCCGCCACAAAAACCAATTTACATTTGAAAATCACTTTTTGAACTTGGCCCAATAAATGCTGAGGTCTTCATTTTTTCCATTAATCTTCGATGTTTGCGATAGAAAAGCACTGAAATCTATGCTCTTCCGTCCCAAAAAAAACGGTATAAATAATTGAACATTTCATAAGTTTGCTTTGTTTTTCAACGATTATTTGGCATGTTCGAAGAAAACTCAGAGTGTAACTGGGACGGATCTAAAAGTTGCGGAAACAGGAAACGAACCTTCACCCACAAACGCCGGTCGAAGCTTGTTTGCCTCAAGTCTTGGGTGTCTTTGCGGCATTAATAATTACTATTCCGTACCTTTAGGGTAACCACAGGGTCGGCTTTAATTTAAAATCAGTCTCATGTTAAAAACAGGAACCGACAGATGGTGATATCCTGCACCAAACCATTTGCCGGGTTTATACTCAAAACGTATATTTTAACCAATTTTTTAACAAAAAACAATTGCAAAATCCCCCATTAAACAGTGCTCAAGGAGCTCAATTGTGCGCTCAATGTGTGCTTTTATACACTCAATTATGGCCTTAATGGGTATATCGAGTACGTTTCATTCTATCATTCAGCTAACAACAAAACGCTTTTCCCATAATGAATAGATACTCCTATTCAATGGGCTATTTGTAATTAGCTGGAAACAATTAACGCAGATATACAGAATGGATAAATGAAAGCAAACACGCGGTAATTGAGACTTACAATTCATTAACTGGAATGCATCCATAAGGTCTTAGTAATTTATTGATAAACTGTTTACGTACCAGATTGGGAATGATATAATACCAATGATGATTTCATTGAAGCATTGTCCAATATCATTTTTCTGTGGATATCAGGAGTTTGAAGTGGAGTAAAAAAACACATTTAAATACTTATAGTAATATGTATAATAATGCATCTATATGTATATAAACAAAAACATGTTTGCACTGATATGGCGCGAAATATTGCTTATTTTCCAATTTTGATCTTCAAACGTAAAACTGCGTCTTAATTTATAAAAAATATATAAAGTATACTAAATAGATACCATAGCCGGCGGGTCAAATTTGGAAAAATTCGATTTTCGAACTTCTAATTAATCAATATAAAGCAATCAATGAGTATAAAGCATGGTAAAATTTCAATTTTCTAACTTGCATCTAAACTTTGTAGATTAATTTGACAACGTAACAGTTCCAACCGGAATCGTATATATGCCTAGATTTTACACGTTATGATAAAAACATGAATATCTGCTGCAACTTTAAACCATTATATAGGAATTTTTAACAGCAATAACATTTAATTAACAATGATTGATTCAGACTACTCGGTTTGTCTCTGAACTTGTCAACCCGAACTCAAGCACTGGATCAAATACGCCCGCTTTGAGCAGGGCTGGATTAAGGCTTTCCGAGGCCCGGGCGTAAAGAGAATAAGGGTCAGACTTAAAGACAGTCAAATATGATCATTTTTTCAATATTCCGAGTTCGCGGGCCCACTCAATATTGTGAACGTCTTCGTTAATTGGCCCCTAGTTTTCAGGGGTTCATCCAGTCAACAAGCAAAAAAACATGACCGAGCAGCCAGCGACTTACAAATATGCCCATGCCCACATTCCCAAAGAAGACACCAAGGAGCTCTACAAAGCCTACACGATCCATGAAAAAAATCGTTCAGTTTTCAATTTTAAAGGACATCATTTCCAGTCAGTCAGCGTCTGAATGCTCAAGTTCAAACTGTGAACCTTAGACTATTTTATGTGCATTCAGAAGCTGCGAGACATCACGTTTGTTCTCACCTCACAAGAAATGAATTTATTTTTTATTTACACTTACATGGGTGATTCATGTAGAAGCGGCACGGAGCAGACGAGTTTAAAATAATTAAAATTTGCTTAAACATGTTCACAAAAACACCAGTTATAATACACAATCCTGCTCCATGTATGAATTTGCTAATCACCCCTACATACTCTTAAATACTAATCTACACTTATTTGAAATTTAACCCTCCAAGACACGGATATCATGCAATTATACTATAGCCTATCAGTTGCTATATAAGCCGGACTGAATCGTAAAAATAATTAAACATATAAGAAGATAAGAAGTTTTTGAAATAACAATAAGCAGTAAATACAAATAGTCTTCCTTCAGAGAACGACTTACTAATCGAATGATCGATAACACAATATGTGAATTAAATAAAAGTGTACAATATATAATTTTATCAGATAAGTTATTGGAAAATAAAAAAATAAATATCGACAAAATACTTAAAAAGAATAACAGCCAATGTATATTCACAGATAGAGGCAAGAGAATACGAATGGGTAGGCAATATTGATATAAACGCTTATTAAATTCGTAAGCTGTTTTTTCTAACATCGCAACACTTACTAAAGCTTGCCTGTAAAAACAGGCAATTCTGCTAATTTTGTCGCGTTGTACCTCTGCTCCAACATTATATCTACATTAAGGATAATTTACCGAAATTAAAATATGTCTGGATCTTATTAGGAATCCTAAAAACATTTTTAAACGCGCAATAATAAGGCGGAAACTCCTTCGCCACGTAAATAAAATACGTTGCTAAATACTGAATATCAATCACAATGTGGAACTGGAATGACTGGAATCTTGCATTCGAAATATTCCCCCTAAAACCACATTCTACCGGTGGTGCTAAAGCTCACTACGACCCAAAGTGCTGCAGCTCTTCTAACGATATGATAATTAATCTACTACACATTTTCTATCACATTAAATAACCAAACGTAAAACATAACTTTTTGCCAACCAATTACTTTTTTAAATACCAGAGCTTTATGGGACCTTTAACCGATACTGCTATAGCTTGTATCCAGAGCTCATAGAGAAATAAAGTAGCCATCAGAACCAAGAGAAGTTTGTATACGAATTTAGTGATCTCGGTGTGAAAGGGCAGATTGAAAAAGTAATTCAGATCGTGATAGAATGTCGCAAGAAACTATTGACGAGGTCGCGCAGGTAGTGGAGGTGGAGGAGCGGATCTTGCTGGAACCGGAGGAGGTCGACCCGGCGTTGCTGGTATGGAAGGTTCCGCTCGAGGTGGAGGTGGCGGCGGACCTATTTATATAGCATCATTTTACAGTCAATAAAAAAAGGTGATTTGTGAGAAAGGGGCATTAGTTGGCTGTACCAACTAACCATCCATTCCACGGCACTTCTTTTAATGAAAAACATGGTAGACAATGTTGAGGTTGAATGGTTTAGTCGCACTTCCGTTGCCTTTCAACGCCGTTTTTTATCAGATTTCCGTTGGTGGTATCTCGGAAAATGGTTCAAATAGTCCCCGTTTCTCATAAAACACTTTCCCCGATAACAATTAATTTCATGATACGAGGGTCGTTTGATAAGTCAGTGAGTTTTTGAATTCAACACTACTTCCGTTAACTCGTCGTCTGTTAGTAGACTGCTGGGAAGTTTTCAGCGCGCTACGTGACTTAGTTCGGGAATTTCAACAAAAAATGGAAACATTTAATTTCGAGTGCTGATCAAGCATTATTTTTTACGGAAAAAGTCCAACGCCGAAAAAAGTGGATATTTCATTCAAAAACTCTGACTTATCAAACGACCCTCGTATCTCAGCAATTTTTTCGAGCGTAGAGTAAATGGTTCAAATAGTGGCCGTGCCCCCCAAACACTTGCCTCGATCACAATTAATTTCATGATACATACCTTGTGGTTCTGGAATAGTGATATTCACATCATCGGTGATTTCTTCGTAAATCCCAACATCTTGGTCCAATGAGGGCATTGAAGGAAGGTCAGGAGGCGGAATATCTGGAGGTGCAGTTGAAGGAACCGCCCCATTAGAAGAACCAGATGCACAGGAAGGCAGGCCTGAACAAATTGTAGGAACTAGAATAGGTGACGCATGTGATGGTGGAGGTGGCGCGGGCTTTACAGGAATGCTTATTACTCCAGCCCTCGGTTGGGGCTTCTTGGTGGGAGAAGGAGTGGGATTGGATTTCATAGAAGGTGGAGGCGGGCGGCTGGGTGGTAAAGGACGAGCAGGCGGTAGCATTTTCTGTTGAACCTCAGGAATACCTAAGCCTGTAAAATATACGTGGCGCTATTTTAAGACATTTTATCTTCTCAGGAAATACATACAGTTATAATCAGACTGACTGGGAGAAGAGTATAGCGGGATTGTGTTACTTGAACAAAACCCGATCTCATCTTTGGCTTTTTCGACCCAATCTGGAGTTTTCAGGGACAACGTAAGGTCATAATCCTGGATCTAGAGAAGAGAAAGTAAACATACATTTTCTCAAGCTTGAAACTAAGAATCGTACTCTTAATGTGCCATTTGTTTTCCGCATTGCTTCCAAAACCGACTGTCCATCTCTGAACGTGATCCACATTTTGTCCCCGACAAATCTTACTAAAATCGTTTCCCCAAACTGTGCAAACTCTTCCAAGAGGATGAGAACCATATGTTCGTCGAAAATGCAACCGTCATCTTCATCGGAAACATCTAAATAAAAAATAACACATTTTCTAGCAATACTAGCTGATTCTGAAGCTTACAGTACATTAATCGCAAACCTAGAAATCTTGGAAGATGGATTAATCTTTCCTGCAAACCCCGATTGATGTTAAATGCACTAACTGCTAAAACTAACCTTCGCAATGAACGATAAGTGTCGAATCAGGAGGCCCCATGTCTTTTATGACTTCATAAAAAACATCTTGCCTCTTGTTCAAATTCAGAATTCGACATTCGATATCCACAATGGCTATAACGGGCCTATGATCACTCTGCTTCAGCTCAGCCCTGCCATAATGAATTAAGTTACCGGCAGTCCAATGGTCAGCACACCCATTTATTTCGGGGGAATGTTTTCGTCTTTTCCATAAAATTCTGTCGGTCCAGGCTGGCGCGCGACATTTTTCACTAGTATCATAGTCATCACTGAAGAGATCGTACTTGTAAGTGGGCGGAAAAGTAATTTTTCCTTCGATGAAGTTCTTGAATACGTTGCCCTCCAACTGTTGTTTCTATTAAAATTTACAACCAATTAAAACACAAAGTCTAAGATAGAAAATAAATAACGCACTCTTAATTGATCGTTCTCTAGTACAGCGTCATAGTTCCCTTGTTTAATTAGTTCCTTGATTTCATCTTTATCCATGTCCACTCTGTAGTTAAAATCGCCACACCAGAACAAATATTCATGGGAATTCAAAGAACGGCTCTAAAATGCTAGAGCTTATTACAACATTTTCACAAAGTACCCGACAATCGTACCATTGGAAATCCAATTTTCCTTGTAATTTCATTATAATCCGCGTTTCGTTCATTCACTTGCGACTGACCTGCCGCAAAGTGAGCACATACAAAACACAGTGAAGTAGCATGGAACACCAGACGAATAGCCGCTGCTCCTTTGTTCCCTGCATTTAACAAACATTTCTAGCTGAAGGTGTTTCAAATAATAATCCTTTACCTGTATGACCACCTAGTCCAGTTTTCACCGAATCAATCCCCACGTCTTTAATATAGGGAACATGTTCAGGCCGGACAAAGACATACAAACAGACTCCAACCAGTTGCTGATAAGTAACCAAAACGTATGGACAATCCCTGGACAGGACTTTCTGAAGTTCTACAGCCCATGCCTTTGCATTGTCACTACTGGAATTCATAATATTCGCTGCATTCAAATCCACGATTTCCTCAAATCCAATTGCGTAAATATCTACCGGCGTCATTCGATTCACGTCAGAATGACTGGTATCAACCAAGTTCTGATTGTTCTTGTGATTATCCAAAAGCCAGTCGGATAATTTGATGTCCTTAAAGACCAAACTACGGAAATGCTTTCCTCCGTTAACGTTGTAAGTTCCCACAGCCACTCTTACTGGTAATGCTTCAGTATATTCAGTGTATCGTTTACACATTTCTCTCAAAACATGAGGAGGAGCATGGAGTGTGTTGTACGGTAATAAATGTCTAGCCCGATCGGCTAGTTCGGTGGATAAAGTTGAACCGAGCAAAAATATATCTATAGCTTCCTGCTTAGAGCTGTCCAAGAGGTTGTTTTGGATTGTTCTCGCGGCCGATCTTGCTCCGTCCATTATCTACATAAAAAATACGTTTCTTTGACGCACACAAGCTAAATTGTTATCTCATATATAAGCAACGTGTTTTATAAAAAAATGTTTCTGCAAAACTCGATCATATCAGACGTTCAAAAAAGTTCATATTTACTTTTGACCCGCCTTGAATGGCTCCAGTTCCCGCATATATTTTACTAATCTCATTCCCGTTGTTGATCCACATCTGCCGAAAAACTTCCTCAAATCTAGATATTGTAATTTTCTTATCCACCATTTGCATAACTTGCAACTGTGTGGTGAGTATCTGGGAAGAAATTGACGATTTATAACTAAGGCGCTAAAAATGTTTTGCCAAATTCCCACCTCCAAGCCAAAGAATGTCTGAACGCAATTTGTTCTATCCAGACAATCCAGACAATTTGTTCGAATCGTTCCAGTCTGCAAGCTATAAATCGCGTTTCCATCCGCATGGAAATAGGAAAAATCCTGAAGCTGCTGTTCAACTTTGCTTCTTAGTTTTTGCAAGTTTGCTTGGTTTCCACCGCGAATTTCTTGATGATAATCGAACACTACATGGGGAATGTCGTTGAAGGCGGATTCTTTATGGTGTTTCTAGAACAGATGCAATTGTTACAAGCGATGTTTTGATCTGGTTAGCTGCCAGTTGCAACCAACCTGAAACTCCTGGCTTAAGGTGGCTTCGCCTTCCTTGCTTCCAATTAGGCTAGTGCCAAGCAAATTCACTATAACTTGTTTCCCGTAACGCTCTTTTATCATGGACATGTGTCGATCAAATGCAGATTTCGATGCTTCATATCCCCGGGATATCCTCACTTTGTGAGATCCCACCTTAAGAAGAAAAAGTTGCACAATGCTATTTATTAACTGTGATCAATTGGGTAATTACTTGCACGCCCGGTTGCTCCCAAAACAACGGAACAGAGCCTCTGGTCTGGATGTATGAAGAGACTTCATTATCTAAATAAATGACTTGTTCTGTCTCCACAAAATTCGCTACATGGCCTTCATCATTTGTACCACGCACATTAAATCTGAAATAATCAGATAACTGAAACAAGCTTGTTCATCGTTGGTATTTACAACTAACCGCGTTCCGGCTCTTTCGCAACTCAGTCTTGAAATCACAGCAGCAAACGCTTTCTTTGGACCTGCATAAACCGTTCGGATTTCTACTGACCCGCACATGGCTTTTAATAGCCAACTATTGCAATCAACTCCAAATCTGACTAGATGAACATGCAACATACGATTCCTAGCCAAAAACACTTATGTAAAAATCCAGTAAAATGTAAGTGCTTTAAATATTACCAGAAAAATCTGTGATCTGTTGCAGCAGTTTTTGTTCTACGTTGGGCGCATAAAGTGAGATCTAATGGAATGCCCCCTGCAGAGCCAGAGTACCAGGAGAAATAGAAGGTTCCAGAGTTTAATAATTTTCGCACCTGGAATGTTTGACTTGGTTCAATTTTTTACTAACATTTTGTTGTTGTTTTATCTAATAAATATGAAAAGTCAGATAGTTGGGAGAATGTTTCGCTCATAATATGGATGTCCCAATATAAAAAGGCAGTAATGAAATAAAAAGGCAGTAAAAGCAAGGGTTTAAAAAATTCGTTAGGTATTGCAAGTGATTTTATTTATTGTATTCTATCACGGGATTTACACGATTTCACTTTTAAAAGGTTTGGAAAATTTGCTCCCGCCTTCCTAGCCATGTTGTCTTCCTAGAGTTGTCTTAACAAACTTAAATTGATAGACTGTCTGTGTAATAAAGTGCAGCAACAAATATTGGAATTTTTTTCTGGATCTATGCCGCAATGACGAACACATCAAAAAAATAATAACCAATTTAAAATCTGAATGTTCTACGAGAACGAGCATTTTTTCATGCCTAAAAGATGTTGCAAGGGAAAATATGAGAAAATAATTTGTGATATTGCTGGACGGACTACATTCAAAAGCTGATTTCAATATACATCTAGGTCAACAATTTCTTCAAGGGTTTTTTACGATAAGTTTTATTTAACTGAATTACGCATTTTGATTTGTTTTATTTTCGTTCGTTGTTGAATAGGAAATTCTCATTCAAAGCTTCTAAACTGTTTTACCTCTAATGAAATTAGTTTATTTAGACCTGTAAAACACTTGACCTGAAAACACCTACTAACAATTTTCCCATAAAACGGTAAAAATTATATTTTCTATGCATTTGTACTTTATTTGAATTGTAAAAAGTACTCAGATCAAATAAAATATGTAAGAAATCGCATTGCACCTACTTCCGATATTTTATCCTCATTCTGTGCATGATGCAGTGGCACAAATTGCGTTTGAGTAATTCGAAAAATTTCGGAATCGACTATTTTTCCAATGGAAAAACATCCAGTTACCATAACAAGGTACAGTAATGTAGATTCTCCAGAATAAAGCTGAAGGACTCCTAGACAGCCATATGCGTCTAGTATTTTTGTATACTGTTTCTTAACTACTTCGATTTCAAGAACAGCTAAAATAAGGGCCGATAAATATATCTCGAGAGTTTAAAAAGCTGAAGCTTATTAAAGTTTTCTTGACAAAATTCAATAAAACTAGATGCTAAGATCTGTATTAACTTACAAAGAACTGCTACTGCTTGGGACTCAAACAGTAGGGTTTCTTCTTTAGCTTTGTGCTCCAGAAGAACACTGTGGGGACTTGCTGGTATACTTTTTTCGAAAACTCGAAAAGCTTTGTGCATAGCCATGCTTAAGAGCTGATATTTCTCCTCACTGGAAGCGTATATTTGTTCTATTCACTCATTTCACTAAATTTAATATTATTATTTATTTATTTCGTTTTTGACACCCCTTAACTCAACCTCAAAACCAAGAAAATCGATTTTGACCTTTTTGACGCAGCGACAACATCGCAAAGCTTTGCTTACTTGTTTTTCTGGTTGTATACCTAAAAATAAAGTAGGATATAAGTATACATACAAATAAAAGTGTCCTACACGTTTAAAATACTGTCTAATGTCCATATATTTCGAAGTGTGCTGCATTATTTATGGCTTATGTGAATGGTTTAAGGGGTGAAAAGTGGAAAAATGCTATTCTCAGTTCAAATGCAGTTGATGAATATGAATCACTTATTTTTTATGTCTGGACTTGCAAAGGATTTTTTAAGTATCGGTGAATATGGACTTGAATACTTTAAATATTTGCCTGTTCTGTTTGCCAGCTTTAAAGGTGTAAATAATTTTTAATTTAATTTTATCGGTGCATGCGCCAGTGTGTACAATTACTAGTTGAGTTACCCACCGGAAGATGAGGTCATTTACAACAATTTTAAATTATTCTTTTATTTAATTTTTCGCATTTTTTTTATGGCGTCAAAATAAATATTTTAATCCTGGTTCACAACTGCTTTTTATAATTTATTTAAACGAATATACTGGCCTCACGTGCATTTAAATAGCTATCGCGGTAAAATAGTTAACGTGGTTAATTACTTTTCAAATGGAAAAGAAATTGCTTTATAATGATAGCCACATGACAAAAGTCGCAGAAAGCCCTTAATGGCTCTAATTATAGTTACGTAATATATTGACATCTAAGTCTTCCTCATTCCTCAACCTTAGTCTGCTCTACAGGTACAGGAAATCAAGAAAACTCAATTTGATTTTCTAATATTTATTTATAATATAGATGCTATAAACTTAATTAAATAGTCTACCGACAGAAAAATAAAGTCGACAATAAAACAAACTTGTCATCAAATAGTCAAGATTCCGACTCATTTTTCCGTCAACTGAATCGTTTGGATTTTAAATCACCTATAAAAAAAACGGAATTAAAATCCCAAAAAAAATGTTATTAAATCGTATCCAGAAATTATTAACAATGTTATCATTAAAACCGTGCTACAGCTTTCAAATGTTAAATATACCTCTGCAAATAGAAGAAATACCTTACCTAGAAGAAAAACCTTACGCATACTGTGAAATAGTTATCCAATTTTTCAATTTTTTTTGTTTATTATCGATTCAGAGAATTTATATTTCAGATAGAACCTAAAGAATTCGAGACGCTCTCTCGAAAAAGTTCTAATGATTATTCACAAGGTTTTAGGCTTTTTTGCGTTACAAAAAAACTTGGAGTGCCTATGAAAATTTCATATTTCTTCTAGCTTTTGAAAAGTTACACATTTCTAATAAATGAGAATCTGTATCGAAAAGGTCCTAATGAGTGTCCTTATTTCATAAAGCACAGGGATTTTTGATAAAGAAACTCGAGACACTATCAATAAAGTGCTAATGAATATTATGCGCATTTGAACCGTTTCCAAGTTCTAGAGCTTAGACACGCTGGTAAATGTTTTCAATTTTTGCTTCTCAGTTTTTATTTTATGGGTGAGAAATTTGCGATCAATTTCTTTGAGGTAATGGCAATTCTCGTTCTTTCTAAAATGTCCCATAATAATGAATATATTTTTCGTTCTCTCGCTTTAGAGGTTAAGAAGTTGGGAAAACCCCATGAACGAACCCTTGAGAGGATCAGTTAAAAAACTTCTATCGATTCTTCACATAATTCTCATTATTTCTTAGTTATACACAAAAATGTGTGTCAATTTTTGCGTCCATTTCTTTGCAGGTTTGAAATTTATCGCGTTATTCCTATTAGAAATAATGTCGCTCTCGAACAGCCCCATCAAAATTCTCCTTATAACTGACCAGCTATTGTGCACAATATCAAGCTGTGTTAAACTGCTTTTGTGTTTTCTTAATTTTGCTTCTCTCTCTTTAGAGGTTATACATTTTTGAAAAAACTTGACACTGTCGTGTTGATTTGCGTCATTCACCCACTGCTGGCTAAAATACGTCAACTAAGCCGACAGTCACGTCACTGTGACGTACCTGGGATTAAATTAGCAATTAACTTATGTTTTACGATGAGAATTAAAATTGTTTCCGGTTATTAGGTTGCAGGATAGTCACAATATAAAATGTTCCGGCCCGAAAGCATTAAAAGATTACATTTTCTTTTAATCTGACCATCGTGTCGTGAGTTTGGATTTATAAAACACAGCGCGTTCTAATGCTCAGATATTGTATAAATTGTTTTTCTAGGCATTAATTCTTTCTTTATGTTAGCATTTGTGACTCGACAGGTATAAAACCAGGTAAGGGGCACAAAGCAAGAAATCTATCTCGCGTCATGAATGCATTATTATTTTCTGGGATTTATTTTGTCTCTTCAGCTACTTGGAGTCACCTTTATTTGAAAGTACCGGAGTTGTACGAAGGTACGCGAATGAAAGCGTCACGTTAAAGGAACTGAACAGAAACAGACAATATTGAACTAGAGTAGAAATAGTCGGACTGAAGCGTAAAGCGGCAAACGCACAGTTCTTTGGCGTGTAAACGTGTTTGTTGTACGCAGAAAGTTCGGTGTTTTGTTTCTCCTCAAATTATGACTGAAAACCGGAACTAAGTGTTCAAATTTATGTTGGATATTGACTGAATAAACTCTCGTTTATTGTATGTGAAGTTTTCGTGACTTTCTAACAGTTCGTTGTCAACATTTTGAACTTTTCTATGCCTTAAGTGACTGGGGCATAATCTGTCTAATGCCTCAAACGATGATTTCAAGCACCAATTTACAGGTATATATTTACTGAATTATTCCAGTCAGGTATAATTTTATAATGCAAATAAAACCGTCTGCACCTTCATAACAATGCTTTGGCTGCTTTCATTTCTCTGCTTGAAAAGCAAAAGTTACTGCTGAGACTATAAATTTGTTTATATTTCAATTGCTAATTTTTATTCCTACGATTACTTAAGTACTTTTAGTTCTCCGATTCAGCATCATAAGTGCATACAATGCGCGATATTTATTACGTTGTTGATGATAAAGTGCAGCAGTTTTTTCACTCAAACCAATTAGCATTATATTAATTATACTTTAGATTACATGGAGATGCGTGTATTATTGTTATAGTGAACCGCCATCCCAGCATGCATTATTTTATTTAAAAACAACCTTCTGGTTAATGGGACGTATAAAGGTTTTAATTTTCAAAAATTTATTGCGCCAAACGCGTTTCATACAAATCACTCGGTAGGTAGTTCTGAATAGAAAAACTGATGTTTGACTACTTTCTTGCAGATTAGGAAACGGCGTTTACGCTCTGAGGCTTAGAAAAAAAACTTTTGTTAATTCTCAATTCAAAGCATTTGCCGGGAGAAGCTTTTTTAGTAGCTAAAGAACCGGGGTCGGGTCTTATTACCCGACACCAAAAACATGGAAGAACTGGAAAATTGATTTGGTCTAAAGAAAGTGTTGAAAAATCAAATGGCTTTGACATATTTGGCTGTTTTCCAACTTGAAATCAGTGCAGTTTTGTCGCGAGTTTGATACGTTTATTAAGCTGTTTTGAGAATAAATCAATTCACACTGAAAACCGTTTGGTGAAAATGATTACTTGATATTAAAAACATTCTGCATGAAGCTGATGGCAAGTTAATCAACTATCTTCCTTGGAAGCCGCATTCACGCTAAATGCTTTTGTCAATTTAAATAACTGTATTTCTCGGTTAACATTTCATTTACTAGTAATGAAAGAAGTTTATAAGCAAACGGTGTAAAAAGTGCAAATCTGGTCAAGCATTGAAATGCGATCTTTCATCACAGACAATTGCTCTTTGAAGGATATCATCGTTATAATGCGAGATACTATCCTGATTTGCTATTTTTACATGTTGACCGGAAGGAAATGATAAATTTACGTCCTTAGCCGATGCTCAATGCATTCTTTTAGCGTCTTCTAAATAGTTCGCTGTTACACAGCTTCCGGCAAATTTCATTAAACTTAACACAATCGCATGAAGCGGCTTGAAGATATGTGATATCAAACCTAAGAATGTTAATGAATCAAATTCATTCCTGGATTTCAGTCATTTATTGTCTCTATTTATCAATCAAAATACGTTTCGGTGTATTTTTCCACCATCATCAGTTTTTATGTGTAGCGTTGTTGCTGCTTTACGCCTTGGCATGCATTTTCTTTTTCTTTCCAGAAAATGCATGCCAATGCTTAAAGCAGCATCAACGCTACACATAAAAACTGATGATGGTGGAAAAATACACCGAAACGTATTTTGATTGATAAATACAGACAATAAATGACTGAAACCCAGGAATGAATTTGATTTGGAATTGAAACACAGTCAGGAAACTAACTCATTAATAAACTCACATCAACTCATTATGGTCTTGCGACTTGCTAAATCGTAAAACCTCACTGCATTTGATGCCTCAGGTGGCTCTGCCTGGTCCTTGTGACCAGGTTCTTTTGAAAGACGTTTAGGTAGAAAAACGGACTCAAAAGCTAACAATGCTAATCGGACCGCGTATTTCAGGGCTGGACTTAAATCGTTCTCTATCCCTGCTTAAGTTACCCGCTGTATTGCAACAAAAAAAATGAGCAAAATCTATGAGACCCCCAACCTGATTATGTATTCTCGAAATTTGAAAATCCTTTTTCGGAACAGCCTCCCGGCTTGTTGGCTGCTTTATATTAAAACAGACGCAGGCGTCTCTTAATTGATTAACTCCTACACATTTGCCGATTTAAATATGAAATAACACAATAAATGTTGATATAATTACATAGTCCCCGTCGTCCATTCATTCACTTATGGACTTCATTCATTGTGTTGGGAAATAGAGATCTCGCCGCGTGAAATGTAGTATCAAAGGCCATAATAACAATTGTGAGTAATTGGAGTTAATCACCGCATAGTGTCTTAATTACTTTGCCGAATTGTTATCTATTGACAAACCTTTTTTATTCGTATCCTATGTGACTAACCCAATTTTATAAGGCTTAGGCGATACTGTCGGCTTGATTATCTTCGGGAAAAAGGTGCAAATCTCCAGTCCCAGCTAGTTATACAGGGTGTCCCGTAAGCACATGGTCAAAAGGGTTCTGCGATATTCTTTGGATCAAAAGAAGACGATCTGACCTAACTTTTATTAACCAAAAATGTCTGGCTCCTCTGATATTGATGGTCAAAGTTCTTTAAAAAATTTATCTTTTTTGAAATATCGGGAGAATGGTACGATTTATTTCGGTGAAACTCGCTGTGAATTTGTTCTTATATAAGACTCATATTTTGATGAAGCAGTCGAGTTATCGAGTTCTATCGTTTTGGACAAGTGGTGAATTCTTGAGTGTCGTGGTACAAAGTCTACCAGAACTTTTTATTTGGTGGAGGAAATCAACTCATTTTTTTGGTTGATGCGCTAATAATTTATTCACAATTTTGTGCTCATTGTAAAATCTTGTTTTTCGTCTGTTTTCTTGCCACTTAACAATGTTAGACATTAACTGCAAATATGCGGCGCGTAAACGCGAACGCTTTCACGCAAGTTGTCTTCGGAAAACCCTAATACTTTGACCATGTCGGTCACTTCTTCATTAGAAAAGGTCATTCGAAACGAATTTGTGAGATTGATTGAGAATTAATTTATGCCTCCCATCACGATATTTGCAGAATTTTTTTTCCGTCAAAACTAAGAATGCTACAAGATTTTGCAAAGAGCACAAAATTGTGAATAAATGACTACTGTATCAACCAAAAAAAATGAGCTGATTTCCTCCATCAAATAAAAAGTTCTGGTAGTTTTTGTACCACGACACTCGAGAATTCACCACTTGTCCAAAACGGCTGAACTCGACTGTTTCATCAAAATATAAGTCGTACATAATTACAAATTCACAGCGAGTTTCACCGAAATAAATCGTACCATTCTCCCGATATTTCGAAAAAGATCATTTTTTTGAAGAACTTTGACCATCAATAGCAGATGAGCCAGACATTTTTTGTTAATAAAAGTTCGGTCAGATCGTCTTCTTTTGATGCAAAGAATATCGCAGTATCCTTTTGATCATGTGCTTACGGGACACCCTGTATAGGAAAATTATTTTCGCCTCTGGTAATACCTTAGGGGTGTGCCGTGCAGTAACAAAAGGCACGTGATGCACGTGGTAGATTGAACGATTTTGATTCCGCTGCAACTGCCATTTTCAAAATGGTCCCATTGGTATTTTTCGCCGGCATCATGAGGGTTGCGAACTTGGGATTAAAGCACAAATAGTCACGCTCAGCGAGCAAATTATACCTTTTAACACTGAAAAATACCTAAGCAGTATATTTAAAGATTGAATTTGATTCAACGTAAACTTGAAAAGATATAATACAAGACAAATGGACAGCAGAAATAAACAAATTTGTTGTTTTTCTGATGCTGATGTAGATATCTGCCTTTTTTCACTTTTCATTAAAACGTAAATAGATGATGCAGACTGATTTGGTAATAAATTGGGCAATAACGATAAACAAGCATCATTATTAATAATAATGAGTGTCGGTTCTTAATGGCGATCATTTCTAGCACATAAAAAGCTACGTGCGATAGCAATGCATTAAAACAAATAGTTGATTTCACCATTTACATCGAGTAAATAGTCATGTTTGGCCGACTTCCTTCCTGTCGATGAAAATTTATTTAAAGCTGATAGAAATAATTACTTAATGATTTGCAATGTTGAACTGCATTTTTATGGGGACACAAGGTCGGCAGAAGGAAGTCCCGGAACTCTCTTGAAGATAAAGTTAAATTTATATATTCTGCAGCTGAATGAGCCAGTAAGCTAGAATGATTACGGGTGTAAATCTCATTTAATGTCTTTTGGAATTCTGTTGTAAAAACTAATTGGAGCTACGTTTTTTCCTTTTGCCATGAAAATATCTCATTAGCCGCTACTGTTTAAGCAGTGCAATAAACAAATATCTCCTTTTGATCGGGTAAAATACGTTAGTCTATTATACCGAGTCAATAAACTCGAAAGCGGACCTAGTCCAGCGTTTTGTACTTGTGTAATACCATAATTAAATAACTGTACCAGTTTTTCTCGGTGTATTCACAATTTCTTCTCCATACCTTTATAGATTATCGTAAAATCGATTATTGATGAATATTCCATTATTAATGTAAATTAAAATTTACTCAAAAAACGGCACAATAACTTTTGATAACATCTAATTGTTTTCTTATTAATTCCATAGATTTGGAAATCGTTTTTATTATATTCGTCATGGTTTTCAATAATATTCCCCTTTTTCATCTCTCATTGTCAAGGTTTGACCTTTGCGAATCAGTTTCATTTAATTATATTTTTTATCCGGTCGTTAATTTTTTGCTATATTTTGATGTAAGTATTTCAATTATCTGCAAGAGGAAAGTCATTGAAACTGGTGAAAACAGAAAAAGATTTGCTATTCGCAAACACGAGTAACTTGCGAAACATCACGAAAAAAATATTTTTTTGCATCAGTAATTAATTAGTCGGCGTTCTAGCCTTAATCAGAAAAAAAGGAAAATAGCGTTTTTTTTTAAATAGAGTTACTTGTTCGAGCTTTTTTGCTCAGATTAATTGTAGGTATTCATTGGCAATGACATTATCTAATCGAGCTTTCATTGTTTTTCGCATGAACAAAGACCATTGAGAATTGGTTTTGCACACTAGCCGATAGGTGAATCATACAATGGAAATTTGGCTAGATTATTCTGCCAGCATTTTATCCACCACCTGAATGTACGAAAGATTTGATTAATCGAAGTCGCATTCAATAAATAACATTTTTTCAATCCGTGATTAATGCACACGGAGTTTTGCATATTTTACTATGCATTCCCTCAATTTTCAATAATAAATAATTGATTAACTGGTTTAGAAGTACGCTGTGTATATATCAACAGATAGTGGTTATTCGATACAAGCGAATCTTATTAACGCAATCTTGTTGATATATAAGCAATTTATATTATTACTAAGATTGATAGCGAAAGAATTAAAATGTTTTAAGCCGACTGTTTGATTAATATTACCATTTCCGCATAGAAAACACACATCATCATACTGGTTTATAAATACATTATGAGGGTGAAGCAAGCCTTATTTAGTTATGCACCCTTTTGTTAGTCATATGTCGTGATAGAAAACGTTTAGGGAGTAAATGCTGCTGAGTGGCACCATGAATATTGCAAAAATTAACCATTGCCGCCTTGGTGTCTCTCTTTTAGTCATGACATAGAGCAATGAGCTTAAATTTCACACAAGCCCATATGCGTATAACTTAATAAGCAATTTTACCTTTGATAACATTAGCAAGACGAAATCCATGTGGTGAACGAAGGAAACATGGCCATCTTCAGCACCTGCTACCGGTCCCAAAGGTGACTTAGAGAAGCAGATGTCTTGCGTCCTTTTGCTTTTGCTCGTTCAACTTATGTCGAACATTTTGAGCAAATAGGCAATTTTGTGGTCCCTTAAGGAATCAGGAAAACGTGGTTTGTAACAAGAAAATGTTTTAACTGGAACGCCACTTTTCAAACTCCAAACTCCTGAGAAATTTCAAAAGATAAAAATCCATAGATCAAATTAGGGTGAAGGAAACTAGCATCGGCAAATAAAGGTAAAAGTCCCGAAACCAGGCAAGATATACATCGGGGCTCAAATGTGTTCACTACCTGAATGGCCCCAAGCCCTCCAATTTGACCAAGCCCGAAAATGAGGACCGAAGGGAAAAACGCCCAAATATGTTCAAATACCGATTACATAGCTGTTGTGCCCAAAATATAAAACACTATAACACATTTACAATTTTTTATTACGCTTCAGAATGACCAGTGTATAAATAAATGTTTCATTGATTGTGTGTATCATACACACATGTGGAATGTGATAGTTTTGACCCTGAAACCGACCCCATAGATAAATGCATTTTTTATACTTTGCGTGTGTTTTGTTACTTATTTCTACGGCTAATTTAAATTTTCAAAGGCCCTTTACTTCAAAGCTAGTTTTCTAATTGAAGATCTTTAGGTTTCATTATTGGTGAGCACTTATAAGGCTGAAAAAATTTATCTCTTGGAGTGGTTGCCCATCTATTGAGTTCTCTTCACATAGCTTCGTCACATCAAGTGTCTTATTAAAAACTACGAAAATGAAAGGGCTTTTTTGTGAAGTACTTTTCAACAAAGCCTTCGATTTAATTAATATTCATCTTGCTAGACCTGTTTCACTTGTTCATGATTTCTCTTTTAGTAATTTGATTTTGGCCAGATGGACGAAATATCTTGCGCAATAAATTACGTGTAATGCCAATGGCAATAACAAAACACCCATGTGAATTTATTATCGGTTAATTCAGGTGTCGATCCTTCTTAACCTTATTTGACCAGATTTTTATTACTTAATGCGCTTAGGTACATACATGTTGAATAATTTATTTTTTAATAGACTCGGATAATTTCGATTTGCATTTGGGTGTATCATAGTTTCAGGGCAGGATTTAGATGCGATTACTTAATTAAAAAAACCTACTTCGCTTATTGGTAAACGCTAAATGCGCAGCTTTCTTGGAACCACCTTTTAATTGCAAGCATGGGCTTCATTCCAGTCATCATTAGTCCAAAGAAAAGATGGTATTCTCTAATTGTTTTTGGTTGCTCTTTTAATAACTTGAATTCATAACTAAAGAGGCGATTTAAAATATTTTTTGTGCGGGTTAATTGGACGATGTGCAACTGGGGATTGAGTCACATTGAATTTAATTAGCAAAAACGTTAGTTTGAATGTTAGGCAATTGCAACAATATACATTCTTGGAGTTTTAATTTTTTGGCGTCATTGCCCAGAAAATGCTCAAGCGCTTGGCTATTGTACAATTCTTAATGCCGGGTTTACACTACCGACTAATTGTTCTCACAGTAAATTGGTGTAATTTCAGTAAAACCAACATACATTTTAATACTTTAGTTCTGCTGTTTTGTGGTGGTGACGATGTGTAGATGTGGAACTGAGCCAAGAGCCAATTCTTTGCTTATGCCTCTAAAGAAGCGACTAATTTTCTTTATCAATTTGCTAAACTAACCCAAACTAAATCCCTAGTACCTCATTCTTCGTTACTTTACTTCGAGAATCGGGTGCCAATATGGTCGTTGCACAGTTTGCAAACAACAAAAATTTCCAGAAAATGTCCAACATGCTCTAAGTCCGCAATAAATCGAACGATTTATGAATCGCACCCGATTCCTGGTGAACTTCAATAATTGGACCACTTTGTTAGACAATAAATCGGGGGAAAAGTGCGTGGTGTAACACCGGCATTAAAAATGTTATGACTGGAATTCAATAGAAAGTGCATTAACTGGTTTTATTCAGCTCAAAAATCACTGGCAGTTTCCAAATCTTTACCAAAAAAAAGGTTTAAAAAACGTTATTTTTCCTATTTTGTTCTACCATTTTAAACATCAGTCACCGAAAATCAAGTTAATGCATTTTTTACGAAGATTGTTTAGCCATGTTTGAAATGTTTCCAGGAAGATTTTATCGTCATTTAAATAGAAAAAAGTTATTTACCGAATGTTACATGTTCATGATCCTCTTAATGATGCTCTACCTCGGGTGTTCATCTGCAAAATTGTTATTGCGTGTAAGCATTTGTTTGATAAATAAAACATTTATGTATGTGTGCGGTGTGTTTTATTAAGTGTTTGATCGTAATAGTAAATGTCCTCTAGCAGTTAAAAACAATATTTCCGCTGTAATTAGGTAGTTTAGAGTATTATTTTCGGACAAGTTTCCATTTGGATGCCTTCAATATTTCCTCGGACAAGGACAAGTTGAGTATTGGCGGTATTTTTAGATTTGGAATCGTAATAAACTTGGCGAGTATAATCGATTAAAGAACTTCTCTCCAATATTTTCTAATTAAAAGAAAGTTGTTGGTCGAAACCTCAGAGCCCCGCCTTAAGTCTCCACCCTTGAGCTTGACTGTTTACGTGATACCTGTTCCCATATTATACTCTTAAAATTGCTTCTGATTATTTACACCCCAGCAGCGTTTAAAACGGGTTTGGAATATAGCGTGTTGTGTGTGTATGTATGTTCTGTGAAAAGTTTATTAAATTGCCGGAGTATTGCGTTACAACTAAACCATCAACTGCGCCAAGAAGCCTTAAGAGTGAACTAATTGTAGGTATATTGCTGTCTGGTGGTGAGGTTAATAACAATTGCTATTGTTCGTTGTTACTTCAATCACGCTTCAATAGCAGGTGTCTGATTTCAGTTCCCATGCTCACTTTTCATCGGGCTCAAAATTTACCAATTATTTAGCGGGCTTCAGATCTCAAAAATCTCATAATGACCTATTATGAATCGCGATCGTCCTTTAGGCAGAACTAATTTTGGCTATATATTTAGCTAATCCGACATCTGCACAAGTCGCGAAAACCGAAGAAAAAAACTCATTCCTACCAAAGTAATGGTCCACCATAATAAAACTGTCAGAGAACCAGATTTGAAAAAATATTATCACCGCCCAAACGTGATTTTTACGTTATATCGCATCCTGGGGATTTAAGTACGTTCTCACGTAAACTAAATTTCGTAGGTAAAAATGCGACGAAGGGACTCTTGTTTGAAGACCTAGCTGGTGTTCTATTTGACCATGAACGTGCTGACAACTGAAGCCTGGTAGACTTTGATGGATCTTTAATCGCAGAAGCGATTTTTTCTCTATAAGAAAAAGCCAAATGGAACGTGTGAGATTTAAAGTAGAACGGGCACATTGTTGTTTCGCCTTTATTAATATGGAAGTTGCATTATATTCAGTGTCATCATTTATTAAATGTTGCAGCTCCAATGCTCCCATGAGATCATCCATTAGGTAAAGTAAATAATTGTATTGACCCTGTGGGAGCTGCGCAATCTTCTGGTATTGATAATTATTGTTGCACTTACCCAATCTCAATACTTATGAGTTTCAGACACATTTTCAACTGACTTTTTTGGTCGGAAGCTGTTGGGGTTCTACCTAAGCATACACAATCCTAACTTTTATCAGGTTTGAAGATCTGATAAGTTAACATTGGTCCGGACGATAAATTAGGTAGACCCTCGAAATTTAGAGTCCAATTATCGACGTGGAATAGTCCCCGGGATTTTATGTTGCTTTTATTTAATTATAAATCAACAAACTTTATCAGTCGTTTAGCATAATTGGGTTTTAATTTTTGTTTAGAATATTTGCTCTAACATGCTTCGGTTTTTCTTAATGATCACCTCAAAATGTTTTAATTGAAACCCTGAAACACATGGATACTAGAAAAGTAGCCATACAATTTCCTCAGCATACCAGCAGACTATTTCGGTTCCAAATCTGTTTCCTGCTGAAACATAAATATTTCTTTCAGTCCATCAATGCCCCATTTGAAATTCACTTTTCACTTTTGAATATCAAATCTCCTAATCTTTGTCTGGCAAGCTCCTCTTAGTCCAGCTTGCCAGCAGGCTATTTTTGATTCCACTTCTATTTCCTGCTTAAACAGTAAATATTTCTTCCAGTCTCTCACTGCTGGACTTGTGGTCTGTTTCTACTTTTCAAACACACAAAACTGATTGTTTTGCTCGAGCTAGACTTGTCTGGCCTATCTATTTTTGCACCTCTAGACAGCGCGCGTTTATACGCGGTCAATACACAGGCTCCTAACTCGAATTATATTCGGTCTTACTCCAATTGCTTACCAGAACACACACGTACACTTGTAATTATGCTGCAGGCATAATTAAGGCAGAGCAATCAAATTTTGTGTTGGTCTTTCAACACTTTTGATTAGTTTCGTGTCAGAGGCCTTGCTTGCTTATTTACGCAAATCATTTTTTACATCGTGTTGATACGAGTATGACGACTTCCAAATTATTAGTGTTTTAAATTTGTAGTCGACATGTTTGGTACCATAATTCTACTCTAATTAGAGCTGGAACTAGTCGATGAAGCCGTATCATTTCTTGTCTAGTCATGGAAACATTGTAAGTTTATATCTTCCGCGGTGTCAAAATCGTGAACAATTCGAACAATAGACAAATATGGTATAATTAAATGTCGACTCTTGACCCACCCGATACATCACAATGAAATTGTTCATTGTTGAGCAATTACCTTCTTCAGAACAGGAGATATGGCTTGCCGCAAGGGTCTAATTTTACGCCCTTGACTTTAACTTGATCAATTATTGCGCCTTAATTTAAATTTGTAATGAACCGCCATAATCTATGGGCATAAATATGCCTCGCAAAGATAATCTTCGAGGACAAAATATTAATTTTCCCCCGTCTGCAAATGTCTTGCGAGTTAGCACTTTATATCCTGGTCATTTAAAGAGAGTCGAATTTATATTCCTGACAAGTTTAAATGCAAATTCAAAAAGCATTTCATTTGCAAACACACAGCACAGATCTTTCATTTCCATTTCGACAGGCTTTAGTAACAATTTTTTTAATTACAGACATTTTCCATAAATATTTTTATTATGAAAAAATGCCAACAATGGATTCTTTGTCGCTTGGGGAATTCCGAGAAAATCATAAATTAAAAATGGTTTTAATAGTTTAATGTTTCGTAAAACAAATCGCTTGAAATCACATAGTGTTTTATCAAAACGGCAAAAGAAATCTTACTTTTGGAATTACTTCATATACCCGAAAATTAATTATGAAATAAATGAGTATTTACACACAAATGTAGTTCTTTTACTTTGGCTTTATAGGTTTAACTGCAAGCTTGACTGAGCTTTGGAAAATAATTCACTTTTGTTGGCAGGATTTCAATAAAACTGTTGTTTCTTTGTTTGTCATGCAGGTTGATTTGTGATTTTGATTTTTGCCTAATATTGCGGTTTTGATATTTTATAAAATTCGCCCTTTGCTAAGAAAACCTTGATATTTTTATGTAAAGGTGTTAATAGATTTCTTCCAAAACAAGGTTATTTATTAATTCCAATTATGGTTTTTTGGTGCTATCCATATTAGGTAACCGGTATTTAATCGTTTCTTTGTGGGTTATGCTCTTGTGTTTTTCCGGGTGGAAATTCGTAAAACAGGACGTATCAGATTGCGTTCCAGTGGAAAACCACACCTGCCTTGTGAAACATATTTCACCGTATCCATAAAGCAAATGTGAATAGGATCCAAAAATAAACAGACCATTTTTCACACTTAGTACATTATGCCTCTCTACCAATTCACATAATTTATTTTCATCGTCGCTTTTAAAAATAGTTCACTCACTTGAAGCAAAGAGTTTCAGTGGTGGAAAACAAGCACAAGATATACGTCAGCACTACTTCTTAGTAAAATCGAAAATAACAGCCTGGTAAATTTTATGCGTTCTTATATGAAATGTGGCGCCGAAAAAATGCTTTTTTCCATAACGTTTCTCTGACAGTTTTATGGTCTCATATAGTAGGTTTTTTTATATGAATTTGATACTTTTTGAACACAATTTCTTTTTAAGCGTTTGGTTGAAGCTTCAAATTTGATTATAAGCGCAATTGCGTGTAATAAGCATCCTCAAAGGTTTTCTAAGAACATAAAGCAAGCGGTGGTCTCTTCTGGTAGTTATCCAACATGATAATGCATAAAAGATTGTTTTATTGCCGATAAGAACTGAATGGCTAAATGACTAAAACCCACCTCCTAATGGTACGGCAGTAAGAAATTTCGAAATTAAATCCCAACCAATGGTTATTTCAACTTCCTTAGGTAAAGTAACCACAAGTTCTGATTCATATATCAAGACAACTGGAAACCAATTTATTAATTCCGAGAACCCTGATTTTTTTCTTAAGTGAGCCAAATCGTGAAAGCTTCCGCTCTTTAGTACCAACTCAACCAGTTCTGGTGAGCAATTGGGTTAGTTTTTATGGCTGAGACATTTACTGTCTGTTTATAAATACGGGTTTTCTTTGCTACATATGCAAAAACGATGCTTCTTTCGTCTTGATCTGTGCTGCTGAGCACGATTAATTTTTAAAACTATCAAAAAATCAGCAGTGGTTATTTTCGCTGTTTTGAATAGTAAACTTGTTGGCTTGGAGGAAGGAATTGGTTTTGCGCGCGTAACCTGATGATAAGGTTCCTTGAAGTAAATTATCCCTATCATAACTTCTCCCGATCATTAACGTCATCAACTACATGTAGTGTCCAATATTCATGAGCTCCTAACAGTTTGAAGGAAAGTAATTCTGCTTAAGTTGTTGTACAAAACGATTTAAAAGTAAGATGTTGAAAAATAAAAGTTTCTGAAGTTATTTACAGATCTTTTAAGAGCGCGAAACGAGTTCTGCTCTTGGGCAGACTCCGTTTATCAGCGCATTTATCAAAAAATATACAAGAGCATAAAATGTATGACTTGTTAAGTTGCCGAGAAGATATAATTAAAATAAAATAAATCTGCTTAGCTTCTGACAATTTTATGATTCTTCAATAGATTAACATTAAAAATCAAGGTTGGTGCACCTGTCGCTAGTATTGTCGACGTCTTAGCCGTTCCATTCGGTGCTTGGGCTATTAAAGAGGCCAACAAACCAACTGAACCGTCTGGTTTATGTTTTACTTACTACTTTTATGTACACTCTCGCCCAGAAGTAAGGCAAGTTCATACGTAACAGCTTGCATCTGAAGAATCGATGAGATGCGGACGTATATCTTCAGTAATTAAGAAACAATAATCAAATATCGCGGTAATTGGATAGGTCATGGACACTTATCGGTTTTGCATTAAACATTCGCAAAGTCGAATGTGTGTTTAACGGGCAAAGAACCGTTCAAGTCTTACAGTTCTCTATTGATTGCTCAAGCGGCATAAATTTTCGATTTCGGTTCGTTAGCACAAATTATATTATATTTTATTAAGTCATTTGATTTCGTAATTTCCAATTTGCATTCAATTAAAAACCCCATCATTTCCCATCTGATGCCAATTAATATCACTTTGATAAACATATTTTTGGTATCTAGATGAAGCAGTTAAGTAGCTGTTTGGTCTTAAATTGATCCTTAAATCGGTTGTTAAATGAACATTGGCATTATTTCATGATTGAAATAGGAGACAAAGCAAGAGTATATCGGTGAAAGTATGAAAAAATTGCCTTTGACTTAATATAGCGTTCTCCGACTGCCGTAGACAACTTGCTTAAGGTTACATTTTATTTGCATGGAATTATGATGTATGCACGTGGATTAGTAAAATTGATTTAGATTGTCTGTTCAGTAAACTGCAATTTCCGTAAATCTTATCAACTGCTGCTCTCGAGGTTCATTATTTCATGAAGTGTTTGGTTTGCATGTGTTTCTCAACTGTTTCTGTGATTTTAATAATCTTATCCAGCTATTCAATTGCAGGAAACTTTGGAAATCTTTATCTATGTAGGTCAGGGAATACATGCACAGCCCCTGCAGAGTATCTTAAATAATTTATTAAGAATTCAGTAATTATTACTATAAGCAAACTGCACCGACATCGGATAGCTGCAAGACATAAATGTTCAGTAGGTAAAGCGCAATGGATAAACATACCATACTACAGTTCGATATGTAATTATAGCTAATAGTTTGGTTCGTAACAGTCTACTGACATTCTCGGAGATCCTATCAAAAACAAATGTCTCTCAATTAAAAAACCAAGCGCATAGCTGAGAGCTAAAACGGGATAGACCATTTACTATACGGAGTCTAATTTTCTAAGCAATCGTTATTTAACTACTATTATAGAGCTGGTTTGCTTTGTTTTATACTTTACACCAATTGTATCCAAAGAACCTTCATCCAGTTTTATTTTATTTTCAAAATCGTCATCCCATCCACAACAATAGTTCAGAACATCAGCAACATTGTCAACTAAAATCTATATTTTAGTCTTGTACTAATGCCTAATGTTCAATTTATTGTTGAGGTGTCTTTTGCAAGTTAATTTATTAAATTATACGTTATTGTTGCTTTGAGTAAACTATGGGCCTCTCGTATGTAGTTAAAAAAATAGTCAACGCGCACATATTAAAAGTATTGCCATGTTTCTTATTCTGAATTTTAATTGCGTTGGCCATTCATCCGTGTAGTATATCTGAATTTTTAATATTCTAACTAACTGTATTGCGAAGTAGTAAGTGGCCCAGTCAGTACTTATATGGATGTTGCTATCGTTAAGAGTGGTATTCGATTCAGCCTAGTTTAAAGGGAATCAAAACCAATCACTCGAATTTTTGAATGGTACATTCTGGTTTATTCTTGCCTAGTTGATGCCGAACCTACCGGTAGTCACATAACAGGCCATACCTTGTTACGGCGAATTTTTATAATTGTATACAGTTTTGATCTATAACCTATCAGAATCGGTTTCAATTGCCCGGATTTTGGATAAGATATTATGGAATAATTTTTCGCCAACTGAAAGATCGTTATCGAATACCGGTTCTAATTGGCCGTTTGATTGTGTCAATCAGTCGTCTTAAACTATTACTTTTTATGTTGGTCCCAACTTGCATAATTTTCCCAATTTGGTTTGGCTACTTAAAGTGTATTCATGCACAAAGTTTGGCCATTAATTTTGATATGAATAGGGAAAATAAAAAATACACCGAACTATTTTTTACGTCATTTCTGAGCAGGACAACTTTCAGTTCAGTTTAGTGATAAATGCATAAATGAATGTTATCATTTTTTGAACTTGATGAAGCCCGTGTTTGACCGTGGTATTTCACCGAAGCCCTAATTACAGTCATTAGTAAAATAATCCAGGTCACTGTAGCATCTTCAAAACATGGAGTGTGATGATTCAGTTATAGGGGCTAAAATAAAATCAATTTTCCACAATGTATGCTTCTCTGATTTCCATCATGATTGATAAAACAGTTGATAAGCAGCTAAAATAATAAATTAGCATGCCGATATGCCGTAGATAAATGCGGTGTTCAGAAATTGTGGGGTTTTTTCAGACAAAGTAAGGACTCTTAGAAGATGCTACTTATATATTTCAGTGGATTATAAAACTTCAGAATCAAGGGGATAACGATATCCTCTAATTTTGCAGGTATCCGCACTGAAACATCTGGCAATGCACATTACACTATTACTACTTTAAAAGTTTCTTATTAATCATCATTCCTTGTAACCGGTTTTAACAAGGATTCTATACTAGGAAGCCACTAGAGAGATTTTAATGTGACTAACCATTATACAAAAGCCAAATTATTACAATATCCCGTTTAATAGTTGATGGAGGCGATTAATCGTGGGTCATTAGTTGTGAAATGATTCAAATGAATATGCGTCAAACGCCAACCCCGGGTTAGTAACTCATTTGAAAAAAAAGTGAAAAAAAGGTAATTTAATTATTCGGCTTTACTGATGGGTCTTTCTGGGAATTGCTTCACAAGCCATGGTCAAGTGATAAATAGTTCAACATTTTAGGTGTGCTAACTGTTGCTTAAATGTGTAGACAGTCACGTTTCGTTATGAAGTAAAGTAGTTTGGTAATTACCCCAGCCGAATCATTTTTATTTTTGGAAAATCCAAAATCACTTTTGATTCGTTATTTCGGGAATTTCTGGATAGCGACTTGTTCATGCAACTAGGAAATTGCTTTATGCTATTAAAACCGCAAGCACCGCTATTGCGTATAGATTATTAATGGCTTTTCCTATTGATTAATGAATAAAATGACACACTATTTGAAATCTTACAATTGTTACCTAGGGGCTTTCTAATAGTCGGTTTTGTTCAAGGATGGTAATTTTTTATAATTTTGTTAATTTAAGAATATGGTTTATCGTAGATTAAGCTCTGATAGATATTGAGTTTTAGCCAAACTCAAAGGCAAATTTTGAGACTTCATGAATGGTTCAATTTCGCAAAACTTCAAGCCTTGACTTAGGCAAGCGATGTATTATGTATTAGAAATTAATGATCATATCATTAATCCTCGTTGATTCAATATGAGGTTCCCAGGTCTTTGATTGTGGCTTCGACAATACAATTTCTGTGCATGAAAATCTCACACAGCGACTATTCTTAGATAGATAAATATAAAAGGACATATGTTGAAGGCACGCTGCTAGTGAAGTAACTGTACCAGCAGCGAAGAACACTTAAAGAGCTGCCAAGCAAAACCCCACAAGTTCTCCAAATCGAGAATTTTATGGCATAATTTTCAATTTCTCTTTTAATTGTTTATGTTGTCATTTATACTTAGGCTGAAATATAAGTCTGGTACTCGTTATTGAAATCGTATAGTGAATTTCTTCAAACCTGTGGGGTTTTGTTCAAAACACTGGGCGGACTTGGTTATGTAGAAAAGCTCTCTTGAGCAAGTGTTGGTTTGTAGGATTGGGCTCAAAACGGAAAAAAATCGATGGCCCTCACAGAAACGATATCACCACCCTTTTTGAAACTCCTTTCTCAATAAAAATTATTTTCTTTTCTCTAATAGCCAATTTTGCAAACAGGTTGTTGATATTCTACAAACTTCAATGTTTTCCGAGTTCGAGAAAAATTAATAGTAATTAATAAATATTAGGCGGATGCAAATATGCTACGCAATTCTGAGAACTTTTGAAACCCTATTGGCTGCAATAATAGACTTCTGAGTTTTTGCTAAACCCTATTGTGGTTTTGCTTGGAACACGAATTTTTCCAATGATGTTTTACAGGGATTTGTAGGATTCTGCTTCAACTTGAAGGCTTTATACAATGTAAATAATCGATAAGATTCAGGATCAGTCGTTAACTCTAATTTACAAATTCTGCGACTTGTGGGTTTTGTTTTGCACCTCCTGACTTAGTCTCGAATGGAGATCGTGTGATGCGGCTAAACTATCGTTATTGTCTATTTTTTTATAGGAAATTAATCAAATATGTATACCATAACTTTATTTCCTTGACTAAGTGTGATTCGATTTTATTCATCTCCGGCTGTGATGAGTCGCACAGTTACACAATAAGTTGAGTTCTCATCTACTTAATACCATGGCGTTACTCATAATAAAATAGTCGATTATCTTGAAATGCCACTAACGGTGACATTTAAAAACGAGAATTTACCTGACTGGTAACATTAATGCAATATCTTATTTATATTGGTTGGGAAACAGGATAAAATACAAAGGATGCTACCTATTAAACAATTTCTGATCACAAGATTAATCTGCTAGGAAATCGTTGATGTTACATGATCAAATTGTTCATTCCTCACAGCGTAAAACCACGCTTTTTACACTTCAGCAATGATTTCGTTAAGGTTGAAAGGTTACCAGAAAGAAACTGTTAGGGGATATGAATAAGTCTGTATTAATTACTCATTGATATTTCGTTAAGCGTGGCAATTGATTTTGCAAGAATTATTGGTCCAGCGAAAGCTCTTAATTACTCCAGACAGATTAATCTAACAATTACAATAATCATCTTTTTTACTATTATCAACGAAGTGGAACTTTCATAATGCGATATTGTTATTCAATTCTCCGATGATAAATAATCCAATTAATTAACATCGCGTAATTGCCAGTAATAGTAAAATTGTGGAATAAAAGTGTTGAGAAAGTTGGTCATTACGTTCTGGTATGAACAACGCTAATGTGCTGGTCAGGTGGATATAAATGATAAGCTTATTAACAAGCGAAATATATTCATTAATTACGTTAAGTTATTAGAGATCATATCGACGAACTCATTCACATAGTGACTGCGATCAATTGATCTGAATTATCCTGATAACTATTTAACAGCGTCCAAATAATGTTCCAAGGTAAATTTACTCAGTGTGCTAGTTCACCTAGAACACTGCTTTTAAGCACGTTTCTGTTTAAAAGGCTCACAAACCAGATGAATTCACAGATATCAGTCTCTAATTAAATAAGTTTAAGAAAAAGATACATAAATATCATCGCTACCAACAGATATTGCATGCTTAACGAACTAAACTCATACATTTCGATTTATCAGGCATTTTATTTTAGAAATATACAATTTATAAAGTGAACCGCGCACAAAGTGGTTTGAAATTTATAGAGGAAACCAAAACCCACGCTGAGATCAACTCAAGAACTCCAAAGGCAAAAAACAAAAACGCCAATTATTATGCTCCGCCTTTATTTAAATCAACTCAGTTTCCTTCCCAACTGAAGGTTATTTTCCGGTGTTATTTTTTTTCTGCAACTGTATCGCCAGCTTGCACGCATGAAACCAGATCTGGTTTTTTTCCTACAGCCGTTTTGATAGAAATAGTACTTCAGTATCAAAGTCCTGCGTGAGAAATGCTAATGACATGGAGATCACTAATAAAAATGCTAATCTATCCGGTTTGATTTTTGTAAGAAATTCTAAATTGATGCTCTATTTCAAGATTGAAACATTTAGCAGTTAAGAGTGCAGGTGATGGAAAAGTCCTATATATATATCCTACCGTATATTGATACGGTAGGGGCCTTGATTAATAATAACCGCTGTAGGGCGATAATTATTCCACACGGTTACAAGTTTTATTTGGTTTTAATTCCTCTGCGGCAATATTCATATCATGTTCTTGTGGAACACCTAAAAACCTTCGTTCAAGTTCAATTCCCAATGTCAGGGAAAGGGCTGAGCATTATTGAAACCGAAGCGATTCAATGATTTCAAATAATCATCCCACCAAACCCCCTATCAAGATCATAAAAAGTAATTGATTGAAAACACAATCGGTCAATGTCTGATGCACCTTCAGTCCGATTAAGCAGGGAATTGTTGCCAAGTAACTTATTAACCTGGACGTAAAAAAAATGAAGATTCACCAAGTAGGAAATCATATGTTTCTACGGTGTCTTGGCATGAACCAGAGGGGCCCCAAACCCAGACACGCTTGGTCTGCGGTCCGTAAAAAAACGTTCAATCCGTCTGCTTGATTCAAGAATCGTTGTAGAAATCGGGTATTCGGTTTAAGACTTAATAGCTTTGTAAACTCGTGTTTAGCATAACGCGGGGGCGGATGTTCGGAAACTGTTATTTCCAAATTGGTTTTATTATGGGATACGGAATATTGTTTGCATGGGAAAAAACAGTCGCTAAGATCAAGCTTTGTGATCAGCCAGCACAATAATATTCCTGTCGCAAAATTTGCGGTTTTCGATATGACCAACAAATTTGGTGAAGTAGCCGTTAGACAACCAATTAAGCCTTTTTGGTATAATCTAATTGAGGCAGTCGGCTCTTTAAGTCCATCAACTACATGAGGATCACACTTAAATTACCTTCAGGCTTGACAAGTGCATATAACATAACTGATAGGAAGATCCCTCCTTATTTAATTAGTTCCCCTGAGTGTGTAAATTAATTAGGGGAAATTTAGAACGTTGGTCACGCTCCTTTTTTACCAAGGTGGATTCGAAGCTTTTCCTATGTCCAAGCAGGTGGCCACCCGTCTTCACGGCACCCTGTTTGGAATTGTTTAATAGCATTAAGCCAGGTTCACGTTAAAAACTGGTTTCTAAGTCCAGCGAACAGTTCTTAGAAATCTATCGGCCATACATTATGTCGGAGCAACAGAATCTTCAGATTTAGAAGCGAATAGTGATTAAGTACGATGCGCATATAAGGGTGAATTTGTATTTGGTTAAAAATTTCTTCAGCTCCCAAGTCCGCTTCCACCGTCCCTCCGTTCGGTAGAATTGAGGTTTTCCATGAAATCGACCCTTAAATCCTCTTATGAGTCCCTGTGCAAATCAGATTATTGCATGTTTGCGATTGTTAAATCGAAAACGTTTCAAGCGGCCTAAAGCCAAAGTGTTTCCGGGATTTGTTTTATTTTAAATAATAGTACATCCTATATTTTCCTATCTATCGGTTGAACTATCTAGATCTTGTAACAGGCGTGTGCATTTCCGTATGCTGTAGATACGTGGATAACTGCTACAATCGACGTTTATGGATTAATTTCCTTTTTGAAAAAAAGTATCAGTGGGTTGCGTTATAGGTGTAAGAAATGATATGTGAGAACCGGTCCATTGTTAGATGTCAATGAGAAGGAGAAATACACATGAGTACTCGTAGATGCTGCAGGGTAATGGTGTTAGATATTTTCATAAGCTGTTATCACAACGATATAATAAACATGTAGTTCGCGCAATTCCTTATTAAAACACAGGTGTTCTAATCTATTCCGAATACTTGCAACATAAAAAAGCATCTAAAGGAATTCAAATGCCATATATAATGAGACAAACCCGTATAGTTATCATTTCAATATCATAATCATTCACCCAGTAATTAATTACTACTGGAATAAACGCATTTGCCATTGGCCAATCGATATTGTAAATTATTCAAATCATGTTGGATAATTGGAAATTATTTATTTTGTTTAATGGAGACTGTTTTTGTTCAATTATTAACCCATTCGTCGTCATATAGCTATCACCAGGGGGTACACATAGCAACTCATAAATAATTCATTGCGACTCAAAATGGTATACGCATATCGATTACTTAGCACTTTACAGGGTGATCGCAAAAGTGTATTTAAAAACTACCAATGTTTGCACGAAAGGTCAATTATTTAAAAAAAATACAAGCTAATTTAAACACCTTTATCGGCTTCACTAGAATTATTTATTTTCATTGCTGCTGCTGATAATAGCAACTAGTGCTTCCCTCGTTTCCACTCTTGTTTCATAAAACAATAATTTTATTTATCCCCAAAGGCAATAATCAAGTGGGTTGCGATCTGGTGATCGTGAAGGCCAATTTGCGTACCGCCTCTGCCAATCCAGCGATTAGGAAAACGAACATCCGTAAAGATCGCACATGGAAACAAAATGTTGGAAGTTTCTAGGCAAGCAACTCGAGCTGAAAAACAGCACTTAAAAGTCTTTTGTTTTCCATCTGGGCCTAAAGGCATGATCACCGACCTGAAGATGCTCAACTAGTTGCAAGGTTTAAATGCAATGAGCCCAGAAGTAATGACTGGAAATTGATTGATTTTTGGAAACAAGCTCCGATCCGTCAATTTTATTTGCAAATGCTATGCTTTTGTGATACAAAATTTATTTTTACAGGATAATCAAAAAATAAGTTACAACCATCGACTTTCAGTTTTGAATTTTTCATTGACTGTTGTGGGAATAGGTGCTTTTATTTGGAAAAAATCTTGATGGTCGTAGTTTATTTTTGGATACCTGTGTAAATAAATTTACCGTAAAAAACAGCATTTAAACATTTCTTCCAAAAACATGTCGCATCGGTTTTTAAGCAACAAGCTGCTAGAAAAGTTTGCATCTAAGTGCGATATTTCATTGTTGTTCCAGATGCGATGGTCGATTTTGCATTTACTTAAATGTTTTCCAACTGATCTGTTTTATTTAAATATAAAAGCGCCTGTTCGTTTAAATCTACGCCACTATAGTGTAAATAACTTCAACAGCTTTGACTTGAACGAAGAACCCCGGATCTGAAGTGGTCTGGTAAGTGATAATCAGCAAATAGGTCAAAACCTTCAAGATAGTTACGCATTAATAAAAACACGCATCAAACGAAATCACATTATTATTTTTCAAGAGTTCCAATACTTGACAGGTTGTTTAAACGAGGCTTTTTTATCTAGTGGTCTTAATTTTTCTTCACCGAAATGTGTACTCGAGGCGCTCTCTAGGAAGTAATCAAACTGAAAATGTTGTTACAACCGAATTACAGTTTATTGTGCAACTGAAATTGTGTGATTAGGGTCATGGAGAATGTTTTGAGTTGTTTTCTTCAATTTTAGAATGCTTTATCTTTGAAACAGTCCGTAGTTAACGATTTTTCCACCCTAATAGATACCCTTGCACCTGTTAAGTTATTGCACCTTTAGCAGATGTCCCTCAATTATGGGCTTCATTATATATTCCGTGTTCAAAGATTTACAACTTCTGGATTGAACGTAGAAAATTGCCAGGGCATAAATTCTCTTTTGCGAATTAATATTAGAACCCAGGAATGTGCGTATACCAGCTAATTTTTCACAACGGATAGCTATTAAGGGGAGGGCGGCAATACGGTAATGAGTAATTTCTGTAAATGATTGCAAGGGTCACCTAGGTAATAACCCGACATAAATCCTAATTATTTTTATTCGCAGCTTAGAGGTTTTAGGAGTAACTGGTGATTACGTGGAATTATCGCACGAAATTAATGTTTGCTTCAAAAAAACGACAGGAAGGGAAAAAGCTGTTCGTTAAGGACGTGATTCTCACTTAGGGCTCATCAGCTGCTTATTTGCATCAAGCTGAAGAGTTTTGCAAGAAAGTAAATGATACGGCCGAATAATTAAATTAATTATGTCTCGGAATAATGTTTGCTAATATGGGAATTGGTGAAAACGAACCAGCTTTAAGTATTTACGGATTTAATCCTTGTACCCTTAATAATATGTTCTTTATCTTTTTCAGGTATGCATCAATTTAATACCGCTCAGCACTAATGTGTTCAAGCAGTAAGTTCTAGGTTTTAAGATAGTAATTACTATTTTCATGTTGTCGATATTCGGGGCGCAGATAAAAAAAATAGGACAACTACTAAAAACTAATTATTGGCCATAACTTAATAGACTTATTAGCATTGCAGGGTAAATGCACATTTTTTCGTCACGATGAATTAGACAATTTGAGGGAATGTCTTATAATAACTCACAATCACTAAAGAAAAAAATATACCATAACAGTACTTTCACGAGTGCCACAATGAATGTCATGCAATAATCCAGTCACCCCAAGCCCTGGACAACATTTTTTTTATATATCAAGCCTTGAAATGGACTTTTCCCTCTTCAACTGATTGCTCTGAACAAGTAATAAATGGTGGCTTTTTATAAGTTGAAATTAGCAAAGAAGTTTCCGCTGCTCGTGATGGTTGTAGCCAAAAGCGTGGTAGCGAACGGACGACGGCCTTAAAACCTGAACACCGACTTGTTCAAAGATAATTTTTTGAAACTTTCACATCTAACTTGAGTTCACTTACATAATTGGTTCGGACTCTACATATTAACTGTCTGCGTATTAATTAAAATATTTTTTGCAGTAAGTCATTTGAATACGCTTGTCGTTTACTTGTCCAAAAATCCTTCTCCTTGGTTGGAGAAGGTTATAAGAGGAAGTATATGTTGCTGCTACTAACAAAATAACGTGTTTGGAGACAGAATCAGTTGCACCAATTATATTTCTCTTGTTGATTAAGCATGCAGGTCATTGAAAGGAAAAAAAAACGCTCTTAGAGAAGTATTTCAGACAATAAATGTTTGAGCGACATGCGAAGGTCAATTATCGCAATATAATAATTATTACCAACCGAGACCAAATCTCTGTTAATTACAGTAACATTAATTTGCCTTATATAAGTTTAATTTTCTTGCCAGCAGTCAGGGACCTGTTATGTTCTGTTGTAAAATATGATCATTTGTATTTAGGCAGTAAATTTCCCACTTAATTTTTTTTAAATTATTTTAGTATTGGTAGTAGGTAACTTTAATATGGTAAAATTTCAACAAAGATCATGGCTTAAGGTTAGAAAATGAATGTGAAGCAATATTTTCAAATCAAATCCCACCTGACATGCAGTTGGCTGATACCAAATGGAAAATAGTGTTTGTGATAATGTAAAAACCTGAATGAAAGGATATTCTAGTACGAGGATATTTGAATAGAGTCCAATCAACTTGGCTGGTAACGTACTATATCTTTACGGAACAAATGTTTTATTTACGAATGCATGGGCGCGAATATGGGTGACAAAACAGGTAGAAAAGCCAACATGGGCAGGACAGCAAAGTGTGCGTGGCCACAAAACATAATATATTATGCCATAATAAACTAAATACACCTCTTATTCAATCGACTTGAAAACCACTTTGCATACAGTAAAATTATTAAGTGTTTTATCGTTTTAAATTAGAAGCACTTGAATGAGATGGAGCATTACAACAAATGCATTTCTTTGCCGCAGTAACCTTATTAACTTTTTTCGAAGTTTTTCATGGCATCGCAGAACTCATTTAATGGCGAACCCTTTCAGTCATCGATCATTTCCGATTAATTGTTTCTTAATTTACACAAAGAAGCGACATTCACGGTGCAAAACCCAACATTATAATGTAGGTGCGCTTAAACAAAGCCTTTGGAAAAAAATTTCAGCCGTATCTAAAGGAGTTCATTTTAAATGTGCTTGGCGGCTGTGGCCTAATGTTCGAATCTTATAATCTTATGGGTGGTAGCAAAAAGAACAGCACGACTCTGAGTGGTTCTTGCATGTTACGTAAATATAAAGTAGCACCAAGTGTTTAACGAACCATTAAAATAGCGATTTTCCTTCAACATTTTCTGTTTTCTCTTATTCACGCTTTATTGGTAACATTTGATTTTATCATTCATTTTCGGCCACCACAAAATTCTATTATGCTCACTCGTGAATGCTCTTGCAGCAGATCATCGACTTTTATCTGCAAAAATCTGTTATTTGCTAACCAAGGTTTTTTTCGTCATTTTCTTGAATGCATTGGTTTGCAGGAGATCAATTTTGAAATTTGCATTGCGATTAGCTGAAAAACAACGTCTAAACTGCAAGCTTGACAAATCGTTTCTTGCATTTAATTATTCACAGCTTTATTTTAACTTTTGCACAACGTTTTGCATTTGTTTTTGGTGGTAATTATATAGATTCCTGCTGCTTAAAACGGTGTAGTGCAGCCAGATAATATTAATTAATTAAACCTATATAAGTTTTTTTTATTTGTAGCTTAAATTTATCAAGCAATATTCAATTTCCCACTGGAAAGTTTTGTTAATTACTATTTTTGAGCATCAAACTGTTTATGCAGTCGCAGCAGATTTGCATTAATTTAGTTTTCAAAGCCAATTAATACTTGCAAATACTAAGCCAGTGGATTAACAACTTAATTTAATTTCACATGAACTAAGTTGTTTAGTGCCCTACAGGCCTGTGCGAGTTCGAAACGTTTAATATAACGCGGATGTGAAATTTTTATTTTGTTTTGTTTATTTTTAGCTAACCAGGTTAAGACCAGACAGTAAGTAGTCTAGTTTTAACGGTTTATTTGCTTGCTAAAGTACAAACACTTTTTTAATTTATGAAATTAACTGACAAACATAACATAAGTATTGCGTATAAAGTTCTCAGCAGCTTTTCAGATATTTGCAAAAACGACTTTCTTAATTGAGTTTCAAAAATTAATTTTGCAAATACTGGAATAGATGGAAAGGCGCCGGACAATCCAGGGAAAGAGCAAGAATGGCTTTAAATTTCCTAAAAGTTTCACTTCGCTAAAAAATTGGAGCGCATTTGAAGCACTTGTTTGGCGTTCCAACGATTTTCTTAGTTGCGAAGCAATGTTTCTTCGAAAATTAATGTTGAAAAAACTACTAGGATAGATGTTTGACACTTCACTGTAAAAAGCAAAATCTGCCTTAAACGTGCTGAACGTTTCCCTTCTGGTGAAAAATCTTGTTAACATTCGCAAGGTATTTCAAGCAACACTTGTCCTATCTAAGTTGTGTAGTAAGTGTATTTTCAAAAATATAATTTTGAAACTACCAGGCCAGATGGAACGGCGCTTGATACTCTATTAAAAAGGAAAACGATGGCCTAAACGTCTTGAAAGTTTCACGTTTCGCAAAAAATCTGTCGAGTAATTGGCAGATGTTTGAAGCAACACTTCGCCGGGAGTTCGACGTCTTTCAAAGTTGCGCAGTTAAGTGTTTTTTCAAAAATTAATTTTATAAAAACTAGCCTAGATAGAGCGGCGATTGACACTGTATTGAAAAGAGTATACTTCATTTTGAATGTATTGAAAGTTTCATTTTTCGCAAAAAATCTGGCGAATATTGGCAGGTGTTTGAAGCAACACTTGTTCGGCGCTTTCAACGCTTTTCTAACTTGCGTACTAGGTGTATTTTCAAAAGTAAATTTTGCAACAACCAAGCTGAATGGAAGTGGAAAGTTGCGACTTTTAGCAAAAAATCTAATGAATATTGGCAGGTATTTGAAGAAACACTTGTTGGGTGCACCAAGATATTTCGCAGTTGCAAAGTAAGTGTGTCTTCAAAAACAAATTCTGCCAAAAATAGTCTAGATAAAACTGCGATTTGCGCTCAATTAAAAAAAGTTTCACTTTTTGCAAAAAATCCCGAGTATATTGGCAGGAATTTGAAGTAATACTTGGGCACTTTGGACGCCTTTCTAAGTTGCGTAGTAAATGTTTCTTCAAAAGTTAATTGTTCAAACACGAGTCTAGATGGAACTAGAAAAAGAAAGATGGTCTAGACAAACTTCACTTTAAATGTTTTTTTCAAGCGATTTAGTTCGATCCTCCCCATTCTTCTGCTTGATTAAACCGGCACTAAATATTTCTACTGAATGATGGAACTTTAATTTTTGTTTAACTACAAATTCCACAGTAAATTAGTTCGAATTTTCCCACGACGAAAACCGTAATGCATTCTAAAGAGGGCTCTTGAAAATCTGACACCCTTAAGGCAATTAATCTGTTCAAGATTTTAGATGAAAACACAAGGTCACTTTTGTGATTTTTACGGTGATTTTATGTGTCACATGATCCCTCACATAAGCAGTTAGATCGACACCACTTGTTAAATAATCTCATATTATTAACAACATTGGAACTTGGTGCATGAACCATAATAAAATGCTTTAGTGCTTTGGCTTCCGTTTTGAAATTGCGTTTACGGTTTTTGCCAATTTTTATGGTTGCTTACTTAATTCTATAACTGAATAAACACGAGTTATGCTACCTAATGTTTCCGATAAAATAAATTATTTTGATTGGCCTGTGGAGGAAAGTTTATAATTAGTCGTTGGTTGACTGTTAAGAGAAATGGGGAAGCTTCGCAACTTTCATCCGACATCCGATAATATTTAATATTTCATAATGAATTGCTTAAATATTTAGATAGTCTGCCTTATTTTCACCATCCTTTACTGAATAAAATCCATTCGGCGCTCCTTGTTATTTGTTTATTGTAATTACTGCGATTGCACAGCGGTGTTATGTAAATCGCAAATATATTTACAAAAATTATGTTTCGATAATGTTTCGTAACCGAGTGCCCTCAGGCTAAGCAGATACTGTTAAAAACTTTCGTGCACATCTTCGCTTTTAACCTTTTTCGTTCATATTGTAACACTTTAAAATGTCACAAAACAATAAATTGCCTTGGAAAATGGAGGACACTTTATCAGCAATTAGAATAGACGATCACTACCCAATTAAATCGTTTAAAAAAGTAATGGAAAAAACAGTGTGACATCTTGAAAGTTATTTGGCAACATTTAGGAACCTTTGCCCGACCTATCTAGTCTCGGTTGAACCAGTTAATTAATAAATATCGATCAAATCTCTAGTTTTGGAGCCATGCATTTGAAAACAATCACTCCCGTTTGATAATTCAAACAAAATAAAATGGAGTTCCTCGGTTAAATAAACACTTCTTGGGTCTGAAATATTTATTTGTCTTTCATTTAAAGTTGGAACAGATACATGCTCTGTTCTATGCATTACCCCTAGAAAAAACAAAGCCGTGTGTCTGCCCAGCCCATAACTACATGTCCTATCAAATCAATGAATTTAACGGTTCATTTTCCATTCCCCCCTTGTTAGTTTTACCCAAGGGGTGCCAAATTAAGGGAGCATAAACTGGCTGAGTTTGATACGAATAATAATTTCTAATTGTTAAAATAAAGTAGTAAACATCCTAACTGGTTTTGGTGGGAATTTAACTATGACTTTCTGGGGTTACTAACAGCAGAAAAAAACCACATTCATAGACAATGCTGACTAATTGTTGTCGATTATCGAATTTACTAACTAATTTAACAGCGGCTTCAAACGTTTGCTTGCATTGACCCCTATTGGCGTGTTATTGGATCCTTAAAGCTGGCGCCCCCTCATTTAATTAGCCACATGAATTTGAGATCTAAAGAAGCCCCATTTTGCCTACTTCTGCCACCCTATACGTAATAACGCAAACCATGCATGGCTGAAAACTGCCCCTTTCAGACATCTCTTTGGGCTTAAAACAAGTGATTAGGGGAGGGCGATAATTCCCATTAGACATCTGTCAAGCATGCCTCTAAGAGCTCTGCGTAACGCGGACCATATTTTTTCGAAACACACTGATTTCAGACGGTAATTCGACACTATTCGGTACCAGTCGCACTTTTTAGTGTGCTCGTTTTCTGGGTTATCGTGTTTTAATGTTAGGGTGTGCTAACGGTATTTGGAAATACTCGTATCGAATGTCTGGTAAATTTTTGAAAATTGCGTAACGTTCAAGTCTGATGAATGTTTCTAATTGACTTCTTCAATTACAATCTGCATGACTATTTTGAGACTGATAGATAGTGAGAGTATTGACAGGTACTCATTAAAAATCTTGAACAATACGCAGAACCGTTAAAATTATTTGAGGATCGAAAGGATCCATATTTTCGACGTCATTTTTCGTTCTTCTCCTGACATTGATCTATTAGCTATTGATAGACGTGTACGCATCCATTAGATCAACAATGATCTTGGAATTACGGCATCATTACATGGTGAATAATAAAAATGTAATTTAAGTACATGTAACTTTATGTAAAGGATTTTTTAGCTCAATTCTATAATTAAACTACTTTGTAATGGTGCTGCTACAGTTATTAGATTGGCATTTTCATTTCAAAACATATACATGTTATTCTAGGGAAACCGTAATTACATGGCGTTACTCCTTATTTAACTGCTGGGGCTCATTCATTCTTCCTGAGATCATCTATAATAACTCGTTTTTATCTCTAAACTAGTGACTGTATTACACAATTTATAATATGAAAGTATTTTAAATAACACATGCTGCTTCCGCGCTGATTAAACAAAAGATATGCTTTGGGAATGCGTTTTTACTAATAAATTATCAACAAACTTCATGCAAGACAATTAGTAAGTCAAGATTATATTCCCATGTCCAAGTCTTTCAAGACTGCAGTTTCTAACCAACTGTTAATGATTGTTCCAACTCCACGTTTCCCTCTTAAAACATTTTATTGTTGAATCATTTATCTTGCAGAACAACGATTAAAAAATAAAATTTGTCGAACCAGTAAAAGTTATCAATTCCAATTGAACCGAGTCAGTGCATCAAATACAGACACATTTTCTGCGTTTTATGGCACTATAAGCGAGAAGTAAATTGATGGGATTGAGGACGACCACACATTTCGAATGCAAAACAGTGTCTTCTATAACTGTAAATGTTGAAAAACTGATAATATCGGCAATTAGGATTTTTAATATTATATTAATTACCAGCTTGACTATTTTATAATGCTAAGATTACTATGGTAACTTCATCTCCAGGCAGTAAATTCAATTCGAGAAAAATAATTACGTTAACTTTATGATAATTTAGGATTTATTGCTAGTTGTTTGGCGACTAATGAATCTAAAATAAACGCTAGACTCGACAGCAATAAAATCTAATTGCGGAAAACAGATCCACAAATAATGTATGCAATGTGTCGTGATAGTAAAAGTAAGGAAGGGAAGTGTCAGCCAAGGATCCGAAGAGTTACGTAATGAAATGCATAATCCAAACTTAAATTTTCGTTAGACCGTTAATTTATAAAACACCTTTAAATATGAATAAGTTAAAACTCTATCCCGTTATATCAACTTTTAAACCTACCTTTTACTTACATTAGTATGCGCTGTCGATGGATAATACATGTGTGCCCATTACCACAGCCTAACTTGAGACGCAGTTATAACTGAAATTGGTTTCTTTTATCGTTTAATGCAGGATCATTTTGTTGATATTTATTCAAGAGATGTCTCTTTAGGCCACAATTTGGCATCATTATTATATTAACGTGGACATTACCTTAATTTTAGCCATCCTGGCTTCACCTTCTAAGCCTGTAATTCTATAATTTAGGCCAACATCAACGTTTTCCGGCGCAAAAATAACAATTTTAAATCAATTGAAACAAGCATTTTATTATCAACTTTTGGCATCTAGCTTTGTTTGAATAAAATGAAAAGGACTTTTTATGTCGCTAAGATTGGATCTAAATTTTGAACCCCAAAAGCATCGGTCCACTTCAGGTCAAAAAATGTCTGTGTGAATTGTCACTTCTTACACAACATTTTATTGTCCGCATAATTTTATTGTTGCAACAATGCTTCTTGGGCTATTGAGCGCAGCTTTCGGTTTACAATTTGGTAACATTCATTGTCAACTCTGGTAACGGTCTCAATTCCTCAATGTGGTTGCAATTAGTCTTAATAGTTAGACAAAAAACTTAGTTGAACAAAACAAAAGGGATCTTATTTCCAATTTACCGCGTAAGAGAACCTGATAAGCCAGAGGTCACGTTGCAAAGAATCTGAAACTCCGCGGTTGTAAGTTAGATCAGATGGTGAAGAAATATATGGCTGTCCACAGAATAAATTTAAAATTATTTTCCAAGAAATGTCTAAAATAGGTTTCATTCAAGGGGCATTGTTCGCAATCAAAAAGTCGACTGAATTATATCAGGAGTCCCAAGTGAAGAAAACTCGACATCAGATTGGCCGACAGGAATTTCACTACATCTAAATCTCAATGCGCGATTACTGCTGTCGGGACTAAATATAACTGAAAATAAAATGTCTGAGTGCTGCCTGATTCCAGGTTTGTTTTTAGAATCGTATTGTTGTCTGATCTCTGCTTTGTTATAATGGTTTTAATATGCGTAGGTCGTGACGAATATCGTATTAACGAAAATAACTTTGGCATCAATACACTTCATCCTAATATTTCTTTTAAGCATCTGGCTCTAAACATTATATATCAAAGTTGGGCTATTTTTGGTGCTTGCTGTTTCGGTTCAATCGTACTTGCTAACCGAGAATATGCCCCATTATTATGAAAATCCTGCCAGCACGTTTTGTTTAACTTTCATTTTTCTTGTTTAAACTTGCGGCTTAACAAACTCAATCTCAATAGAATTTATTGTTTTAGAATAGTTTGATTTCTTTAAATGATTTGTCGCAGCCGCAGCACAATGGAGAGGTGATAATTCTAATAGGCAAGTTGCTTTTAGTACTAGTAGTACCGCATTTTCCCTTGGGTCTTGCAAAACCATCGGTTTCTTGAAAGTATATGCAACGTGAATACATAAAGTTTGCAATACAGTGTAACCACAACACTGTCATTTTTATCGTGATTGTTGCATGGAGCAATAAAATTGTACGCGTTAGGCATCTTCAATTATCCCATCTCTAGCCTTGGCTTCTCAATACCATCGCCAATACTCGGATGATCAATACGACATTTTTTTATGGTAATTCTATCAAAACACGCGCTAGTTTACATCGCGACATGCATTTATATGTTTTAATAAAAACAATACACACTTGTTAACATGCAGGAAAAGTAGATTTTGTCAAACCAATGGCGTATGCGTTCGATTGAAGATTCACATCACGTTGGGTCTTCGGTACATTCAAAAGTATCACTGCTTGTAATGTTTTATAAACATGACCTGTTAATAGGTATACATTTACAATGTTGTGGTTTTCATCTACAATTTATTGATATTTATTTTTTTAAGTTAATTCACTAATTATCCCAAAACGTTCTGATTTGTAGATAATAGCCATTGAAAACTGATTTAGTAATTTATTAAGTAACACGCCTCATTCACACGAAACTTTCAGCAACTACTCAAAAATGCATTTTTTAAGCCTGTTGACCTCAAAAACCAGACTAGAACGAGTCCAATAGTTTCTTGAATGCATCGATATAAATCTACTTTTCTAAAATAGTTTTCTAAAACTTTGAACGATTTGACCAGATGTAATTGATTATTTTATCCCAACCTGCTTAAGTGTATTCTGCATATTCATACTCTCTTTATAGAGTTTTTTTGTAATATACCACTTGTTGTAAGTGTAAGTTATATAATTTCACCTTGTGGTATGTAATTATGGGCTAATTACTAATTAAATTTTAATACTTTGCCAACCGTAAAATTACAGTGTGTCTAATGCTGCATGTGTTATCATTATATCTTTTCCGTAGCAGAAGAATATATAAAAATAAGTAAAATAGCAGTAATCACTGTAATTACACACGGGCAATCCTTGGCGGGATTTACAGCAAATCTTTGCTCCCGAAGAAGATGCATAGTGAATATCGTAGGAACTAAACACAGTGAAATAGATGAAAATTGCAATTCGCCTTACGCTATAATTAAAAGGCATCTGGCATGTCCAAAACGTTTGGACATTAAACGTGTAATTGCTTCAGTTCCTGGACAAATTACGTAAAATTCTACGATACAGAGCAACGTTTTTCTTCTCCAATTGCAATTTGCGGTTGCATTGTTACATATCAAAAGAAATGATCTAATCTTCTGTGATGTTATTCATTCAGCTTCATGTGGTTTTCCTATTAAAAGTCAATTAGCAAAACAATACCGCAATTTATTTAAAGTCTAAAGAATCGCTACTTTTATCAACGCTTTCACTTAGGCACCCACATAATTCGATTTGTTTAATTTGGTTAAACCATTTTATTGCGACTTCTGCATTTAGTTATTTTTGCAAATCGGTCTGGGTAAGGTCACAGTATTGCCAAACGACTGCAAGAAATGAATAATGGCATTTGCAAACAGGTAATTCCGGTATGCATGACTTGAGCAGGTGAAACTGGAAATAATAAACACAATAATCCATGTCAACGAATTTTAACTAATGATTTAGATTCAGTTCAACAAGCACGTGTCATAATTAAAACAATGTAAATTTCATTAGATTTGAATGCGTTTAAGTAACATGTTTAGCACTACTTTGGTGGTTCTGTAGCAAAAAACTGTCTATGCAATAAATTTGTTATACAACTAGTATTAAGGTATGTCGAAGACATATTGTATTCAATTAGGAGCAAAAAGTAGGTGACTACGTAGGATGGCTTAAGAGTTTAAAAAAAACCATTGTGAAGAAGGTAATTTTAAATTAATCACGGACGCCTACTGAACTAAACCTTGGTTTAACTTGTTTAAAGTTAACGACAAATTTAAATGCCAGTTTAGAAAGTTAACTTCATAATTGATGTGGTTAATTTTCTATAATATTAGGATAGTTAAATGAACAAGAACTACGACTCGATACATACCCTAGTTGTGCGGAAAATTGTTCTTACGTAACCAAAAAGTGTTAATTATGCGAATAGCCAACAATTTAAACTAAGGAACGGGTATGTACATATATTATAAGATATTGACAAACTGGTCTATTGTTTTTGTGAACTTTAGATAAATCTTGGAATTCTCTGGGTGCGTGGAAGTACTTAGTCGTATTTGACCAGCCACAAAGACACCGGTCTTAAATATATTTACTTTCCGATTAAAGTTCGATGTTTGAACGTTTAAATGTCTTATTTCAACGAAACCTGACTTTGCAATTACGTTGCAAAGTGTGCTGCAAAGCTTCTAAAAAGTCTTAAGAGGCAGTAAAGGTATGAAAATTTTCCGCGTATAGTTACACTGATTACAACATGTTTATCAATTGCATTTTCGATGTATACAGGTTCTATATCAGTTAAGTGAAATAATAAATATACTGTTGCTTTGATTAACGCGAATAAACAATACGTGATATATGATCAGTTTATGCTTTCCAGAACTCTGCAATATATTTGCTTTTTATGATTGATCTCGCTGAAAATAGATCAAAATCCTCCAATGATGATGCTAGTTGTGCATGAGAAAACTAGCACACTACAACTCGCTAAAAAATTACCACCTGTTCTCAATGCTGTTCCCTAATAGGCTTGGGTAACTCAAGTGAATTTTTAGGAATTTTTTTGATTTATTTTAAGGGCCATTTATTAATAATATTTTTAAAATTTCAGAATTTTTCAGTTTTAGCCAAGTTACTCTTTCTTCGAAATGCTCAATTTTCTGAAGTTTCAGTTAGAAATGCTGACAGACTTAAGGTATTTTCCGTGAAAAATTATGAAATAAATTTTCAATCCTTGGTCGCTTTGTAAAAAGTTTTGAAATTCCGTTCCAGTGTCGAATTTGGAACAGAATAAGCGAAAGGTGATAACAGATTATTTGGAAATTTCATCACCTCCATTCCTCTGAAGACTGTAGAGTTTGTTAAGAAAAAAGAAAATGTGTTTTTTTAGTTTTGACTGCATTTTTTGCTTTACTTTCTACTCAAAAAGCTCTATTTTGTAGTTTCTCTTAAAAATACTGACGATCTGGACGTCTTTTACGTGAAAAATTACAATATAAATTTATAGCTTTGTAAAAATGTCACAAAAACCCTTTTCAGAGCCGAATTCGAGACAGAAACGAAAACAAATTCCTCCCTTTTTTCTCCGAAAAAATTAAGGTTGTCTCCAAAACCGATCACAAAATTGAAAGTTTTTAATCGAAAACGCAAAAAAACCTTATTTTCGTATTATTTCCTTCTTTTCTGACAATAGTAATGTCTGTTCAGCCAAAAATGACAAAAATTATTTTGCTAGAAAATTCGCCTCATTCTTCGGTTTGCAAGGAACTTTAGACAAACTTTCCAGCTTCGAATTTGGCACAAAAACCAAATAATTTTATTAAGTAATTAAGATTATCTTGAAAAATCGACCAGAACAAAAGTTTGCAAAAATTATTTGGAAAATTCCCCGCCCTTATCGCTGTGAAGGTTTTTAAAGTTCCTTCAAATTTTCAGGTCACTCGAGTTTTAACAAAGTTTTACTGTTAAATACTGGCAAACTAAATCTTGTATGCAAAAAAATTAAAAGATCGATTTTAGAAGAAAACTCGCCAACTTTATTTGAACTCAGTTTTGTTGCTGAAAAAATCTAGTTGCCTTTTTTTAGTTGTTTGAACAAAGTAGTAAAACGTTACTCAGAAAAAATATTGATGACCTTTTTTTAGAATTCATTAACCGATGAGTTATAACTCGATAACTCAGAGAGCGGCAACAATTCAATAGCGCAACTCAACACAGTGTTACACAGGCCTATTCCCTAGTCTTCAGGCTTGCCATTTTTTCGTATGAAGAGGAAAGCTTGAGGTTAATTTATAATGGTTTCAATTGGAAGTAGCGGGAAAATGGAAATTTCCCAATTTTAAAGCGACATGAAAACTTACAATGTGTTTTGGTGATTATGTGCATTGGCGTTCTACAAGATTTATTTTCTTTAGTTGTACGTCGTATTTTGTCATTTACAATTTAGTTTATATAATGACGCTGCTATAAGGAATTAATTTTCGACGAAACATAAAAAAAAGGAGTTTTTTCAATTTTTTCTTGGAAGCTTGAGGATTGATTTTCAGTTATTATGCTAATGCGGATGATCAGAATTTCATGGTGTGAAAACCCATCCTACTTTGTGAACTTGACAATCCTTTAAAAATGGACAGAGAAAAGTCAATTTTTCCTTTTAAGCTAACTGACTACATGGACATGAATAGATTACAAATAGCCTTTCTCTATTGTTCGGCGAATTCGCAATTTTTCTTTCCGCCAATGAGAACAAAGATTGCTGTTTGTAATTTTTCTATGGATGATACAATAACACATTCTAGCCTTCATGTGTCACTCAAATGCTGATCTATTATTATGATTAACAGAATTGATTTTCGGTTGTTGTGTTCCACGTACGAACACGCCATAGCTTGCCAGGTATTAGCTTTTAGGCAATTAGGAAAGGTTTTGTTTCTTAATAAACACCCGTGTATTGCTTGGTATTAATTGTGGTATGGAGTCCTTGGATGTTTTAAATAGATCGTTGCATTGGGACCTCAGAACATTTAGAGCTAATGATCTGTTTTGTTTTCAGGCTGAAAATGGCAGGGAAATGACGTAGCGGGAAGTGAGGAAAGAAGAAAAACCACGACCATGTCTTCGAGTGCCTTTTCGTGCCTAAAAATCAACGAATGCCTGCCTCTATTTTTAATAATATATCTTACTCACATATGTCAGGCATGGCTTCCCGACACAAATACAAAATTCAATAGTGTGAACAAAATTTCTAGTATAAGCTTTAAAGGGAATACAAGCAATTATGTGGATCATTTTACTGTCTTGTATCAAGACAAAGAAACAATTTTACTAGGCGGCCGAAATCGCATATATAATTTGTCAATATACGACTTCAGCGAAAGAAAAGCCGCCGAAATTTTCTGGCCTTCTTCGGAAGCCCATGGACAATTGTGCAACTTGAAAGGAAAAAATGAAGATGAATGCCAAAATTACATCAGGCTTTTGTTTAAAATCAGCCCGGGCAAACTACTGATATGCGGGACCAACTCATTCAAGCCCCTTTGTCGAAACTACTTCTATAAGGTTAGTATGATAACGATGTATTAATCTAATTTAGTTTTATTGACCCTGTTTGAAGCGACACGAGTTATTCTTTTGAGACATTGAACTTCCTACTTATGGTCTTTTTTTGCACTTTTGGTTAATTGACATTTTAACGAGACCATCCTAGAATAGTGACAACCATTCCAACTTGCAATTAGGCCTCAGTACGAACGCTGTTGCGTAAATTGAGTGAAACTTCAACCAATTCAAACTTAATAGCTTAACAAGTGAGTAGGGAAATCAGTAGGGAAATCAGCCTTCTGTGGAAGGAAAAGCGTGATCAAACTTATCAATCCTTTTGTTTGGACATTTCGTTTTAACAATTAGGGCTGTTGAAACGACAATTTTCTAACGTTTTTTAGTGAGTTGATAGCGAGCAAAAAAACAAATTCTTCATCAAAACTCATCATTATGACTTTAATAGAAACCGCGAGGAAATTATCTCCTTCGAAGAACTCACAATTTTAAGACGAAATACTCAAATCATTTGTAAGTATTATAGACGCATCGATTATATACAGGCTGTTCGGAAAATGCGTTAGGAAATGTTTAAGGGTGATACTACATACTACAATAATGGTAAAAAGTCATGTAACAAGAATTCGAAATCTGAATATTTTCCGAGTTACCTAAAGCTCATCAAACTAATTTTATTTGATTTTATTTCTGACCTTCTACCTGACCTATCAAGTTGACCCGCGAAGAAATGTTCAAAATCCGTCAAAAAAATTAAATTTAATGAACTGTAACTATCTAACTGAAAATGTTCAGATTTAGAATTTTTGTTACTTACTACCATTATTTTAACATGTAGAATCGCCCTTAAAAATGTCCTTGCGCATTTTCCGAACACCCTGTATAAATCAATCACTCAATTCTATAAGAAACTGATCTTCTTATGACTAATATTTTCTCCAAAATATTAATAGATCAACTTCTCATCTTCAAAAAAAAAACGAATATCACTCCTAACAAAACCAGCCAAAGCTAGTCGAAGACTAGTGACATTTTTCACATACCTGCTATTAATTTCAATGAGGTTGAAATAATACAAAGCGTGTGTGTGATCTAGCAAACACTATTTTAATAAGTGAGATTTCTCGTGACTTCATGCCTCATGTTTGGCTTTATATAATTTTGCCGATCTTATTATACGACTCAAAATAGTATTTTTAAATAAATTTGCGTGATTTATGTATTCCATCACGCCAGGAGGCAATTGGACTGATGGCAAAATACGAAGCAGTTCGGCGAAAGTTTTTTCTAAAAGGTACTTAAAAAATACTAAAACACGGCGGTGTAACTGGCTTAATTTATTACTTATATTGGCGCTGTTTTCGTATTAGTTTTTTTTTAAGATGACCATGAATCACTCCGCCTGTTACGCTGTCTTTCAAGAACTTGTTGCAGATCGAGTTTTAATATTATCGTGGTGAATCGGATGTATCCTTTTTTAAATTTCAAACAGGTTCCCAACCCACTTGCTTCATTTATTCAGATTCAGTGAGAAAAAATATACCTACATACCCATAATTACATTTAAAATATTTATTTGTTAATTCATAAGTAAAGCAGTTATTGTCTAATCTAGATTCGTTTGATACCTAATGAGCTCTCCAAGGATTTATATATTTTTTTAACGAAAAATACGTCATTAGCCTTGGTTCGGTTAAGCCAGACTTCTAGGCAGACTGATCGTTTGGTAAACTCAACATGTACATGTTACTATGTATGATACGTTTATTTGGCTTTATCTTAATCCTTTGGTCTTTAGGAGAAACTGATAACTTTTGAGCTTTAAATAATAAAAATATTAAAGCTGCTGAATAAAGGGCATATTTAGAAAAAGTCGGATATTTCAGTTAAGTAAATAGCTATATCCCTTCAGTGCTTGATCGTTCACAGATCCATCAACACTTGGAAAGTTTGTTTGTAGAAAGTTTTAAATCCATTTGCATTTTACCGCTGCCAGCAAAGCATTTAATTCAGACAGTGAAACCCATAGAACTCTAAAATATCCTGATTCTAGAAATTACAGTCTATTACTTCAATTCAATTGCCAACTCTCTGGTAGCAAGAACGAGAAAACCTTTAGCCGCATTATCTAAGCTGCAGACTTACAAAATTTGACCACGAAATCACTGGCATTGCATGTTCGCAGATCTGACTCAAGGCGAAGATTTCATTAATGCTGTTTCGTTTTCATAATAGCGCAATAAAAACATTACGGATCTAATTGGATTACAATGTCCAGATCAAATCGCAAGTTACGTGGTAGCCACCCCTAGTAACTCAAATGGGAACAAAAGTAAAATTGGTTGTGGGAACTCAATAAGACTTTACCATTTGCAAATAAAAACCTGTCTCTATCTCATATTATTGTAAGCGATTAAATTGATTTTTTATATAACCTTTGCATTCTAATGTTTTTTACATACTGCAAGCTTGCATGGGTTATTACTATAATTATTGATTGCTGTAATTATTACTTTCAGGGTATTCTTATGGCAGTGTTTTTCAATTAGTTACACGAAATAGGGCTTGAATGAGGTGCATCATGGTTGTTTCGTATTTATTTTTCTATCAGTGCATTGAACATTTAGAATTTTGCAGGTTTTCCCATTAATTTGTTTTAATTTTAACAAAACAACTAATACCCGGAGAGTCGGACACTTTTTAAATTACTGTTTATTTGTAGCTACAAGATGCTAGTCAACTTTACGACTTCCTGGCGTTGTTTTTTTTTAAATTCTATTCGCTATTGCTTCTTGTGATTTGTCCGCCGTAAGCAATAATATATTTCGTTTGCAATATAAAGTGAGTGTTCTTTAGAAAATGTTGTTAAAAGCTATTAGGTTGGTTTCAATTGAACACAGCGTATTATTGTCGAGACAGCTGATTAAATCTTGGTGCCCTGTTTAATTTTCTCGGTGGACATTTTCTTGTTTATGGGTATAATCCAGTTTAAGTCGATTACCGGTTTTTTTCACTTTCTTTGCGCTTAAGACATGTCCTCGACGTAAGGTGAGGTGCGTTCAAGTCAAGTCCCACCCAATCTAGACCAATTAAATTAAATATTCGTTTTATATTATGGCCGCCACAACTCACTTCTTGCCTTGTACAACGGCGTACCTATACAAGAGTCTCGCGTATAAAGTAAACCTTTGTTATTGCACTGCTTCGGTTTAGTTTATATATTCATGCATTGCGTGGTTGTACAAAAAGAAGTCGTTAAAATATTTACACATTGAATGACGGGGAGTTTTTTCAAATCTGATCTCGATCACCGAAAATCTACACAATAATGTAGATTTGTTTAGATGCTGCTAAATTGCAGACATTGTATGTACATACGCTTTAAAAAAGGCCAATTTCATGCTATTTACTGGATAGTTTTTGGCCTCTCCGAAGGTTAAAATCCTTTTAACCAGCTCATTATTGAATCATGTGTGAATATTCTTTCAAAAAAAACTTGTCGATAGCTTGTCTAAAAGTAATAGAAGTGACTAAACAGTTCTTCTTGTTGCCAACTTCTCTCCTCCTGTGAATTTATTGGTTCTTGCCACTCTTTGACTCTTTAAAGCAAGATTTGTTTGCCTCAACTGGTGTGTTAAGTCGCTTAAAATTCAAATAAGAAAAACACAACCGGGTGGTCTTAAAACCTGAACCAGATCATTTAGAACCCGGCTAATGACTTATTTCAGGGCCGAGTTATCAGCACCAATAATGTATGAAAATAGGTAAAGTCGGACATTTTCACTCAGTGCTGTTTCAAGGGATATTATTCCAAATGTTCCGTCCAAATCATCCTATCAGTTTCCTGAAGAGTGATTAGCAAAGGTGCAAAATGTGCCCGATCATCGTTTATTGTATATGTCCCATGTTATAATCTGTAACATTAAAAATCAGTCATTGTTAGAAATGTGTTTACGTCATGATGTCTTCAAGGAAGATTTAAACCGAGTTCTGAATAATTATAGATTAGGCGAGTACCACTTCTCAATTCTATCCTACGACTACTCCATTGTCTCAAAAGCAAAAATCTAACATGATCAGAAATGTAATCTCTTCATTCCTCAAGGAAGTCAATTTAAAAGTAATGTAGCTACAAAGGTGCATGACCTTTCATTTCTCTTTCCAACCATTAACTTCCTACCTAGTTGCAAAAATTGCACTGTAAGCGTAATGTATTGCGATTTTTAATTCCTTCCTTTTTATCTGTACTATTGTTCTCATTACTTTTCGCCTTACCAATACGTTACCTATCTACGATTTATAGTTGAAGATAGCATCTATCGAAAAGTTATCAATCTCTTAATCTGCTGCTAGGAAGAGAACCATTCAATGAGTTTGACCGCTCATAAGTAGACAATTTAATTGCCTACATTTTTATTTTATGTGTATGTCTTTATTTAGACGATTGGTGTTGCAATCAATAAAACCGTCCAATTCACCGCCAGTTTCAAATTAATTTGTAAGGTATTTTGAGTTGCTGCGGGACTGAACTGTGACGAAGATGTTTCACTGTCTTCTAAACGTTTCAATTAATCCATTTTTAATGCACTTTTGCGTCAATTAAGACTTTCGAATAGAAAGCTATTCCTGGCAATTAATTTTTCTATAATCGTCCACAATGTCTTAACATTTTTCAATGGACGTTCGTCAGTGGAATTGAAATTCTGCAACTGTAAATGTCCCGATATTTAAAATGTTGCACCAATCTTTTAGCACTTGCATCTATTTTCTGTCGTTCGCAAATATGCTATTTCCGGCCAAGTGTGTTTCAAATGGAAAGAACTCACGTAGGTAGACAAAATGTGGCTAATTAGTGTCAAACGCGGTGACTAACACTTATTTTTCTATCAGGTTTTATTAGGAATTATGTAACCACTCAATATGGGCATCTGTACTAACTATCTCGGTTGACCTGCTCGCTGATGAAAATATTATTGTCACAAACCAGTTCATCGTAAGTTCTGTTACATCTTTAGATGAACGTTTTAACGCTGCTAGGCAACACCAGAGAGGCATAAAATACCGTTAGGTTAGAAGTTCTTAGCAAAATAGCCGAAACAGTTAATATCATTAGCATAACTACTTGATGGTTAGTCCAATTTTCAGTAGCAGGTTACCGCACTTTCCCATTTCTACAGCATTCTTGCGATTGCATCTAGCATCAAATATTTCTGATTCCAAAGCAAGGGCTGCAACTGATTTTCCACCGTCTGATTAGCAGCACATTTCGACTTGATGTTTGCAACTTGTGTTTTATAATAGACAAACCACAGAGAAATTGTGATGAATGCACGAAAACCACGGATTCCCGCTATGCTACAGCGTAAAGGAATCAATAAATAAAATTACAGGTCTTAAGACCTGTTCACCAATCACTTAAGGAATTTAAATTTTAATATCGGATCGGTTTATTAAAATTTGCTATATCATCCGTTAAGACCAGCTCGGCAATAGCAAGTTTAATCTTCAATCGTCAGTAAAATAAAACAGTTTGTTCTTTAACGAGTCTCACAAAGTCCGACACAATTATTCAATTAAATTAGTATTTTAATTCCGCCTTTTGTAGCGTGTTTTGCGCTTTACTACCAACTTCCTTAATTAGCTGAGTGAAATCTGATAATTATATAAACAATTGCTAATCATTGTCCCCGTTCTGGCAAAATTTCTCCCAGGGCATTTACAAAGATCTTGTGATATATTTTCGACTATTTATGTCTCGCTAGAAGATTTGAGTAATTCACACGTTTAATTCGTCAGCTTGCAAATGTGAAAATCGACAGGTTGTTTTTTGAAAACTAATCCACATTCAGTTAAAAGACACTTCAGACTATGTTGGTCAAAACTGAAATAAAACCAAAACGTATTCTCTAACCGGTATTTACATACTTTACTTTGGAACCTGTTGGCTGGGTAGAAATCTAAAAATTGTGCAAACAATTTAATTATTTTCTCCTAATGTAGTCTGAACGAAACGGATAAATTTTATTAAAATGGCAGTTTCTAGTTACTTTTCATATAACATTTGTGCTAATAGAAACTTAATTGTGTTAATGACAATTCGACATTTTCTAATGTTACTTTTAGCATTGAAACTTGTTTATTTGACGTTAATTTAAAAAGTAAACTTGTTTTCCCTTTACTACTTTCGAAAATTGTCGTAATTAAGTCGAAAGCGATTAAAAGGTTATTAATGCTGTTGTCTATTATTAGCCTTAAATGTTTAATAGCACCAAAAACACATCTTTTATATGTCGTTATGACTGAGTAATTCACATTAAATTTGCGTTTAAGCGGTTATAGGTTTACCATTTTCAGTATGTATATTTGATTAGGTTCATCGACAGGATGATATTCCTTTCGAAGACGAAAAGAACAAAACAAAAGTAGTTATTTGCGGACAAAAGAAAATAATTAAAATATGCCCCAGTTAAGATCAGCCTGATTTGAAATGGTAATAATGATAATTGGACTTCCAGTTTGTTTTATAAAAATACAATGGAACCACCTACGCCCTGAACCAGATGTGAGCATGTACAATGTTGTAACCTCTATTAGAGCACCTCCTATGTTTGCACTACACTTTTAGGCTCAAGCTTATACCTTGCCTATTTACTTATCGATAGTTTATTGATTTTGATATATTGGTTTATATTGGGTTAATTGCACGATTAGCTTACAGTCAGATAGTAATTGATCTTTAAGTCTTTCAGCTCATATACGCACCTTTAAGTGCTTAGATCATTCCATTGTATATTTGTTAGCTCTCATGGCAGTCATTTTTATTCTAACTTTAATACACAGCTATCTATTACACTGTTTATCGGAAGTATTAAAATATTTCCGATACGTTCAACTCGGTAACATTCTCACTTTCTAGTTGAATTCGTTTGTTAGTTTTTTTAATAAAATTCAGTTAAATCAGTGAACCGTCTCTATTACAAACCAGGAAGCGAGTTGATTTCGATTAAATGATTGCACATTGATTCTATTGTGAAATAGAAGTTTACTAAAAACTTCAAGTGACGTGAATAGAACATATGTACAATTTCCGAAACGGATTCTTTTCTATTTCAAAATCGCAATTGATTGATCGATTGCTAAAGAAGATGCAAGTGAAGCTTGACCTCCATAAAGCAGATCGCACTCACATCAGCCTTATAAAGAATATTGCAGGTGCACTAAAACTTTACATAACGTCTGCATCAAAGGCAAACAACTTGAAATGCAAATGACAAACCTACATTCAGGTACGAGAGCGTTTTGTGATCATTTTTCAATTACAATCTCTTAAGCACAATCGAGTGGTTGAAGACAATCAATCCCTTGACACACCTGCTAGCGGGTACATGCCGATTTTTTTCAAAGTCGCGCAAAAATTAATCATACGCCTACTTGCTTATTTTTCATTTTAACTACCTAAGAAATGATAGTCTTGACTGAAATGTTGGGACATTTCTTAATGAAGATTGTTCGTGTTAATCTCAATGTTGAAAACATCATCGTTTGTTCTCAACATGTGGTCGAGGTAACTTCTCGGGTACCAAGTTAACAATTAAACCAAACAATCGTCACAAACAGGTTGCCACACCAAAATGAAATAAGTAAATAGACAAGTGATGGTCAGATGTGACGTGATTTTCGTTTCCTAGAAAAAAAAACACGATTAAACCATAAAAAAGGTTACCATGAAAAAGAATACATTTTCCAAAGGCTGGTTTTTCGTGAAAATTTTCCTCCTTTCTGGACAACTTTTAATTGAATGGATCAAGCTAGATAACCAATTATCCGAGATCAAATTAATCAGTGTTTGATGCGGTTCTAAGTGAAATTTTATTATTACGGAGTTAAAGTATTTAAAGTATAGAATCAAGGAGGCAATTTAACAGCTGAAGTAGATGTATTTCATAATGGTCGCTGGTAAAGTTCCGTTAGCACGCCATATCGGACACCTAGACAAACCACTCCATAAATCTATGTTTATATTTCTTCTGCAGGGAGATACTGACTCAGTGTTAACGCGTTTCATTGTTTACACTACTTATTAGTACTTTTAAAGCAATGACACTTTTCCTTTGCTGTCTGAACAATAAAACCTACGTTTTTTCACTCTCATTCGGCTCACCGGAAACGTCTCAACTTCTTATGGAACGTGAGCATACTTTTCGTTAGGTATTAACATCATTTACATATTGCCTTAATTCGGGTTTACTATTGTTCACTAAAATGGACTTGCTTTCGTCAAATTTACTTTAACACTGACTTTTTTACTCTAAAACCTGGAGATTTGACTCTTTTGGTGCCTGGCATCGGGTAAATAATACCGTACAAGCAACGCGCTGGTCATAAACCACTTTGTTATTTACCTTTCAGGACATAAAGTTGCGCATATTCTTGTACCAGGTTCCAATGTTTTAAGGGCCGTAAAAGTTATAATGACTCTGAATTACTCCATAAAACCTATGGAAAACAATGAGCGTTTATGTTGCAGTTCTTTATTAATAAGTTAGCTGAAGGTTTGCGCTCAACGGGCAGAACGAATTAAGTTTCGAATAGCTTTTCTTTTTGGTTACACTGTTAAACCTGGTGTATTCGACTCATGCCGTTTCCAAGCAATAATTAATGAATTCGAAATTAAGCATAAACCATTAACACGTTTGATGTTTGTTCCGATACAACGTTTATTGCTGATTTTGCGGGAAAACATGTTTCCACTTTGTGTTCCAAATTTGCACGTAGTTCCTGTCCCATCGCCCACACAATCATAAATATAATAAAAAAAAACTCCCCGCGCTTACTCATTTACATAAATATCAAGTTTTAGTCCATTAGACTTGGCGAACATCAGATGGAGTATATGAATAATAATAAAATGAGATGAGGGTTTTAGCAATTTTAGCGTGGAAACCGCGATATTTAAATAGGAAATCTATACATTTCATAAATAAATTAGAGGAACCACCCACGGTTTTATTAATGGCTATGTTTTCCCTTTCGATTATTCGCAGACGCACAAAATTTCGCAACTTTTGAATCGATTATTTTTATTTGCTACTGAGAAACGTTTCTTCGGACATAAAGTTAAATATTATACTGACGAAATAATGCAGCGATTTTCAGAAAGTCATTGGGGGTTAACCCAGTCGCTGAAGCAAACACATTAATATTAATAAAGTTTACAGTTTCACATGGAAAGGGCCAAAAGGAAAAGTTTCATTTAATTTCCTCCCTACTGTGACCGCACATTAACTTTGAAAAACGCAGGAACGCCCTTTTTCCAATTAGCTTATACCTTTTACTAGTCTGTTGATTTACAGCATGGTCCTCAACTAATGTGATAAATTCTCTATTTTGCGTTTCAGATACTTCTTATCCGAAAGTTAATAGATTCCGAGGTACGAAGTGAAAGCGACAATAAAATTTTCGTTTATTTTTAATAGATTCTTTACCAAAAAATGCTTTGGGAGTTTGTAGATCGAGAAATCCAAATTTATAGCTGCAATAGTCTGGACCATTTAAGACATCAACATTTTTTTGGGTTTTAAAATGTCGCTTTTTTGTTGGCAATCTCGTTCTGTGATATTTCCAAAACAAGAAATGTGCACTTGTTCCAAATCCATATTTCTCACCGATACTAGATATCTAAATAAAGTAAATATTCTGCTGAAATTTTCAATAAAACTAAACTTTTATTATCATTTTTTAATTTATTTTAAACTCTGTAAAGTCTTTGAAAATTATTATTTCATAACAATTTTTCTGCAACAATGAAACTTTTCTGGTGCATAAGCACAATCCATATCGTGCAGTTCTTCGTTCGAAAATAAGTTGTCCGGGCATTTTCAAAAAAAGTTGAAATAGTTCTTCTTGTATTCAAAAATGTATTTACAACCGCCGTTCAATGTGAAATATCTTGAAAGCGGTGAGAGACATCGACTTGAACCAAGAATGTAATTTTTGTTCAGGAAATATTGGAGAACAAGATATTGCCAACAAAAAAGCGATATTTGACAACCCAAAAAAATTGTGAAATTTTAAATGGCTCCAGATTATTGCAGCTCAAGCCGTCTAGAAACTACACGCTAAGTTTGGAATTTTGCATTGTCTGATCTTAAAAGCCCCCCAAGTACGAGTTTTTTTGATACTAGTAAAACTGGTTAAGCATCAATTAAAAAAAAACGATAATTTTATTAACATTTCAATACCCTGTACTCGGAAACTATTGACTTTCCGGTAAGACAAGCTTGCCTGAAGCGCGACATTTTTGCGTATACAAGATATCAGTGAAATATGCAAAAAAGGCACGGATCAGAAAATAATTGTATGTACACATTGTATAACTGAATGTATTTCGCAAGTTCAATTGAACGGCTCATACAACAGTAGCACAACTGGAAAAAATCTCTTACTGCAGTTAAGGCTACGACTTTTGCCATTTTTGAGCCCAACAGGAAGTTTATGTGTCGCAGTAAAAATGAAAGCGTGATTTTCTACATATGGTCGCTGTCAAACTGCAACACCTACAAGTTTAGGTGGTCGTTACAGATTATTGTTATATGCATGCAGAGTGAGTGAATGCAATTCGCACTGTGGGCTAATTGGGAAACAATGGAGTATCAGAATAAAGCTTACTTTTTCCGGTCGAAGGTTGTTCTTCAATGCTCGACCAGATAAGTGAAACTTTATAAAATATATTACTTCTGTTAGTATAAGTATATTTATCATAAATGCCATTGAATTACTCGTGCGTATGACATAATTAAAAATAAAACAAGGAGACTATACCAATAACATCGACAGCGACAGGCGTTGTGTTGTCCTTTTATCCTTCGTGAGCATATTTTTTAGTCCTGCTTTTGATATATCGAGCAAAAATCATTGTTCCATATAAAGGTCAGTCTTTGAACAATACATTACAGTCAACAGAAAATTTGCCAGTTCGGTAATATATTCGTATTACATAACGTTGCTGATATACTAATACAAAGCAGGGTGGCGTTAGCAAATAGACCTTGGCTCGATTTGAGGAAGTCAAAATTTTTTTGCGGGAACATTGTATTGATTTAATCACATATCATTTGTGTTGGCTCTGACAGACGCACAAAAGCTTTTGATTTATTTTTAGGCCTGCAAATGAGCCATAAAAAAATCATTGTAGCTGTAAGTGCAGCTCACATCAAAGCGGACGTTGCAATTTATAGGCGATTTTCAAGACGATCATACGAAATTTAACACCTTATGTGCTAATCCAATACCATTGCTATAAAAGCAGTATATGGTTGACTTTGTAATTAGTTGCAAGATAGCATTTTATTTTAAGTGTCGTTGTCTTGGGATAAGTTAATTTGCCATTCGGCGTCTGCATTCGAAATTCGAAACCTTGTATGGAATAAAAATATTGTTACAATGTTTAGGCTTTAATATAACTTAAAACACTAGAGTTCGTTGTGAACTTATTTAGTATAGAATCATCAACCATGTGCCTCATGAGCCATGCAATCACCGCATGAAGTCTGTCCATTAAAACTGAATAGCATTTTTCTGCTTTCAGCCTGCATCTCTTTGTGAATCTCGTAGCCAATCTAAACCTCAAAAGGCATCTCTCATACAAAATAATATACCGACTCAAGAAAAGCGAGCGTAATAATAATGAACGTATCCACAAAGGGTAGTTACCTTGACATTGTATCATCACAAGTCAAGTTCATCTAAAGATGCTGTTTAATTTTGTTGATCAAATATGTCTTAAGATGCACGCCTAAGTGCACGCTTTTAACATAAACGTGTTAGGTAATAATTCGTAATGAAGAACCTTTGATAACGCTTGATTATGTGATATCCAAAGGCTTATAACAGTGATTTTAAAGCAATTAACAATTTATATGCCTTCCTTTCAGTCCCGCATAATTGACCGCTAAAACAAGAAAAAGAAAAACGTAAATGTTTTGTTGGTTCATACCCACATGCTTGGCAGCTAAATGTTTTGCATTCCCCGTGGTTTAATACCCATTGAAAACAAATAAACTACTTTGTAGTATTTCAACCTTTCACTCTACCACTATATGTATGGTTGATTTCCCTGTGTATGGTTGTTGTATTTCATTTTTCAATCGCAAAATTGTTGTCCTTGGAACAACATTGATTTGCATTTATATGAGTGCACTTATGTTGCTGCGTTCAACATATCATGACTGAGTACAATATAGAATTAACTAACGCAAATCCGCAAAAATCCACTCCATTATAAATACCCATTAGGAAGCAAAGGAAAACGCAAAATCTGTCTCCATTGGCCATCAGTTTGCCCCGATTTGCCACCCATTGATTGTAGTTGGGCGTTCGGTTTAACCAATCGCTTACAAATGTCTACTAAACTGTTACATAATAATAAAAAGGGTCTAAGTAAAAATGTACTTTTGCTTGAAGTATACGCCCATCGCACACGCAAATACTGATATTCCGCATAAATTGGGAGGTGTTAAACCTGCAAACTAAAATGGCGTCTTTTGTAATCTTATGGAAAAGCAGCGCGTTTCACTGAAGAAAACCGCTTTTCCACACGAAACCACTAGTAAAAGTCGTTAGTCTAAGAGATTATTTATAAGAGAAGCATGTTGGAAACTTCCAACGCTTGATCAAATGGAAAATTACCAGCAAAATTACTGAATTTCAAAAATGTGCACTCAAAATTCTAAAAAAATAAAGATCAAAAATATAATTTATAAATGTTTTCTTTAAAAAGTTACCCATATTGGAATTTTGCCATTTTTATTTGGCAGGGTGTATTTGTGCAAGCCTCAATCAGGTCGTTAGGTTCCATCAAAAAGCAGATGTATGCCGAATTTACCGACTTTTTCACCCTGATTTAGGTCACATTTTCCGCTTGATTACCACGCAATCTGCCAAAGAATATTTTTATTGTCGGTTTGTATTACTTACTTACTTTTAGTTTAGGGTGGTTTTTAACGACAAACAAACATTTTTTAAACCATTAGAAAATTCTTCTTTATTACGCGACCAGAAATGGTTGGATACCAAAGTTTAAAAGTGTAGTATTTTCGAGTATTTCGAGTTTCGTTAAAACGAAGTTTTCAACAAAAAATGATTTTTTCTGTTAAGGAAATATAAACAAATAGTGATAAAAAATATCACGCTGCAAAAGCAGAAAATTGCCATATTAACTAATTCCACCCTCGATTTACATCAACATTGCATTTGTTTAATTTGCATATTTCCTTGCAACTGGTTTGTTATGGACTTTGTATTGACATTTTCAGCTTACATAGAGCAAGTATGTATATTAAAATATTTAAATGTGTTCATTACTATTTTCGTGCTTATCTCGCATTCTTTCTCTTTTTGTTCATGTTAGTAATAATTATGCCATTTAGAGGTGTTTTAGTCGGTTTAATTGTCGTGTCGCATATTAAATCGCGTACATGAAATGCATGAAAAAAAATCGAACCATAAATTATTTTAATTATAAACCTTACAAAACTGGCTAATTATAGAATAATTTAACCATTATTGAAAATCATTTGCATTTGTGTACAAGGTTGAATGCATTAAGTGGCTGAATTTTGACAGCAACTTGACCAAGACTTGTTTTTACAAAAGGAAACATTTGCATCTGCATAACAAATATGTTTGAAGTTGGAAATATCATGGTCGGATTGTTGTACATAATTTTCTTGATGTCATAACTAATTATTAATGAAAATTCAATAAAATGAATTGACGAGGGCATTTAAATAATTTGCATATCGAATATAAATCAGATAAAATTGATAATTTTGGTGATGAGGCCAGCCACGTTGAATATGTTCCGAATCCAGCTCGGAGCTCGGATTAATGAGTGATGAAAGCATTATTAGTCATGATAAATTACTATGAACACTTTGTGCATATTATTAAAGGCTTTGCATACAATTTACACGTCATGCAATATTTTCCTAGAGGCAGGTAAGAATTGTTCATCCAGAGGATGTCATTTGCGCGCCCTGATGAGTAACGTCTATTGTTTAAATGAAATATTCAACTTGTCGCTTCTCATGCAACAAAATAATTCGCACAGAACTTTGTTAGATGACTAAAAACTGTATTTTCATTTCAGAATGGGAAGTACTTGATGGAAAAAGAGTCGGAAGGCATTGGAGTGTGTCCGTACGACCCAGAGCACAACAGTACGGCCATCTACAGCAACGGGCATTTGTTTTCAGCGACAGTTGCTGACTTTTCTGGAGGCGATCCACTTATTTATAGGGAACCCCTTCGAACCGAATTATCTGATCTCAAGCATCTGAACGGTAATTTATGATTTTGCCTTGTTCTCGCTTTAGTTTAACCCTAAGCTAATGGGCGTGAGTCAACTCAGCCTAGAATTACAAATCAAATGTTTAGGAACTGTTCATGCACAACGCGACTCTTCCGCTTCAATGTTTACTTAACTACGTATCGAACAATGCTTAAGACGCTTTAATCTGTTTAAACAGAACTGATGTTGCGAAAATCCAACTTTTGAGAAAAAACCTTCACAAAACAATCGTATTTATTTCGCCTGGTATTTTGGCGACCAAATCCATTATCCACATAGCGTGGATGGAGCCAATATTTCTTCATAAAAAAACAATAGTAAAATTACAGCTTCATCTTCATATATCGATTCAACTAACCGAACCATGTCAAATTGGCCGCTCTCCGTTTTAACCCGGCTGAAAAACCTCTTTGAACTGAAGAATACCGCAAAAGAGTGGCTTGTAAAAGCATATAATGGGTCATTCTTCTGGGTAGTGCTGCGTTAAACTTAGAGGTCTGGTACCATGTTGTTTTTTCATTTTAAATATATCAAACAGGCGGATTCAGTCATTTTCGCGCGGCCAACTTAACTGTTATTGCTGCTCTTTCACCGGAAACAACGCTTTAAGTTAATTTTGAACCCTTTGGTCATTTCACTAATGCATTAATGCAGCCGAGACCTAACTGATCAGAGTTCAGCTTGATCGTATATAAGAGTCAGTGTACAGGGTGATTCAAAGAAGTTACTATTTCCGAGGCCATCAAACACTTTTAACGAAACTGGACCATTTACTATTCCGCAAGAGACAGTGATTGCCGTGGGCGTAAAACACAATGTCAGGCTATCATTATAAATATTATATATTATTGAGCTCTGGTTTTATCGATTTTGATTATTTTATCACACCTGTACGCCTAGTCAAAGAGTGATTATATTATAGTCCTCACGAAATTTGTTACATATGGATGAGGAAAAAACTGATTAAGTTGTTTTTTTTTTTATAAATCAGTGTCCACATTATGCGGTTATGATAAGCATACATAATTAATAATCTCTCAAATTTCATTATTAATGATACCAGCAGGCCTGTGAGTGTGGTATAGCCGTAACCGGTCAATGAAAAGATTTACTATATGTAAACTGTATGGTTTGTAATAGTGGGCAGTCGCGTCTTAAAAAATAATGTTATTATGTAACGCACAAAATCTGAACCCGCCGACAGAGGATTTTACGCTTGCAATCATTTATTCACTATCTAGCAGTAAAAATTTAATAAAGGCGATGTTTTGTATTAGTTAATGAGGATTCCTCCCTCTTTGTGTTGCCAGGTAAAACCATTTGATTTGAACAATTATTTGCCTCGAAACGAAAAAAATGCTAGCCGCCGGTCCTTTTTTTAATGATAATTACAGTGAAAAATTGCGCCGTATTTTCCATAAAACATATGCAAAAGTGACCGCTGTAATCAAATTGAATTATCCTGGTAACGTGACAAAGTCTATCACGATTTATCGTTTTTATATATTATTATAAACACTTACACATGATTATTTAAAGTACAAATGTCCAATAACCTTCGTCATCAAACATCTGGACAATAGGATGTTACCTTGAATTAGACTTCTCTTGTTAGATGAATAAGGTTGAATTTAAATAATGGTTGCCTTTGGGAAGGATTATTAATTCGAAACTAGCGAACAGGTGGACCCAATTAAAATCTGTGTAACAAAACAAATGTACATATAGCCTTTAAGTACTGGTTCACTAGCTTTGCATGTGTATCATAATCCATTAGCGAATGTGCGCGCAATTTGGGAGTTTAACTCTTCAATTAGACGGTCTAATGCAAATATAATCGCTTCCTGGTTTTCAGTTGAAAAATTTCATTACGATAATTATTTTTTGACATGTGGGATGCCCCCTAACGATATAATAGGCAAATGGGAGGAATAAATTAGTTTACATGATATTTGTCGCCATCATTTTGTAGGTCAATAATTGTATTAAAGCTGATTTAGATAGTGCTTTAATATTCCCCTACCCGCTAAAAATGTCTGTGGGAATTGAAACATTTGCTTAGTGAAAACAACCTTTTCAACAGCATTTTCTTTTCAGGACCAAATTTCGTCAGTTCAGTCACACATGGGGAATATATATACTTTTTCTTCCGCGAGACTGCGGTCGAGTTCATGAACTGTGGAAAGGTAAGATCAGGTCTAGTTCACTTTATTTGGTTCATTCGATAGAGTCAGTTTCTATTGGTGTATAAAATTCTTTTTGGAATAAAGTGGATAAATAAAAGTGGATGCAAAAGTAATCATCTTCATAGGGTTGAAGTGTCCTTTTAGACAAATATTGAGAATGTGGGAAGTTCAAAACTTCGAATCAAGATTTCTGATGAATTTCTCGGTATATTGTGTCTTTTATTTATTTGCTTTATTGAGAAAAATCGTATTTCCTGGCGATTTGTGGAAATAGAACCGAAATTGATGAAATTCTTTTCTTCAGATAATATATTCTCGCGTAGCGCGAGTTTGCAAACACGACAAGGGCGGCCCTCATCAATCAAGGAATAAGTGGACAACGTTTAGCAAAGCAAGACTGAATTGTTCCGTACCTGGAGAATACCCATTTTATTTTGATGAAATACGTAAGTGGTCACCATAAATTTCCTTATAAATAGGGCTGATTAACGTTCCATGTTTGATAAATCAAGCTGCTTACTTCTAGTACAATGAGGAGTTTCTGTTTAACCCAAGATGTAAACGAAAAAGTTGATGAAGCTGTTAAAAATTAATGATCAAGCTATTAAATTGAAATTCTCTTCAACACACCATTTTAGCTTCTTGCGTTTATTATCAACGGTATCTTTATGGTTTCCAGAGTCAACAAGCTCGATAATAGAGGGCAAATACGGCGAAACAAGTACCAAAATAATATATGGCGCTTTAACAACACCTGATAATGCAATTGGTGGATCAGCCATATGTGTATTCCAGATGGAAGATATAGAAGAAGCGTTTCGAGGGCCTTTCAAACATCAAGAAAGTATAAACGCTAATTGGCTTCCCGTACCGGATAATAAAGTACCAGAACCTCGGCCAGGCGAATGCGTTAGAGACAGCAGGATTCTACCGGACGCCAATGTAAACTTTATTAAAACGCACCCGCTTATGGAGAAAGCGGTACCTTCGTACCATGGCAGACCCATTTTGATTAGAGTCAGTTTGAACTACAGGTTTACGGCTATCGCTGTAGATCCACAAGTTAGAACGGTCAATGACGAGACGTTCGACATCATTTACATAGGAACAGGTGAGTGTACAGCTCCATTGTCCTTGTTATCAGTACTTCGTTTCAATCTTCGACCAACTTGGTCAGTTGCGTCCTTTCCCGGACAATTTTTATTACTGCTTTCATGTTTTTCCAATTAAAAAATCTGATTGATTTCTTTAATGAAGCGCTAACTGTAGTTATTCGAAAAGTGTGCAGGTTTCACAACTGATATAATAACTATGATTTGTTTGCGGGTTCTTGCTTGATCTTCAACCACCGCCTCACATCGTTCAGACAAATTATAGTTTAATAGCCTAGACCGTTTTTATGAAGATTTAAAACCGCTGCATCACGAATGCCCAGCTCTGTGTTGGATAAGAGGCAATTTTATTTTTATGTAAGCGTTCATGATAAAACTGAAAACACCCCCAACAGTATTGGAACTGAAGAGTTAGGTTGTCGTAGAAACGAAGTTCTTCCCGAAGTTTTGCAAGCACGACTGGCTTGCATCTCTAGAGGTGGTTACTGCGTTAAGCAAGAGTTTTTCGGTCTTCGTATCTTCAGATGCGCTTTGTTCAGCGCAGCGAGCAGCTCTGAGAATGCAAGCCACTTGTGCTTGCGAAACGTTCGGAAGAAATTAGAATCCACTGCGGTCTAAAAGCCCGAAAAATTCACCAGTTCCAAGCGATGACTGCAAATGCCCAACTTGACGGTTCATGTGGAGCAAACTGAGTGGACTTGTTGAAAAAATGGTTTAACTTATTAATGTATTCTGTAACACCGCTGTTGTAATAATGCAAAATAAACATATTACGGTTAATGTAGGTGGAAGCAAATGTCAAATTGGAGTGGCCAAATATTAAAATAAACGACAGTGTTAAAATACAAATTACATGCAACAGTTGACCCAATTAAAATCGAAAAAGTTTCAACATGAAAATTAAGCGACGTTGGGTGAATAAATCGGTGTTTGACAAATAGCGGTTATAATGCAGAAAACCCGTGGTTTATATGCAAACTAGACGATTCTATTCTAATGGGAATTGTTTCAAGCACCCATTCAAATAATCAAGATAAAACTTTGCGAAGTTCAAACGCACATTTGCTTTGTGACTTGATGCCAGAGCCTTTTTTTATTCCAATTTAATGTCTGAGCAATGCAGTAGTCGTACGTTTTCAAATCTGTTTTAAATCTGATGAGATGAATGGCTTTTGCGCAATATGCAAGCACCAACGGTAAATAGATCTTATCGACCACTGTGTTGGTTTATTAACGTGAAGTCAAGTTTTATTACATAATTTGTATAAGAAAAAATCTTGTTTGTGAGACAAAGAACTTTAATGGGTCTAAAATTTTCAAGGTTGCGCGTGTTGTACTGTATTGGGAGGATAGTTGGTTTCTCGTACCTGTCTTGTGACTTGTTCATTGTTCGCGGAAGAGACGATGACAAAAAAATTGAACGACCTCTTGTATACTATTCTTAAAAATCAATCAGCTCGGTCTCTGCCACATAAATCACCTTGATAATCCTATTAGATATTTTTTCACCAGATGAGTCAGATGGAACTTGTGCAAATTATGACCATTGTTGTTTCGCCTTTTTCAAACTGGTTCATAGAAATGGAAAATCTTTTGCAATTCATAATGTCCACGTAAACACTGATTTTTCAATTTTATCTTCAGATGACGGAAAGGTGCTGAAGGTGGTGAACATCGCAACCGATCAGTTCTCGAAGGCTTTCGTGATATCTGATAATGAAGTATTTCCTAAGGGCACAGCAGTGAGACAACTTACTTTAGCACCCGGATATGGAAAAGTGATTGCTGTTAGCAAAGGCGAAACGAAGCTAGTCACTTTGAACCATTGCAAGTTTATCGCTTCCTGCAGGTAAATAAACTAAGATTAAATTAATCGAAAGAATTCAATAAAGGAAGTAATTTGAAAATTCTGTTCTTAGAACCTGATCAAAAACCTATGGCTGTTTATACCGTCGCCCCGTAAAATGTTGAGTCAAAGTGGTTCTTTGGTCCAATTCACAGGAAAACACCTGAACATACCGCAACCATCACTTTTTCGAAAAAAATATCAGAGAAGCGAGCTTCGTCCTTTTTACTGCCATGTCAAAAACAACATATGAGTATCACCTCAGTCACGAAAATATCAAACTTTTGGAAGCCCTGGAATGTCAGAACATCCTATAATTCAGGATTCAACAGTCAGAACATTCAACAAATATTTTTGCTAAATTGTTTTAATGGCAAACGCGCCAATGTCCAAATAAATTTTTGAAAAATCACGCAATATAAGGTCTTCCTATACCTTCTCGATAGCCCACATCACGAGCTATTAATCACTAATCGGGTTTTATCACAAATTCCCAACCTCCAAGAAGATAGAAGCAAAAATTAGAACATTTTGGAGGCTTACGACGGTTAACCTGTAGTTTTTTGATTGGGCAGAAAATACGGCAAATATAATTTCTGACAAAAATGTGAACGTTTATATCACGAAAACCATCGGTGTAATCATTCTAGCTCTCAATACAGTCGCGCTCTCAGCGTAGAGGAAAAAGAGTTAGTTTTATTCGAATTAATGCCCAAATTCTTACTTCCTAATTTTTTATATAATTTTAATTACTCGCTGCTACTTACGCGCATATAATATATGTGTATTTTTTTGTCGCAGGAAAACAAATTATATAAACTTACATTTTTAACTATAGAGGGTGATCCGGTTAAAATAGCGAATAATTGAAAAATACATCGTAATCCTTAAAATTCTATATAAACTTCTTCTTTATCGTTAAACGCCTCCTTTTAAAAATACGATGTGTTAGAAAAATATGTTTTCGCCCCAAAACCCGTAGCTGATGAAAGGATTTTTCTGCGATAAATACCTGACACTTTTTATCAATAATTTTGCAGGATGCATATTTGAGACCTGAGCGCACGTTTTATATCACCATGTAACAAAAGGATCATATAAATTATACTATAAATCTGTCTGTTTCTCGATAACTTATGTATCCTATATTGAGATATTTGCCACTCATTAGAAATTCCTTTACCCAATTACGCATTCTAATTAAGGATGTTTATGAGAGTATATGTAAATCTTGCTTTTATGTACATACAAATAGAAGCTAACCATGACTGCAAAGTTTATGCAGTTAGATGATCGCGATCATTAAATTTACTAATATAAACGAATAACGCTGAAATATGTTTTACGACCCTTTCAAAGTAAAGCTAATGCCTTAATTGGAATCTCAACCCACAGTATTCAATGCAATGCAAATCGCAATGGTATCAAAATGAGTCCATTAATAAAAATAAGACACTTTTGCCACAAATGAGTTGTTAATTCCGACTCAACCTCTTATGACCAGTCATTTATTATCTCCCGTCTTGACGATTTTCCTGTTTGCATATTTCATGAATAAGCGATTTTCTTCTAAAGTAACGTCGAGTTTAGCTTTGTGTTAGTTGCAATTGAAAACAATTCAGAAATTATTCCTGACACCATGTACTTAAAAAAATACTCTGTTCTTTTCAGTGAATGCATTGAACTTCGAGACCCTCATTGCGCGTGGGACCAAGTGAAGAACTTGTGCGTGAGCGTTGACCAAGCGACATCCTTCAGATATCTGGTGCAGGACATCATCAAGAGCAATGGGTCCAAGTGTAAAGTTTCCCTGAATGAAAAGGCACCACGCAAAGACGTGGATGACACGATAACTAGTAACTCTATTGATGAAGAGCCGAGCTCAAGTGCTAAAGAACTGTCTCTTCAAATCGACAGTCGACCCGAACCGGATTGTGAAAACGACATTAACTCTGAGTTTCGAACAGGATGTTCACAAATCAAAAAAAGTGAATTCACGTCAGGCACGTTGTGGTGGGGCATTGTGGTGGCTGCTATGGTTGGACTCTTCGTGGGTTTTGTGGGGGGATACTGCGTGTCAAAAAAAATTTACATGCAGTATCCTAGCACACCCTTTATTGAGCAACATAATCAATTAGATAGGTAAGCATTTTCGAGAAACTTGCTCCAACTAAACTTGCATCCAAGAAAAAGATAAGAATGATTTTAAACCATCAAATGAAACTAACTATTATCAAAAGAGTTCGACTTTCGAGGGCCATTATTTGAAACTACTGGGTTTTTAGGCCGTCCTTCAATAGAATTTCTTCCTGACTTCGCACGCACGAGTGGCTTGCGTCTTCAGAGGTGGTTTGCTTGAATGCTTACACTGATCGGAACAGTGCGCAGAACACTCGTGCTTGCGAAACGTCAGGAAGAATTTCTATTGTACGACGCCCTAAAAACCCCCTAGAAACTAAATATTGTTCACCGGCTTCTGATTAATCTGCGAAAAACATTTCTTGATTCAAAGGAGGAGACGGTTCAAATAAAATGAGACTCGCTGTCGGTTGTTGTATTTTCAGTTTTTTTAACTATGGTTTCTTTTTTTCAGACTTAATGGAAATCACAGTATGCTAGCCAGGCCTAAGACGGTAAACTTAGACCTGAACGTAACTTCAGATACTCTTCCGCCAAAGAAAGATAATCTAGGATCTCTGAAAAACTTAAATATCGCCAATGAAGGGACACTGCAGAAGATCAAGAAAACGTACATATGAGAATCGATATTTTTTAATTGTGTGCTCGTTTAGATTTTTGTTACATATATTTTTGTACCTGCTACTTTACGTTAAATTATAGACTGCCTTTGATGCTATTTTCTATTTTAGAGAATACGTAATAAGAATCTCAAGTAGTTTGATAGGGAGCAACTGCAACGCGCAGTAATATTTTAATGCCCAATTTTTATGCAAATTTGATTTGAAAATCACTGTTGAATCAGAAGTTGTATTATCCCGAACAAAAAACTTTTATTATATACTCACACTCTTCGTTATATTTGGGAAGCTCAATGTGTTATACATGTAATTATTTGTCTACTAAATACTTTATTTTAATTTAGATATACCAGGTAACAATGCAGTAAGTTAAAAACACTGTTTTATTCAACAACAACGTTTAGCTGTATTCAACCTTGTGTGAGGCACAGCTTACGTAATGCTGCAGCATATTTGAATGAAGCTATGTTAATAAAGAGATAGCAATGTGGTAGAGATGATGCTGAAATACTGAAAGTAAAAATAAAAACGTATTGTCACTTTTCTATTTCAGCACCATTTCTCCCAGTTTAAAAATGCAGAAATTGAAACGTCCTTAAGCAATGACTACATGGACAGATCCAAACTTACACTATTTTTATAGTTTAAAGATACGTATGTACAACAGAAAAGTCTTTCTGCATGTGCAGACTGACTTCGGTTAATATTAAGCTCAATACGTTTCTCCGCCTGGTTTAATATTGGGGAAATTAAGATACTTTTAAGCTGAAATGTAAATAAGCAGTTGCACCAAGTGTAGGTTTTCGTTCACGTTGTTTAACAATATCAGCGTAATACGGACACTTGACGAAAGTCTGTAACGGGGATATGTATTGAACTTAATAATTGTTTTGATATAAATTGTTTCGCGAAAGTATTAGTTGAATATAAAAATGAGATATTACAATGTGTACAATGTTTAAGTTATCACGATTAATTGAATTGGGCAGATTCGCTTTTATCGTTCATTTTTATTATTAGGCGGCCAAGTATTGTGTAAGTGAAAAAATGAGCCCGTTTAATTAAGATTTATTTTTGTATTTTAAAATTAGACCTTCTTTGTAAATAGTTGGATAAGTTAATTTTACTTTAGTTTCAGGTACAGGTTTGGCTGTGATCTACAAAAATCTACATTGCCTTTATTGAATTAAATATTAAGCTGTAAGCGAAAAAGTAATTGAATAATTTTAACAGTCTTTTTTTTAAATAATGAGCACAATAAACTTATTTAATTATTTTTTCATTTAAGGTCGTTTTAAGGTTAACGCCGTAGTTGAGTTACATTCCAATAGCTATTTTATTGTGTAAGTAAATAAAGTTTTAAAAATGATTGAATTTTTTAATCCATTGAAAACCCGCACGTTTAAGGTGTCCTCGATGCATAGCTTTTCACTTCAAGCTTCGCAGGATGCATCTATAGGGTCTTTGCCTATAATAAGGCCTAAGGTAACAAACAAAAGTCGAAGCCGCTGAAAACGCTTAAAATCATCATTTATTTGGGCTGTTGAGCGCAGAACTATGATTTAACTGGAGTTTAATTCAAAGATTTCAACTTGAAGCTCCGAAAGATGCATATATAGGGTGTTTTCTCAAACGAGTCTATAATAAGAAAGTATCGCGCATAAAGATCAAACCCGAACGAAGAAAAACTAGAATTTCAATTATTTTGGACTTGAAACGCAGAAATCGGTTTTTCGTAGCGTTGGTTCTAACAAGTTCCACAAGATGCAAGTCAAAAGCGGTTTAAATTCGCATTCAATTTTCCTTTTTTTGGATCGAAAGAGTGTAACGTGCTTTTCAATGAGCTCAATCATGAAAATCGTACATCATTTGAGGAAAGAATGCAACGATTCACCAAACACTCGGGTCCGCATCTGATGCCGTTTAGCCACTTTTTCGATCCAAGTTTATAATTTCACTAAAAAATTTACACTTCAATATTTTACAAAACACATTAGGACTGGTTTATCAATTTATATACAGTGTGAGTCATTAGTGAGAGCGCGAAATAGAACAGCAATCGAATCGAATAATGTAACTTGAGCTAACGATAAAAGAAAACTGATCTCTTTTACAAGGCAATTTTAATGGAAAACGCTCCATTTTTACCACTGCAGGTTGACATATAATACGATGCCAAGTCGATAAAAAATCGCAAACGCACAAAATTAACGAACTGATCAAAACACACTGAGAAGGCAGAATTCAATTAGAAAATGTATGTAAGGTAGTACCTACCTACAGATCTGAGGGATTAATTAGCTAAAATGTTTTGCTCCAAAAAACAAAAAGAGTCAAATAAATTGAATGTTTTCCAAGACTTAATAAGGGGCCTCACTAATCTTTATAGCTTAAAAGTGCACAGACTAAACATAGTGGTGTAATTCTGAGTTTATAACCAAGAATAAGAAATAACGTATTGCAGAAATAATCCATATGAAACATCTGACGTTGAAAATATTGCTGCTCATGAAAGCACAACTTTTAAGAGTTAAAAATATGCAAAAGTTAGTATAATGGACTCGCCAGAAGAGGAGCTTCTTCTCGATGTCACCTGAAAAAATTAGAAAACTGTTAGCAAAATGGTTCCAATGCAAACTGAGAAAGAAATGTTGTTGAAATCAAGCTTTTAGAATATATTAAAATTACAGTTATACAGAAACTTTTCAAAACCCGGAAACTTGTTCGCGCCTTTCACCCGTTATTGGGCTGAATCAGTGTATAAAGCTTTCGAGCGTAATTCTTCTGAGGATGCATATAGTTGTGCTAGTGAAACGTCGGGAAGACATTTTTTCCCATGACGCCTTGAAAAAACTCTTCAATTTCAATCATTGATTATGAAAATGAACAAAATAAAACTGACATCGGCTCAAGGATGGACACAGTGTTATCCTCAATCTCCGACAATAAATCAGCGATAAGATAAAGTAAATTGGCGCAGGTATATAGAAAATGTATATTAAATTAGTCTTATGTTAGTTAGCGAGCCGACACAATATTGATTCTTCCAAATTCTAAGCTGATTGTGCTGAAATTTCGAGATACACCTGGTAGAAAAATATTTATTATTTGAATAGGTACTGTATAGTGGTACCCATACAGCAGGTAAGCGTTCCCATTTTTCCACGCATGTGCCTAGGCATATAATCGACTAGGCAGTACCTGTCAGGTGAAATAAGCAGACAATCTTTTCAATACTAACTAGTAGTTTCAGTGCTGGGTGTTCGATTTGGACCTTTAAAATTCGGATAAGAATTCGGTATTGTCGGAAATCGGTGTTCATTACTATGGAATTTTAAAATATTCATCAGGTAAGTCGATTTTGGGAATAGTATTGCCTTGGACAATCCAGGTACTGTTATTCAGTGCCGCTGTTTGGTTCTCTTCGCCACGGTGGCTTTGATTTAAATAATATAAGTGAACAGTCAATTTTCATTCGTTTGCTTGGTACCAATTAGGAGTGAAATTATTGTTATTTTTAAAGGAATTCATTGTTTACTACGATTTCGGTACCATCACCGCACGCCCACTTATTGCAGTGGTACGCCTTGAAATTTGCTATCCTCGTAATATATGCAAGAAAATCTGAAATATTCGAGATACCTCGCTTGGCGATGAATTCTTACCTCATTCTTCACATTCCATTCTTGTATGTTGGAAGGTGTGGCGCTCTGTGTATTCGTAGTTTTATATGGTTAACGCATTTTTAATTAGGCATTTAATTTAACTTTCGCTTTCGAAAATATATTAAAAAAAAACAAGCCTCATCAATAAGACATTAAAATAATTTCGTTATAAGTACCTAAATAGCTGAAGAATCTATTAGTCTGGAAAGTGTCAACAGCAAACACCTTGCTCTCTACTAGTGACCATAAGTTTCTACTATCCCTCTCTAAGCAAGGTATAAATTGTTTTTAATATAACGAATGAGTGTCAACGAATCACAAAAGGAAGATAAAGATTACACGGAAAACATGAGAAGTTCAATTATATTTTTAATCTAATCTCGAATATCCTTTCTGGATTATTACTCTGGCACATACATGTATTGATATTATTATTCCGGAGCGTTGTCATACCTTTATTTAAAAATTAAACAATAGCTAGAAATAGATAAATCAATAAAAATAGTAGGTTCATTATAAAACGTTCCAACAGCAGAGCGTGAGATAGTGGAGTAGTGAACTTTATATATTGCGTATTTTGATACACTTTTGTATTAATTGGACTTGTTTTTCATGCTGTAAGTATGTAATTATTGTTGCTAGATCAGAAATGTACACTACGAATTTGACTAAGTGACTCGGTTTAATATGCCGTCTTGAAGCTAACAAAACGTAATAATAGAACCAGATTCCAATGCAAAAATTTATCTGGCAGTGCATATGTTTCCAATAGAGATTTTTCCAGTTCAAACTTATGTTGCAACAATTATTTAACCGTTACCTCACTTCAATTATTTATTTATTCACATTATTTAATTGTGTCTGAATTAAATCAGAGTAACGCATTAAAAGTAAACCCTACTTTATAGTAACCACTATAGGCGCAATAACTGTTACTGGACTAGATAATTGAGAGACAAAAATATAATTGGACTGTTTGAATCCAATAAGTCTAATTAAAATTTTATACGTGCTAAAAAAGAAGAAAAATTGATTGGAATTTTCATAAAAACAGGTGATGAAATGAAAAAACTCACGAAAATCAGAAGAGATATGATGTTCATATAATCATATGCCCTCAAACCGTTCGGTTTCCAGATACAGGGCGTTAAAATTAGAAAAGAAATTCCATTGAATTCTTTGAAATACTATTTGCCTTAACCGTGGACCGTGAACAATTACACAATAATTAACAGTTTTCTTGATTTTATTTGTGATAAGCAACGAACCCCTAATATTCGTCTAATATTTACTTTCAATCCATTAATTGACTATTTTGCAAAAAACTTGCCCAAATACAAAAAATGCATGCAAAAGTTTCTAAATTAAACTAGGAATTTAAATAGAGTGTAGTCGTACGCAAAAAGTTATGGGTTCTAACATGTACATTCTTCCAACTGTTTGACAAATTGAACGATGTATAGAATTTCTCATTTCATTTGTTGTTGATATAAAATTTTCGACTTAATTTTGTGACTTTGAACCGCTTTAATTAATGTTTCCGCATTTAAAAAGTGTACACACTGTATATAAAAGTCAGCAAACGCACAAACTAACTGTGTTTTAATATACAGTCATCGCTAAATTTAACTTGTAAAGCAACCTAGACGTAAAATCTTCATTTAATGTTATCTTTTATAATTTATGTTAATACAACTGCAATAAATGGATATTGAAACATCATGTTAATTCACCTTATCTGCAAGTTTAGTTGCATGAAATTACAAATGTTTGTTTCAAGTCAGTGTTTAAGGTTGAGTTTTTTCAAATTAGTTGCAACTAAAAGTTACCGGTTCCGAGATTTCACGCCTTTAATAGTAAGGACGCAAGGTGTTGATTTACAAAACTGTAAAGAAAAATGCTTTGTCTGATGTCTTGCAATGGGCTGAAAATTTTCAAAGCTCCAAGTCTTAAATTGGGGAACTTTCGTTGATAGCACTCGAAATTGTGGCAAAAATTTTCTAATTAATTCACTAGCTTCGCTAATAAACATACATCATGTCAGCCGATTTAAAACGATGAGAACTGTTAAATAATACATGCGATCTGATGGGACTTTCATGACTGAATAACTATTAGAAACTTTTTAATAAAATTCAATTAAGTTGCTATGGCCATAAAGCTACTCAACTGACGAAAATAAAAAAATCCCTTTCTTACAGCTCATGTTGATACGCTGCAAATAAGCGTCATATATCAACCATGTTGTTATCACCAAGTTAATAATGTATTTCATTTTTCCTTGAAGAGAAACGATTGCAAAAATGGCTTACCGAAACGGATACACCCGAGACGATAGAGATCTGGATAGGGACCGCGATAGAGACATGAGGGATGATGGCAAGGCCCCAATTCACCTTATTGAGCACTTAGCAACATTCAGCGTGTCTCCAGACATGGGTATTCTTTATCCCATTGATGGAATGCGGAGATTAAGACAAATGGAACAAACGAATGGAATTTGGTCGCAAAAGATGCAGCTGTGCTTAGATCATCCGTGGGTTCTTATATTGGACGAATCAGGGGTGAGTATTTCTTGGTTTCAAAAGAGCCAAACATTGTCATTTATTTAACCGTGTGGGAGAATAGCAGGTAACGAAACGTTTGATACCTGTTCTAATCTAGTACTAAACTTATTTAAGTCCTAGGGATTTTGACAAATACATACCACAACCCATTTGGCTTTATAAAATCCTTGATTCAAAATTTCTATAAAATATTTGGAGATAAGAGTGGTTCAACCAGATTAACTGCAAACGAGTTAATACACGTAATAATAACTTTATTGTTCATTAGCGGAGCAATAAATACTTCAACGCGGTAATCACGTCTGGCATTCTGGTTTTCCAGATTCAAAATATCCGTAATGTATAACTAATACGACACGTTTTTCAACACATATTCCGGGGCACGCACTTCACGACAAATGAGATCAGCAAATCGACCGGCCGCCGAATCTTAAGAAAAAAAATCGGGTTGTTTATCGTTCAAGTAAACAAACATCTACAGTTTTTAAATGAAAACATAATCTCGAAATGTTAACTTGTCAGGTACAAGTATTTACAGCCTACTATACAACATGCCAATCACAAAAATACGTATCGAACATTACTGGAGTATTGCTCATTTTTATTTAGGGTGAAGCACGCACCAAGTTTCTTGCGTGTTTTGTCATTAAACAATTCTGCATTTTTTCAGTAATAATACATTGACGGTCTTGAACAATTCGGATCTGCGTATAAGGCCCGGACGGATTTTGCACGAACACCCTGTATAATTGAAAAAATTAAAGATTTGCGAAACGAATGTTGGTGTGAATCCATGATAGATACTCATGGTTATGGACTTTATAATTCGATGCGTGGATGATTAATTAAACATAAGCAACCCATGGGGACTTTTATGATGACTAACTTATAAAAAATCCGATTTCTGCACTTCGTACATTTGCACAGCTGGGGCGGATTTCTAATTAGCAAATATGAGTTCACTGTGTTCCATACTAAGCCGGACACTAACATTTTAAATGCCTGAATTATTCCGGATTTTCTGTCCCATAGTAAGCCGGTCACTAGTTTATTATTTATTTGTCGGAATGTTGCTGATAATAGTAGATATCCGAAACGATAGAATGTGGACAGGACCGGGCTTGTGGCAAGTTGTGAGTAATGGTGCATTTAAGCTTGCGGTATTTTTTCAAAGGAGAAAGGGGCTGAAGGAAGAAAAGGAAAAAGAAAAGGCTGGAAGAAAAAAACAAGAAAAACGATTTCATTGTTTAAAGCGATTTAAAATTACGGTTTTCTAGATACCGATAGTGGATTTTGCAGAAAATGATTTAAAATCTGAAAAATTAATTTTAGAAACTGAAAAACATTTAGATTCTTTTCGTAAAAATAAGAGTGGGGAGTAAGGAAAATCTAAATGTGATGGAAGAAAGTGCATGTTTCAATGCAAACAAAACTTGCCACAAAATGAATAAATGCACATCACTTGGGTTAAAATTGATCATATTTCACAGTAAATTTTAGTCACAAAAGATGCAATTGGAATGGCATTTTTGACCGAAATGCAGAACTTTGAAAAGGGGAAAATATTGAGTGCAGGTACGATAGATAACATTCAGGGCTCAATAATTGACTTGTCCAGATTTTCTTCCTGAAGGCCCCCAGAAGACCGATCCTTAAAATTTTCCACTTTCAAATCATTATAAAACACCGTGAATTTTTGCATTTTGTGCTGCTGATATTTAATCCTTTTATCCCATTATCACACTCAAAAGGCTTATGGTATTGAGAAGACCAACCCAAAAGTTTATACGCTTTTATCTTGGAGTTAAATAAAATTTGAGACGCGTTCCGAAATTTAAATATATATAATAATAATAAATAAAATCCTAATTAGTTTAATTTATTAGAAGTTATTCTGCAGTTGCAGGCTTGATTAATCAATAAAAATTCCGATCATTCGCACCGACTATAGGAAGTTAACAGTAATTTGCGAATCGCTTTATGCAAGAGAGTTGACAACGGAAATATTTTATTGTTTCAAAATAAATTACGTGTTCAATTGATACAGAATATTAATCATTATCTCTTAAAGCTACCGCTAGACTGATTACTTATTAATGAACTCAATCAACTAACAACGGTTGAAGCAGAGGAAAATATCAGGATTTCAATAAATCTTCTTTAAATTCAATGCTTACACTGTGGACCAACTTACAAAATGCTAATCAGCCATTGTTGTTTTTTACAGACTATTGTAGAAAAATTTCCCGTTAACGCAATTCAAGACCCAACAGCATTCATGAGTACAGAACCAATGGATATGTACAACAACATTTTAGTATTTATCATTGCCGATTCAAGTCAGTCTTCACATTCACCCGAAATGCAAATGCACATATTTCAGGTAAGGAGAATTTTTCACCTTGCACGGTGCGTGGGAACTGTATTTTTCGTTTTGTAACTGAATTTGTTTAACTAAGTTTTTTCACATTATATCAGCACATTAACATAATTATAATGTGTGGTCGAAAGTACTTTCAATAGTGGTTTTTATGGTATGGAAACAGTCTTAGTGGTGACATTTAATTTATAAATTCATACACTTCTAAAATACTTCTGTAATTTAAATAACCTGAAATGCAACGGCAAAAACTTTCAACGTTTTGAAATATTTTACAGTAATTAATAAGTTAATTAAACACACAACAATTAAGTAAGTAGGCATTATGGAAAACGACTTTCAAACCTGTCTTCTACAAATTAATTGCCACCATATGGCCCCAAAAATTCAATGAAAATTGTATCATTGACATCAATACTGCTTGTTTTGTTTTAAATTTGCATTTAGCAAATATTGAAAGTTTTTATTTACGTATTCATTGGTTATTGAATTTATTTCACAAAGTACTTCACTTTAACAAACGCCTCACAAACTGATAACATTATCTGTATAGATAATATTGTAATATACGGAATACTGCGTCATGTAGGTAACAAAAATATCAGTGATTGAAATGAAGTCGAAATCAATTGCATATTCAGTATATAAGTGGTTGACGAGGTTTAGATGATCTATTGTGTTTCTAGTGCCAGAGCATATCAGCGCAAGACTTAGTAGAAGATTTAAAACAACTCAGAATGGGTAAACCTCCAAATAGAAGCCGCAAAAGCAGTATTCCACCACCATCGCATAAACCGCCTCAGCCTATCGTTAACCCAGCTCGAGATCATTCGAGGGATTATTTTAATCAGAGATCGGACTCAGAGCTAACTGAAAATAATGACGATGCCAGCTCAACAACAAGTGAAAAATATGAACGAGACGTTACGATTTTAAACCACTGTTTCGATGATATTGAAAAGTTTATTGCAAGATTACAACATTCGGCTGCAGCAGTTAAGGAACTAGATCGCAAAAGAAAAAATAGAAGAAACAAAAAACGCGACATGGGAGATGGTATGCTGACCATGAGAGCAAAACCGCCACCAGAAAAAGAATTTATCGATATTTTCCAAAAGTTTAAATTATCATTCAATTTGCTGGCGAAACTCAAAGCTCACATTCACGACCCAAATGCTCCCGAGCTGGTACACTTTCTCTTCACTCCATTGGCACTGATAGTGGAATCTTCACACGACTACTACTTCGATCAGCACATTCCGCAGAATGTTACTGCTCCACTCCTTACACGCGAAGCCATCAACTTACTCATGAACTGCGTTACTAGTAAGGAAACTGAACTTTGGCATTCACTTGGAAATGCCTGGCAAGCACCAAGGGAACAATACCGGGGTCATGTTCCTTCCTACCACCCAGTTTTTATGGATGGCTGGTCTCCAGAATATCCAGTTGATGAGCCGGATTCTAACGAGAAACACTATCCAGAGGATGATGATTCGGACAGCAACTTCATACCGCCTATTCTAGAGAGTACGGCTAAGAGCGACATTTCAGTGGATTCCATTGAAATAAAAGGCGACGAAAAAGGATTTGGAATGGGACAGGAAAGATTCTTGGAAGAACTTCAGAATAGGGGTGCTCACATCGTCCAAGTCACGTATCCTAGAACGGCAAACAACGATAAAGAACTAACCGTTGTTAGAGGCGAGTTTTTAGAGGTAAATCATTGGCATAGTAATTAAGCACTGATATGCATTTGATTGTTTCAGATTTTGGACAGCAGTAGAAAATGGTGGAAAGCTCGCAACAGCAAAGACCAAATAGCACATGTGCCAAACACTATCGTGACCCAGTACCATTCAAGCGGCCTAAACCATCATCACAGAAGCGCGCTTCATAGAGAGGCAAGTTGCTTGAAATCGAATCAAATTCAGTTTAATGTTCGTTGATTCCCCACAGGACTCGCCTCCACATTCACGCTACCCTGGTCCAGGTTCTAGCGATGATTACAGGATTCAAACGAAACCAGCCGAGGCAATTAGAAACGAAAGACAAGGTAAGAAGGGCGAATTTCGCTATTTCTAGCTGCTAGCTTGCTTATTGTGTACGTCCTGACTGTTTCTAGTGGAGTGTTCTGGAAAATACAAATAATTTTTTAAATGTTAAACAAAAACCATATATCCAATCTATAGATTTGTTCAAACGGCTGTTTGGCGTTGGCATTAATTGTAGTTACTGTTTTTTTACGTTTGTCTTACTGTTGTTGTGTATTTTGTAGACTTGACTTAAAAATAGGTTTCGTCAGTTATGTAGAAAATTCGGAGCGTTCTTTACATATCAAAAATTAAAAAATGTTTGGTGTGTTATTGACTCATGTAATCAGTCAATTATGCCCGTTTTTTTAATACATAAAAGAGTGAGAAATGAATGAAACTGACTTTTCTACAAGCCGAAGAAATACCCATTTATCTATAAATATATCTGCCTTAAGTCAACTTTCAATTAACAGACTTGCACATCACCAACCATAATATTTCTTCGATGTATTTAATATTTATTAAAACCACGTTGTATATACAGAGTATTTTTTATCGATTTTTTACTAACTGATCATATGGAAGTATAATAAAATGTAAGTTTTCTAAATGTTTTGTGCTTTGATGTCCGTCCTTGTCCCGTTTAAAGCCTTTCGGATTCGTTGCTCGTGTGAAGAAGCCAGCTTCAAGCGCAAGCCCATTATTAAACACTACCTGAGATAATCTTACATTTTAGAGGAAAGAACAGTGAAACAACCTCCTCAACCTCCCCCATTAATTCCGGTTCCTGTACCTCCGCCTCCACCCCCAGCGGCACCTTTGCCGCCACCTCCTCCTCCACCAGTCGTTTCAGAGCCCTCAACTCCAAACTCTCAATTGAAGAGAACTGCATCTCGCCAATCTATGGGTCCAATGGCGAGTGATGCGGTACAAGAAGAACTCAACAGCGTTTTGACTTTATTGAGAGAAAAAGAGAAAGTTCGCCTTGATATTAGATCGACCCCGGAAACATATATTGATAAGAGAAGCAACCCGAAAGAGGTCCAAGCCTGGCTTAAGGCGAAAGACTTCAATGAAGCCATTTGCAGTAAATTTAAGGGAGTAACCGGTTACCAGCTGTTGGCAATGTCCAAACAGGATTTGGAGAAAGTTTGCGGAGAAAAAACCGGAGCGAGGCTCCATTCGTTCCTGCTTGTACAAAAATCTGTTAGCGGGGTGAGTAGTGTAAATGACCTTCAGTGTGAAAATGATTACCTAATTCTAATTTAATCGATTATGTTATCCAGGCACTTGAAATCTCCCTAGAATACCAATTACTAATCATAATAGTGTGCATAAATAAAACGCCGGTGATGCCAGCTGATAAAATTTGGCTTTCATTTGATAAAATTCAAGTGGACATGATTATTAATTTTGAGAGAATTCGCTTTAATCGCATATTTACTCTTTCAGTTCAAAACGTATCGCACTACAGAACTTCAGAGACTCTTGGCTAAACAGCGAGAAAAAATTGAGCAAAATCCAGGAGAATATGAGGACAACAGTTCGGACTTTTAATTGTTAACTGATGATAAGATATAGTTTTATGTTATTTATCTACCCACTGATATTTAAAAACGCTATAAGAAAATATTCGCTAGTTATAGAAGCAATTGTTCAAGAGTTCAAGTTTTCGTCAACTTATTTCAACACTTATTTTAACTTCATATCAGCAATCAAGGTATTTTTGAGCTCCGAATAATAAAATTATGTAGGTATTGTACACGTTCCTATTTTAAAAGATAAATGTTCTTTTTAATTTTTAGCCTACAATATATTAAATTTTTACCATAGGTACTCACCTGTATGTTATTTTTTACCGCTTGTGTCCGATGATTAGGCATCCATCCGAATCAGTTGCACTGTATTGCTCCGCTTTCCTCGCAATCCTATTAAAATACCGTTTAAATTGAAATAGAGATCACTAAACCTAACTAAGGCTCCGCCAGTGCCAAAAAACTAAAATATTCTGGTATTAGCGTTTTTCACGCTTTTGTTTTGGAATAGATCGGTAATTTAAATCAATATTTTTAAGAAAAGATATTGAAAATTTGAAGAATTATTGACGAATCGTCACTACACTAAATTAAATAATTTGAGGTAACTACCACTAAGGCCATTCAATAAGCAAACATCATAATCATTGATAGTTTATTTGATAGAACATCACCAAAGTGCGATATACTATTTTCAAAAGTGATTCCTCAAGCCAATTAAATATTTATGGACTAAAAATGCTTACACCACATAGGTAAAAATTCATTAACATCGAGATGATTTCACATAATGTACTTCTTGATAGTGGATAAAAGGAAGAAACTAGAGAGCCAATGCTATTAGCGGTCCTTCGACCCGGATATGTGCTAAATCCCGTTATAATTCTGTAAAAGTATTAAATATAACAAGACGAAGAAAATGTGGGATTGAAAGTGTTCATATCGCTCAAGACGGAGATGTGCGTAATCAATTTGAAATTGATTCGAAAAATCCAAGGAGGACTTTACTCTTAATCAATCGACCAATCTTATGGGCCCGAATATATGGAGTTGGCTAAATATGTATGCAAAATAATATAAACAAAAGTGTAAAACATTAAATAAACTTAGATAAAAAAACTAACAGTACAAAAGTTCTTAACTGTGGTTGCATAATTTAACAAATAAGGATTCTTTAAACTGGTTAAGATAACAATAAAAGCTGTTTCGACGGTCATAAAAAGAAAAACATGTTTTAGGAGATTTTTTAACAATCGTCAAACCTCAGGGCAAAAATTAAATCAAATTATATTTACCTTTAAAGAATCCTCACGAATGTAAAACGGGGGTGACTGATTAATATGATGCCGTAATAAACATATTAAATTTCACTTAAATGCAATTCAAATTGTATTCCTTAGTTGACAGGGCTTTCCAGTTAAAATTATCAACTCAACTATAAACAAGATCAATTAAGGGAATAAAATTTGCTAGCAAATACCCTTTAAGCTTCATGCGCTTGCACAGTCATTTATTCAAATTTACCAGAAAGCTCTTAACTAGTTCGCTTTAATGTCTATTACATTCCTGACTTCACCTACTGGACGACTAGTTTGCAATCTGAGCAAGGAAACTCCAATATTTAAAAAACAGCGAAACGTAATGTAAAATGTACACGGTGTTCTAGCAGAAAGAGGGAAACATAATTTATCAACCTATTTTTATTGCTCATACTTCTTTCGGTTGTGTTATTGCTATTTAATCAGGCTATTTTCGTAACAGTTCGTTACTTCAAAGGCACTTCGAAGCCATACAAATTTGTAATTGAACGAAGTCAGGAATCGGACAATCGTGCACTCCATAAAACCAATAAACATACTTATTGGTACTCGCGTACATATTTTAAATGGCAAGTGTACTAATTCCATACATGTAGACAATATAAAGAGGTATAAAATACACATATGATAAACATGAGTTTTTGGCAACAAGATATCTGGGGGATACACTTAGTTAAAAAATCCACGACGAAGTAAGAACGACTAAAAGTTAAATTAAAGCTTTAAAAGCAAGAAAACACTTTACCCTCTAACATTTATATCACATTCGATTGCACTAAAAAAATTAGTCTACTTTTTGAACATATAAAACAGACCCGCTTCGAAAACGCCCAGGAAAAAAACGACGATAAATATGTTAAAAATATTCGAAATGTTGCTGGTCGATCTTTGATTTACATTTACCATGTAGGTTACCGTTTTCTGGACCTGGTTGATCTTTTGATCGACCTCTTGGAGATGTTTATCCATTTCCTGTAACTTTGCTTTTATACTGCAACAAACATATCTGTAGAAAATTGGATTTGTAAGTCAACTTTAATGGAACAATTCTTTTTTGTGCGAATTTCAGATCGTGTCCTAATTCATCATGCACTTTACGATTACCGATCCCCCGAATGTTGCTGGTTAGGAAAACATAAAACTTACCTTGAATTGGATATGGTCTTCTCCTTTTTACCTTCTTGAGACGAATCAGAATGAAATTCATCGGTGGTACTGTCATTTGCATCAGCATCAGAAGAAATCTGCTTGGTAGCCAGCTTCCGCTTTGAAACTTTCGCGGAGCTCCGATATTCGATGATCTTCAAATAGAAAGGTAGTTGAAGCGACTCTCAAAGCTACTAGATAAAGTTCGGTTACCTGTTGTGGTTCCACGCTGATGATACTAGCAGTTCTGATCATTGGAGTAGGATGCTGAGTCCTAGTGAGGATCTTGTACTCATTTTCGTATTGGTAAAGATCATTTCGCGGATCCCAAGGACGCAAATCAGAATGTTTATACACCCACTGACCTGTCTTCAGGTCTTGTTGAAAATGCACTGGAACCCATTCCTCGCACTTAGCTTTGCGTTCTTTTGATCTAGCTGTGTGAAGCACAAATATTAAAGACATTTACTCAACATTCAGCTGATCTCTAACCTCTTTGTGCCTCCTCTAAAAGGGTTTTTTCCTCGGTAGCAGCGTTCATGTCATCTCGCTGTATGGCTGCAGAAACATGCTGCCATAATTTCTCAGACTCGTTTTCTCCTTGACTATCCAGCGGTACTGTATATCTCATCAACCTTTGCTTTCTTGTTGCGTGCGTTGAGGAGAATAGTACTTGCACCTCTCCAGTACGTTTGTCTTTTATGTTAATCGTTCCATCCCAATATCCTTCTATAGTAGCCAAAGTCTCTTTTCCCAACTTTAACCGGCCAGAGATACAATTCGTTTGCTCCGAACCGCCCAAAAAGGGCTACAATATATGATGCATGTACATGTTCAATTACATCACTCTGATCTATTACCTTCAATTTAAATTCCAGTTCAGTGTAGTACCCCGTTTTTTCACAATCTATTGTCACTTTGCCACCCAACTCCATTGTGAGTGTGCCCATTAAAATTCCTTTGCAATGAGCATAAGGTACGGTTAATTTGTAATCTTCTCCACGGGGCAAAAGCGTAAGAACAGCAGTACCATCGAGAATAGCCGATGTTGAATTGCCATAAAATTTCGATCTGGCTAATATACTAGCGCTAATCGCAAAACCATCTTGCCGGTTTGTAACGTAAAATGCCGAAACCTAGAGATTGAAAGCATTTCCTGTGCACTATTTACAATATTTTAATAAAAATAAATAATTTATGTCGCAAATTTAACAGAACGGAATATTAGTATTAGTTCAACCCCTAAAGAAAAAGCTCTGATTGGGGCCGATTTGAGATTTTTTTTCTAAAAAGAAGAAAAATGATGGCCTTCATCATTTTTACGAAAGAAGTTCTCGCACAAAAAGTCGTAGCCTTATCCCTCTGTATTAAAAACTACTGTAAACATGTCATGCAATGCTATTTAACAGTGGATTAAGGGAATGTTCTTGGAAGGTACTTACTGGAGGATGATGGGAAACTTGTTCGGCAATATAAAAGGTTTTGGTACCATTGGAATGTAACCAGAAACATCTGAAAGTTTCACCTAAAATCGGATTATAAGGCTTCTTCAGACCCTTGGGCTTTTTGTACAAGCCTGAAAGGTACCATTTAACAACCTCCTTCATTCTCGTGAAAGCGTCATCTTCGAGAACAGCTCTGAAATTGATTATTGATTGCCTGCTATACGACGTGCTGTTAAATAGTTGAAGTACTTACTGGGTTAGAATATCTACGTGGTAATAGGAATCGGATAATTTGTCGAGAAAAGATCTCGGTTCAAGAATGAATGTTGGCAAAACAACTTTGCTTAGATCCATACCAGGCCGCACTTGCCTTATCAAGTACCAAATTAAAGACTTGTGCTCTTCTGCTAATTCTTCTACCTGAAACAGGTATCCAGGAATGTCTATTTTGGATCTAAGAGTGAAGCGCTAGAGTTACTTGAGCTCCCACTTCTCCGAACTCCTCTTCAGTATTTACAACATAAAGTGTTTCAGGAGGATCGACATCCAAATCGTCGTCTTTATGGGATAACTCCGATTCCGTATCACTGATGTCAACTTCGCCAGTGCTCAGTTGAGCCCCATTATCAGCTTGACTAATATTATCCAAATCTGTATGAGATCAACTTCGTCAATAACCGAGCCAATTAAACTTTCGGCTCTTACCATGAACAAAATGTTTTTCGTAATCAGTTTCACTCCATTGTGTCTCATGCGTTGTGCTACCGGACGTGGATTTATTGCTGACTGATCTCACAAGAGCACTGTCATTTCGAATTGATATTTCCAAAGCATCGAGCCAGCACATGCCAGATGCCTGGCTGGGGGCTCGGAATATTAAGTATGAACTTGGTAGTGGTTGTACTACGGCCCCTGTACAGAAAATGTTTAAATAAAGCGATTTTTTTATAAATTATCAATTAATCAAAACTTTCATATACCTTACAATGTTTATATTAAAAAATACGTAATGGAAAGTTTTGTCAGCGAGATAAGCAGAATGCAAAACATTTTAACATTACACTTCTTCATGAAATATAATTTTCATTTTCACATTACTTTAAAAAATGCTGATAAATAAAATATGTCTTGTCTGTCTAATTATATAGAATTCCGATACATAAATAATCAATCTAGCTCAACAAAGCCCAGATTTATTAGAATTTTGGGCATAGGATGATTAATTGTAGGAAACCGTCCATATTTAATTTCCGGCCAACTAAAATTTAGATCGCTCAAGCTCAAAGCGTATTTTTGTAAAATCAATACCTTAAAGTAGGCGATTTTTACCTTGGGACGTAGTAAATAATTCTGAAGCTGATTTCTTTGAAAAAAAAATTGTAAATATTGCAGTAAGCAATCTCCATCGGTTGCGTTTTTAGGAAAGCCCCTTCGGTGAAAAATGTGTTGAAAATTATCACAGCACACAAGCCATTGTTTGCAATATACAGAGTCTCTCTAAAAACTTTACCACACATTTAGGAGGCTAAAATATGACGCTCTAATTTCGGCCAGAGTATTACATTCAATTTCGTGTCAGTAAATAGTTTTTTTTCAAACTGATGTATTATCACAATGTTCGGTTAGGGCAGTTTTTCGGCAGAAAAACTAAAATCAGCTTTCACCTTCATTATAAAATGTGTACTTTGGGCACATTTATAACGAACTAGCGTGTTTGGGCCACATAGTGTTTTAGGTTTTCGAATCGCATCCTCTATAAAATACGCCATAAAATTTAATATATTACTTTTTCATGGTTGAACTGAATATTTCCGTCGTTTAACGAGTAATAAATAACTAATAATAATAAAAAAATTGAATGTGTATTTAAAAAATTACAAATCTGATGGAATTATGAGATAATTTTGCTATAGCAAACAAGAAAACAGTCTATGTACGTATATGAACTGATTTAGTAGCAAGCTTACTAAAATAGAAGTATTTTCAATGAAAGTTACCTGATCTTGGCCTTGCTGTCGTTGTACAAAAAACCAGAGCAGACTTGCCCATTGATAATGAAATCAATAAATCCTCCTCTAAAGAATTGATATTCCAAGCACAAGATAATAATTAAGGGCAGAAGCCTTTTAATGCGAAAACGTCAATACCATCTAACGTAACTTAATAGCTCTATTATATGGAGGGCCTGGATTAGGAACTCCGGCTATTTCAGGATGACACATAACGAGAATTAAATGATTTTATGATGACAAAAAAAATGTATACAGTTTTTCAGGCGACAGTTATGCTTACTATTGGTGTATATAGAAATAGAAAAATTGGTGCTATGGGGAAGAAATTGTCTTCAGATATAAGGAAGAGTAATGGAATTTCACAAGTAAATCGGCATTAATGCTAAACTTATAATATCAATAAGTTATTGATTTAAAAATAATAAGTAAATGATTGCAAAACATCTAAAATTGGATTAATTTAGAGAAGTGACGTCTTCAATCTCGGCGATAGCAATAATTTTATACAACAATGCAAAACTTAAATATAGGTCAACGAGAGATTACATGTTGAATTTATTGTCTACGTGTTCATGTTCTATCAGACGATCCACATAGACTGTTAACTATACATGGAAGGAAACTCGGAAATATTAATTGAACTTGGAAAATGCTTCAAATAATAGGATGAGTTGATTGATGCCACTAACTCGGTTAAAAACTTACTAATAGTCTCGTTTTCTGGTCTCCTGTGTGCCCAAATGGTTTGCTCCAAAGGATTGTACAGTTTGAAGCAGAATCCGTCCTTCTTGCTGGGCCTTTCTATTACTTTGCAGGAGTTTAACAGTATCGTGCCAACCCAATGACTGCTCTGAAACAAAAAAATCGTTATAAATATTAAGAATTGTGTAGGTATTCATCATACCTTTACCTTTGACTTTGGGCTTTTATACAGAACCAGCAAACCCGGTTTTAAGACACACCAAAGTTTAGTCCACGACTTCAAAGTGCCCCGTACTTTTAACCAATCGGCTAGAACTACCACTGTAGGGTCTTTGAGAGAATTTAATAGTTCGTTGGTAACTCTTTTCTTTTCTTTCCGGTAATTTTTTCTTTGGGCCTTGTAAGACTCTTTACGCATTAGTTTGGAACATGATTCAGGGGAATGTAACTACAAGGGCAAGTACGTTGTTTTAAAATTCGAATGTAATGCAAATAGTTTTTTAGGTATTACCCCATCTGTGTTTACTGCGGTCTCGAGTCTATCTACATTTGTGATGCCTAAATATAGAATTAAAAACAAATATGTTATCAATATTATAAGCTGCCATTCGGGTACCGAAGGTGATGTTGAAGATTATTAGCAAAGTAACGGATTTGAAAGTGATCATTTTAACATAAATAATTCAAATTTTATTAATTATTCATGGAAATATTTATCCTCAGCAGATGTTATTCATTGGCCAATAGGCCTGAAGGCATTATTAACGTATATCAAATTCATAAGACGATTTTTGTAGATGACATACCTGGACTACCAGGCCCAGGGCTGTTACTTAGTGAATCTGTAGATGGCAATTTCGGCAAAATATTTAATATAACTCTTGATTTCTTTTCGTCATTTTTGGGATGAGCAGGAGTGCTTTTATTTGACGCTGTTCCCGTAGAAACCGCTGCATCTGGATTGCCAGGACTATTCTGAACCCCACTATTTGCAGACATTGTTTACGGCAAAAATAACTGCGACAATTTTTTTGCTAATTAAGTATATAACCAAAAAAATATCAGAAAACAGATTTACCTATAATCAGTGGCAACGAGTCGTTATAAACCAAAATACCAACAAATTAACACTTCTTTTATAAAATATATTCGCATTTGCACTTCAAACATCTCTGAAGTAATTAATGACAATCATAACAAAACTATAAACTCAGTTCTAAAATGTCATGCGTAAAAGCGGAAGACTAGAGGAATAAAGACAGCGCATAACTCACTGTAACAGTGTTGCCATTAGGTGCGAAATATCGAAGACATCAACATCTTCTACTACATACAGGGTGTTTGCAAAATATTTGTACCAAATTCTACCAGATTCCTGAGGTGAAGACATGACGATATAACCTAATTTGTCTCATCCAAAAGTGCACGGTTTCAGAAATAGAGGCCGTCAAAGTTAAGATAAAAAAAATATATTCGTAAAGCCTAGTTCTCATAACCAAATTTTCGGAAAAAAATTCCGAATAATCGGACGATTTGACAGCTGTCGGAAAAAGTTGAATTTATTCCAAGTTTTTCCGATTATTCGGAAGGATTTGATAGGTTATGTAAATTCAACGTAATGTTATTACACAACACATTAGAGAGATTTTCCAACGAAGACCAGAACAAGTAGCATATTAAAATGTATTCAAAAAATGCGTCTTCAAGATCGAGGAAAACATTTCAATTACATGAGATTGTCGAAAGAATTATTCGATATTTTATTATCAGTTATCAATTCAAGTTGGACCTCATATTACTAAAAACTGTTAAAGCCGAGATCCTATATCTGCAGGAGAAACATTAGCATAAACTTTACGATATGAACACTTTCAGTGTAGATTTTATTCCATTTTTTCAAGCTCAGCCTATGCAATACTGCTGTATATAATTGCGTAAATTTATGTTTTTGGCTTCGGCGGATAGTGGTTTCCGTGTCCATGAATTTCGTATGGCCAGACGCCGTCAGACGTAAAGACGAGTTTGGCGAACGTCGAGCGAGGGAACGAAAAAGTGGGCTTTTAGGTTAAAATCGCGGTCATTGTTACCAACCACTGTCATTGCCACCAAAACGAGTCAACATTATTGCTTTTTTTCAGCAAGAAATAATCGCACATGAGAACTATTTCCGAAAATTTGCGTATGAGAACTAGGCTTTAGGGCGCGAGCGATTAGAATCCGTTAACATTTTCTATGCACATTAAGGCATAATCGGAGATGTACGAATGCCAATTAAAATTTTTAACGAATTCTAATTTTACGCCCCATAAAACCTTCATATGGCGATTATTTTATATACTTACTCATATAGTGTAAGTTCCGTTTCATCCAAACTCAACGTGATAAATAACGCAGCTTTGATTTTATAAAAATTTTACTAAGTACAGTTTCAAATGTTCTAATCAAATAGCATAACTTATTCTCAGGTATTACGATATATTACATCAGTGTATGCCAACAAAACACTTGAATTTGTACAAACATTAGCGCCTACTAGCACCAAACAAAATATTAGACTAAATTAACGTAAAAAATAGAAACATACAAAAAAGTTACTTTCAGGAAATCCACGATGGAAACTCATTTACAAAACAAATACACCCACGGATTTCCCAAGTTAACAATCTCAAACTGTCTACAACTAACATAGTGTGTAACGGGAATTATTCCAGATCGGACGAAGGATGGTGAAAATCAGAATGGCGGGATGGGAGATAAAATCTCGGGACTTTATTAATCCGAGTATAAAAAACTTACACCTAATGCTAACAATAAGCCAAAATAAAACAACATAATCGAAAACATATGTCTATTTCTAAATATTTACAAATATGTAATGTGCTTTTTACATTGGTAAATTGCCGTCTGACTCACTATACAGCCCTGTAGTGATGCGTACCTCCTCCGAGATTTATAAATAGCAGATAGGTACGGCTTATATAACCAAAATATATAAAAGCGAACCATTTTATACATTTTTATTTAAATAATAGTAAACAAAATGCAAATTTGGAAACCGTCGAAAATCTGTACACATATAAAACAGTGCCTATACAACTCTAAAAATATTACTTTCGGCGATTATCAAACATACTTGGGGAGCCTGTCCTAACCTGTACCCAAATTCCTAAAAGTCCCACAAAAAAAATGAAGTTGCAATATATACATGAATCATCTTCATTATCGCATACATGAGTATAATTAAAATTGGCGTCTATGTCATTTTATCAGACTTATAGGACAGTCTCTCCTAGTATTGCAAATACTAAGACTGAAATTAATTGCTTTCACTGTGGTCGGCTTCTGTAGTAATCTCTGTCAGCAGTTCGCCACTCTCCAGTACTAAACCTCCCATCTGGTGGGTATATTGGAGGAATTCCAGGAGGGAAACCTCCTGCATAGAATTGTCTTTGGTTCATGCTTAATGGAAGCAGTCCTCTTGGTTCTCGGGAGTAACCGCGCCAATCAATCTTACCATCAGGCGACCTACAGAATGCCATGACAGTGACAACGAGAACTTTATAACGAACAAGGACAAAACGCAAATAATACTTTCACCAAAACAAAACCAAGAAGCGAAAATATAACCAAGAAAGCGAAAACACGGCCTGTATTTGAATAACACAGATCCGCAAAATATGCCTGCAAAACAGACAGTGAGAATAGTGCAGATTTGACGTGAGACGTCACTTGTCAGGTGTTAACAAATAAAAAAAGCAATAAACTGCAACTTAGGGCCAACTGCACCGCTTCGTCTTAGGCGTTAAGTGGAACTTAATAATTTAAGTTGACTGCACCGCAGTTAAAGCGCCACTTAAACCAGTCTAAGTGGCACTTAGCCTAAACCGTACTCGCGGTTCGGCTTAGCCATAAGTGGGACCTATACGCAAGCGTCGCGGATTGGTTGACGGGTTACACATATATACATAACCAAAAACACACTGTTGAAATCACGTTTAGGTTCATTCTTGTTCGGCGGATATCGGATATATATATATAATAAAATCGGCAGCGCTCTTACTCCAGGCATTGTCTTTTTCTCTCCACGTGCACGAGTCAGTCAGTGATTTAATTAAATGGAATACCCAATGAAATCGAAAAATACTAAATTACCAAAATGAATGCGCACTCCCAATTATACCAATTAGGAGAAATATCGGTTATTAGAAATATGCCCAGACTATAAAGGGATAATCGAAAACAAGAAAACTGACTCGTGCACGTGGAGAGAAAAAGACAATGCATGGAGTAAGAGCGCTGCCGATTTCAACGCCTCGTAACGCAAGTAAAGAATCTTTGCGGAAGTCCTACGAAAATAAAAATAAAAGAAGTCCGAATCGAATGGTTGTGTCCCAAGAAAAAAAAACGATAATACAGACCGGCAGTGGTGCAGCATTTACACCTTCCCAGGACCCTTCTAATGAAATTATTAAGTCAGAAATGAAAGCGGCAGATCGTAAAAGAGAGCGAGAAGAAGCAGAGCATGCTATATAAGTAAAATGCTTACAATTAGACATTGCTCCTAAGAAAGCCGAATTAAAAAAAAAATAAATCCGAAAAGAAAAAATAGAATTGGTGTTTTTATATAAATATATTAGTTGTACCATTAGTCTCTTTGGTTAGTCGAAACTTTTAAAAAAATGTGTAATCATCCAAATTATGAAAAAGATTTGCACGATTGTTAATCCGCCTTGGCACGCCAAATTCAATTATCTCCAATTCATCTATATCGTCGTCATCGTCCTATATTAAAGAATTTATAAAGAACGCCATGATTTACCCTATCAGATATCCGCCGAACAAGAATGAACCTAAACGTGATTTCAACAGTTTGTTTTTGGTTATGTATATATTTGTAACCCGTCAACCAACCCGCGACGCTTGCGTATAGGACCCCGGCTAAGCCGAACTGTTAGTACGGCTTAGGCTAAGTGCCACTTAGATTGGTTTAAGTGGCGCTTAAACTGCGGTGTAGTCAAATTAAATTATTAAGTTCCACTTAACTCCTAAGCCGAAGCGGTGCAGTTGGCCCTTAGTGTCCCTTAAGTATTTAAGTGACGCTTATGATGAAGACGGTGCAGTTGGCCCTTAGTGTCTGATTTTTCTTAAATAAACTTGAACGTGCGTTTCTCATTATCTGCACTATTCCTGAATGAGAAACTCACATTCAATTAAAAAAAAAAATCAGGCACTAAGTTGCACTTTATTGGCTTGCGGTTTATTGCCTTTTTTATTTGTAACACCTGACCTGAACGTTTAATTATCGAATTTAATTACGATTTTCCCTCCCGAAATTTAAATTAATCTTGAACAATTCCCCAACAAATGCTAACTTAAAATCTAAAACTTATAAATCTTACCGCTTGTCTCCACGGTTGTAGTCGCGCTCTCCTCTGTGATATCCTGGAACTCTTGGATAATCACTAAATGGCCTTTTGGGATGCTCGCCGGGAAACCGTTCTCTAGGGAGTCCAGTAGCAGACCATCTTTCATGTTCCAAATGCACGGGGGGAGCAGTATGCCTGAAAGTCGGTGCCGTTCTATGACGATTGTATCGATATTCCCCTTCCTCTTCAGTGCTGATCTCTTCTCGATTTCGCTTACGGTCTTTATCTGGATGTTTCTCACGTCTTTCTCTTCTTGAAAAAAAAAACACATTTATAAACTGTTAGATTATTAATGCGACAAGTGACATAACAAAAAATGAGTACTTGCAGGATTACAGTTTAGTAGATAGACCATATTCTAGTGTAAAACGTAGCTTTACTTACTTTTCAGTGCCATCCCGATGTTTCTTAGTCGGCCTTTCCTCTCTCTCATTATTTTCCTCTGGTTCGTGCTTCCTTTTGTGATGATGATGATAGTGAGGTTCTTTGTCGCTATCCTTCCGCGTTCTGTCCTTTTCCTTACTAGTCGATGCAACCTAGTACAAATAAGATTTATTTTAGTAACGGAAAAATATACATGTAAAATATATTTCTCATTTTAAACAAACATTACGCTAACCTGTTCACGATTTCGATCCTTCTTTTCCAATTTTTCTTTTTTCTCCGCTTTCTTAGCATCCTTTGCTTTGGCTTTTTTATAAAGCTTATACAACTTTTTTGCGTCATATTCTGTGAACTTCGACACGAAGTACCACAAATTACTAGAAATAATTGAACAGTTGTAATAATAATTAATTTAAGTTAGTGAAATATTCTTACCTTCTCCATTCCTTGATTTTTTCAGCATCAGTGTATTGACCTAACACAGTATTGATTTGTTCCCCAATCTGAATGAGACATTCCCGAGTATGTTGGACTTGTTCACTTTCCGTCATTGACTGATCAGGGTTGTCTAAAGCTTTTAAAGCTTTTTTCACTGGTCTCATTCTCTCTTTACATTCGGTGAAAATTGCAGGGTCCAAGTCTCCTAACACGTTGATGGCTTTTGGTTCATTATTAGCAGTGAAATGCATCGGTCCAGCACTCTTCTTTTCTTTCTTGGCCTTCTTCTTTTCTTTCTTTTCCTTTTTAATTGCAACGTCTTCGGCATCTTTGTCATTATTAATTTCTTTTTTGACAACGGGTACTTTAACCTTTTTCGCTGTCGAACTACTCACACTCTGGCTACTATGTAATGTCGATTCATCATTGGAGCTAAAATCATTATCAACTATTTCCTTAGATTTCGCGTCTTTAATCTCTTTAGCTTTTCGAGGTCTTTTAGGTTTTTGAACCTTTTTATTAGGATCGAGTTGCTTCTTTAATAGCTTCAACAGATACTCAGCTCGAGACTGCAAGTGCTTCGCCTGCGGTTTCTTATCCTCGTTCAACAGGACCTTATCACCAATTTTGAGAGAGGGATCAAGCTTTATTTGCTCCCAAGATCCAATACCATAGACATAAATGCCTCTCAGTAGTTTTGAATCTTCTTCTGCACCCCATTCAACATCGAAATGGGCGGGTTTCGTCCGGACCTCAAGCATCCATTTATTTCTTTCATCTTCATTTGTTGGTAAAAGTTCATCAAGGGCTGCTAATTCTTCTTCGCACTGCATCATAGTTTTTGCGTTAACTGATACACCGCCGAGCTTGAAAGAAGGTCCTCTTATCCGTTTTTTGCCTTGATTATCGGCATTGTTCGCGTCGTTATTCTCTTTGCTCTGTTCATTCATGTATGCTACACAGCGTTCATGAAGCAGTTCGCCCAGTTTCCGTAATTCTGCCAATGGTTTTTCTTGTAATTCTGCTTCGCACGCTACGGCTTCCAAACGTTTTAAAGGAGCACTGAATTTTTTGTAGCTTTTTACAAATCTGCGAATTTCGGCGTCAGTAAAATTCTTAATTTTTTCGCGGTTCCCTACAGGTGGACGCCCACGCCTTTTTGGTCTCTCATCATCTGATTCCTCACCCTCTATACTGGATCCGGATTCATCGTTTTCCTTTTTGTTCGTTTTCCTGTGTTCTGCGCCGTCCCCATCGCTCTCTGACTGATTAATCTGCTGAAGTGTTTTTCTATTTCTCGGTGGCAAGTACAAGTCTTCCATTTCTTTATTCCTTTCTTCATCCTCGACTTTCTTTCTGAGGTTTTCCGGGATAATTTCATCCCAATCTTTACTTTCTTCGTCATTCTCGTTTTTCGTTCGTACTGGAGAAGGAGTGGCATCTTCATCAAAAGCTGCAAAACTAGCCACTTTGAAAGCAGAGAGTAACTCGTCTCCAACCATTGACGGGGCTTCGTCCCGAGTCTCAGCTCTTCTTAAAATTTCATCTATATCACAATTAGGCTCTTCATCAACATCTTCATCTTTAAACAATTCTTCTGCGCCAAATTTCAGAATTGCTGTTAAGTCTTCTTTGTTAAATGGGTTATTATTGGTAGATGCTTTCTGATTCAGAACGGTTCTACCCGTAGTGTCCATTCTCTGTATAACTAAATGATCTAAGACCATTTTCTGTTTGGCGCGTTCTACTATCTCTTCTTCGACACTTCGAGCTGTCACCAATCGATAAATATTGACTTGGTTTTTCTGACCGATTCTATGTGCTCTTGCTTGAGCTTGCAGATCATTTTGAGGGTTCCAGTCGGAATCAAAAATTATCACCGTATCGGCTGTCGCCAAATTGATACCTAAACCTCCCGCACGCGTAGACAGGAGGAAACAAAAATCTGGAGAGCCATCAGCATTAAAATGATCCAATGCTTGGCGCCTAATATCTCCTTTAATGCTACCATCTAATCTTTGGAATGGAAAATGTCGTAACTGTAGATATTCGGCCAAAATGTCCAACATACGCACCATCTGAGAAAATATTAGCACTCGATGTCCTGTTTCCTTAAGCCGAATTAACAGCTTGTCTAGTAAAACCAACTTTCCTGAACCCCTCAATAAAGATTGCAATTTATCTTGACAAGTGTATTGTGGTTCAGCTTCTGATGGTTTCGTCAAAAAAGCATGATTGCAACACTTCTTAAGCTCAATGACAATATTCAGAAAAGTGTTTGATGAACCTTTCACACCTTTCCGTAAAGCGTTGTAATTTTTCGTTAAAATCCACTTATAATACTGCTTTTGAATTGAAGTCATTTCAACTCGAAGAATTTGTTCTACTTTAGCGGGTAACGATTTCTCTACGTCTTTTTTTACTCTTCTCAGAATAAATGGCTCTAACTGCTTATGGAGTTTTGAGTAGCCCTTTGTAGATGCATGTTCATGATCTTTTTCGAATTCTTCCCACGTCACAAACCTATGACAAAAAGAAACACAACAATTAGACCAGTAGAAAATAATTTGGAGTTACATGGTTAACTGAATTGCGATCAATGTAAAACTTACTTATTTGGCATGATGAAATGCAAGAGCGCCCACAGTTCCTTCAAGCTGTTTTGCAAAGGAGTCCCGGTGATTAAAAGGCGATGATTAGTATGAAATTCCATAAGAGCTTTGTATAACAACGAATCATCATTTTTCAGCCGATGAGCTTCATCCACTAGCAAAACTGCCCAGCTTAGACTTCCCAAAAAGGCTTTATCCTTAAGAACAATTTCATAGGTAGTCAAAATTGCGTTGAATTTAAGCCTTTTAGAACCATCGTAACACCATTCGTATTGACGAATCTACGGATAACCATTGTATATGAATTCGGCGAAGGTTCAACTGATAAATATGTACTTACAATTTCTCGTGATTGTACGTCTCCTAAATAAGTGACGAAGTTCAATTCAGGAGCCCACTGGGCAAATTCTCTTTGCCAAGAGGTCATCGTGGAAAGGGGTACCACGCATAAGAATGGCCCATGAAGGTTATGGGTATTAAATAAATAGTAAAGAAAACATATTGTCTGTATCGTTTTCCCCAAACCCATTTCGTCTGCCAAAATAACAGAGTTTTCCTTAGTCCATGAATGAATCATCCAATTCAGTCCATGAATTTGATAGTCTCGTAGAACTAATGCCTGGAATAAGCAAATTAATTGGTTATTTTGGTCAGAAAATTAGTACATGAATTAACAATTCGCTGGTACATTAAACATTACTTACGTTTTCCTTGCCCATCATATATTCTGGCTGACTTTTGACCTCGTGGAATTTAGGGCGGTATTTTAGCACTTTACAATGTTTTGTAGGGGTTTTTGTTGATTGTTCACGTCCCTGAAACTCCTGGACTTTTTGCGGCCATTTTCTGTGAATCAATAAAGAGTCTTCCCAAGTAGACTCGGCATAGGATAAACTCTCCCACTTCACAAAGAAATCAGTACCTCCGTCTGGTTTATTGTACATGGCTAAAGTAAAAAAAAATAAGTAAACACAAACCAACCTGTTTAAGAAATGAAAAATATTACCAATTATTCTTTCCACCTCATTATAACTTTTCAGAAGCTCTTGCGACAATTCCAATTGGCATTCATAATATTCAACATCTTCCGGCGTTGAGTAGCTGATCCATTTTTGTATTTCGGCATCTTTTTTCATATAGTTGTCTAACTTTTTGATCCCTTTAACTTTTTGTTCCTTAAGAGTCTGCTCAGATTCCCATGTGTTGTGAATGTGCGCCCAATCTTTCCATTTTATTAAAAATTGATATTCGGTATTTTCATAATCATTGGGATTTACGTCTGCATTTAGATCCCCGTGTTCCTCAACATAGTAGCAGGTCGTTATATTTCCAGTAACTACAAAATATCAACATATTATCCAGTGACTGCTAAAGTGGGAAGTCTTTTAGGCTAGAAGCTAAAAAAATTGTTTCCAGTCTCACCTCCTTTCTTTCCTCGCCGTTGTGCTAAAACTCGTTCAATGGTCTCACATTTTTCTTCCGTGACTGGTTCAATTAGCTCTGATGGGTCAACTTCAACTAAATCTTCAGAATCAGTTTTCTCTTCACTGTCTTCTTTGTAACTAACTGCGGCTGCTGTTCGTCTGGAAACCGTTCGACGTTTTTCGTCTTCCGAGTCTCCATCAGTAGATTCATCTGAACTATATCTAGTTTTCCTAGTTACGATCCGTTTTTGAGCAGTAGCTCGGGATCTTGCGCCTACGCGTTTGCTTGGAGGCGGACGTTCTCTCTCACTATCTGACTCCGAAGAGCTGGCATCATTATATTTCCATTCATCGCGGCTAGTTCTAATTTTACTGTTGCCATCCGGTCTCGGCGGTTCGCGTTTTGATCTTGCAGAACGTCGAATTTCCGGCTCAAAATCTTCATCCTATCCATTTTTAAGTGGGATTTAGAATAGAATTACTATCGCAAAAATGTTGTAAATAAGCACCTCGGAGTTGTGGTCTTTGGACGAATCAGACCTAAACTGCTCTTCTGATGGACCAGGAATACTCGAAACGAACTGTGAAGCTTGTTGAGTGTATTCTTCATTCATTTTTAATGTCTCATTATCTGAACCATTGTCACCACCACTTTCCGACCCTGAGCCTGAACTAGATGATCCTGAGCCGCTGTAAGAGTTTCTTCATCTCATATATTCGTACAATTACTATCATGCATATTAGAAACTACTTATTTTCACGTCCAGGTAAAAAGATAAAATGCAGCAAAAGAATTACAGATGGGCTGATAAACAATATTCAATTAAAGATAACAGTAACAACACCCTTAAAAAAATGTGTTTCTGTTCTCGTAAGTTAAGTAAAATTTGTTTCAAGCCTTAAAGTAACTCTTGGTTCTTGCATTATTCGCTGTCAAATAGTACCTATTCGTTACCAACCCTTAGATAACACCAATAGCATATATTCACTGAACACTATGTGTATTTAACAAATATGTGAACGATCGACACTGCATATTAGGTTAAAACAAACGTGAGAAGAAACGGGAAAAAAAATTCCACGTTAGAACTATCAATGGTTGTGTGCGATTTCCAGTGTTAGTCCGTTTAATTCTACACTGCCGACCAATATTATGTCCATATAATTACGAATTTCAAAAATAATGAGTGCGTTGCCATGGGGATGCATCCACTCTAATGAATCTACTTAGACAGAACGTTCACACATAATATGAGGTAGGCTGTTTAAACAGGGTGTCCCGTAAGGACATGATCAAAAGGATACTACGATATTCTTTGCATCAAAAGGATACTACGATATTCTTTGCATCAAAAGAAGACGATCTGACCTAACTTTTATTAACAAAAACTGTCTGCCTTCTCTGCTGTTGATGATCAAAGTTGTACAAAAAAATTTTCTTTTTCGAAATATCGGGAAAATGGTGCGAGGTATTTTTAGGTGAAACTCGCTGTGAATTTGTTCTTATGTAAGACTTTATCACTTACCTTGTAAGAATTACCACTTAACAATATTAGACATTAACTACAAATATCGTAATACGAGGCATAATTTAATTGTCAATCAACCTCACCAATTCGATTCGAATGACTTTTTCTAATGAAGAAGTGACCGACATGGTCAAAGAATTAGGGTTTTGCGAAGACAACTTGCGTGAAAACGTACGCGTTTACGCGGCGCATATTTGCAGTTAATGTCCAGCATTGTTAAGTGGCTAGAAAACAGACATATTTTTTGCGCAAAAATTATGAATGTTACAAGACAGAGCACAAAATTGTGGATAAATGATTAGTGCATCAACAAAAAAAATGAATTGATTCCATCCACCAAATAAAAAGTTCAGGTAGTTTTTGTATCACGACACTAAATAATTCACCACTTGTCTAAAACGGCTGAACCCGATTGTTTTATCAAAATATGATTCTTACGCAAGAACACATTCACAGCGAGTTTCGTCAAAATACATCGTACCATTCTCTCCATATTTCAAAAAAGATATTTTTTTTGAAGAACTTTGACCATCAATAGCAGATGAGCCAGACATTCTTTGTTAATAAAAGTTAGGTCAGATCGTCTTCTTCTGATTCAAAGAATATTGCAGTACCCTTTTGATCATGTGCTTACGGGACACCCTGTATATACCCATGTAATCTGTTTTCGTTTTCATTTTGATTTATTTATTGGACTGAGTTAAGCTGAATGTAAGAATTTCCATTTTGTCTGTAATTTGTGACTGTGGTCCGTTTCTTTGCCGATGTATGATTACATTTGTACTGGATATTCGCTATATTGGCAACTCATTTGCGTATTATATTGGGTTTTACTATTTTAGCCTTGAGAAGACCCCAATAAAGGTCGAAACGTCGGCAGATAGTTGAAGAGTGACGTTTTCATCATTGTCCCACACCTGCTACCTTCACGTTAATTGAAAAGAATGCAGATCATAAATCAGCTGATACATATGTTTAAAAGCATAAACCCCCTCTAAGACTGATGATTATGGAATAGCTAACAACAAATATAAAGTTAGAAGCAATAAAGATATAGCACATTTTACAAATCATAATCAGCTATCAATTTCATATCTTACTATAGGTATCTATGCGTCATTTTAACCTGTTGAATAATGTGGTCAACGTACTTCAACTGATAAAAATATCGAATTATTATTTCATTTAACATCTCTCTAATATAAACAAAATATAATTAATGAAACAACGAAGAAAATGTAGTAAATTTCAAAAGAATTTTCTTGATATCTGTTTCTGGGGCAAACAAAATGAGCGGGGATTTATTTTCTGTAATCGCATAACACTTCGTTAAAATAAGATGACTAATATGTTTGGTAATTGGCTGCATTCTGTACTAGCTAATATAGAGCAAGTAATTTCAAGAATATTTCCTCCCCGCATAGTATTCTATCTATAGTGTGATAAAATTATCATGAAAAAACCTCAATTTATTAATATTTCTGAAACCGTAACGAGACATTTATTGTAACTTTACAGGCTTTAAGATAAGAGTACTACTTGTTTAGTAATTACAATGTTTCCAGTCACATTATCTCGACAATTTTAAACAAAAAAATGATCAGATTTTTTTTCAGATAAAATCAATGATTCAGATTTATGTTCAATTTGAATAGAAAATGGTCTTACTTTTTTTGTAGGTCATACTGTCGTTTGGACAATCCTTTGCGTAAGGGAGTTTGAATTAATAACTTGCGATTTACTAAATTTACTATCGCCCGCCAGTCACGTCAATATTTGGGATTTCTTAATAGGTATTTGATACAACGGTTATCCTATAAATTAAAATGCGTATGACTAATCCTCAGAGATGAATTGCTACCATTATTTATAACCACAGTAGATAAAAAACTAGGAATAAAAATTAAGGAAATATATTTGAAAAAACGCCTTTGAATCCTGCAGAAAAATATCAATACTTCAATCAAAAATCCTATAGTTAAAAATATTATTTGTTGAGCAGTTTCGAAGATTCAATTCAAGAGACAAATTATTTATAATAAATGGAACCATTGTTAAGAAGAGAAAGGCTGTGTAACATAATGCAAATGTTTAAAATTCATAAACATAAGAAGTTTAAAATTAATAAGGATAAATGATTGCACGTTTAAAAGCCTACCTATTGTAAATTTTCTCATTGTGAATGAACCAAAGGAGCATTTAAAACAATAGAACTATAGGTATACACGCCGATCAATAAAATTTATCAAATTTAAACAGCATATTTATATCAGTATACCCATGTAGAAAGTGGCTTGAGACTTTTTCACATTCTACATATTTGTTTTCTAATGTAAGAGAAACAATTGATATCACAACTCGCGTATAAAATCTCCTACCTTTAGTCGACCTCTTGAAGTCTACGTTGATCTGCAGATATCAAAAACACCCCCCTTGAGGTAACATTTAACAGCAAATGTTTGTCAGAACCCCACCGCAAGTTTAAAGAAAATGTCATAAAAAACCATCAGTCCGCTAATAATTAATTCAGTTTAATGCTCAACAATTTACTGTGTACTAACCTATCCGAGCCAGAATTCTGCTGACTATCTGATGAACTCCCACTGTCTGATCCAGACTTGTCAGATTCTTCACCACTCTATAAAAAAGGATGACAAAGATTACAACAATGATATGACCCATCATATGACCTAAGCTGTTTCAATACGAAGAAATGCAACAGTTCAATCATGAGTATTAACTAGAAACACCAGCTTTATTACTGCTTTATGAGACCCTGTATAAAATTACCGGGCAATCAGTTATAAAGCTGATCAAGCAATCCTCAAAGAACCAAAACAAACGCACAAAACTTGTTTATGAAGTAAGGAATTCTTCAGGCAACCGGCCAAAGGATTTCGCGTGATTGGCGATTAAAGAAAGGTGATAAGAAAGTAACACAACCACCACGTGTTAGTCTAAAATTTGCCCACCCTAGCAAGCAATCAAATGAATAAACTATAAAATATAAAACACTCTAATCCACATAAGACTGCAAGGGTGTTTTCTGAGAACAGACAGTTTATAAAGTATAGTTGCGCCCCCACGTGCCTTTCGAACATTTTGTTCATCAATTTAGGATAAAAACGTGGTAATAGTTAAATAGCAAACATATGGAAAGGTGTTTCGACGAATGAACTAATTAGAAGTTTAATTTAATTCTTCACATACGTATGAAAAGTGCATCTCATTACTACCCTTAGAGGTGAAATAATCATTGCACTATAAAGAAATTATAGAGGCGCAAAATAGTTAGTTACATAACAAATCCATTATTGTAAAGGTGTAAAATAACAGTCACAAATAATCAAACGTATTTTGTAGATAAAGGGTAGCATTTTGAGCATAGAAACGACTATTTTTAAGTTAAATTTACTCAAAAGGGTCCACCTTAGAAATCGAAAATTTTGGGCTTAGTGGCTGCAGGAAAGTCCAAAGAACATATATAAGCAAAAAAACGAGTGGTACACACATCCCTTAGTAAAGAAAAATCGAAAACCATTTGTAAACAACATTATAAGAGGGCACAATTAAAAATATGTTAGAACCATGTGGACCACGCCCTTGACTGGGCATTGCCAGGACCACGGGGGGACACTCGAAACCAATTGAAAAACCATCTAGATCACTGTTTTTACCCTGAAATAATAACTTAAAGGGTAAACTTACCTCGGGCATGGTGCAGAGTGTTTTTGCCAAACTACTAAATAAATACACAAACTAGGTCGTATCAAATATCTTTGGGGTAAAGTATACACATTCCCGAGCAAGAATCCAAAAGAAAACTTCTCAAAAGTTGAGTAGTAATGCAGAAATATGAACTTCACTTGATATATCAGCAAAGTGCGGAAAGGTTACACGCCATTTTGTTCCCCGACACGGATAAAGAAATTAAGTAACAAAACTGAATAAGAAAAACGTTTCTTTTCCACGGTATTATTAATATTCCTTCTAAACACGCGCTTTGAGGTTAAATTATCGCGATTCACAGAATCCAAGAGTTAACGTTGCACTACTTTTAAGACTCCAAGTTATACACACTGAACACCTCGGCCATATTGTAAATTGTGAATAATCGACAACGGCGATAGCGTAGCAGTACTACTGCGCATTTGCACGTCACACAAGATGGCCGCCTTTTCGAGCGGGCGATTCAAATTTAGCCAATAATGAAGCAGAAACGGGCGGTCGGCACTCTTTAGAAAGCGATGGATTTGGTTTGAACATGAAAAATTTACTGAAATGGAATGGAGTCTATTAAAATTTACGTCACATCCTGCCCGCGAAATTTAAAATGTTCTACAGAACGATTCTAGAACATTCCACTAAGAAGATCACTTGAAATACGGTGTAATTTCAGACAATTTGGACGACGTGAAACGAAACGTGTACAAAATAATCGATAAAAACGAACCCAGATGAAAATGTGCGATAGTTTTTCCTTTATATTAGGAAAACAAAACTGAAAATCTAAAAAATGTCGCTATATTCGTAGGGAAAAATTGTTAAAAATGCCGCAAATTTAATAGATGGCTTGTAGAATATTTTTAATAAAAAATTATTATTTTAAAAATATTTTTCTTGGATCAACTGTGAAAAATGGACAATTACCGATTTTTTTAAAAATCTGTTAAGCCTAAATAATTTTTATAATTTACTTTTTTGAACGTCCAATAGAATAGTAGAAAATTTCAATTGAAAATAAAATCATGGATAACGTATACACCTAATTTATTGCACAGTTATACAGCAGTTACTAAAAATATTAATACCATCTCAGCATCTTCCATATAAATACAATAAATAATCACAAAAATCATGGCAATCTGTTTTTCGGTCATAACCTGTGCAACAAGTGTTTTATATTAAACAAATGAATTTAACATTATTTGTCTTTTTCAGTATTTAGACATAAATTATACGCATTAGCATAACAGTATCACCCAAATATATTGTGAGTTTCACGGCCTAATTAAAACCAAACGAATTATTATGAAACCAAGTCAATTATCCAATTGTTGCTAGTTTTATTTTCGAAGCAATCCACACATTAGATTATTACAGGGTCCAGCGAAATATTTTTCAAAAATATCGATCATTGATTTAGACATCAGAATACGTACGTACCTTAGACCCTCGTCTTTATCTATGCTTAGACCTAACCTAACTTATGACTTAGCAAGTCCCAAAAAAAATCAGAACTTGCTATGGGGGCTGAATACTGAGCATGGATTGATTGAAGACCCATTTAAAAAATATTTTTATAAAGTTGTTTGCCTTTATTTAGACAGAGGAAATTACACAAATGTGCTTCTATGGAAATTGTAGAAAGCTCTAGTTCCTCAATCCAACATTAAACCAAGCTCACTTAAGGCAAACCTCAAAAAATACATTTCAAAGCCCATTCAACTAAAGTATCAATTAGACTCCGATTTCTTTAATTCAAATCTATCAAGTACTCAGATCTCAATTGATATTAGACGATATTTTATAAAACCCAGTAGATTTAAATTTACAATTAGAGAGTTTATCATTTATAAAATTAATTGGAAACTAATAATAAAACAATAATAAAATTAATTGGGAAATAAAAATAAATAAGTGTTTAAGAAAAAAAGAATACCTTTACTGTTAATTCCTTGAATTGATTTTTTTTTTAATTAAAAAATGAATGGTATGCCAACTCACTGACAGACGTAAACTCATTCGAAGAGAACCTGATTCCCAACTAACGCAATTAAATTAATTAAAAATGTTGCCAGTTTAAATATTCCTCCGAAGATGGCAGCCGTGCTACGACAAAATGACAAACCTCAATTAGCGTAAGAAACAGAGAAAATAATAGAAATAATAAAAATTTCCTTCGATAAAAAAACGTTTGTAAATTGCTTATACATTTCGCCAGACCCTGTATTATCAATACAAACATGGTGGTAAAATCGGTTTTCTATGCCTTAGATGAATTGGTTAAAACTGATATAAAATACGATTTTTATTATTTATAAATAAATGCAGATCACATAAAAACAATTAGAATCTAATAAAGGAATGGAGCAAAAATTTGTACTCATGTCATTATATATACCGCATGGGGCAACCAAATGGAATAAACTCGGAATCTGAATTGTTGAAAGACAATTTCGAATCCTACTCTTACGTAGACGATCAGAACGATACTTTCACATTTGAAAATTGCAGCTCAAAGCAAGCTGGACTACAATGAATATTTAAAAAAAGAATAGAATTTATCGCAAAAATCTATTATTTTAATTAAGAAACTGAATGTATTCCATACTTGGTTGTTTCGCGCTGTATATGCAATTTAAAATTCTCATAAAAATATTCAAAGCTCCGTCTAATAATAATTGAAATAAGATATATTCACCAGTCTATGATGATCTTGGAATCTTATGCCTCAGAACCAGCGCACTCTCTGCAGAGATAATCGGCAAAGCATTGTCAAAGTGGAACTGTATCAAATGGCTGACGCTGCTAAACATTCGATCTTTCGTCCTTACCTGCAACAAATTTGCATCATTAATAAACAGTTCTTAACAATAACATAACTTTATAAATTGGGACTTGCTTTGAAGGATACTTACAACGCCTTCTGGGTCGATCAGCAAAAGATGCTTCTTATTATTGTCCTGCATTCCTGACAAAACAAACTGGCCGGGCGTATTTGTAGATTCCCGAACTAAGAAATCCCCATCTCTCTGCAACAGTCTCTCCGCATCGGCTCGGGTGATAGGCCCATGAAACCAGAATTCCTTCTTCAGCTGTTCTAGATTATCTACATCTGTTCTCACATTTGATCCCGTTGATGACGCATGTTGCGAGAAAGGTTCTGTAACAATACAACAAACGAATTGAAAAGAGCTCACATTATACCAATAAGAGAACTTACGCATATCAAATACGTCTCGTTCCCGATTGACTGCAACGTTATCATTAACGTAATCATGATGAGGGCCTTCTGCAGACGCTACATCACAATTAAAATCTATTAGATTTGGGGTAACAGGAGGCAGCGTGGTAAAAGGGGGTACCAAGGCGGGCAAAGGAGGAACCGGAGGGGGCCCCATAACGTCCGGAGGAACTTTTCCTGGAAGGTCGTTGTAATAGTCTTTGTCTGCATCTCCTCCCGTTTGAACTGACTGAGGTCCAGCCGTAGCACCAACTCTGGAAAAGAAAATAATAATTAATAGAAGAATAAAATCGGAATGATAATAAACACTTACACGTAAACATTTGTACTCGGCCGAGAAAACAGTTGAAACCTTAATTCGAATGCTTGGCAAAAAGTAGCAATTACATCTTTAGCTAATCCGCCACCACATTCCAGTACATAACAAGCTCTTAATTCATTATTGTCTTTAGCGATATAACTAACGAAATCCAGCGTTTCCTATAAAAATTGGCCATAAATTCACTGTTCCTGTAACATCAGCGATCATCAACTTACGCTGTCTCCTCCTGAGGCAAATGAAATTTTAGGCATTTCGTGATGGGCTATGACCTGGTTGTTCTCCAAAGACGTTAATGATAAATTAACACTAGATACTTTCAAGGTAACATTCGTCCCTGCGTGGGTCATATTCGGGGTTTCCGCAATGGCCTTTTGCACTTTTCGATCCACTTTCCTTTTCTTATCTACAGTCTTCAGCCCTGCAGCTTCACATACTTTATTTATACATTCTCTGAAAACAATACATGCATGTTTAGATATAGGAATTGGGCACACAAAATTAATATAATGTACTACATACTTTGCGACACTTGATCTGGTTTTGAAGTCCAGAGTCTTCATGGACACTTTAACCTCCAGGCAACCCACATACTGCAATGGAAAGAAAATATTTTTGAATGAAAGTTGAACTATGAAATAATCATACTGGTAGGTTTTAAATATAGTGGTATAATTTACATTTGTTGGATGCGTCCAAACATGGGCGCCATAATTGAATTAGCAAGCGCAAAAGTATTCGGGTAATTAAAGGGGAAACTGGATCAAGCGACTGAAAACTTCCAAGTCTTCTAATTAATTCTTCCAAACTCAACCGATCCTGCTCATAAGAATCTAATCATTTTTTCTTGGTACCAAGCTGAACTTGTTGAATCATTGTGGTCGATGATTCACTCCGCTAATCTATAACTGTCAATGGATCTTTCCAGAAAACATCCAGGGCTTTCCAAGCACCAATTTTTATTACTGCATTTTTACAAATTACTTCCAATCTGTTCAGATCTAAGTCTACTGCGTGGAAAAGATGAAATAAGCTTCATTAGGCGCATAATTCCCTGGTATAATTGCGCCTAATGAGGCATTTCCTGGCAAAATTGTAGCTTGGAAAACTGATCTCATTGCTATGATGGGAATGTTGGAAGTCACGTATGAATTTTTTTGCGCACTAAAAGTCGGGTGTGGCGGGAGACGTTAATTGCAATAAAACTAGACCAAAGGGGAAAGGCTGGGAAAAGGTCAATTTATAAAGTAAAACGAAAAACTGCTCTTACCTACCCGTACTGCATAAGTTGCCCCTTGTCTTGCGATTAACTTATCGGAATGTAGCCATCCAGTAGACGGTTTTATGTTGAATGCGGACATATTGGAATCGATAGTTCAGAACTTTCCACGGTACAAACTTGTTCATTACGATCGTTTCTATGCCGCGAATTTTCCGTCCAAAGTAATAGAAAATTGCGCTTAACCTTCGAAATAACTTCAACGATAATTTACACTCTCCATTTTGAAAATCGCCTTAAAATTTCAGATTAAACTTTGCCACATAAGAACGATTAGTCTAAAAACCAACTTTTCCTGCTACCCGCGACTGCGATATCGCAGTTATAGCGGACGAGTTCAGCTCGACCTTGGAGTGTGCGCCATAGAGTAATTTTGCTTTCTCTATGGTTACAGTACTCTAGGGATGGGAGAAAAACATCGATGTTTTGCAAACATCGATGTAATTCGTTCCATGTTCGATATTTTTGTAAACATCGATGTTAGAACTCTTTGATAGTGCCGATACCGCGGCATGGCGGCCCATTTCCAGCTGCACCCGAAAAAAAACCTTTTTTTGCAGTCAGTTGACCGAAAAATGTGGCAACTATAAGTTGAATAAACTTAGTCGATTATTTAATGTCATAGTAGTAGTAAAATAAAATTATTTAAGTTTAAGTTAATCAATTTGAAATTTGCCTTCGACGTTAAGGAAACATCGTTTGCCGATTTAAAGGTTGTTTTTGGAACCGTCTCATAAACCTGAAAAAGTGGTTCGCGCATCGTCGAGCGCTCTATCCTCGACGCCTCAAGAAAATAATATTTAGAATCTGGCCCTTTTTACATAACAAATAGGAAAAGTTGTGAATATTTGAAACTAAAATTTATACCACTTATAAAATATACAAACACCTTCAAAAAATGTTATAGTGAGATTTTTTTGAAGCAAAATCAAATTAAGACTAGAAAAAAAAATTACCTTTATCTGTTAAGTGCCAGGAAAAAATCTAATCCGACTGGACTAATTGTTCCATTGAAGGATATCCACGCCACTTCCTAGTAAATTGGGTGCGAATCGGCTGGGTGAGCGATAAATTATGACCGAAGGCCGAATGCCTTTTGTTCCTTTATGTAGCAAGGGCTGATGGTGAAAAAAAAGTCATAAAATTTTTTATGAGTAACGTTTTACCATTTTATCGAAACTTTATTTGAACACACAAAAAGGTGACCACATTTTTTATCTTTCCCACTTAAGGGCAGAAAAATCTTCTATTTTCATGCTAATCACTGATTAAAATTCATCGTATCGCTTAATTGAAAATTGGCCATTTAGTACTTCAGCTATGTTTGATATAAAGAAATATTGAAACATGTCCAGACTAGGTAAATAGCGTCTATACAAATTTAAATATAGTTCGACCACTACTCCACTGGGCAGATGCAACATATGCTATTTTATTTTAGAAGCACTGCTATTGGTCGAACAATAACAAGTTCCAAGGACAAAGAACAGCACAGAATTTCCAAAAAACAGTCAGTCAGTCACAGCCTGTGACTCACAGGCCTGATCACATTAAAGAAAATATCGGAGACGGCTGTTACTGCTGTTCCCGATATTTTCTGTTCACTGAATATTGCTAGTTGCCGGATCATTGGTGCATGGATTCGAAAATCATCAATTCCCACGTCCCACTTCCATACATACAAAACCTTGCCACTTCATGAGAATAAAATATTTCCTTTCACTAAAACTCAGGCCAATTGACAACGCCGTGGGAAATCAAAAGGCACAAAGCGAATACTATAGACTATAGTCTTATAGACTATAGTCTATAGTATTTGCACAAAGGCAGGTATTTGCCTTTTTGCTTTGTTGAAATATCTATCTCGAAAGATGTTGTACTGGTACTGACCAGCATCGTAGGCGAGCCGTTATTTCAAATAACATGTTATTTTAAATATCGATAACAGGTAACGACTGTGCATCTGTTCCAAAATACCTGTGAAGTATTTCGCCTCCGAGGTATGAGCAAAAACGGGACGGAAAACATGAAATTTTGCAATAATCTTGCGCCACCCTTGCACAAAACAACGATCATTTTTATATTTCCATAGATAACAGAAGACTGTATTTTTTCTACATAACCCCCCTTGACTTTAAAGCTGGATCCGCCACTGCACAGGTTACACTAAAGAAAATATCGGAGACGGTTGTTACTGCTGTTCCCGATATTTTCTGTTCATGATATATTGCTATTTACCGAATAATGGGTGGATTGGATGGATTCGAAAAATCAAAAGACAGGTATATATTTTCCCTTTCGCTTTGTTTAAATATCGAAATCCCAGATGTTGTACTGGTACTGAGACCAACATCGTAGGCGAGCTCTGTTATTTTAAATATCGATAACAGGTACCGACTGTTCCATATCGGTATCTGTTCCAAAATATCTGTGACAAGTATTTCGTGTCATCCCTACTAGGCAACCTGTATACCACTGTATACTTTAGGAACCTTGACCTCTGTGGAGCTCAGTTTGACAAAATAACGTCAAACACTGATTAGTTGTTAAAAATAAACTTTCTGTTAAGTGTTAAGAGTTCGGTTCATCATATCTCCCCTTCATTATCAGATTATTTATACGTAAATAAATTAATAGGATACTTACGATTTGAGGTTACGCTTAATGAATACTTGTCTTTATCTATGCTTAATGAGTCTAGCAACAGGAACTAGAGCAATGTTAGGATTTTGTGCAAATCTGTCTTTTCTGTTTAAAGAAAAACCATTTCTGGAAAGATATGCTGCGGCTGCAGACGCTGGATTTCGGGCAGTTGAAACTGGATTTCCCTTTGGGTTTTCCAAGGAGGACGTTGTGAAGGCTAAAATATCGGCTGGTATTGAACAAGTACTTATCAACTCTTTAACAGGTAAATATTTCACATGTTCATTATTCATTACGATTTCAGTATCGTTTTGTTGTAGGAGATGTAACCAAAGGAGAACTGGGATATGCTGCCGTTGAAGGTAAGAAGGATGAGTTCAGAAAATCTATCTTGACCACTATTGATTACGCTAAAGCTGTTGGAGCCAAAAAGTGAGTAACCTCGATTTGTTATAAAAAGTCCACTTCCTTTTTTTCCGCCTCCAAGCACGATGAACTTTTTGCTCTAAATCTGCGCCGTTAACAATGTGCTCACCATATATACAACCTTTATTAACGACTTTACTTAGTGGTGTTTTTCGAAAAAATGCGGCTTTAGACCCCTTTCCACTCATTGAAAGTTACTACTTAGCTACTTATTTTCTGTGATCTTATGGAAAAGCTGTTAATAAACATTTCATCTATAAGGTGGACGCATTTACGGCGCAGGCCAAGGCTTGATGTCCCTTCAATTTACCCATTTTTCACTTAAATAAATATTCTTTGCAGGATTCATATCATGTCTGGAGTCGTGCAAAATCCCACGAGTAAAAACGACCAAACTTTAGTAGAAAATCTAAAATTTGCTGCGGAACTGCTCCAACAAGAAAACATTTTAGGCGTGATTGAGCCAATAAACAATTATTCGATTCCAAACTATTATTTGAATTCCTATGAAAAGGCAATTGAAGTGATTAAAGCGGTCGACAGTGCATATTTGAAGCTGCAGTTGGATATTTTTCACTTGCAATTAATCAAAGGAGATATCACGCATACGATTGAAAAAGTGAAACCATATATTGGTCATATTCAAATCGCACAAGCTCCAGGCCGGAACGAACCTGATACACCTGGCGAAATAAATTATAATTATGTGCTCGATAAGATCCAGAAAGATGCAGGATATGCTGATTGGATTGGGCTGGAATATATTCCATTAAATGATACAGTTGAGGGGCTGAAATGGGTGAAAAATTATGGGTATAGTTTGTAAGCGTTGTTTTGTATCATTCTTCTTTACTTAAATAAAGATATTTGAATTTTATCAATAAATTTATGATTGATTCTGAATTTAAGATCGGTTTAGTTTCTGTAAAGCTTTGCGGAAAAGTTCAAGCGGGGCGTCATAGATGGCCCTAATGATATCGCGGTTAACAAATTTTGAATTTAATTTATATCACATTAAACTGTAACTGCCAGACTGATTCAGGCAATAAAAATGCGCTGAAGGAAAGTTTGAAACACGAAAAAATCACCATGGGAATCCCAGTATCACTTGGTAGCCTCTTTTATTATTTTGCATTTTTCTTGATTATTGCTCGCGTGAAATAAAAAGTGTAACACATTTGGGGATTGCGTAGTTAATCACAACAAACAAATACAGAACGAACATATGCGATAATTGCACTTTTTTGGAAATATTTGTGTTTTTATTTTAAGTATTAAATCAGGCACGTTCTTTAAGCGATACTCAACATACAGGAAGCACAATGGAGCCAGTTAATATGATTTCCAGGCCAAATAATTCTTAAATTCGTACGGGCGATTTTTTGAATGGCACAGCCGCCACTCGGATGTGTTTCTTAGTCCTAATTTGCAGCTAAGTTTTCATGCTTTAAAAAATGTTTTGGAGAAAGCCAAGTATAAAACAAATGGATTTTAATAATGTTAAGCTTGTTTCGTAGAAAAACATTAGCACTTTTCACTCTCGTTAGAGCGGAACTCGTCAGTTGTTAAAGGGTGCAATTCGTAACAATAACAGTTTTTTTAGTTTAAACGAAAATACCCAGACAGAACTAACTTGCAAAAACGGTTAAAATAAAATTAAAAATTAAAAAAAAAGCCGGGCAAAACAATTTTTACACAATACATCACAGTGAAAAGTAGTTACATTTCTGGTTCAAACAAGTTTAAAATTATATAATAAAATCGAATTAGTCATTGAGAAGGTTTCTAACGATGTTGCTAACGGCATACCTTCATTTACGGATTTTCAAAGATACTTGAGTTTTTAATGTTTATTTTATAATTGAGCCCCTTGTGGTGAAATGTGGAGGTTAAAAATAATGTTCAGAAATTCTTCAGGACCAGTTTAGCCATGAACATTTTTCTTTAAATTTCCAATCCCAGTACTTTCCGAGTAACTTAATACTTTATGTAGAAAAAACACTTCTGTTATCTATGAAATTAGAAAAATGATCGTCGTTTCGTGCAAGGGTGGCGCAAGATTATTGCAAAATTTCATGTTTTCCGTCCCGTTTTGC
>NW_026017110.1:58898419-58919012 GCF_020466585.1 Dendroctonus ponderosae | reverse complement strand
CCCCCCCCCCCTTGGATCCGCCCTTGCTGACGAAACACCACCCGGTATACGTAGATACACAATTGGATAATTTCAATAAAGCCCAAAAATACATGCGAAAAATGCCGAAGTAAATTCGTTAAAATTAACAGTCTTAGGTAAGTTCTATAAGATAGATATAGATATAGATAAGATAAGTAAGATTGAGGGTTGGGGCGCTTATTAATTTCCACACCCAATATTTGGGCGATAAAAAAAAATAGATACATTCGTTTGCGTGCGTCAGCTTAGTTTTAATATTTGAATATTGTGCCTATCAACAGTTTGAACACTAACTTTCGAAGAAAATTCACGTTCTCCATTTTAGTAGGCAAGGTATCAGGGTAAATTTAATTAATCAATTGAGGACCATTTACGCGAGAATTTCAAGTGATTCAATAAAACTTCTGCATAAGTAATTTCTCCTCTATGGTGTTTTTTCGGTCTTACTGAGTCTGTAATAGGTCCCTGTCAAATATTTCCTTCCCTGTTAAAAACTCTTCTTGTCCAAGACCATAACAAATACGGTCTTGTCTAAAAAAATTAAATTAATAGCCATTTGCTTCGAAGAAAGGCTAATTAAAGTCTCATCACCGACTCCAAGCCTTTGCTGCTTATTAAAACAACTAGATACAGTTATAACCATTAGTTAATAATCTCCACATTGCTCCCAGTTTGTATAATTGGCATGGTAAGTAAATAAACTCTAGGGTGCACTAATTAAATCGCAAATGACTGGTCTAGTTCGAATTCAAATGGTAAATTTTCCTGTGGGACACTTAGCCTGACTAAGTACATTAATAATCTCATATGACGGCCGTGCATCTACAACACATATTTGTTAGCTAGCATGTGCATGATACGTTTGTACATTGCTGAAAATTACTCTGCAAACTTGTTCGGGATATATATCTTTATGAGGGTGTCAGAGCTATGCTTTTGTTAAGGGTCGCAGTTCTGTGCATTTTGCGCAATTGCTGACTTATTGCCTACCAAATGTCCTAGTTCGCATGAGAAAAAAAACACTGAGCAACTAAAAAAAATAAATAATTTCCAAGTTCACAAAAAGTATACATGGTGCTTATAGTAGTGGTAGTGCCTTCTTCATCGATGATTTAGATCAGCAGCCCATTGCATCCCTTATCAGGTCAAATCTGCAGTGTTATTTGGCTTAGTGGTTTCACTAGCGCCAATGTGATCATTAGTTATACCATCGGTTTCCGTGTCTGCCGACTCTTCAAAGGTTAGTCCAAATAGACTACCCAAAAATGCCAGTCCTTTCTCGGCCGTCTCATTTACTACACTGAGCAAGTCTTCGTTGATGATTGCAGACTCATTCCTAAAACATTATTCGCCCTTTCATTATCCGGCGCATTCGGAGCTGCTTAATTAAACCAGAGCCACATCCTTTGAAGATTAACATGAGCTTTAATCGAGTGCATGCCATTACAATGAAAGACCAAACTGAGAAACGTCCGAAGTATTTTTTTAGTACGAAGAACACAAGCAAGGGCGCTCAAACTGTTCAATTCGTTAAAAATATTGCTGCTGTCTTTATTACCATTTATCCACATTTTCGGGCTATGCGTCTCTTCTCTTCCACAACACATCCGCCGTTTATTATCTTTGACATTTTATGATTGCGTATTTCAGAAAACCCAACAAGAAGGTTTGTTGCTTTTGCTATCATTTACAAGATGATAAAGCCCTGCTTGGCTGAGTAAGAAGTGGGAATAATTTATCCCATAATATCGTAATGGAGAATACCCGCGGATAAACAAAGTTCTGTTTAAGGTCGAAGCAATTTAAAGCACATTTGGGGTCAGTTAATTTTTGAGATGGTAACTGCGTTAGGTACTTACTGGTTTTGAGGGCCTTCGGTTAAATTTTCGACTAGCTGGGGCTCGGAAGCAGTGGCATTTCCTTCCTCGAGCTTCATCCCATCAGGACCCATGGTAAAACAGCCTATTTTAAAAGTGGCTGTAACCGCCTTCAATAACTTAGGCTCAAGAAGTAAACACCCTCTAAGACCCTCGTTGTGCGGTAACAAATTCGAAAACCGGGCACATATTCCGGCAATATCCGTCAGTAAGGACATGCATGTCGCATCGGGATTAGGTCCTTTCACCTCTTGGCTATGTAAAAGACTTTCACCGTATGAGACATTCAGTTTCAGTCCTTTTTCTTGGGAGATATACTTCATTTGCACACAACCTAATCAAGAATGGATAAAAACTGTCAGTGAATGGAATCGAGTTCTAGATTGAAAAAGAAGTTTGCGGTAGAATGGGGCAACTTTCAATGTGGATACATTTTGTACAATGCATTACCATGAGGCAAGAACATTCACGATGGAATAAAATACCTTAAGCACCTACAAGCATCGAACTTGTCCCGTCTAACAACGGTTTTCGATAATAGAATTTTTCTGGGTCAGATAAAAATTGCAAATTTCAAGCTTCAAAGCACCGCAGGACTTCACTTTTTCTGCTGATCAATATTGACTCCCACACGTAGCATCATTATTACTTTTAACGTAGTGAGAATTTATGTATATAGATGATGTATGGATCCGGTGGCGGAACTTGGGAAACTTGATTGATTCACTTTCTGACAGTGATTTCGCGTGATATATATTCGCCAAGTATGCTGATATTTCATAAGCTAATTAACCTATATTGTAGTAATTTAGTGGCACTTAACTACTGCTCGCAAATAATTACTAATTTCAAATTAGTTGAAAAATTGCCCTCGCTTTCCAGCCAATCCAGAAAATAATTTAAAATCGATTTCATTCTACAATGAGTCCTAGAAGTAAAGTCCAAATCATTTGAATTTCAGCGATGGTATTTTCGAAAAGGAGCTCAGATTCAGAAATTTTTATTTTTAGATCCGGTTTTTAATTTTTTTTGGGATTGAAGCACCTATTTTCTATTTAAATTTTTAATTCTCCATTGAATTCCAAATATGATTCAGGTTCTATACCTAGACTCAAAAGGACTTCCGAAATTTACGAGGTGAAAAATAGTTTTCGAAAATAACAAGATGCCTTCAAAATCGTCTTTAGGGCGATAAAAAAACAATAGTTTGCGTGCGTCAGCTTAGTTTTGCTTTTGCAGTTTTCAAAATGGGGAAAGTTAACGGAACGCGAAAAAACCGATATTGCTAAATTCAGAGATCTGCCTAAGTCTGGACGTTCTGCTCGAGATCAAAATGAACAACTCGACGTTTTACTTTCTGTGGTAGAAAATTCCGTTTTGGCAAAGTGGGGCCAATTTACATATGCGGAAATATGTTGATCGCCGAATAGCTGGAAGCACAAATATTATCCCTACAAAGTTATTCCAGTGCAAAAGGCAAAATAAGTTTTGCACGAAAAATATATGCAATCTAGATAACAATTTAGTAAAAAACATGGTTTTTTTTTCCGTAAACGCAGTCGACTCGACGTTCAGCTTGAATCCTTATGTGAACGGACAAAATTGTCCCTATTGGACAACAGAAAATTGGAATAAGAATAAGCTGCGTCCATTAAAAAAAAAAGTTGATGATTGTAACGTTTTTTGGACCAGGAATTCAGTTAGAAAAATACATTTACAAAGAAAAATTGACCGGTGGGAGCATTTTGCCGAAAAACAGTCCTCTGAATTTTGAACGAATTTAGACATTATTCTGAGACTCACTGTATATGCCAAAACTTTGCAAGCTGGTGAGATTTTTTAGGCGTTTAATGGCTCCTGATGTTTTTCGGAGATGGCTGTTGCGCCGAGTTACCAATATCTGAAGATGCAAGCCACTCCTGCTTGCGAAACGTCAGGAAGAAATTCCTTTCCACGGCGGCTTAAAAGCCCAAAAATTCCTCAGTTTTAAGCACGACCCCCGTAAACTTGATTCTTTTGCTATGCAGCCTATGCTCAACTTTTTGCTCTAAATGTCGAAACAAAGCCTTTTAATTACGCCATTAAATCCTGAGCGACGGAAAAATATCTAAACTAATATATTTAGTTAAATCTCAACTTCACTGTTAGGTTTAATTGGAAGAATCTTTTCCTTGCAAGTTCCGAACTTTAGCGTTCGATGAAAAGTTCCGTTTCGTTTACTTTTTGCTGGAAACTGTGCTTTTGGAAATAGTGAACTAACTCAATTTGTTCAGATCATTCTTTTAGCAAAATACGTTTTGAAAATACCGTACGGTGTTAATGGAAAACTGGCTAACTTCTTACCTGGACCTCCCAAATCGATGTAGGTCAAATTGAAGTCCACACAGCACATGCATGTTGCTTCTCGACATTCGCAAGTTCTTAAATTTTCATCTTCGCTTTCTCTACCTTCGGCATCTGGATCTGCCAGGAAGTAACCTGAATATCAAAGTTAGTCCTACTAAAGTTTCTCTACTCTTTAATATTTGCGCATACAATGGAAAATAATTGCACTGATTGTTGCCTGTTATTGATACTGACAGAATATTAGCTCGATATGGAAAATTGAACATTCTATCCTGACAAAGCCATATTTTCCATTTAATGCATTTTTTCGAGGTAAATTTGTTACAAAGCGGCAGGAAATTAGGCAAATATTTTTATTCGTGCCAAAATTCATGTTCCCAGTGGTTGGTGTCTCATGGAAATATTTTCCAGTATTTAAAATGAAACCAGGTGGATGGTTTCCAGTCCAGTTGGTAAATTTTTGAAATTTTCGTTGTTATTGAAAACGGCGATCGCTTTCCAAATTGGTGAATTATTGCCAACAAAGGGTACAGTAAGGTAAAAATAAGTGTAATTTTGAATTTCCTGCAAAAATCTCAGCCTGTTTGCATTCCACACTGATTCTGCATAATGGAAATGAGCTAATTTGTGGTCGGAAACTAGCCTTTTGGATTAGCTCGGATCTCATTAAAATAACCATTGTTATTAACTAGTTGGTATTTATCGATAGCTTGGCTATTCCGTAATTACTGATTTACTCCTGTTTGCACTAAATCAATTTAAACAGCGCCGCTCGCAATAATAGCTACGGGTAAATGACAGCAATGAGGAAACAGTTTCCTTTGCCGTCTATGTACAGTATTTGAGCTCCCCATTCACCTGTTAGTCCTTTGTGATTTGTTATATTGCAGGTCGGCAGACAAAATCAATTTTAACTTAACCAGTTTTTAATTTCCGCTACATAAACAGTGAATAATTATCACATATGCCTTTTTCCAATGAGCAAATGTTGAACCTGAATTGCAAACAGCTAATTATCGTTGTAATAAGTAGGTGTGAACAAATGCCGTTAATCCAAAGAGACATATTTCAAAGTCCTAAAGTTATAATTTATGTAAGTTAAAGCATTAATAAGGGAACGGAAACTCACCGAATATGTCCGCAGCCGAAGACAAATGTGGCATGCCAAATGAAAAGGCCGCAACAAGAAGAAAGAGCACGCACGCCCGCATGTTTCACTAAATTTCTGATGATTAGGTTTGCATTGGAATATCGGTTTTAAACGAATTGAAAGCTCGTCGCCACTTTTAATATGCGACACACGCTTTTCACAACTCTTTGCTTCGGTTCTTCTCTTTGGCGACGGTTAGGTTGCCAACCATGCCTCGAAAAATGTTTTCCTCAGTGTCTTTAACCGCTTTGCAGGTCACTGGGTCACCCGAATCTTTCTTCGTCCTTTACTTTATGCTGCCTTCACCTTGCACTTTAATCGACCAAACCACTGTGAAATGTATACTTTAAACTGTAATTTGGATTTCAAGAGTGGGCTTCTGAAATTTTTTGATGGTTTTGTTGGAGTGTATTACTTCGTTTTTACAATTATCCAGAGTCACTTTTCTCATGCCCTGCAACTGCAAGACTAGACACTCATTAAATTGACTGGATTATTAGCAAAATTGCCCCAGTTTTATTTAGCCAATTAGTCAGTTTTAATTGTCGGGCCACATCTACGAACTCCTGACCACCGCTTTCCATTCACAAAAAAGCCGACCCGTCTGACTTCCTAATCATTTTCACTTTCTATTTTCACTAATGCAAAATGTTTGTTTCTCTTATTATCTGTAGTTTAGGTTTAGACATTAGTGCACGATTTTTTCGATTAACAACGTTAGTTAATTAGCGCATTAAATTCGAGAAAATCCATTTCAACAGTGCCTTACGATTTTTGTTCATATTTGCGGAAAAATTGAGGGTAATATAAATTTCAAACTTGCGGACGTCGACAAAAAAATTGAACGAACTACTGAAAAGTCCCCCGATTTCCAACACGTAAAATGTTGCTGAAACAATCCTGGAAACAAGAGCGTTCAACCGAACTGTTCCCTGTAAACCATAAATTACATGTTTTTAAGGTGTCAGAATAGTTCTACTCTCTCTTTATATATGTCGAGAACTATATATTATTGCAGCCAAGCAGCTGGATATACTCTTCGTTACTTTAATCATTTAGCTGGAAAATAACTTTGGAAGAAGTTACTTTATATGGAGACATGCAATGACATCTGTAATACAAAACACTCTCTTCCGAGAAGACTCTGATAACTTGTTGCCCGGATTTGCAGGAAAAATGGGATAAGCCATGTGCTTTTTTTGGGCTACAAGCAAGATTTATGATTTGGTTAGTTCGGCCGTCTGGTTTTTAACTTGACAGATAATTGGAAAAATTGATCAGAAATCCAAGTTCGAACTGACGGTAAAGGTGAAAAGTATTTAAATTCGATTGAACAGCAATATTATTTCGGCATTCCAAGATAGTGGTAGATATTTGGCAAATAAAATATAAGATAAATGGTGAAAAGGGCAAAGAACGCAAATTTATAACGCTGTATAAAAAAGCTGCAGGCGTCGTTTTCTACACCTGAAAACATCATTTACCATTTCTGGTGTTCTAGCTAAAAGCATTTTGAGTACTAATCTTGAAAATTCTAATTATTCTTCTTTGCTTTGCTTGCCTTATTCGGCTGCCTGTTAAAAAAATGAAACTATATTTTAGCTCATCCTATTTCGAAGGGGCGTAAATCCTTTATCGTTAGGACATTGAAACATATTATTAATGCGTTTACGGGATCCAGGTAAATATTTTCCACGCCCCATCACTGTTGATTAAGGCGGTCATTTTAACAAACCGCATTCGTCCAATTTCCAATCAATAAAAACATAAATTCAGTTTTGGCTACTCTATTACCTCGCTTTTTTTGGAAAGCTGTTACGTGAAAGCCAAATTAGATTTGGAAAAATCACGAGTCCAGGCTTGATACGTGTTACAAAAATTTCCTTGTGAAAATATCATTGAAAATGTCCACTTTATTAAAGAAATTTTCTGTTCTGCCTTCTGTTTGCACAGCTACAAAACCGTATCGAAAATTTAGCAAATTTAATAAGATAAATTTTGCCAGGAACGTGCCTTGACCTCTTTGAGTGGATATGTTTGGGAACTAGGTGCAGAACAGAAGCTGAGTAGAGGGCAGTTTGCAATAATTAGATTTTCTGGAGCTTAAATGGAGTTAACAACAGTGACCAGGAATCTTAAAGCGGATGTTGCAACCAGTTGAATTCGATATTGAAGATTAAAAAGCACGTGTTGTCTGCCAATGAAATGGGTTTCAACATTTCGGCTTTCTCCTTCTCAGGTTTAACATTCCGTGAGTTCTTTCACCAAAATGTTTATGTTTGGTACCACCAGCACGTATTTGATATGCTCTGTACCGGATAGGTTTTGTACAACCCAAACAGTCGGTTGACCGACATTTGTGACCCCTCCTTTCTTCATGCCTTCCTCGCAAGTAGTTCCGAAGAAGAATCGTGTATCAAGAACTATTTCAATCAGACTTTTACAGTTTTTGTTCAAGTGCACACTGGCCTCATAGCAATTTTTTTTAAATCGGATTTTATCTATTGTGTCTGAAAGGTAAGTGCAGTGAGAAATTTAATGCGAATCTGGCATACAATGGATATTTAATTCGTGGACCTAAATATGCCTTGGTGAAACTTCAATTAAAAAGTGTGATGATCCCGGTAGAGTGTTGATTTTTGTGTGCGTTTTGCTTTGTGTATTTGGTGGAACTCCAAATCGCCGATTAATCAGATACATTTTTTATTCCGTTTTCACTTACCCTTTATTCAATTTCTGCTTCCTCCTTAGTGCACAGGAAGCAGCCCCGACTTAGGTCCCCATTTTTTTCATTATCATTTTCACCCCTTTAAACGCCTTTAGAATCAGCGCTACGAAAAAAGTAATATTTATCAATAGCGCCTATCATGCGACACCCAGGGGATATAAAATCTTTTCACCAGCATCTCGTTTTCAACTTTTTTGCGTAAATTTACTGACTTAAAATTCAATTCGGAGGTGATACTACTTTAAATAACAACAGAGTATTCAATTTAAATGCCCTGCCGGCTATAACGGTTTATTTGTGGCTTCACGTTGTATACAGGGTGTTTTCTGATATCGTTCCAAAATTTTTAAAATGTGTGTAGATTATAATTTTAAATTGGGTTTGTTTGACGAAAACAATGGATTTTGAAATTTTGCTTAATTTATGAAAAGGGGTTTTGCGGGCTTACTTGATACTGGTCAGTTTCTCAGCGAACGACCTCTGAAGATGCAAGTCGTTCATGCTTGCGAAAAAGTGATTAGATTTAGTATTTGTATATTGAGTATTTTTTCTTGAAATACCATTAAGAACAAGCAAATTTGCTAACGTGGAAAAGTCTGAGTTCATTTATTTCATTTACAAGCATCAGCTGGACAAACAAAAATCCTTACATAAAAATACAAATAAAAATATGCATTGGAAAATCCCCATGGAAATTACTTTTTAAGCAAACCGATAACACATTCTCTAATTAAGACAATTTTTCATTGCTTAATTAGTGGTTATCAGCTCTTCAGATTTACGTTAAAACGCATTAGTTCACACCGTTAAATATTAGATTTGATTAGCGAAATAACAAGTAAATATTGTAAATTGTAAATAGACAATTTAGAGAACAGAGCAAATGCCTTTGTATGCCCTCGGTAGGGAAAATTGAATAGTAAACTGTTTGTATTACATTATGGGCGATTCAATATTGGCCAATTAATATATTTTATGATTTTATTTGAAATTGGAAATGTGCACAGTTTACCCTATTACCGAAATCGAATTGAAGCGTTTGTTTTTGAATTTTAAATGAAAATTTAGCGAATAAATTACAACAAAATCGCAATTCTATGAATTTCTCGGTTCATGTATTTTGAACATACAGCATCCGAAACTTTCTCTTCCAAAAGCCTTGAACTTAATAGCAGATCAAATTCGTTGAAGAGCGCGCCTAAAAGAAAGTTTTTCATATGTTTGCATGCAGTGCTGGTAAATGAAGGAAAACGAGTGTAAATAAATTCTGAAGACTTTAATTGCCGTTAATTACAGCATGAAAACAAAAATAATCACTGAACACTATTCAGTGCACGTAAATTTGCCTATTGAGTTTAGTTTGTATAGCTGTCAGGCAATTTCTCTTAAACTTCCACTCTAAATGAATCGAGTACAGGTTTCTGTGCATGTTTCCTCATGCTGAATAGTCCATGTTAACCCTGTTTTCATTTCCAGTTTACTTTCGAATAAATAACTTTGGAAACAATTCCTCACTTTCGCACGTCCTAATTGATGATAATTATATTAATTAATATTAGTGCAATGAGCACTCAATTTTAATTTGAATTTGCGCTATGATAATTGCTTTTCACGACTTTAATTAGCTGCAGAACTGAAACGCAAACGTGTAATGAAACTTGTGTATTAGGCCGATATATAATTCAATCCTCTACGACTTTCCTGTTATTTTGCAGTTTTGGAGCACTTAATATTCGGTAACTATTTAAAACCTGAAGTGAGTTTTTCTAAATGATTTGTTTTTGTTGCAATTTTTGATTAGACCCAAGAGTCTGGTATAACATGCGGAATAAAATTGCGCTATTGCTTCTCAATCCAACGTCTACAATCGTGTACAATAATGGAGGAAGTTTAGAACAGTGTCTCAATTAATTATTAATTTTTATTTGAATATTCCACAACAGATGTAAATTATTGTTGTTATCTTGTTTTAACAAGCTAAGTATCAGCTAACTCACAATTAGAATATCACTGTCTAATTTGAGCAAGAATTCCGATAAACCCAAGCTGCTTCTTGGAGAAAACATAATTTCTTGAATAAATAACATGGCTGCAACAATTTTCAATGGGGGATTGAGACGCAGAACGGAAGGGTGAACATTCAGATTGGAAGACATCTCTGATTTAAATAATGTGAACGCGTCAGATTTAATTCATTCATATTTGCTTCAGAAAATTATAATTAAACAACCCAAAATCTGTGCATAAGTAATTTTGGAAAAAACCTGCTTTTTTCGTTGTAAATCTAAAGGCTTTTTGTGGAAGCAATATGCATTTCCGTCGAATCAGGCTGTCATGCTGAACGAAAAACTTTACGCCCTTTTTGATTTAAAAGGTGTAATTTTGAAAATACCTCAAACGAATCTCGTTCATTGCAAATTGCGTAATGTGGCTGGGCGACTAGAATTTCGTGATTTCTTGTGATTTATAGTGACAGATAATGTTGAACACTAAGCGCTCTAAAAGCCGAATGGTCGCAGGTATAAATCACGATGACTAAATAACAATCTCATCGAATCATTGCAATGGCATCAAAACCAAAAACGGTATTGTGTAAATCTTCGTCTAAAGAACAATTCAAATGATAAAAGTTGACTTTGACTAAGACCAATGACAAAAGGTTAAAAGTTTTGTCGAATAAATCAGCCCTTCCCATAACAAAGCCAACCGAACTTACCAAAAGCATCTTTATTGGTCGTCCGGCTTAGCGAAAAATAATTATGCGCACATATTTTAATATGAAAAAATTCGAGGATTTTAAGGGTGGCAGGAAAGAATCCTTTAACAGCATTTTGGAATGTTTGTTAAATCGGTCTTCTGGTATTCTGAAACCAGAAAATTGGAGCTCTCAATGCTGTTAAGAACATTTAAGCACTTTTTGGACTTATTTGATGAAAAACTGTTGCCGTTCTGCATTGAAGGGAAGCGATATTTCCAGTTTAAAATATGCTCAAAGTATGAGTTTGGGGCAATTTGTCTGATTTCCCAATTTGCCCGTTTCTAGTTCACTGAATTTCGGTGATTTTGAAAGTTCCTTAAAGCCGTGAATTACGATGTTCTTACACTGACGTACATTTCTAATCTCCCCTTTTCAAATATTGGTAATTCGATAACTGATATGCCAATATTACAGTAGTTTGACTTCCACATATCCTATAAATTTTATAAAGCAAGTGGCGTATTTTTTTCCAGTATAAAAATTGAATTGTAATTGTTTAGACATGGCAAGGCCGAAACGTGCCGTAATAACTTCCGAAGTTCTAAGAGACAAATTCCTCAAGAGAACTTCACAAAATTACTTTTAGCACTAACTCGTTACCAACTAGGTTCGTGCTGCGTCGCAGAAGTCAAAAGCTTACGTTACACAAAAATATATTTCGATATATCATAATTATCAGTTTGGAGAGCTGAAACGAAAGCATTGGATGGAGTGAGCAATATTTTCCGGTGCGCAAAACTTTTGCTATATTGTAAGAACATTTGAATGGTACGAATGCATTGCAAGAGGAATTGGAACACAAATGTTCTCGCAGCCATTTGCATTAATTTTTTTTCTTACATATATATATAAATAATCTTTATTTCCTACAGAAAAAGGCTATCGACCCAATTTTTTCTTTTAAATTTTCAATTTTTTTTTTATTAAATGAAAAATGTGGATTTGAATACAGTATTCGCGGATGTGAGTCAGGGAAGTCACAGCCGCTGCTACGGGATTTATGTAAATAAATTCAGATGATTTTGAGAAAATTTCCGCGGTTCATCAACATTTTTTCGAGTAGTAATTGGAATACTTATTAAGTATTCACCAAAGCGGTGCTTTCAGATCATCGATTGATTTGGTCTAAAACATTTTCACCTAAGGAAGCTCATAGGGTTTGTTTGTGAGTAAACTGGTGTGTTTTTCGAGGTTTTACGCCGCCGTGGAAAATAATTTCTTACGAAACGCCAGGAAGATTTTTTTCCACAGCGGATTAATAGCACCAGTTTCAAAGTTTTGCATCGGCTCCTATTTATGCTCTGTTTCCTATCAATTGTCAATTTAGTTCGAATACCACATACTTCGTACGCCGATGGCAATAACACGTCTTTTTCATTTGCAGGTGGCCTGCTTGTGAATCAGGATCGGAGAGAGGAGTTTAAATTTCCTTCAGGTCTACGTCAGCAGCGCTTTCAGACCCGGGCTATCAAACATGAAACTGTCTTTTATCTTTGAACTGCTTTTGGTTTTTGTTCTAATAGCTTTCGCAGCCTCCGCTGTTATAGGTAAGATTGCTTTATCAAAAGTGAACTACTCATTTAACTTTCCGCAATTTTCAACTCTCTCTTTGTCTATGGTATCTTTAATAACGGAAATTGCAGATAGATTTTCTTCAACTATACGCTAAAGTAAATTTCTCATCTAAAATACAATTGGCTCTAGGTTTTGCGCTCAGTAATTGACAAAATTCGTTATTTACTCTTTTTGATGGTTCGCCTAACTCTATGAGCTTCAACAGGACAAGCATTGAACCGAGATTTGCAGGTGAAATAAAAATAGAAGCGCACCTGGAATTTATAACGTCTATTGCTTCAAATCTTGTCCTAGATCAGCTGTTATATGCGTACATAGTTAATTATTGATTTCTATCGCAAAAAATAATCTATTGGCCAAAAATAAAAAACCAAGCAACGTTAAAATACAATATTTATAGGAATTTTTTTAGATGAAATTATTTAATACACATTCTTCCAAATTCCTTAAAAATGATTCATATCATCACAGTTTTGCTTCGTCAATAGGAACAATTAAAATTCATTCACGGGCTTCGAGAAGAGCGTAAGTATGGACTATTTACATATCACATTCGAAAACATTTACAAAATTTTTTAATTTTTTGGTGTGAAATTTTAAGAAACTATCAAATATAGTACGCATTTGGTCTCACATATACACATATTTTGATGTTAGCGAGCCAGGAATCGAGCCGCATTTTTTGCTGAAAATAAATAGGCCAGTTTCCACCATTTCAAAAATGTGTAGAATAAATTATCAGAGGCTCAAATTTGTCCATTTTAGTGAGGAAAAATAGAAAGCGATTTCACAATGATTTCCGCCATGCCAGTTGATTGATGTTACTTTGTAGCTTCAATGGCCAGAGGGAATCACATTAAAATATCGAAAATATTCAATGTAATCTAAAATACGTTTTGTGAAAAGTAACTACAGTATTTTCGGTTTAGAATTACGCATCCAATAGGTAAATTTTATTTCTAGTCTACAAAGTATAATAACGTATTCTCGGATCATCTTATTAAGCCCTAGTTTCCAAGTAATTAAGTCTAGATTTCCAGGACAAATTGTAATGCCGTACATTAAAATGATAAACTTGAATAATTTTAGCAAGAAATAGCGAAAATAAAAATAGGGTAGTCTTATCGGCAACTATAGTTTTGTTTTAATAGGTCTCGCGGCGTCTAACATAATAGATGAGATAAAATTTTAGCACCCACCCCGGCAAATCATTATCGTCGATATATAGTTACGTTATTGGCAATTTATCTATGGAACAGAAAGATAGGAAGCCAATTGAACAATATCCTTGAAGATTTTATTAAGGAGATATTGGTTTATCGATGATACATCAAAAAAATTGGTTTAACATTTCTCCTCTACCCTTTACGAAGGAAGCAAAATTTAATAGTTGTTGCATGTTTAACGACCCTATTTTTGAATCAACTAACAATCTTCTTTTGTGTAATAAGAAACTTGTATTTAAAGTTCGCTTAAGATTTACTGTCATAATCACCGCGGTAAATTTAATTTGGAAACGTAGATATATATTTTTCAAGTCAAATAATAAGATTTAATCATCTTACAGCAAAGTTGCTGCTTATTTACAAAGCAAATCGGGAGAAGTAATTTCTAAAAAAACTACTGCAGTCTCATTTTTAAGAACACAATAATATTTTCCCTGCCTAGCGACTACTACTAAATATTTCATAATTACTGCCTCATTCTAGGAAAAAATCCCTTCTGAACATCACGTATATTATTTCGAGCTGTTCTAATGAAACAACATGTACATAATTCCATTTTCATCAAATAGGCGTGAAGAATTAACCCATGAAATTAATTATTATTAAAATTGGACCAATTATAATTATAATTTATCGATGGTCATTTTTTGCGGCCAATTTAAAGCCAGATTCAAATTGGTAATTAAGCAACAGATATCAATAAGCATAAATGTAAAAGTGGCCCAATATTTTACCAAATACAAGCGGCAGCTTTGAGCTAAATGTGCCCATATGTTTGGGGAACTAGATTGCATGCACTTGAAATTGAAACGGAAAAGAGATGTGAAACGTGGAACAGCCGTGAAATAAGAGTTTTCTTTTCCTGAGTTTATATTTTTAGAGTAACGAATTTTCACTGGCTTTGGGGGGCGAGCGGTGCATTCAAACATTTTGGGTAGATAATGTATCAGGAACATTTTTCCTTGTGTGAAGAAATCGATTTTAAATTACATAAAACGAGTCGAATCCTATTACTATCAAACTGAAATCCAATCCAAAACGGAAAACGTAATTATAACTATTTTGTTTACTGTTTCGATTGGAGTTATCAAATTCCATGGATGTATCAGGTTCCAATATCCAGGGAATTCTTAAAGAGATGCGCTCAGGTAATTACTTCGGAACGAACCTACTTTTCAGTAATTTCCCCGTAGGTTTCACGTGATGAGAGTTCAATTCAAACTGATAAAATCGCCGACGTCCTGTAAAGAATTTAAATTTCGGTTTAAAAACTGTAATTTTTAATGCCTGCAGTTGCCACAGATTGGTCATTGTTTTAAATAAATGTCCCATAATATCCGGTTTAATTAGATCATTTTTCCACTTGAAGACTTCTCTTAACGAATATCATTATGGATATGTCGCCCTCTAGCAATTAAGTTGAACGATCAGTGTTATCCAGAACGTTTGAAACTTTTGTTTCATTTCAGATAAAAATCATTTGAGAAAATTCAGAAAAGGTGCAATAACAAAGAAAAATGGCAAAGTCGGCAATAAGAGACAAGAATCACCGGCGAATAGATATTGCAGTTGTTCCACTAAGCTTTGTAATTGTTGCCGGGAGTTTAACTTGCCAGTAGTGGCTTTGAGAGGGCCAGGTTGCGCCACCTTGCAATATCTTAATGGAGATCGACTCGCTATTTCCATGAGTTTTGGAGAACGAGTCCTCACTAATACGACTGTGTCAAGTACGATTGTTTACAAGTTTATTTGCTATTGTGTAAAATCCTCTAATGCTTTAGGTAGGAGGCCAGATCCCATATGTATGCCACTACCAGGAGGAGTAACCAAATTTTGCGGACGGGTCTACAACATTGGACGAAAGGCAGAAAACTTTAACGCCTGTTTAGGCCTGGAGCTACGATCAGCTAATGACATTGAAGCGGCAATGAGAGTGTCTTGCTTCAGATTCGGCCCAGAAGGCTTGAAACTTGAGCCTCCACAACCACTTCCAGTAATCGAAGAAGATGATGATGATGACGATGATGACGATGATGATGACGACGATGACGATGACTTTGACTTTGATGATGACGATGACGACGACGATGATGATGACGACGACGATGATGACGCAGAGAACGACGTTGACTCAGGCGACTACGAAACTTTCAGCGTATTGGATGACGACTTTATTGGAGGTTACTTCCAAGGCGGAGCATCATCATCTAGTAAGCATCTTTAAATAGTTGAAATTTAAAAATATTTGTGCAATACTTTTTCAGGCAACAAAAGGCGGAGAACCTCAACAACCACCAAAGCCCCTGTAAAGCGCCGCTATACCAGACGTCCTGCAGTAGCAACTAAACCCACAAAGAAAAGAGTCTCTGCTCAGAAACCCAAACCTACTAGTGAAGTCAAACCAACGTCCTCTAAACTATCTGCCTCAGACTCTACTACTCAGATGTCCACTACTTCAGTAATGGCAGTAGAAGCGGCTTCCAACGAAACTTTGATGCTTGCGATGGATGCAAGTGATAATTCTACAAAATCCGTTTCAACAAACACGACAACTGATGATGCCGCTTCGGATGTGTCGCCCACATTAGGATCAGGACCATCCACAGATATGCCAATAGATACCACAACCGTCACGACTTTACCTACCGATGCTTTGGAAACGACGACTCAAGTAACGACTACTGAGGAACCTGAAGATGACCCGCTTGCAGAAGCAGTGGAAGATGTAATCAATGATGATGAAAGCGGAGAGAACAGCACAGAAAGCGGGGAAGATAGTGACGAGGACAGCGACGAGGACAGTGACGAGTCTGACGAAAAACCTTCGGGGGTAACAAAAACATCAAATACCACGCAGAAGAACGACGACGAGGATAAGGAAGGCAAAGATGTGTTTGATGATATAGCTGATGGTGTCGCGGAGACTTTCGGGGCGGCTGACGATGATGACGATGATGATGATGATGATGAGAATGAGAACGATGATGACGATGAGTTGTTCAGAAGTTTTAAATCTGCATCAAACAATGCAAGGCAAAGTCGCGTTATGAAGATAAATTAAAAACCTTTTGAATACTGTCAAGATCTAGTCTGCATTTGCACTGTTATTTATTTATTTATTTATTTATTTGACTAATTAAAATAAAAATGCAACAAGTCGGCTTTGAGTAATATGATAAATTTATGTAGTTGTATTGCTGTTAAATTATTTATTTATTTATTGATGTTTTGTTTGAAGGAAATATGTTGTAAATAAACCTATATGAAACATAGAAATTTTTGTTTTTTTTTTAATTAAAATTGCTAAGATGAAAGCAAAGGCTAAAACTTTGCGGAGAACAGATTTAATGAGCCACATACATGCATATTTTAGTGGATGTTTTGTTTTTGTCTAAAGCCGGACTAGAAGTTTGTGTTGTTGATGACGTAGTTGTTATGTGGGTTTTGCATAATGGCTTCAATTAAACAAAAATAGGTTATTGGGTAATGTACCAACATTGTTTCTACAGGCGGGAGTTCGAATTATTGATCATCTGCAGGCAATGTGATAAGGAGAAAGCATAAATAACCAGAAAGGAAAGAAGGTGGTACAAAAGAAGAGCCGCTCATTATTCTTTCCGAACCGTATTTAGTTTACACTGGGGTTTCACTTTACTTCATATATTATTATAAGATGAGAACGTGCCAGGTGCCAGTTTTTGTGCTAATCGGATTTACGGTTATAAATGAAATAAAATCAGGTAAATACCTACTATGCTTTTATAACGCGCTGTGACATACATTTAATTTTTCGCTGAAAGCCTTGCATTTATGGTTTTTTGAGAAACTTGCTACCAGTCAGAATTTATATTTTGCGCCTATAAATTGAAAAATTCAGTTATGCGCCCAAAAATTGAAGAAAGTATTGAATTCAGCTCGAATTTAGAAAACAACAATACAGCTTTTATATCCGATCGAGAATTAAACGTTTATATAGGGTGCAATGATATTGAAGTACAAAACGTCACTTAAGCTTTTGATTTTGCTAAGACAAGTTCTATATCATTGTTCAATCAAGCTCTGCTTGAGACTGAACTGAGTTCTAAATTGTGCTGAAATTTCTAAGGGCTGATCAAACGTTTGCTGGTTCCGAAACTATGCTGTCACGATCATAAGATATTATAGATTCTTGCATGAGTATGCTGAAGTTCGGATGACAAATTCTATGCACTGGCATCGCTTATGTGTTTACTATGAATTCATGAACGGCTCGCACAGCGTATAACCCAAACTTTTAATAGCTACTTGTTCGATAGCTTACAGCCTTTGTCTTTGTTCTTGGGCATATTCATCACTTTACTCGCATATCTATCTAACTTCTTAAAGGAGCTTCTAGCGTATTTCCATTAGTGTTAGCCTGCTCATTATACTTTCAAGTGGGCCAGGTCTTCATTGTTTTATTTATGGAATGTGGTTCTCCATTGTTCGAAAGGAAAATTTTGAATGTTTCTAATCCGTTGAGTACATTTAAATCAAATCAAATCTCATAGCTGTTAAGAATTGAATTATTGAAAAATGTATATATAGGCTTTCTGATGCGTTGCTGTTTTCAGGAGTATTGCGTGTTTATGTGATCTTCTTAGGCCCAACTTAAAATGGGAAAATAAAAATTTGAAATTTTTCGCTCTTAAGAGACTTTTTCGACTGGACTTTAAGGCATTCATAATGTGTTCTATAAAGGGTTCTATTTCTGCCTGGGTCTCAGAAATTCTTTGATCAGGTCGTTCTCGGGTCAAAATGACTCTTATTTTCCAACTTTCCCCAAAGAAACAACTCTGTAGGTGTTAGATCCGGTGATCGTGGTGGTTTAACTTATTATGCGATGGAAAAATGCATAGTATATTATTTTAAGAATATCAGCTTGCACATACTTTAACATTCTATATAATATATAAACTGCTCAACCAAATCAACGTGTCAACACTGACAAATTTGATATTCTCATTGTTGCTAGCGATTCTATTTCGATTTGAAGCGTTATTTAGGGCAATTATTTTTTCGGCTAGTGCGTGATTTTGAACAACGTAGTGCTTCAGATATATTTTCTACAGTGGCACATGAAACAATAATGCAAAATTGGTGAAAGTTTCGAATGCTCTCAGTTGGACAAAAAAGCGTTTTTTGGTATTTCAACACCACAGGCATTCAGATAGACATCATGTCTCGAAAAAGGTTTTCGATTTTTTTTGAAAAGGTCAATTCTTGGTATAGCAGTGTTTGTTTTTCTTTAGAAGCGATTAGCAAAATCTAAAGCCCTAGTTGAAGTTAAAAGTTCACAGTCAACTTCGGTTCTGATTAAGGTAATTTTTTATGCAACTCTGTGATCGAAGTTTGGTCTTAAATTGCCTATGAAGTTTTGGCTTCAACATGAGCTCTAGATCGTGACACTCGGACCAAAAAGTTGATTTTTGAGATAATCCTGTAAATAGAAGAAAGTGCCAAAAAGATAAAAAACCGATTCCAGCTATTTAGTTCATCTTTAAACTTGGTGTTGGGACACAAAGAAGCACTTTTTCGTCCAAACGTTGAGAAATTTTGCACTTTTCCATTTGCCCTGTAGATAGTATTTATTTTAGATCCCTAACTTTTATTAAATATCTGATTCACAAAAATAAAATTGGGCAGGATAACGCTTCAAACAGAAACCAAATCGCTCTAATGAGCATTTAGCCACTTCCAAAGTTATGACAAATTTGGCAGCGTGTTCTATATAAGAAGAATGGGTTTCGGTACGACAACGTTTTTACATGACCCCGTAGATTTATTCTGAAAATGGCAAATTAGTCAGCAATCATTATAAATACGCTTTTGCATAAAACATTTTTCTGTATCGCATTTAAATAAGAAAATATAGGGTACTTTTTAACCAAACATTTATTTAGAAAATCTAGGGTCATTTCAGACATTTTTTAGAGTTTCCTCTGTAACTGTTAAACTCGCAAACTTTTTCAAATTTTGAATTTACCATTTTAAGTTTGACCTAAAAAGATCACATCAGATATATGGTACTTTTTTGATTGCATAGCAGTAAAAGGGTCGAAAATCGGAAACCCCGTACACGATTTTCGCAGATAAAATGATCCAAGATGACTTCTTTGGTGAAGCGGGGTTATTATCAGTTGACATGCCAATAAAAAGCTCCTTGAGTGTAAAAAGTACATAGTGCTCCAGAACGTGACAATTTAACATAAAATCCTTTACTTGCACGATAAAATTTCAGTTTCAGGGCAAAATGTATCTGAGACCCCTCCGATATCGGCTGTGTCAAGCCCTGTTCCCATCTTATCTACGACAACCCGAAAGCCGGTGCTCCCGTCTTTTCGATTACCTTGCTCTTGCTTCCAGGGGCAATGCGGATGCTGCACCGGTTATATCCTGGATAGGTTAAACCAAAAAGCTTGCATGAACATGACCTATGAACCCGAGGAATTCGCTGTCCATGCAGTCATGTCTTTAAATGGAGTTCCGTTTTACAGAAATACGATTTCAGGTAAGCCGCTGAAAACCGATACGATATAACCCATTATCCCATCAAAACTTTATTCAAACTCTTTTATAGCTATAACAACTTTGCGCTTCACTTTTCCAGTTGATAGTTTCATAGCACCCGTTCTTGTTTCATAGAACATTCTAATTTATTAAATTATTCCAGACTTATTATTTGCATTGCCAATCTACAGTCCACTGGCCTCTGCTATAAAACTATCATTTTTTTAAATATGAAAAACTTCTCGGAAAATGCTACAGAAGATCCTAAATATTTAACGATCTGATGCACTCTCGATATTGATACCATTTCACTTTTTCAAAGATGTTTTGCAATAAACAACAATTAATTTTTTACAAACTTCTTTTTGGGTATTTCGCCTCAAA
>NW_026017110.1:58888237-58897871 GCF_020466585.1 Dendroctonus ponderosae | reverse complement strand
TTTATCAATCTGTAATAAAAGACGTGAGGAAATTCTGTCTTTTTTAAAGACGAAAATTTTTGAGGCGAAATACCCAAAAAGAAGTTTGTAAAAAAGTGAATCCTCCTCAACAATATAGAACTTATCAACAATTAATTTGCTCTGAAACAAACTATTCCAGGATAGAGTTTAAATAATTTAGTAATTGTGATGCGCTAAAATGATGAAATACTTTATGTATCTCACCGGCTTTAGCGAATATACATTTTAGGTATTGAAAGTTTCGATATCATGCAGAAAACTCATTATAATGATGTATAACTTTCTATAAACTTATCTGTATAAACTTATATACGAGATCAGAATTATGGTGGCGTATTATGTTAACGTAGTTCCATCAAGTTGAAAACTAGTCTATTAAAAGTTTACTATACTTTCTATTAGCAGGTAATAAATCATATTGTTTAGGTTAATCAGGAATATTTTCAAAAATGGAAATAACGGCGGGTGAAAACCTCAAATAAAACATCTAGGCATAAACCTGCTTGATGAAATTGTATTTATGTTCCTATGCAACAAGGAAAATTTCTCGTAAATCCCTTTTCTTTCAAAATACAGATTTTAGATCTCGCAATTTGTCTTCTGAAAATTCTAAATAATGCATGCACGTGTGTACATCTCGCTGAGATAGACTGAGGTACTTTTAAAATAAAACTTACTATTAATTTTAGGCGCTGCCTTCGAATGGACAAAGTCTTGCAATTTTTAGTGTCTCCTTAAGCTAAATCCTGCTCTGTGGTCCAACTAGCTTTTCTTATCTTAATGTAAATTTATGAAAGATCGGAAATGGGCTTTATTATTTTATTAGTGGGTTGAGCTTAAAAGCACTAAGAATCGAGCGGTTTTACCTTTTTACTTTTAGGAATGCGCTTTCTGCATTAGATGACAAATATTCTAATAGAACTTTGCCTGAAAAAGACACTTAAAATCTTCAAATATCTCCGAATAGAATTCTTAATCCATAAATTTTGCCCGGGGCGCAAATAACCGAATTGAGTCATATATTAAAATTTTTCAAAACAGTTGAATTGGAATCGGTATGAACGAAAGTAAATTCGAGAAAGTGAATTGTATGCTTTTAAATTTATTAATAAAAATTATGGAAAGAAGCTGGAAACTAAACGATTATACGTGTTTAGGGTAGAAATTAGATTTACAGGATATTTTCTTTAAATCCTTCCGCGAAAGTTATTTCTTTAGAAAAGAGTCACGTATTGGGCAAGAGCTTCCTCCCAATATAAATATTTGCGTTGTCATATATATTTTAATGTCCCCATTGGGAAACAGATTTTCCATCTCGCGGTTTTCATATCTTATGTAATATCAACGGCTTAATATTCGATGTGAGATTCTATGAATGCCGCGAATTTTCTCGCATTTTAAATCACACTAAGTTTCACTGCCTGCGTCTGCTTAAAATATTTAGAAAAAAAATATTTAAAGTATTTCCATACATATTCACGCAATTAGCTAATGTAATATTGTTAAAAAGCTGAAATTCGACCCTTTTGCATATTTTATACTACAAAAAGGTCATGCGGACGGGTTATTCTTCATGATATGAAACATCAAATATGCACCATTTGAATTTAATATTTCAAGGTAAATATAAACTGGAAATGTGAGATATATCAGATTTTGCCAAACTGTTATTAACTTGAAAGTGCCAATATGCTTTTAATGATGTTCGGAGTTGGAAACATTTTTGAGTTGCTCGATACAGTTTGCGCAAAACCTTCTACACTTTATGCTTAGAATATTAGTGCTGAACAGAAGACAGTCACCTTTGGCTGAAAACAATTCGCATACATCTTTAAAAAATAGAAGCAACTTAGGAGAATGGAGCATTTATGATGGTCAAGATGTGCTTGATGAGGCCACAATAACTCATTCATTTATGTAACTCTGAAGCTGGCTGAAGCAATGAAATCTTTCACTCAATTAGCATAATTGCTATACTGAAATCAGTTTTATTGTTATGAAGAATATTTTCAACTCAAAGACTAACTGAAACCAAATGGCTTCTCGTTATCGATGCGTCCTAAGGCGAAACGCGTTATACATTCTCTGAGGAACAGTATAATTAAATTAAGTATGGATAGAAGGCTAGAATATACCCTCAAACTTAAAATATATGTAAATTTGCTTTGAGGTGTCTTACGGACTAAAACGGTGGTGACAAGCTGGATTGGATGGTTGAAGGAGTATTTGATTACAGTCCGCAAAGCGTATAGACAATGGGGACTTTCAATGAATAGAATTTCATGTTTATGGAAATTTTATTACTCATTGATCAACAACATTTTTCAGTGCCCAAGGGACAAACCACACTGGACGAAAACACAGGCTTTTCTTTAATAATATCCAAGTTGATGCATTTGATTCAACAGTCTTTTCAACGCTTTATCATTTAGGAGTCATAGCACAGCTGAAAGCAAAAATACTTAAATTAACAATCATTCGTATATTATGATACATAAATTCAAATTAACGCAAAAGTACCCAAACTATAAAACCGCTGGGGGCAATAATAGTGAAGGCGTTTCTATTGCCGCAGAGTATTTTACATGCAACCAGAATAAAACTAGACCAACATTTCAATCTATTGGGGCTAAAATCCAAACAAATTTACAGTTGCTTGAGCCCCTAGTTTAAGGCAAAAAATATCGGTTTTCTTTCCTCCAAGACATGGAAGATTGGCGCCGATAAATCCTGTCAGGTACATTCGTTCTGTACTAACCCTTTCTTTGAACTGGACAAGAAAAATAAACTGCTAAAGGTAATGGAATCTTCGAAAACGTTTTATTTGCTTATTTAAGTCTCCTACAGTCAATACACAAAAATCTTGTCAATTAGCGCTAAACGGTGTACAAACAAGAGCATGGTTTTCCATTTTTCAGTCAAGTTCTTCAGCTTTGTGTAACTAACAAAGTTAAGTCGTTAAATGCTTACTATGCAATTCAGATTTTCTATTCATGCTGAATGGCTGATTGTTTACCTTGAGGTTATTCAGGATTTGAATTCAATTCTTTTCCTGCTCAATGTTATTCGCGGGGAAATCATTTTATTTTGAAACAACAACCGAGAAAATATTTTTTTTCACTCCTAATCTAAGATGTTTTTTGCAGGAAAAAATCCGCCACCAGTGTGTATGCGCCTGCCAAGACTTCGCTTTGTAAAGTTCTGCGTGGAATTTTCAAATGTTTACTTCGCCAATCGAAACGTGCACTTGTGCATTGATGCAGAAGCCAATTGGGAAGACTTTACTTTACTCGAGTGGTCTTTTGACTGCATTCGCATGGGAGTTGCAGGATTTCAAGTTATAAATGCTGAAGATGGTGGAGGCATTCCAGAGAAACCCATTGACACTGTTGATCAAACTGATGAAGACTATGACGATAGTGCTCGCGATAACTCCAGGAAACCAAAATTGAATGATGCAAAAATTATTTTTCATCGGAGCTTGAAAAAAATTAAAGCAAGAACTGTTGGACATGATTCAATTTCCGTTAGGAAGAACCCAGATGGAAACTTTGTAGTGTTTTCTTCAGGATAAGTCAAAGTATTGCTAAATGATTAATTTTAAATTATTTGTTAAAATAACATTACTTTCAACACAAGTAATTGGGCCATTTTGTAGAGGCCTCCAAACCGCGTTTACTTTAGTGAATAGTATCTGTTGCAATAAATCGTTTAATTTATATGATACTCGACGTATCGCAGCACGAATTACAAAACAGCAATTTGTCGCTTTTTGTTATAGGATTTACTGGCGTAGCTTTATTTTAAATTAGCAGTATTTATGGAAACCAACAGATTCAGTCAGATTGTTTTAACTATACATATAAATGGTCAGTTTCACACATTCAACACCTAAGTTAGTCGTTGTCATTTTCTTCTTTGATTAATTGCGGTATTATGAGTGCCGAACTTGAAGACATCAATAGGTTTAGTTAGATAGTAAAGACGTCTCAGTAAAATTACATTTTTTCTTCACTGCTAGTCGATTTGTGGCTTGATAATGTTTTATTAATCAAGCTACATCTGAATTCACCCAAATCCTTTTACCTGTCGCATTATGATCCACTTGATATCCCACATATAGGATCTCGCTTATTGCTGCCAAATATTTACCGTCATGGAGAACAGGGTAGTCCTTTTTCCATCGGGCAATTTGATAGCTGAATTATGAATGGCTTTTAGGCCCTAGACTCCTGAGCGTTAAATATTATTTTGTTATTGGAGTAGAGAGTCGATTTGTATACAAGAGTCTAACTTATGGCCCGACATTCATAAACCAATCACAATTCTCCATCACTTGGAACAGTACAACTTCTTCAAATGTCTAATTTTGATGGCTAATCCAAGAAATAAAGTGGTAGACTGTGTAAAGATAATTTGCCAATTTAATGAGAAATTTAAAACGTAAACTCCTTCATGGATTTTGGAACAAAGCATTTGAAAGACTAAAGATGAGTAAATTTAACTTGAACAATTAATAACATCTAAATGGTTCACTGAGCCATGTCAAAGCTTGCGAATTGATAAGAATTTGTAGGAAAAATAATGGGTGAATAGATGTGATAGCATTTAGGATGGAGTCAGCATTCAGAAAGTGTGTTCCTTTTGTAAATAGTTATCTCTCGAGTATGTAACCAAGCAAACAAACAACTATCCTGATTTGGCAGCAACTGAAAACTTTTTTCCAGATTGCTTGCCTTTACTACTTCGAAGATACTAAAGGAGAAATCCAAACAATAATCTCGCCCGGAATACACGAATTGGGAGAAAAAGGAACATTTTAGATTCCTCTTTAAATCAAGTTTTGGATGTGTGGATGGATTCGGATGTAAATTGTGTCGAAACTAAAGCAAATTAAACAATTTGTCAATAGCTGCAATGTAATTCCCAACTTCTGGGTGGGATTAAGGTAAATAATTACCGAAACTGGATTTCAACAACGAAATATATACATGTGTATATTACATCATTAGAGGCAATAAACAATAAACCTTTATCAAGGTGTGTAATTGTATTAAAGCTTGCCGCCTGAAAGCGAATAGTAATTGGCAAAGCCAGTATAACTGTCACTTTAGCCTTTTGATTTCAAGCTATACTAATCAACTGAATTTACTATCTACCTCGCCAATCCTGTGGGTAACGTAAACCGTGTTTAATTAATTGTTGAGAGAAATTAAATTAAAACTTCGGCTATTTCCAACCATATCTCTGTACCATTAAACTGAAATAAATCCGGGATTTGGGGACATTATGTCTTTATTACCTGTTAGCAGCAGCTTTTCGAGCATGTTCTGCTATATCCAACCGATCCAGGAGTTTATTGTTGCAAACCGACATGCAAAAAAATTATTACTTCAGTGAATCCCTAATGAATTGGCCTAATGATCAAGAAATATCAATAACAAATAACACCTGACCATTGCCACACCCGCAAATACATAAAATTTAAGCCAATTTGTTGAAATTCTGATTTCATATTGAATTTTCCCCGTAAAATGCCTCATCGAGAGTTCCCGGTAAACAGCCCGTCAAAAAAAGGTCCGTTCTTTCCCCGTTTTATTCCTAAGAGATTCAACATTTCCGTCAACTATTTGAATAACTTCATTTTCCTTATTTGTCACTGGTTTGATCCCGTTTTGGCGCCCCAAAAACTGGTGTTTGTGGTTTGCTAATTTCGGCAACGCTGATAAAAGGTTCACCCTGACATCAGTGGGTTAGAGGGTTTAGACCATTATTTAAGCCTTATTGCTCCTAGGCGCGTCATAAAAAGCCAAAGCAGCCCAGTGATTTGTCAAAATGTTTGTTGGCTAAAATATATACAGATTTATGAGTATTTGCTTTTTAAACGAGGAAACTTTTCCGAAAGCTAATTCAGACCAAATCTAATTCGCAATTCTGCAATAAATTCGAGCAGCTTTCTTATCAGATCATCGAACTGTAAAGCTTCCATCATCCATAGTCTTGTTAAAAGGTGGGTGGATATAAATGGATTTTATAAAATTGGTGACAGCAGGTTAATTGCAACGACCTCTCGTAAAAGGTAAAATAGAGAACCGTTAAGGAAAGCTTAATTAATCTGCGATTACAATAGTTAAAAATTTGTAAAAATGCGGGTAATGGTGCTGGCCTAGATTTGCTGGATAAAAGACCTAATGTTAGAATGATTTTTTGTTCCATTCCTCAAAAACTGAGAATTAAAATGTCGGGAATATCAGTTGGAGTATTATTAATTTCTGGCCGTGAACGTTTTCTAGTTGCGCAAATTTAATTCGAAACCTAGCGTGTTTTTTGCTGAAATCCCATTACTCGCGAAATGTCATCTAAAGTATCATTTGTACAAAAAATAAAGGTGTGATGAAACTGCTTCAAGAGTGGTAGTTTTGGCAAACGGAAAGAAATGTCAAGATGTAACGCAGTAGAAAATTGAGTTACTCAACCCAAACCCGTTCGCGAAATTGTCTTAAGCAATTACCCCAAATTTGTCCGTTTACATTTTTCGGCTCTCCAGCTATATTCCAACTTCTGGATAGATGCTTAAGTGTAAAAGCATTTAATCACCGGTTTAAGAGCTGTTAACCCACATAATTCCTTTTTGGATAGGAAGCTCTCAACGGTAAACAAAGCAAAGCATCCGATATACATGCTAGATGAATAGGATAAATGAAGTTTGGCTTGACAATAGTCCAAACAGAATGAGGATTTTCGGCATGAATTGCGAAATGCTTCGAAGGATGAATTGTCGAGTAAGCATTTTTGTATTGTCAGTCAACTTCAATAACTTTAAATAAAAGCGCCACCGTTTAGCTCACTTTTGTTTATAAATTGGCAGATTATCGTCTGTCGGCGAAACTGTAAAATCCGGGGAATGAAATAGATTGGAGCGATGCCCAACATTTTGTAGTCCTAGATAAATTATCAGCTTTTACCACTTACCTAGGGTTTTTTCTATCAGTGAAAATTACACCATTATGCAACAAGGTTCTGAATCGTCTACATACAGAAAGTGAGCAAATCAATAAAGTTTATTCAAAATTGAAATTTATAAAGGCATTATAAACGAGCAGCGTTGTCAATGAACCCTAAGATATTCGTCAACGAAATCCCAACTAGACCCTTATAATTTCCTTGTTGAACAAATATGGTTCGTTAGAATTTTAAGCAAATATTATGATTAAGCCAGTTGTAAAGTAAATTTGAGAAATCGATAGTATTTTGTACCTGCAGGAAATTCGTTGAAGCTACGCTCTTGTTTGGTTTCGGCTTGGTAGATGCTAAGCAAACAGAAAGCAACCGGAAGTATTTTTAATTGCATACACTGTTGTAATCTGAACAACTGCAAATTAGTTAGAGTTCAAGCCGTTTTGCGGTTTTTCTAACCAGGGTTTCATTTCACCGTATTTGATCAACATTTATACATGTTAACTAAAGTTGGAAAAATCGAGCAAATGGAAATAGCTCATTGAAAAATTGTCTATAATTATGTCTATTTCTGGCAAACAAAAACAGCAATTCAGCTCTCATCAATTGGCCTGAAAATTCCATTTGGTTATCAAACAATTGATAATTTTATCGATAAACTTCGGAAGTATCGATGCGAAAAATGTACTACTGCCGTAGTTGGAATTACCATCATAAAGACAAAAGCAAATTTAATTTTATGGAAAATAGACTGAACCTCGTGAAAGTGGACAGAACTATAAATCCACTTAAATTCAACTAGACGCTTTGTTACGATTTAATAAAGGCAAAGCTTGTAAAATAAATGAGAAATAAAATTTTCGTTTAATATTAAAGAAGCAATATCTAATGTTGATTTAATGAAGGTTTTTCTGAATTACTATTCCAATGTAAATTCGAACTGTTTAATGGATTATTCAATATTTATATAAGCGGGAAGATATATCCAAACTAAGCCATGAACAAATCGAGTAAAGGGATTTCAAATTGGAAAATTATTACCATTTGGTGAAAGCTGAGTTAAATAAAACTTTAAGTAAATATTATACAGACAAAATACAAATTTTTTACCAATTTAACTTTTTCGAAATAGACTTGTTTTGAAAATCCTTGGCAAAATACGAAATGTTTTTGTCAAACTTCTAATAGGCCCTTAAAAGTTTCCCGAACGCTATTGTTGCAACGCGTATGAAATATATCTTTGAGCGAAACTGATACAGTTAATTAAAACAAATGCGAACAAATTAATAATTAGGGAGAAAGTAAACTAGAATCATAATCTTCATATAGCGTTCAAGACAAGTATAATATGGAAGGCGATATAATCTGCTTTAAACCCTTGGGCGTTGAATTTCCACAAATCCAATTGGTTCTGGTTGAAGTAAGCTTCATGTTGGCAAAAGCTTTCACTTTGATTGATGTGTCCCTATCTTTATTTAATAATTTTGCACTTGATTTTAAATCGGCTCAGGATCGACAGGGCTTAAGTAATCCTAAATAATCGCCGTTTTGTATAAGGGTAAAACTGGTTTCTACAATAGTTTAGAATTAATGGGCCATATGAGTATAAAGCGTGTTTGAATTCAAAATGTATTGCCACACATATTTTCGAAGAAAGCGTCTAAAACAAAGGTCTGCGCAACCTGACCCATAAACTAAACGTTCTCTCATATAATCAAAATTCTTATATGTGTGTGAGCGCCACAACTTATTTACTAAATATGAAGAAATTCGGGAAAGCCGTCTCTTATATGATTTATATTCAGACACCGCTGGCAAATTGCAGAAGGTCAAATATCGGAGCTGTTTAGCCACCTATACTTTATGTCTTTCAACCGGGTCTTTTTACTACCCTCTAAAGAATTTTATTACCTTTTATATGGCGTTCTCTAACCGCCATTCACTATGACCTATTATTTTTAGAGTTCAACCCATCATTAGCTCTATTGATATGTTCCAAATTGACTTAGTTATCCAATGTTCCTAAAAAGCAGTTATTTGATTACTTTCTGATATACATGTTGTTTGCCTGATAGCCACAAGACAATGCCATTTAAAAGCTTGAAGATTAAGCAACATTCTGCTAATTACATAAAACAGAGATTGAAACTAGGCATCCAGGATCTGCGTAGGATTAAATAAACGTTGCTCTTTACACAATTTAGATACAGTCTCCCAATAAACAATTTCCTTCAATAGCTAATTGCGTCGTTTAGGAAGTCAATGATGGTATAGAAAACACAACAATAAAAACAACAAATAAACCCCAAACAAAGATGTCATAAGCAAACATGCTCCGGGGGCCTGAAATCGAGGTCTGTTTTCATTTCCACCCTTAACACACAAATACCTCCTTTATCCAATCTATAAATAAAATTTTTCCTGCAGAGATTATAGCTCGAGTTTTTTTGTCGGAAATGTGTTATGATTCAGAAAGGGAATCAAGAGACATATCAGTGTTTCTTGGGGCATTAAGTGTCAAAAACCAATTTTCCGTATCACTCAGTTCGACTTCTATTTATATAATCGAACAGTTATATATTTGTCTCCTGGCATTTGATTTCGCGATATTCAGTTTTCAATGTGTTTCAAATACGATTCAGAATTAGATTCGGAT
>NW_026017110.1:58887065-58888187 GCF_020466585.1 Dendroctonus ponderosae | reverse complement strand
TACCGAGCGCACATTTAAAAAATATTTTTGTAATGTACAGGGTGTCCCAAAAGCTCTAAAGGTATCAAAGTTGCGTTTTTTTAAATGGAATGTCCGGTATATTATTGAATTTTTGGATTCGCTAAACCAAATAAGTGTGTTTTAATAAGGTTAATGATACCTAAATTTTAAGGTTTTATAAATAATACGGATTTAATCAAAATCTAATCTAATTTTCACGTGTCAAATACTTTAGAAGTATTTAAGTTATGTAAGCTTAATTTATAGTGAACTGTAACAAGATGTAATATTTTATATCCCAATGATAATAAACTTACCATGTTATACAGGGTGTCCACAAATTTATACTAATCAAATAAGAACTTTAAGTGGCTCCAACTTGATTAATTTAAATACAACTCCATATTTTTTAACTTACCAGGAAATGCAATTTTTAATTATCTATCGAATGGTATTAGGATGTTAATAGCTAAGTTTTTGCCTTTTTACAAAATCCGTAAAATAGTCGTTATGTGCACCATTTGGTGTTGTTTAATTTAAGGTTCCAATGTATCAAAGTTGCCTATGGCATTTACACATGTCAAATCATTTATTTTATTTGTCAGTTTAGACTGCAAAGTCTTTTTTGATAGCTAGAGTGGTATTGTTTTTTGTAATTGCAGACGTGTTGGTCGTTATTTTAATATTATTATTGTGTTGCTAAGTGAAAATGAAGAATTATCCAAAAGAAGAGCGTATTGACATGATTTTCACCCTTGCAGAATGTCATAAAAATGGTTTATTGGCTTCTCGAGTTTATGCTCAAAAGTTTCCCGAAAGAAATCATCCTAAGCCAACAGTTTTCAAGCGCTTATTACACCAATTTGAGGAAAGTGGGAGTGTCAATTATAAAAAACCCATTAATAGGAAATCTGTCACTGAAGATGAAGAAAATGTTTTCACGGTAATTGGATCAGTTATCGAAAATCCCAATGTTAGTCAAAATCTAATATCCAAAAGTACTAACATTAGTCAATCAAATATTTCAAGAATTATCAAAAAGCACAACTTTTATCCTTATAAAATTCAGCTTTGCCAAGAACTTTATGGAAATGATTTTGAAAACCGAACTGAGTTTTGCAT
>NW_026017110.1:58834058-58886066 GCF_020466585.1 Dendroctonus ponderosae | reverse complement strand
ACACGCCCAGCGCTAGTAAAGTGGGTTGTTAGAAGCACAATCAGAACCTTTGTTTATAGTATCTGATAATATATGCACCCTCTAATTCCATTTGAAAATATTACTGGGGAAAAATATCATGTCAAACCAGATTTAGAAGCGTTGCTTGTCTGAACTGAGAAGGGAGACAGCGATTTGCAAACAATTGTTTTCTAAATGCATGCAGCTAGCCTCACTCCTCATAATTGATTTTACAAATTACTCGGCATTAAATCACCTCAAATTTCACGCCACTGTTTAAACTGAAATCAATCTATCACGACGAAATTTTTGGACAGGTACAATAAACTATTCACGGTATATAGTTCGCACCTTAGGCTAAGAATAGGGTTGTAAGGGTCAACTCGACGCTGAAACATGATTCCACAGAGACCCACAGTTCCTGCCTTGAGTCAAAGTGTTGAAGCCGCTGAAAATTTGCTTGATATTTGATACTATTTTCTCACTCATGTGTTATTTCGTAGGGCATGTTGTCCATTAGTGGGAAGTTTTACTTGAATTGCTATGATAAAGGGGAATTGAACGCATTGGGATTCTGGCTTCGAGATACAGTGCCTCCCTAAGGGCTCTACCGAATGTTATTTGAAATTTTCAAGTTGCACTTTTCGATGTTCAACTGATATTTTCAAAGAGTGACACCAGAGAAAACGACTTGATTATTTTAAATCGGACTTTATTCCTAATTGTTTTTTGGCTTGATCTCATTGCCTTATGCATGATTTTTGTTTGTTTGTTTCGGAACTACCACCAGAATTTGTCTGATTTGTTTATTAATGTTCCATTTGCCGGGTTTTCTTCTGGTTCAAGTATTCAGTTGTCCATGAATTGATTAAAATTCGGCAAATCGGCTTTTGAAACTAACCATCAGGAATTATTAATGAGCCCTATTTGGATTTTGAAATGCCATCAAAAATAAGGATTTAAATTTAATACAAACTGCTGTCGAATTTTCCTTGAACTAAACTAAAAATCGTGTTCGTAATACCTTCTAGATAATTATCGAGTTGAAATCGTAACAAAAAATTTCCGCCAGCAACATAAATCACTGTGTGTGATCAACTTTCTTCTGAAACGAAGCTGGGCGGGCTCCATAAATTATAACCATTGGCAACTTTACAGCATTTTACAAGACACTTTATTAATTAGCATTTAGGAATTAAATCGTATGATGGATATCATTGGTTGGTGAATTTTAGAGCGTCCTCATTATTCTCTTGCAATTTTTAATTGAGGGTGGCCTGGTAAGGATGTTCTAAATCATCAGCCGGTTCTGCTATAATCGATCTGCAAGCTATGTAGGATGCAAAATTGAATGGAAAATGACACCTGAACATGAATAAATAATACTAATATGGATAGGTAATTACTTCCTTGTCTATTCAGAAACAGTTTCTAAAATAACATACTTATTGATATATGCAAATCATGTAACCTTCTTTTCGGTGGTAATGTATCTATTTGTATAATTTATCCGAGTAGATTAAACAAGTTCAATAGAGAGTGAGTGGTCAAAAGAGAAAACAATGACTCTTAAACCGTTATATATCTCTAATAAAATTAGCATTTAATGATACATATATCATAGCGTCTTGAGCTTAGTTAAATATTATGAACACGTTGTTATGACTTCCCGATGTCTATATGAATGCGAGTCGAGTTCATAAACTTGTCGAGCTTCTTTATTGGGTTCTGCACTCCAAATACCAGTTCTTTCATTGGGATCAATTTTAGTTAGTTCCGTAAGTTGAACTTTCGTTCGTCGAGCCATGAAATTCTTGTGCCTCATTTTTGTATTTATCGTCAGTGTTAAAGGATTGACTAGATATAAACCAGGTAAGCGAGAAAAAATATCAATGGCTCCTATCACAGGAAAATGTATAACCGCGACATGGTAATAATAACATAAAATAAATTAAATTTTATCTGTGTAGCGTCGAAAGTTTGAAATTTGTTGGCATGTTTAGTTGAGCTGAGGCAAATCGGTAAATGTTCTGGCGCAAATCCACTAAAACAGACTAATCTTTTTTAATACATCTCCGAAATAAAAGCACGTGCTGAGTTAATACAGATACAAAATCTAGACGAGCGCATATAAATCATAAATTTCCTGGAAATTCTGCGTAGCTGCACAAGAGCTCTACAATACTTCAAAAGTAAATGAGATAAACTAGTGATGCTCCACATATGAGAGTAGTTATAAGCAGGGTTGGGAAAACATGACTCTTTACCGTGAGCGGCCAGGTAACAATTTCAATTAGGGGAAAGCTTCTTTTCAGAACATGTAAAATTTGCCTTGCTACACATATGTAGTAGATTCCAAGATTGCATCAAAGTATTTGGGCTAAAGATGTCAATTTAAATTTTGGTCAAATAGTAATTTTATAGTAATGATCTAGTAAGATCAAGATATGCATGATCGTGGTCTTAAAATTGGTTTAAAATTAATTCAATAATAATAGTAAAATTAAAAGACAATATTTTTATTATTTTTTTAATAAAAGCAAGCTGTGGAGCAAGACACCACAATAAAATAATCTTAAGCTGTTTGCTATTTGGTTTCCGCATGATTCGAATTAAAGGTTAAATCTGAAGTTTTCGAAAAAAAATACATGCTTGATTTAAAGTGTGGATATTCCTGTTTTTTCGTTTTGATTGGGCTTATAATATTTTAACTTCCGCGCACATTAAGAAACGTAAAAACGAACTCCATTATTAATAATAAACTAATAATTCTCGCATGGATTGAGTATGCGTACTGTTTACATATCAACTTTTTTCAGGAATCTCGCAAGGAGAAGCTGTTGCGATATTTAGTTACTACTTGAGGTTTCACTGTTTTATATAATGTGCACATTAGAAGTGTTTTTTTTTTAGTTGAAAAATCGACTCAAACATGAGTGAGGAAATTCGAGTAGTTTTAAGCCAGAAAGCGCAATTTGAATATCATCCATTGAGCACTGGCGGATCCAGCTTTGAAGTCAGGGGGGTCATGTAGTAAAAATTCACTCTTTTGTTGTCTATGAAATTAGAAAGTTTATCGTTAGTCGACATAAACCCAGACGAGGGGGTCATGACCTCTGGATTCGTCCATGCACTTATTCAAAGCTTTGATTTCTAATATCTAAAACGGTTCATTTTTTAAATTATATCTAAGAGCTACCATAACAGATTTAGTGCGATTCAATATCGAATTATTCTTTGCAAGAGTCTTGCATGTAGAGTCTCTTGTCAAAATCTTGGTCTGAATTTTTTGCAAGACCATGGCCAAAGATGCAAGAGCAAGACCAGTCTCGCTCGTCACTACAAAATTGGTAATGGACACTTTATAACAAAACGAGCATTTGGTCATCAAGCGTTATCTATAATATAAGTATAATGCTTAACAAAATGTATACACCATAACATACATATTTCCCTTAATGATGCCCGAGAAAGTTGTCGTTCTAGAAAGTTTCCTCGTTTCCAGACATAAAGAACATGACTATCCAAGTTTATGCTAGTTTTAGAATTTTTAAATGAATCCACTTACATCTAACGTTTATCCGCTCTGAGAAAATATTTTAGTATTGCATTTTTACGTAGGTACATAGATTCACGATTTTTGAAAGCACTCGAGTAGTTTTCCGGGAATTCAGACAAATTGCTTGTTGCTGATCACGACTCGACGGTGTTTTGTGTATGTGAAAAAAATACAATAAACGTCCATTAAAGAGGTGGAAACGTATTGGCGCATACTGAGTTTGATCACGTCAAGTATTTCTAAAAACCACAGCTGAATATAGATACAAGCGAACGATTCTAAAGACATTAAATTTATGCTTAAATTAACGTTCGGTTTGTTTTCCAAACTAAAATCCCGCAACTGCAGTCTTTAAAATGCCATTATTTATTTGCTCGAAATAAGGACATTTCTTACACAATTCCTCTTTCCTTTTCCGGAAGACAAAAACTGAAATCAGGGTCTCTCAGCTTAGAAAGCACATTATAAATGACATTCCAAGATGTCTACCCTCCAGCCGACGCGTTGCGCCTGGATTCTAAGTGGGCTAATTGAACTTCTAAGATCTTAATTAAACACATTCTTGGGGCATTTTCATACTAATAAAGCTCTAAGTTTGATACCAAAAATTCTATAACATCCCCACTTAATTGTCCAAGACTCGGCTTTTAAACTTAAGCCGCCGGAGATCCTTGGCGGTAATTTAATTATGGAAAGTTGCACTTTCCATTTGAAACGAGCATCGAATTTGGTCAATGCTATTACGAGATGTTCGAAATCTGATCAATGAGTACCATTAAAAATGCCAATAATTGACCAACGTTTAAATATGCAAGAGCAACGGATCTATCTAGCTTATTTGTACTAAATTTAATTCCAAGACAGTGGAACTTGTTCTTATTCAGCTGAAAAAATGAGCAGCTTCTAGGTAAATTGATTTAGAATTGTAACCACTTTGTCTAATACCAGATAATTTTTAGAATATTAAAGGGTTCCCCCCTATTATTTTGCATAAATTTCCATCATACATCGACAAAATAAAATTGTTTTGTTGTATCGGCGGCCAAAACGGATGCATTATTATTCCTGCAGTGTTGTCTCGCTGATGTTAAGGATTTTTCTCAAGAGTCTGTAATATGCCAAGACTCGGAACTTTATCTTCGTTAGTTTGTAATTTCTACTTGTCTTGAATCACTATATACCAAGGACAGGAAGTTTCGCCGAGCTTTTTACTACTTTGGAAATCATTTTCCAACTTGAATCACGTTTCCACAATCTCACTTGCTCGACTAAAAATTTTATGGTAATTAGAAAATGGGACGCAGCGAATTTCTAACAGTTCCAATTTCATAAAATTATTCCAGAAAAACTTTTTTACAATTCAACTCAACCTTTGTAAAGCATCGGGCGACACGGAAGAATACTGCTCAATATTTGAATTATGCCATGATTTTAATTGCAATTAGAGACTTAGTGCTCAAAAACAAGGTGTTTTGGTTCAAAATGTTCCATTTTAGATATTAATTAATTATAGCAAATTTTGCCGATAAATGCCTGTTGTTTTAACAAGATCATTAAATTGTCTTGTTAGCTAATCTGTTACTTTTTTTACAAACTGCTTGTTGGGTATTAATTATTTATATTAATCTAATCTGTTACTGCTGTTATTGTTGCTTTAATTATCTCAATGTATGATTTTTCCTTCCAGGATGTCCAGGAGTTTTAAATTACTGATACAAAATTAAGCATTTTGCATTGGGTTGATTAGGAAACATTATTATAAAATTATCAATTATTAACATTTATATAATGAGTATAACAATACGCGGAATACGTTTTCAATGTTGCAGCACTCTAATGACGGACATGACGAGCCGTAATTACATTCGCTATATTAAACCAGTGCCATTTATTAAGTTCGGTTATCAACCTAGTTTATGTTAACTTGCTTAATTTCGCCAGCTATTCGGAAAGTTTCTAAGCTACCTTAATGTGACAAGATTCGAGCAAGACTGTGGTGAAGGGAAAACCGGATATCGCGGTATTTTGCAATATTATTCTGGTCAGATGCATTTATCTACTTAAGATCATAATTATTTAATTAAATTAAATCAACATTTAAGTGGCAATTTATCAAAACACCTCGGAACTGCATATGTTTTATTTAATTTCAAGCTTTAGCTATTGATGTTGGTTGACTATGAAGGATAACAGGAGTTTTTAAATTTTATATATATTTTTCAATAGTGAAACTATTAAATGCAATTTAATAAATCGGGACTTAAGTGACACCAGGAAAGCCGTACCTTTGGAAAAGACATACCCAAATAACACACGCAATATTACTTCATTTATACATTTTCAATAAAAGTTTGGGACAAGATATTCAAATTTATTTAAACCCCGGCTTTATTTTGACAGGGAATCGAACGCGCTTACTATGGAGTATAAGCTTCAATCCATCCTCTATCCCCATACAGTATGTATTTGTTGTGACATTGATACATTAGAGAATTTGATCAGCTCATTCTCAGCTTGTTTTATTTTTTATGACCGATATTTTATTGTTTTCCATTTCGGGCCAAACTTTGCGTGATTTATGGCTTCACGTAGAGCGCGTCAGGTTGAGCCTGTTAGTTTGACCGATTATTACTCTAACTATGGTTTCACCAAACCAGTTTAATTGGGTTAAAAAAGTAGTAAATTTTAAAATAATTTTAGCGGTGTGGCATATAGGGGTTTAATTATATTAAGCTGTTTTATAAAATGGATGAAATAGAGTCCCGCATTTGAAAGCTTCCTACGCATCGCAAATTAACTAATCTCGTTCGTAATTATAAAAACTGTTTGAGTAAAATTAATAATCAGCAAGTTTTTGATTGCTCGTGGTTAAACTTTGTAACCTCCTGGACTGAATTAGTGAAAAATGGCTAACAAGCGCATTCAAGCCTAAAGGCACAGGATTTACTTTAAATGCGAGATTCAAAGCTTTACTTGAAATTTCAATAACAAATTAATGGCTTGATTAACGGAGAAAAGTGTGGCAATGGCTGCAGGCGCTGACTACTTCGGAAAGTATTGCATGGCAACGGGCGTACATTGGAAAGGGTGGCATCAGCAGAAATATCTAGCCGTCAGCGTCTTGTAGAGTTCAGCGTTTTCTATAACTCATGTTACACATTACGAAGAAAAACGCACGAATATACAAACCGATTTTTAACTAATGGTCGGATTTGAGGATGGTTTTCATTAGAAGTTTTTCAATTTGTTTGCCTTGAAAAACTTTAACGTAAGTAAATGAGATGGAATTTGTTGCAGATTCTAACTATATGCCCAACATCTACTATGACCCGAAAACCGCAGCGATTTTTCGGTTATCCTCCATCGAGAACATGTTGATATATAAGAAGCAAAACCAAAGTGAACTAAGTCAGCTAAAAACCAATGGATTGAAACTGGGAGCAAATGACAAACATTCGATTTTGCGTCGAGTTGGATTTCGAAGTAATGGATGCACGTGTCAACAGCTTACTTGTGGTTGCTGTCTGGGTATAAACTTGAATCAATTTCAATTTAATAGAGAAGGTAAGTGGTTTTCAATTGAGCCCTATAACTGATACCAGTTTCCATTATATTGGGCATATTATCTAAGGTCTTGTTGATTACCATGTGAAATTCAGTTGATCCTGAAACGCCAAAATGGTACAATATAGGTAGGAAACGTAACTGGCCACAATAATCTAATTTGATACACAGCTCTTGTTATCATCTCGATTGCTGAATATTAGGCACACGAAATTGTATAATCAATTATCTGTATGGCTTTTATTTAGAGCTCAGTAACAACGAAATTAGGTAGTCCAGCTAATCTCTTTGAAGAAAAACCTGCGAAAAATGGGCCTTTTTTGCAAGCATTTTATTGAAATTAATAGTTGCGTTGATGACTAAGAAAAGTTACTTTTCCCATCAAAAACTCCCGATGGTTAGGAAAGCTCTAAATATATTGCAGCTAGTTGCTTCCAAGATGTTTACTATCTCAAAATCCTATCCTATAAATAATTTATCTTTGGATCTACTGCATTATTTACTAACGCTTGGCTATTGGAACTGATCCTACTGTATTCAATAAATCTGTTTAGCATACAGTTCAATACATTTCGAGTTCCAGACATCTTAAGTTATGTTATAAATGTAACTATCATTTTATGAAGTTCGAATATTTAAAAAAGTGCCACTTTAAGGGCGTAGAGGCATAAATAAAGGTAATTGTGGCAATGGAAACCGATATTTTCAATCACACATCGCTCTTATCTCCCCTGATGTATTTATGTGGGGTCTTTAGGCGCTAAACGACAGCATAATTGGGTTTTAACTGAAAATTGCATTAACTTAATATGGGCGGTTCTGCTTCCAATTCCAAAATTAGATACGTTACACCTGAACATGGATACTTAACTGAGTTCCGCACAATTAATACATTAGAAGCGTCCTCAACTGTTTCATTATCTCTTACAAGTGTATAGACGACGGTATTATGAAGTACTTTAATGAAAGCTTGGCTGGCTAATGAATTTAGGTTTAGGATGGTTCCAGAAATATTCAACTCTAGCGAAATTAATTTTTTATTGATAAGTTCTACATGGTTGAGGCAAATTCATTTTAACAGAATGTTGCTCTTGGGGATTTGGCCACAATTTTTTTATATAATTCTTAATTACTTTTATTAAGGTTTTTAAACAGTGAGCCTTAAGCCGAAGAAAAATGATATGTGTAAAAAACAAAAACGCGCGGCGATTCGTAACTTTGGAGAACGCTGTCAGATTTGCTATCCAAACGTTAAGGCAATTTTTCTACATTAATTTAATTAGTAACTAGAGAGTACCTTTTGCAGCTTGAGCGTAAATAAAACGCAACATTTTTGAGGGAATCCATATACCCAAAACAAGTTTTCAAAAAATAATATGCTGCTGTAAAGTTTCGGCAAGCGCCTGAAATGTCTGTTAGCTTTAACAAGCTAAATGAGTTGCTTTTTTGAAAGTGTTCGCCCACTCAGCCACATACTACTAAGATTTTGCAGGAGCTGAAAGCATCTTTATCCGGCTAAAAACCTGAAAGGCGTTATTGCATTTTTCGTCCATGAAGCCTAAAACAACAAAGCCCTCTTAAGTTGCTTCACGGCTTAATTAGAAGGGCTCATTGCAGCAACAATCAAGGATAAGCCGCTTATATAAAATGGATCTCGTTTACTTATGTCTCCAAATTCCCTACAAAAAAACATAATTACAGGTAATGCGGGGTGACCTGTCCATTATCAGCACGTTCTGAGAAAATTTAGAACGTAAGAAGCAGGAACTCCAATACTGAAGGCAGGAGCCGAAGTAAAATTGATTTTGTAATTTTGCCGCCGGAAAATAAAGTAAGGGTTTTCTCTTTTAACGTTTGTGGCGTCCAACTAGATACTTTATGCATATCCTAACAGATTTAGGCCCCTGTAGCGTTCTAAGACAAAATTAGAGAACAATAGTCTATGGAACATTAACCCTCAAACTAGCCATTGTTTGGAACATAAACGGATGCGGAAATGAGCTATATAGTTATGACGTCATTAGTTTCAACGACGTGCTCGTCCTGAGGAACGTGTAGCCAGACATTTCGACTACGATGAACAGCAAAATAAAAATTTACCTACTGGTGGTTTGATTACGACCAGAGATTTCCAGTAAATTATTACATGCTCCCCAGAAATCCACTGAGAGGAACATGCAGCGTTTAACGGAAATGAACTATTTTTACAGCTCTTATCTGGAGAAATATTTCATAAAGTTCTATCGCGGATTTTGTCATGCGTTTTTGCTTCAGATGCCATTTCGAGTAAAAAACTATGGCTTGGTATATTCAAAGGGGATTCGATTTAATTTATTTGTCCTTTATGACCATGGCATGGTCTTGATAATGACACTAATAATAATAAGATTAGACATAGTAATGGTAAAAATATTGCCTACATTTATATAGCCTACATTGAAGATTTACCTAATTTCCATCCCATGCAAAGCCGTTTCAAAAAAAGCAAAATTTATATCAAAAGATATTCCAATCGGGCCCTTCTACAAGACCTAAAAGTTTGTAGCGGCTACCCCGAGTCACCCTGTATCTCCAAAAAAATAAACGCGCGCGCGATCCTCCATAATACTAAACAATATTTCAAAAGAGTCTAATTCTTAATTCTTATTCGCAAGCGAATTTAATTCCAGTTTGTGCACTTCTATAAGCACGTTACCTCAGATAATAACCCTCTGTTAACAGTTGTCTAAAGAAATCGAGTTTATATGAACGCCCGCACATTTCTCCAAGATTTGTATTGTCAATTTCAGCGTCTTCATTTTGACATTCTTGAATTTTTTTGCAGAACTGTTCAGTTCAGCCTTCGTTAATCTTCGGAGTTTTGTAGTGGATTTATAGGTGCCCTCAAGACATCCTGACGTGTTGAGATTGTTCAGGCGAAATTATTAAAAGTGCTTGGCAAACTTTAATAGGTCCTTCCAAGTTTTATTTAAAGTCTGTTCAAGCCCTTTCAGTTCAGTCTGCATTCGGCGTAAACATTTATTTAAAGCTGAATCTCTCTCCAACCAAGCAAGATACGATATCTATCAAAATTGACTTCATCCTTCCATCTACCCTTTCTCAAAGAGCGGTTAAAAATATTTAACTAGTTACATATAAAGTTACAGAGCGTTTTCCTAAATAATGGATTAATGCTCATAGGAAACTTAATAAACCACTCAAGATTTCTATTAGACTTACAAAGCAATAAAAAAGTTTCTCCTTCTCATAGGGTGTGAGTCAAGCCAATAATATTTTCATCTTGAGTAGCTAATTTAAAAGTTATTCCAGAACGCTATGAAGTTTTATTGCTCAAAAGAAGTTTTAAAAGTTCCTCCACAAAATAACACGAATACACATTTCTATAACTCGGACGAGTTTTTTCTTCCTCTATTTTAATGGAGAGCAGTATTCTTTTCAATTAGTTGCCAGTTACTAGTGAGAGACTTAAAAGGGTAGTTGTACGTGCTTTTGCACCGCGTTTTCGTTGGAGGAATTCGCAAAAACATCGGCCAAATCGTTTAGAAGCCCGCAATGCGAACTTCGAAATTTCCGCTTAAAAACTAAGGATCGTTGTTTATGGATAGCTGATGCAAACATTTAAATATTTGTTACAAATATTGGCAACGTGTCAGCGAAATAGTCCGCAGCAATTATAGGCTCTTTTCTAATAAATTTACTGGGTAATTTCTGAAACTTTTCTTGACCTGGAAACACTTTCATTTACCTAAGCCCAAAGGTTTCAGAATAGAATATTATTTCAAACGCATTCGATTTCGACAACATTTTTTTTATTCCAGGCTGCATGAACTTCACCTACGACCCGGACGAATTTGCAGTCAACATGGATATGATTATGGATGGAAATCCAGTGTTTTCAAACAGTTTTTCTGGTAATAACAACTGTTAAAGCGATTACATCGGCATTTTTTTTAATTACAAAATGTTGCACATATCGGCAGATGTGTTAATCTGAAGCACGATCTAAAGCCGGTTCGAGTCAATTTGTTCTGAACAGCTGTATTTAGCCTGAAAATAACACTCCCGAAATTTGCAATTAGCTCAATATTTATTTATGCAACAGTCGTAGCTAAACATAATGTGCTTAGTCGAAGTCCAACTAGTATAAACTGACCCACCCTGTATATTGCACCAACCGATGAACTTAAAGATATTGTGTGTATTTTATAGGAATATTTATTTAGAGCATACAGTGGCAAACAATAGGTAATTGGCAGCTGAGAGTTCAAGGGTTTCACAGAACAGATAATAATCTGAAAAATGATATCATGTGGAAATGTCGTTGACTATAGTTTCCACTTTCCCACAATATCGCCTCAAAGTATTTAGGCCCACAAAAGTCGTTAGCACTTTTTTATGTGTGCTTTTGTCTGGGGTTTTATTTAGCAGAGAAACATAAAGTTTCCAGTTATTGTGCCCTAATAACAAGATTTTCGGCTTACGCTGTACAATTTTTTTCGGATATTTCTTACAAATAACATTTCAGCCGGAAGTGGGCGGTTTAAATATGGTTTTTCTTCGTTTATGTCTGGAATAAGAAAGGTTCCTTGGAGGCTATAAATAAAATATGGACACAATGGTCTGGTTAGAGTTAAGTGATTTTCTTATTAAGGCCTCAGATACGATTTCTGTAGAATAACTATGTACGTCAATCTCATAGCTCCAGGATGTATTAAAACGTTAAAGTAAAGCTTTACGGATTTGCTCAACGACGTATGGATTACGACCCTTATGCCTTTTGGGCATTCGAGAAGCTCTGGTGTTTTTCTAGAGGCAAATTGCTTTCTGCATGTTTTAAAGCTTTTTCTACATTGATTTCTTGTTGGCAAACATGGTCGATGCAATATATGTTGGTGTGGGTCTTGACGATTTTTCATCATTTATCCAACAGCGAATGAAAGTATCGATCGGTATCCAGCCAGTTTGTCAATTTATTTCCCAATTATTGTTAACCCTATCGGGGATTTCTATACAAAGTCCAATCATTCTGAAATTCGTTACTTTTGAATACGTAAAACGATTAAGTATATTTAGGCAGAATTAGTTCCCAAAAACAAACGGTTGCCTCACTTAATTTACATTTGTTTCATCGTATGTATCTCAGTAATATTTCCCAACATTGAAATTGAATTAATAAAGGACAGAATACCTTCAAGGGCTAAATATTTTTCGAACCGTGAACTGCCTGGCACAAACAACTCTACAGTCTTTTGAATGTTTGATCACAGGCTTTCTGTAATCTGTTCCCACCAATTAAATCTCTTTTAATTAATGAAAGAATCTCCACTTTGTCTCTTCTACCATGAAATGAGTTTTCAAAAGGGAAATATCCGTTGGGATTATTACCTAACCAATGGAACGCGTATCCTTTTCAATTAGATATCGATTGGGAAAACCTGTTTTACTGTTAATAAAATTAAAAAATAAAATAACTGTAATAAAAATTACAAGCACCACATATATAGTGAGTCTCAAAACTAATGTATAAATTAATTTTAAATTCTGTATAACCGAATTTCTGGGACTTCACTGTATAATTTCCACATGAATTAGTAATTTTATTGGTAATAATCCAACATACAAAAAACTATGCAGCAATCGAGCAAAATGGCGGGTTTTATTCTAAAGGTTTCACCATGGCATTCTTTCCAACTGCTGCCAATTGGGGTTGTTAAACTAGAATTTTCCCAAGTTGCGGCTGTTCAAAATGAGCCCCCAAGTGCACGCCTGTGCATAAAAATTCACCATTTTCAAACGCGACCTGGAAACTCGTCAGAACTTTGTATATTTAAAGCAGAAACTCCAATTGAAAATTATACAAAACTTCTATCGATTCCAAGGGCTCGTTTCGTTTCTAGTTCGATTTGGGTTACCCAAGTATGAGCTCCAAAATTGCATGTCTGAAACTGAAAATTCACAATTTGCAAACTCGGGCAGATAAATTCCCGACGTTTTGAACATTTAAAGAAGAAACTGCAACTAATACATTTTCAAAACTGCATTCAAGTCCAAGTGCCCGTTTAGTTTCTAGAATTTCGAAATTACACTTTCCTTTACACAAATACGAGCCCTAAATATGCATGCCTGCATTTAAAAATTCATACTTTACAAACCCGCACAGATAAATGCCTGCGTTTTTGGATAGTTGAAGACGAAATCGCATTTGATAAATTGGCAAAACTATAATCGATTCCAAGCGCTCGTTTAATTTCTCAGATTTTTCAAAATTGCGGTTACTCAAATAGGAGCCGCCAATGTGCACACCTGAATCTAACATTCACAATTTGTAAACCAGCACGGATAAATGACTCAACTTTTGGATATTTAAAGAAGAAATCTCCATAAATGTACAAAACTATAATTCATTCCAAGTGTACATGTATTTTTTTAAAAATTTAAAACATTCTGTTACTCAAATATTGGCCCAAATGTGCACGCCTGTGCCTAAAATATCACAAGTCGCGAACCCGAGCAGATAAATGCTTAAAATTTTTGATGTTTATAGAAGAAATTCCAGCTGATAAATCTACACAGTTTGAATTGCAAGCCCTAATTTATTTTCTAGAATTTTTCAGACTTTCGGTTAATCAAATTTGAGCCCCAAATGTGCACGCAACTTCGCAAACGAGCACAGCTAAATGCCTAAAATTTCGGACTCCCGGAAAATCCCAACTGATAAATCAGCAAAATTTGAATCGATTCCTCATTTATTTTCTAAAATTTTTCAAACTCAGGCAGTAAACAGCACACTGTTTTCACCTCTTTGGATTTCCCCTCGCATGGTCTCCCATGTCATCGCGCAACAAAACTGCCATTTACCTCTGGGGCACAACTTTTTAATGTTTTCAACCAATCTAAAATTCTTAAATTTACCTATTTATAAGGGTTAATCGTTCATTTATTATAACAACATTTACGCACTCTACTTGAAAACACAAACGTCACCACTACTACTGTTCGTTATTTTATATAGAATGCTCAAATTCCAACTGCTCCTAGATGAAAGCCAATACAATGCACATAGAAAACTCAATAATCGTTTTGTGCAACCGCTGGTTCAACAGTGTTTTTCGCTAGGAGGAGTAGATAGCAGATTTATCTTACTTTTAATATTGACTGCTGTTTCATTAGGAGATTGCTTTCTCCTAAAATATTATTTGCTAACCCTCTTTAATAGAATCTGGTGCTTAATAACGTAACTGAAAGCTGCTCTGACATTGTCGCGGACTAAAATTTTACCTTATCAAGTACTTTGTATTTTATATTAGCTTATATTCATTGTAAAAGCTTTATGGTGATTTCCGTGCCGATTTTAGATTATATTAAGATTTTTAACAGGACTATTATTAACAGGAATTGTAGGAAACTAAAGCTATTCAGAGCTTCTTTTCGTTAAGCAGTGGTTTATTTTTCAGCTGGTTAATCACTTCTGTTAATAGTGTCTCAAGTAAAATGTTTTAACCTCCATTCTAATGAGTTCGCTCACTTGTTAATCACCCACTGAAAATAAATTAATTAATTGGCCTGTGTTTTGTAATAAAACAGAACAATCGAGTTGTTGACGACAAACAAAACATCGAATGAGAACCTCCCCGAAGTCAACTCCAACAATAAATAATTAAATACTTGGAGATTTGAGGCGAAAAACCCTTCGGGCCTCTTGAGCCTTTTCAATGCATAAGAATATTTCAGAGCTGCTCAATTTAATTAATTGAGGTCGAGTCCTAGATATTTATTATCGTTTCGTTTACTGTGCTTAAATAAAAGAACAACATGGGGATGTTGGATCCCAGAAGTACTCAGTTTTTGCTGTGTGGTGTTTCGCTTTTTCCTTTAAGCTTCCAAGGTAACCAGAAACTAATTTTAATTTCAATCAAAAAAATAGACGATTTTAAAAGCGTGTTACTAAATTCCACAACTCTTCAAGGGAAATTGATTTTTTGTGCAAATTGTTTTTTCCAATTTATTCGCTTTCAATAAAAACCGGCGGCCAATGGCCAGCAAGGCCTGCGTTAAATTCCCTCCAACAATTACCCGTGTTTTCGGTGTTGTTTTGAGCACAATGTTTTTCCTTCAGGTAAATTTCCATTTGAAGTTTTAGTATTTTAATTCCGGTCTGCGTTGATAAAATTCCAGCCATTAGATTTTTTGATTCTGCCGTTTATCGATCCACATCTATCCGAGCTTTATGAATATTCACCAGATCAGGGTGGGTCTTACCCTTTCGCCCAAGCACGATTTAATGCAAACCGATATGTTTTTCCTTTTCCTGGGCTCATTGTGAACCTTGAACAGATTGTGAGGACTTGGATTCAATTTTATTTTTTACTAGCAAATATTTTAATTGGGTTTTTAACAGGTTTTTTTTTCAGCAAGGAATCCTCCAGCCTTGTGCATACCAGTTCCGATACCTTATATTCCGCTTCAAGTGGAGACGTGTGCAAAATTATTTGATATATATACGCCCGGACAAAACTTGCATATGTGCTTTGATTTCGAAACTAAGGTCGACAGGGCTACGGTTCTGGTCCTGCATTTTGATTGTATGCGAATGGGAAATGACGGAGTGGCTTTAGTAAAGCCTGGCGATTCGGTTCCACCATCCCTAGTTTCCACGACTCCAGCACAGTTTGGATCTGATGTTTACGATCCAGTAACGGAAATTAAGAAAAATCAACCAACCTAAGTTGCCAGACATAGTCACATCTTCTACTCTTAAGTCGTTTGTAGGTTATTTGAAAAAAAAATATTCAAATAAATTTTACTGCCTTTTTGACTTTTTTATTTGCGTTCTTTGTAATTTTGCCGAGCCCGGAGAACCAATTAAATCAAAAGTTGCTAACTTATTTGTATTCGTTTGTACTTGGATGTTCCTTTGTTTCCACCATCCTAGAAATATACCGGTCTTTTCTTACAGCGTTGCTATAATGCAAGAGTAAAATGCTCGTTGGCCAATTGTCGTTAAGTAAATTGTTTAAGTGTAAAGTTTAAGTAAAAGTAACTGTAAAGTTTAAGTGCACAAAAAAAATGTTCTGATCAAAACAAAAGTAGGGGTTCGATATTTCTACCCTGTATAAAGGTAAACAGAACCACAAAACACTACCATAGAATGGCACTCAATTAGATTATCATGTATACCAAAATTGAAGTTTACACGCTTAACCGTTTTAAAGAAACACAACAAAAACGAATATTTTTCGCCATTTTGAAAATAAAATATCTCAACAATGAAACCTCAAATTAAAAAAATTCTCCGGAAAACCCCTTTCTAAAATGACTTGAAGAACACGCTGTTCAAATATTTTAACATATTCACGGAACACCCTGTATACTAATTTCCATTGAAGGTGCCTTCCAAAATAAACGGACAAAAATTTTTAAGCCCACCATTCCGCACCAATCGATACATATAAATTTACTTTGTAGTTTCCTTTGATCAACGTGGTAAGGATTTGTTTACGTTTGTTAAGGAAACGTAAATTAGCGAATTTAAAAGTTCAAATGCCCACTCGTAGATAAATTTCAAACTACGCTTAACGAGTAACATTTGACATTTATTTGGTCATACTCGTTGCTTACTTTCCATTCAATATTATATCTCTATTATTCTCTCTATCTCGAGAACGAGTATTTGAATAATCGTCTATTTCGGAATCTCAATTTATTCGCGAATAACTAGTAGAACATCAATATACATACTAGTTGCTAGGGCAGTAGCTTTTATTTCATGCCCTACTGTGGATTAAAGTAATAAAGTTCAAATAAATCGCCTTGGAATCCAGTAAAGTCCATGGTGTGTTATCTTATTGAAAAGCCAATTCAAAATTCCATATTTTTACAATGAAATAAAAAGAATAAAAAATATACTTTCGGTCTGAGCAGTTTTGATAACAAATGTAGAAAAAAATTTCGAAAATTTCTACAAGATATTAACGTTTAATTAGATGTTTACGATCGAGTAACGGAAATTAAGAAAAATCAACCAACCTAAGTTTCCAGACATACAGTCCCATATTCTACTCTTAAGTCTTTTGTAGGTTATTTGAAAAAAAAATATTCAAATAAATTTTACTGCCTTTTTAATTTTTTTATTTGCGTTCTTTGTAATTTTGCCGAGCCCGGAGAACCAATTAAATCGAAAGTTGCTAACTTATTTGTATTCGTTTGTACTTGGATGTTCCTTTGTTTCCACCATCCTAGAAATATACCGGTCTTTTCTCACAGCGTTGCTATAATGCAAGAGTAAAATGCTCGTTGGGCAATTGTCGTTAAGTAAATTGTTTAAGTGTAAAGTTTAAGTAAAAGTAACTGTAAAGTTTAAGTGCACGAAAAAAATGTTCTGATCAAAACAAAAGTAGGGGTTCCATATTTCTACCCTGTATAAAGGTAAACAGAACCACAAAACACTACCATAGAATGGCACTCAATTAGATTACCATGTATACCAAAATTGAAGTTTACACGCTTAACCGTTTTAAAGAAACACAACAAAAACGAATATTTTTCGCCATTTTGAAAATCAAATATCTCAACAATGAAACCTCAAATTTAAAAAATTCTCAGGAAAACCCCCTTCTAAAATGACTTGAAGAACACGCTGTTAAAATATTTTAACATATTTACGGAACACCCTGTATACTAATTTCCATTGAAGGTGCCTTCCAAAATAAACGGACCAAGAATTTTTAAGCCCACCATTCCGCACCAATCGATAAATATAAATTTAATTTGTAGTTTCCTTTGATCAACGTGGTAAGGATTTGTTTATGTTTGTTAAGGAAACGTAAATTAGCGAATTTAAAAGTTCAAATGCCCACTCGTAGATAAATTTCAAACTACGTTTAACGAGTAACATTTGACATTTATTTGGTCGTACTCATTGCTTACTTTCCATTTATTATTATATCTCTATTATTCTCTCTATCTCGAGAACGAGTATTTGAATACTCGTCTATTTCGGAATCTCAATTTATTCGCGAATAACTAGTAGAATATCAATATACATACTAGTTGCTAGGGCAGTAGCTTTTATTTCATGCCCTACTGTGGATTAAAGTAATAACGTTCAAATAAATCGCCTTGGAATCCAGTAAAGTCCATGGTGTTTTATCTTACTGAAAAGCCAATTTAAAATTCCATCTTTTTACAATAGAATAAAAAGAATAAAAAATATACTTCCGGTTTGAGAACGTTTTTGCCTGCCTCTGTATACTTTTGGTATCTGAACAGATTATTCAACAATTATTGTAAAAAAAGTTTTGATAACAAATTTCGAAAATTTCGACAGGATGTTAACGTTTAATTAGATGTTTACGGTCCAGTAACGGAAATTAAGAAAAATCAACCAACCTAAGTTGCCAGACATACAGTCACATCTTCTACTCTTAAGTCGTCTGTAGGTTATTTGAAAAAAAAATATTCAAATAAATTTTACTGTCTTTTTGATTTTTTTATTTGCGTTCTTTGTAATTTTGCCGATCCCGGAGAATCAATTATGTCAAAAGTTGCTAACTTATTTGTATTCGTTTGTATTTGGATGTTCCTTTGTTTCCACCATCCTAGAAATATACCGGTTTTTTCTTAGAGCGGTGCTATAATCCAAGAGTAAAATGCTCCTTGGCCAATTGTCGTTAAGTAAATTGTCAGCTACACCCTTTAAACCAGTTCATCTCAATAAATTTTGACCCAAATAAAAATATTAAGAGAATTTCTCTGTCACCTACTTATTTCAGGATCATTTAAACTCAGGTCACGTCTCCTGTCGCAGTAGTGTTTGGTGTTACTTCCAGATTTTCTGCTATTCCTATAGAGACACTTAAAGATTCTGTATTGTCGGACTGCGAATGTTTTACTGTAATCTCATGGAAATTTTCATTAAACTTCTATATTGCGATATTTCAGAACTGACGTTAGAAATTTGAATATTGAAAGTTCTATAATTTCTAGAGTTTTAGTCCTTGTAAACTAACTTTAATGGACATGCCTATTGGAAACCTTTTGACACTGCCCGAGCAAGTTTGCTTAGTGGAGACCCTTTTGAGTGGTGTTAAATTAATTAACATATTTTACACCTCAGTGGACTTTGTAATTTGCAAGTTATGTGGATGATTTAGGTCAATAGTGTCCGGAATACCAGATATGGTAATTTCGACCCTTATTTGCTCTTATCAGATATCATATCTTGGGATTAGGCAAACTAAGAGTCAAATGGCAAATGTTATCCACCTATGTAAAACCGTTACTACCTAAATGAAGAAATAGAACCAAATTTTACCATAGGGAAGCTATATAATGTAGTCTTTCTATAGAGTTGCCCATAAAATTTTTATGGGCCCTGGGAGGACCGTTTGAATTTTAGTAGTGATGTATCCGGGAATTTTCTACGCAAGATTTCCAATCAAATCCCGGCTTGTGTTTAGGAAACTTGATTCATGCAGATTTGCCGTTTTATAGACTTTTTATATGGAATTATATTAGCTAGACACAAGCCAGCAATAAACACTGATTTATTACTTTAACATACGCCAACTCCTCTTTCCAGGCCTTTCTTGTTTTGCACCAAAAAGCATTTTCATTCTTCCAATTTTTTAAATCCAATAGTATATTTTTAGAAAAAAATTAATTTTACTGTTGAATTAGCATCCTTTTCGCTACATTTTTGATCCAAGTTTTCAGTTATATATGGGTCTGAAACTATTCATAATTTATTCCCGAAAAATTGCTCGTCATTTAGAATATTTTGACTGAATTCATAAAGGCATTATGTACGTTTGAAGTTAGTGAAGGTTTTTCTGTTTGCAAAAGCCACTGAGTTTGCTTTGAAGTGGACAGTTATTAATTTATATGTTGAGATAATTAAACTGCGTTATTATGGTCAGATTTGACTGCATTATTCAACTGGCAAAGCCTTTAGAATTATTTGAAATTTAATGTTCAGTTTTAATGCTTAGGTAAAAACTTTGGCTTAATGGCCCAAGAAGGTAAAAAATGAAAGGGTTTGGCTTAGGTAATTAATAACATATAGCACGTTTCAGAAGATAAAAAAGTTTCAATTTTGCTTTATGCTTTCTAAATGTTCCCTTCCTGATGGCTCTACGACGTTTATTACACCATTCTACAAAAACTCGAAAATCCATGGAAAGCTGCCCAGCAACAAGATAAATTGTTTCACCTGGGAATGCGGCATTAAAAACCAAATTAGCTGTTTTTGCTTTAAGTATTTAACATTGTGTACAATTTACTTAGGGCATATTTGGGCTTAATTTTAGGACGGGACGAGTCGTAAACCTCCCGAAGGGACGATTATCCCAATAAATTGTCGTGCTTTTTTGCGAAATTCAAGTGAATTAAACTCGGTACATGTATCAGAGCTACGTGGATTCTTAAAATCTTTAGGATGTTGTTTGTCCGTTAAACATGTATTATTAAACATCATAATCTGTTTTGCGATAGACTGCTTTGACCGCTTGCTTAGTCGATTATGTTTCCAGAAAGATTGACTGGTAAATCCCAATTTGTGCAGAGGATGCGGGTTAAACACTTAAAATTTAGTTATGTGCAGTTTTCACAGTTGCATATCTTGCCTTCAGAATAATACTTTGCAGCAAACTAATTCAGTTAAGAGAAATTACTAAGTTTATCTAACTCAGACATTTGTATGCATGAGCGATAGCCCAAGTTGTAATTGTACCGGGCAAATTAACTATGTATAGTTTTGTTAACTACTTAGCAACTTTATGTTGTTATTTGTCGGCAACAATTTGGCTGATCTGCCGACATAGACAAAAATCATGTTGTGTTCTATGTTTATTTCTCAAAATGCCCTTTGTATTTTTCATATTGCATAAACCTGACCAATTTCCATAATATAATGTGCCATACCGTCAAGAAATCTTTGTTATTCAGATGGCTGCTAGGTAGCACTCTAGCATGGCCTTACACCAAACTGTAAATAGACGAGTCTAGAATAATACAAGGGCAATTTTCAGACGAAGTATATAACATTACAGTCAAGGGGTTGAATAAATACCGCAAAAAGGCATTTTCAATCTTGACGAATAGCAAACAGGCAACCAAACGTTGAAATGCAAACAATAAAACGGAAACGGGAAAAATCTTACACATTTTCTGTGGCTCCTTTTATGTCCTCTACAAAATTTCAATCAGAACCGGTATGATGGGATGTTTTACTACTTCTAGCGAAAGTTTACTTGAGGCAATCGTATAAATCGTATTATATTTAGATTCCAACCTACCGAGTTCGGTTTATTCTTTTCTTTGCATCAAGTGTCTCGTAGAATTAAATAACTGAACCTTTAAGCAAAGTGGGTAAGTTTTCTACATTTTTGCTTTTGGCAAGTGCACTAAAGACTGCACTTGAATTAGCTTTATAAAATGATACATATTTCCATGACTTTGTCTTCAGTCAATTGTGTTGTAAGGTTTGTACGTGTTTCCTATTTTTGATAAATCTTAAAATTTGCTTTAGATTTTCTCGATCTTAGAATTCGGTTATTTGTCTTCTATCACTAAAATCAATGTAAATCTAACAGCTTAATGCCAAAGTTACTTTTAGTCCTTACTCATAGGCTAAGACAAACATTAACCTCACCGTCAGTGTTAAAATGTGATAATTAACGTCGGAGTTGGGGCTTAACTCCCTATCTGTATATATGCTTAAGGTTTATTCGGATTTCCTTATTTATATCGCAGAACGTTCCCCGGAATACGTTAATTCTAAATTAGTAATAAGGTTTTTATATTTACTCAATCTCAAGCATTAATGAATCAGACATTATATTAAGGAAGCAATCAATTTCTAGTAGTATACTATAGTGTAACTATTTGTTTAAAAAGAGGAGTTCGACATTTTAATTCTAAGCATAAAATTTGTCTTTCAAATGTCCATCGAACTCTCTTATTTGGGGCGTGTAGATAAACGTCCTTTAATTGAAATTTGTCCGCAACATGTTCTATCTTGAGCCAAAATTCTCGATTCGGATAAACTAATTTCCGTTTAGGAAATTATCAGTTACTGAATCATTCAGGTTACCTCAATAGCTTCCTGTTTCTATATTGACTTCTTTGCCACAGCGATCACTCCAATACAATTTATTCGATTTCTTAAGTTCACAAATTAGTCTCTGGGAAAATAATTGCTCTTAATAATCTAATTCTTAGCAAGCGAATCAAATTAGCTCCAGACCATTACGGAAAATTGTTTTTTCCACTCATAAAAAGCAAATTCCCTTTGAAGGTTCGACTTTACGAGATTAAGCTAAACGTACAACTAGAGAAAACAAATTACGGCATTACAATATATTTGGCATGTATTTGACTATAAAACTATTGTTCCGTTTCCAAAGCCACTAGTTTTATCTGGAAGCTTAGACCATCCTTTCAAATATCTACCGTCTTTTATAAAGAATATAAGTGATTGAAGTTTTAATTTACTGTCTTTTCGAGGTACGTCTCTACTGCTTTTGCATTAGATTTTGTTTTGAAGTAGATCGGTTGCTTTTTTAACAAAATTTCCAGCTGAATAATCCCAGGTATATATTGAGGTGCAATGAATTTTGCTTCCTGTGAAGAGTGTAATGAAATATTCAAGTAAACAAGTTGCTTTACCTTCTCAGAATGAACTACGTCTTAACCACTGCAATTGGAAGGAATTTAGAAGTAAATTACACCTTTCACCCTGATAGGTACAGGGGCGGATTCAGCTTTCAAGGGGGGGTCATGTAGTGGAAATTCACTGGTTGGTCATTGGAATCGTTGGATAGAGAACAAGTCATAACAACACACTTAGGTGGAATATCATGCCAACATCTCATGTTTTCCGTCCCGCTTTTGCTCATTTCTCGGAAGCAAATTGAGCCAGAACGCTCATTTTTACATCGCTTTAGAGAGAACTTCAACGCCTTTTTAGCAAGTGAATCCTCGATAAGAATGGTTTCGAGTTTTCTCAAAAAAGTCTGGATTTCACGAAATTTTAGATTTGCCTGTTTTTTTATTGAGTTGCAAAATCGACTCGAACATGACGCTGCTTTTTTCGAAGTTTCTCAAGCACCATTTGAGCTGCAGAAATCGTTTTCGCATCATTGGATCGAGAATTGAAAATCCGATTCAGTCATTACAACATGAGCGAGGAAATTCGAGTAGTTTTGACCCAGAAAGCGAAATTCGAATTTCATACATTGTGCAGCGGCGGATCCAGCTTTCAAGTCAGCATTTAGTGAAAATTCAGTCTTTTGTTATCTATGAAATTAGAAAAATTATCGTCAGTCGACATAAAGCACATGACCCCCATGACCCCCTTTCTGTATCCGCCCTTGGATCGAAATGCAACCTATCTGAAATGCTTTCCGTTTATAACTTCAAACAAAGCTTCAGATACAAAATCGATAGCGAAAACCATTTAACTGCTCTAAATAGAAACCAGAACTAGACTAGAGAATAATTGAGTACTCGGTTCAGAAAGAAAAGGATTAACAAATTTTCAATTAAAGGGTGATTTAGATAATTATATAAAGGAAGTAAATAAAATCGGCGTGCAATTGGAAAACCCTTGTGCATCATTTTCAGGAGTTGGCGCTGAAATGCAACGATCTCTCGCCTTCTTCCAATGACCATTTCGAGCAGAATTTCTTTCGAGCGTTTGAATAATGCCCATTTAATTGAAATTTACCGCAAGCGGTTCTCTATTTGACCTAAACACCGGACACAGTTAAGTTCCATTCCGTTAAGGAAATTATCACTCATTGATCCACGCTGCCCAATAGGTTGCAATTTATTTTTAATTTTTTTTGCAATTGTGCACAATTCATCCTATTAATTTTACTAGTTTATCTATATTCCCTTTTTCCTGTGTACTTGTATCGATTTATTTCGTCTCCGCATACTTTTGCCAAATTGCAGCAATATGCAATCGGACCAGAACAAGAGGTTCAAATTATTTATTAAGCCTCACTATCAAGTTAAATTCCTTAACAAAAATACATAATTTAATTTCTAGCGTTATAAAATCAGCAAAAGCTGATCGTTTAATTTCAGTTGGAATTATGACTTTTAAAGCTGGATAAAACCTGGATTTACCCTTTGCATGACTTTCACATGTTATCTGGACATTGAAAGATTATTAGCTCGAAAATAAGGAGTAAATCAAGCAGATTTTGAAGGTGCCTTAGAAACCTCCAGCCTGAATAAAAATTCAAATTTAAGGTAATTTGAACGGATTTATAACGTGTTAAGACGTGCCCCCAGTGCACATGTGTGACATGTATGAAGGATTATTTGGAGGGCATTAGCGGTTTATCATTGAACTTGTATTATTCGCTCGTAAATTTCAAAGTTTGCAAATTAGTTTTCAACTTTCGGCTGAAGAGAAGAGAAAGGCATGGAAACTTCTCCCTTACTTGAAGGTTGTCCATTTGTTTAGACAATTATCCTATTAATTGGCTTCCCTTTTAGTTAATTAAAATTGCCTAGATTTCAAAGACCTAATGGAGTTTGGTCATTTTGTTGAACGTAGTCATAAGGATTCGTTAGATAATGGTTAAATGGATGTTTCGTCCAGTAGGGCATGTTGGTTTACGCACTTAACTAACAGAATTAATCAGGGATAATAATTGCCGGGTCAGATATTTGTCTACGGCGAAAATGGAAATATTTATTTTAAGTAGACATTAACAGCTGTTTCCAGGAGCTTCATATTAGGCCCTAGTCAATTAATATCATTAGTTTCATTGAAATTTATCAAATCATTTGCTTAACATTAAAGAAGTTAATTGCCTTGCCCGCGAGCGGGCAAGGCAATGGATAAAATCACAATTATCCAGATGGTTGGTTACGCGATCAGAAGCCGAAGTTACTCGTCTATTTAATGAAAAGTTACACCAAAGGAACAATTAGACTGGTAAAGCGATTCTGCGAAAATAACATGTTCGCCTGATAAAAGAAACTTCCAATGCAATTGGCAATGAAACTACACTAGACGAACTCCTGGAGTTTGAAGCAAATCCACATCGCTCCGCTCGATATGCAGTTTGACCATTTCATGATTTTCATTCCTTGCTTTTTCACACATTCACGGAAAATCAGATGAATCATTAGTTGATTCCAATGGAGTGGCTCAGTGAGGATGATTTTCACTTATTAGAAGGGGAGAATTCTGGATGTGTTTTTGAAATATTTAGTTTATAAATTTACAGAATTGTAAAATGTTGTTAATTTATTATTATAAATAGAAAGTATTATACTGTGTCGGGAGATTCATCACCTAAATTCAGCTTTTAAACAGTCGGGGCACTATAAATTCTAACTAGGAAACACTCAGGAACGGATTTGATTGGGTTAAACGGGACTCCCTTTGCTTCTGCTCACTAGTTAAAAGTTCCGACTGTTTAGGTCAGGTGATCGAGGTGTCCTAGAATTGCTCCACTTCTTGCAATTGATCGGTATTCAATCGTTTTATGTAATATTGGGCTGAAATTAGGCGGCGCCCTTTTATGGACATGGATCATGTGGAGAAATTCTAAATAAACTTCGGCTTTTAACCGGCGCGGCAGCACAAACAGGAACCAGCAATAATTCGTGCACCGATTTCATTTGATTTATCGAGACATTTGAGGCTAAAGATGTTGAAAGTTTTCCCGGGGTTTTGACTCAAAATGGATTAAAACTGGAATATGTTTTAAAAAATCCTGCCTGGTTCAAGCTTAAACTGCCGAGTGATTAGGTCAGGTGATCGAGGTGGCCTAGCCACTTCAATCTTCGCCTTCAATTGATCGTTTCATACAATACGAGCTTCTTTATTTATGGGCATAACTCGCCTGTTTAGGGGCGGGCCAAAATTATGTAAGGTAAATTCGGACGATTTTTTCTCTATGTAAGGCTCTGTAAGATTTTACAGTTTTTACTCGTCTCCCCCCCCCACATTACGGAATCATTTTAGTTTTTTTATTTCAATAATTAAAACTTACTTAATTCACAAATAAAGCGATTTCACCCAAACACCACATAAAACGATTTAAAACCAATCGATGGGAAAAGGAGAGCTTGGTCGGGCCTCCACGATCACCTGATGTAAACAATCTAAACTTTTTTGGGCTGTCGATCGACCTCCGCCTTATGAGGCGGCAAAAAATGGGTGTTTTATTGCATTTGCACAACTTTCACCTACCGTAAGAGGAAACTCTCTGAACAGCCATTCAAACGGCTGCTACGCTCCTGCTTTCTCTGAAATGTAGATATTTGTGGACAATCCACACAAGGGCCGAAAATTAGTAGAGCGAACGTGCACCCAAGGAAGCACTTAATATGCCAAGGACACAGTTCTACTATCTTACTCTTCTGGATAATTCGCCTGAAGCGGAAAAAGAGTTAAATGAGGTGTGAAGTGAGTGGGTGAAATAATTTCCATGGATGGCCACCGTTGATCGGATTAAAAAATCGCCTCAAATTGCACTGCAGTTAGTCATAATCTTCCACCCCGTCTTGGTGACACCACCTTGTAATTTTCTAGTTTTGCTTGTTTTTGTAGCAATTTAGTCAGACTAGATGTGCTTCATCTGGAAGATTTTGAGCAAAAAGTCCCATTTTTGAGCTCGACTCATGTTCTCGCTGAACCTATTGGGCGGAATTTGACCGGTTGAGTTTACGAGAAGTTTTGAATTAAATCAGCCAGTGGCGAATCCAGGATCCTGATTTGAGGTCATAAAAAAGTTACATCGCTGTACGTATCGTACCTCCAAGTTCTTCTGGATGGATTAGCCGCTGTTTTGTTTACTTGTAATTGTGCCATATTTATGCGGTAAGAAAGAGAAGATTTAAGAGGCTTGTATATTTATACCACGCTGGAACTGTACCGGATTTCCCCTATTTCCCCTTCTGGATAAATGCAAAGGCTGGATAGTCTTGATTGTTTTCGGTAGATTCAAATCATATTTTCTTCAGTAGGAATGTAAATGCACGTGCCTTAGGCAATAATGGTGACATTTTTCTTGCTGTGAAAGATATGCAGTAAACGAACTCCTTCATTTCTCTGCATATTAGTCATGACCGACTTGAATGATTTAGAGTGGAGAGAAAGTCTTGGAAGGCAGAGACAAATAAATGCGGAGAAAATATGTATTCTTGTACGTAGACGGATTGCTTGAAGGAAACTGAATAATGATTTAGGATTTACACTAATCATGGAATTTATCTGAAAGCCGACTGGGTCGAGGATCCGGATCCGCTGTCCTGGTCCACCACAACAATTCGGAGTCCGGAACGGCTGCTTAGCGTTTCCTGGAGCGCGTTAGGCGTAGGTCTTGTGCGAAGCGCTTGCGCCAACCATATCTGTCCAGCCTTTCCAAAAAAATTTAATTCCACTTCTCCAAACATCCATTGAACGCCAGTGGCACTGCTAACACAGCATCGCTCCACATTCCAGGAGCGCTCTCAGTTTTAGAGCGCGATTTCTGCGAACTTTCAATTTGCGTGCGCGCTACCGACGGTCGCCGATTTCAAATTTTCGAATTCATTTTTCCACTGCTTCCAGTTGATTGAAAAGTTCACTGAAAGTCCCAAAAAAAGTGATTTGAAGTGAAGTTCTGACTTTCAAAGGAGTTCTAATTAGTTTTGTTATGAACACCGGCATCCTCCCTTCGGTAAGTGTTAAGTGTTTTTTCTCGTAATTAGCGGCTTTTGACTGATACTGCAAGCGCGCTCTTGAAATTTCTGCATTAGGCATCTGTATTATTTTTGCCGAGGACTGATGCCGCAAACCTGATTTTTTTTTAGTTTCAGCACCTTCATTAAACTTTCTACGAATTTGTCATGAAGGAAATTAAAAATTACTCATCCTAAATAAAATGTGTCCAAATGTCAATTTTTTATATCAATAGTCATGTTCGCCCATGTTCCCTCAAAGACAGCAATCATTTAACATTTTCCAATCAGTACCGATTCCTACTGGAAATGTTATTCTCCATTTCATCATTTGCATTTCACCACCCATCTGGACCGAGCGCATTTTCACATTACAACTCAGCACAAAAGTGGTGCAGTAATCAACAACTACCATTATATGAAAATATTGGCATTTTTCCATTATTTGGCTACTTAGCAACAGTTCTTCTTGGCCATTCCACCCGAGTCCTTTTTTCATTAACATTTTATCCTAACTTATCAAAACGTCATGCATCATAAGATGTTGCTTTAAAAACATCTTTTGCGTTAACTACTAAATGCCTTACCTACATGGCAAATATTCCTACATCTTACAGCAATTTGAATAAAAAAACTAGTCTCAGTTTCGATATGCGAATATTATTATTACCGCCTAAGATATTTCAATGGAACATCGATTTTAACTTAAAGGTTTCAGTGGTAATTCCCCACTAACTCCAGGTAATTTCAATTACCTGCAGAGTTCGCACCTAATATTTTAAATTGATTGGTAGATAATTTAATGTTTCGAGTTGAACCACTGAATAAAATTCTGGAGCGACTTTGAAAAGTTATGCCAGGAAACGAAGTTAACCTAGTGCCACTAGACAGTCTGAATGGCTGAATACATTTATACAATTCCACCTGGCAAAGGTATTTTTTATGGCTAAATCGTGTCTAGTGCATGACTGATGAAGCCAATAAAGTTTATTCCCGTCTATATATTCCACGACATCGATTTGACTAGAAATACAGTTAATTCCAAACAATGCCCTAGATACGATATTATCAGCAAGATGTTTTGTATGTCTGAGTGACCGTGACTATTGAGATTAATTCGTACATAACTCGGTCATTTGCCGATGTCGAATGTAAATTAGAGCAAAAACCTATAGGATTCGGAGGATTAAGAGAACAGCAAGTTTAAAACAAACATGGTGGTAACTAATTCGAAATCACCGACAACATAATTGGAAAATTTCCCAAAGTTTCTAACGAACTCAACTGGATTCGCTTAAGCTATATAATTAATTGTATATCAGTTTCTTTAATTAATAAAATTTATAGCCGAAATACTCCCATTGTTCCGCCTGGTTACCAATTTCTACTCGTCTTTATGTTTGAAACACAACTAAAGTTTGCTTTGTCTCATTAAATGCTATCTTTGAATGAGTTCGAATACTTTTGTGTACACTTTATGTACCCTCGAAGTTCTACAAGGGGAACTCTTCAATGAAAATTGAGATTTTTTATAAGGATTTAGATTGCCTGAAGTCCTCAGAAGAAAACTGAATATACGCTATTGGAAGTGTCAGGACATTTTCCATACATTTTTACCAACATAAGTATCCAAATATCATGTTCAAAAGTGTCAAAGCAGAATTGGCAAATTCAATTTGAACACAGAGATCTTGGAAATGTAATATACATCGTTACGTTTTATTTTATCTTTATCCAAATCGCTTCTTTCATCTGATATATTGTTACTTTTGTAATTTTATTTCTCTCAGATCATTTGACCTTTAGTAATAGTTAATCTATCAGAAGACTCAAAAGATCTTGGATACTAGAGACAAAAAACATATTACAGGCTCTCAATGCAGAAACCTCATTTGCAATCCTGGCTGTAAAAGAAAACTTAATCAAAAGGAATTAGCTTTGTGCCTCAGGCTTTCAGCATATCTGTATCAGAGCGTATGTTTGTCAGTAGTTAATTACGAGCTGAGAACCTTTCACATAAAATATTGAGCTGTCTTTTATTTACTTTCTTTAAATTGACTTCTTTTAAAATGGATTAATAACTGGATTATTTAAACACGAAACAACTAACTATATAGATAAAACATTTTAGAAAGTAGATTATGAATTCAAATATTTTTTTCAGTAGCTTAAAGATAGAAATTTCGAAATGCTGGTAAGCAACAATAGCAGAAAATTCTAATTACATTCAACAATATCAGAATGACTGCAGCGTGATGAAAATAAATAATAAAAAATAAAAATATTTTATTATATATTCGCCTCCACCTCAGTAAATGCGTGACTTTTATTATAAAGCTAAATGTGCAAGTCCAATTCCTTCTTTCGTAAAGGTCCACTGGGATTTAGTTAACGGTTATAGCTAGAAAGTGAAGTAAATTGAAGCGACTGAAGTAATTTGCCGCAGTTATGCGATTATGTTTCCTTTTTTTGGCAAATAATTGTGAGTCTGCTCACTTCCAATATTAGTTATTTTCTCGTTTAATAGCTTTTTTTATTGGTTGTTCCGAGCGGATTAGTTCGACTTCACAACTAAAGCCAGACAATAAATATAAATGTAGCCACTTATGTTGGGACGCAGTATGTAAGTCTAGATATTATAAAAGATCATCAAAAAGGAATAAAAGAAAATGAATTTGAATTGCTTTCGGGATGTAACATAAACGGCGATTGGCCAGTTATTCTGCCAATGGCAGATCATATAAAGTTCATCAAACACTTTTATCACCTCTGTGATGCTTATGAATTATTCAATTCCAAATAAACGTTTCTTCCCTTTACATCGCGAGTTGTGGTGGCAATGGATTAGCATACCCTAATTGGCATGACCCCACGTTTTGACCCCAAATCACTTTCCTGTTCTCTACATATTTAATAGACCAGACCATGAACTGTCCTAATCTCATCACCTTTCTGATACATTATCTGCGAACGGATGCGCCTAGAAATAACATGACTTACTCTCGTATCCCTATTTTTGATGTTAAAGTAACTTATCCTAAATGCATAAAAGAAAGGTATAAATTTAAAGGCAAGCCGTATATCTCTATTCGGCAAAGTGCCTTTGGTCTTATCCGTGTGTTTGAGTTTCGCAAAACCATACAAAACAAACTTTAAACACGCCAAGATTCTTGAATCGCATTTTCCATTGAGCTGTTCGATAAATAAAAAATAAAGTAAGACAAGGGTCAAAGGAAAAATCAAAGGAATATTTCTTGTCAACCCATGTCGTCGAATGTAAATAGGGGTTGAGTTGTGAGATATGATCTCTGATTTTATATAATAATTGCATAGGTTTCAGACACAATAGTCTGGGAAATTCACTGCAGTTTTTATACAACATTAAAATGAATTATTTTTGCATTAAATGTGTTACGTGGATGATGGTTTTATTTCCTTTTCGATTTCAGTTTAAGCCGTAAATCTTAAGCGCCTGATTATCCTTTCGAACTTAAAAGGAATGGAAGGACATCGGAAAATTATTGCGGAAAACGAGGTTTCGCCATTAAAATATGCTTTTAGTTCTCGATCGTTGCCGTTTTTTAATTGGCACTATAAACCAGGTAGCGATTAAGTCATTTTGGTTTCGAATAGCAAATTAAAATTGAAATGTTACTCATTTATTTCAGTCAGTTGGCACAATAATATCAACTCTGTATAGAGCTCCTTTGTTGTTTTTGCTTATCCAGTTTACCGGGATTTATTGCCGAAAACTATCAACAATTTTGTAACAGCGGCCTTTTATAGATATTAATTTTAAAGAGCCCTGAGCAGTTCAAGTTAAATACACTGTCCCTAAATTCATTCAATAATAACGCGGGGATACATAAAACATAATAAATCCGAGGGTATCAAGGATAAATATTTCAGAGGAAAAAGGATCAACAAAACAAACTCTGAATTCATTGAAATCGATGATTTCCATTTCGGTCATTATTTCCACTCGGTGTTTTTTAGTAATAGGTTTCGCTCTGGTTTGATTCTTCAACATGCTCAATATCAAAGGAGATTTAGGTTTTCAATTAATAACTGTGGGCAGTTTTTGATATGCTTCGGATTAAAGCTTGATATGTATATGCTTTTGCCCCATGCTTTTATGTAGACTTCTATATATGATTTATTTCTACTATAGGTTTTTTACTTTTTATCGTTCAAAATTAATTCATTTTAATTTGTTTATATCCGACTTGCTGTTCCCTTTTTAGATATTGTGTCGTATATTGAATGTTGCAGGCCCACAGCTATCAATTCTCCAGAATATACGGTCAGGTATTAGAAAATATGTAATGCAAACTTTTCAATCAATATACACACGTTCCTGCTCTATTGGATTGAGCATGGCGATAATTGTGAAAATACGACACACTTAATTGAATTGAAAAGTTATTTTTTGTGCCAATCAACTTCCACTGGTGTGAAAAATGTGGGATTATAATACACAAGCTGGTTATTTGGGAAAAACCAATCAAAAACGCTTTTTCATTCTTGTGGACCTAAGGGCAGTGATTAAGGGTTTGATGTTGTAAAGCTGTCAACGAATATTGGTAGGTACTGGCGTAAATTAGCTCGCTCTTTCAATTGCCTTTGGAAACGGAGAAGTAAAGTATTCGTAGAATTTCAGATTGAAAAAAAATGTCATTAATCAGTAGCCAAAACTATCACACGATGGGCCCCACGAGATAAATTGATGTCCGTCTTGATGTTGAAACTGACCCCTAATGTCAGATTATATTAGTCAAGGGCTCTACTTTTCATTTCATAGATTAGAATCAGCTATGACGTGAATAAATTACATGGAAAATTGACGAGTAAATACCCGGGGAATGTTCTGGGTTTATGTCACCTTCCAAATCCTATTAAAACGTTATTTTCACTTTCAATTGACGGTCTGGCCAATCTGAATGACTAACATTGAGCTAGTTGATTACCTGTTTAAAATATACACTTTACAAGTGTCTGTTAATAATTTTTTTTTAAATTACAACAAACCGCAACTGATGCCTATTTACATATAAATCACTGCTTTATGTTGCATTTGCCTTTAAAAATTCAAGTGAAAAACACATTTGATATTCAGTTTCTAATTCATCGGTAACACTTTTCGTGTCTTGCACGATAAAAACATTATCTGGTTTTTTAATGTGTTAAAACTGAAGATTCCCAGGCTGACATCTCAAGATAAAAGATCAACATAATAGAGACCTTTTATCCAAATCCATAGAGCGCAATTCCCATAGAGCAATTCCGTATGTTCAAGGCATTAAACCGAATGATTCGTTTTGCGAAACCCGCCTTTGGCTATAAAGAGCAATAGATATTAAAGGTATTTCAAAAATCTCTGTGTGAACTTATAAAATTGAAAAATTCACTTGATACAGTTGGAATGTTGTGTGTTTATTGAAAGAAACTAATGAACCGTAAATGCACGTTCTGAGTATTCTTTAAAGACCTTAAAACGCTTTTGCTAAAAAGCGTTCAGAAATAATTTACTGGAAACATTTTGCCTTATTTGCACAAGGACGGCGACATTTATTACAGCAAAAATACGTTGATTTGAAGGATTAAGGTTTTAACATGAAAATATATGTTTTAATTATTTTCCACGAACTAAGCTGCTTGGTAAACCGATTAGAATTTGCCTATAATTTCGTCAAAATATATCAACTTTCTTCTTAAGGAAATTATTAACAAAACTTATTTAAAAAATGTAAGATTATTCAAAGGCGGCATTTGGCAAAAACATTTTTAAATTGATTGATTCCACTCAGAATAATTCTATGTAAGCTTTTCCTTAAAACTCACTAATCGGTGAAAGTTTATAAAAACTAAAATAGTTAATTTAATGAAAAAAGGCGTCTATATTTAATGTCCGGATGCTCCGTTAAAACCTTCGTCGACAATCTTTTCAACAAAAATTTCAAAGAATTTGTTGGATTTTTGCTGGCAAATTTGTATTCAGCGTACCTGTTAATTATGAATTTCCGTAGTCAATTGCAATTAAGTTCTACAAGCATCGTGGTAAATTTTGGGCAATTTGTTGATGACTTCCAGAGGGAAATTTATTCTACACCAAACCCTTCAACTTGGATAAGGTGAATCGATAATTCTGGTTAATTCGATTTCAACTTTAGAGAGTTGTGTAAACATGGAATTTATTCTGCGAATTATTTATTTGATTTTATCGCTTTTCAACAAGAGTGTCGTGTCATTATTGAACTTTTTTATTTGCTCTGATTATTTTATTGAAAAATTAGTTTCGAGGGTATTAGCCAATTCATTAAAAAGGAACTTAGCCAGATTCTTTCATATTATGTAAAGCCGGATCTCCCAACTGGTCGAATAAATTTCTTAAAAATGCAATAATGGATAACTGTTAAATTATCCAAGTCCTGAGATTTAATAGACCAAGCGAGCTGAAGACTTCAGCAGCCAGCAACAAATTTTAAATGAAGCGTAGAAATCGCACTGGCTGCATAAATTACTTAATGGTTGATTCATTGCAAAAAAATTACGGTAGGTAAATTGACTTTTCCTAAATGGAAACACGTTGATTTATGTAAAATAGTAAGTTAAAAACCTAACTAACTTTGACTGTTACTGCCACAGTAAATCTGAATAGAACGCACAAGAAGCTAATGCAGATGACAAATTTTGGCTTAATGATGTTATGTTATCCCAAGTCACCAGCCGTGTGTTAAAGTAGCAAATGGAGTAAGGAGAACGGTAACCACATTATAAAGGATGCAGTAAACTGTGATTTTCTGCATACATAAATTTCCTTTTCCCACCATGTATCCTTTGAAATATGCATAAGTTTTTGTTAATGACCGCTTTGTTGTTTGTCGCATACTTTTATATGGGTATTATGTATTTCTACGAATGTGACATATATTTTCAATGGAAAATTGGTTAACTAAAATTACAATACAACAAGTGTCTAGCAATATATAAGGACTCTACAAGCTACATGTGACAAAGCCAACTAATTGCCGCAAAACCGCATAGTTTTAGGATAATTTGTTACCGTTCCGCTTACAGTAAAATCGCAAATATTTTTCGAACACAAATTCGTACTCGCGGTTAAACATGTGTAGTTATTAAATTCCTCGACTGCTCAGCTCTTACATTCCAAATAAAATTCCAAAATCAAAGTACGCCTGTGTGGAATAATAATGTTGCAGACGTTGATTTCCGCATTCGAAACAATTTCACGGCATTTGAAGACTTTCGCATTTTTTCAAACGCATTCCTCCCACGGACTTTAGAACTTTTTATTGAAAGCTTTTAAAGGAATCAAAACATTCTAAGGTAATTTAGATTGGGACAACGCTCAAACCGGACTCCACAATAGGAACGAGTGGAACAGATCTATTAATGAATGTATAATGAAAAATTCAATGATGAGTGTGTATATTTTCATTGTACAGTTGTATTGAAATCAGTTGCAGAGCTTGAAATTAAAATCCACCTGATAAATATTTTCCGATTTTTTAACTTTTATTAATTTGACGAAATTCGACCTGAATGCACAAATTGCAATTTTCAGGCCATTTATTTGAAAATTGAAACAGAACTCAAGGACATGCCTCCCATCAAATAAAGCAAACAATAACATCACATTTTGCATTTTATCAAACGTATCCAAGCCGAGCAATTTTCCACCTGTTTTAACCAAATTGGAAATATAATATTTTCCAGCTAGGAAACGAACTCGGGTAAGTCAAAATCAACAAATTTCGAAGTTTATGATGCTTCAGTAAGCAGTAGACAAACAATTAACTTCATACTGGATGTTTCCCAATATCTGTTGAATATAAGTTTGAAATCGCCGGTAGTAATGATTTATTATGGAAAATGTATTCACAGTTTTTATACAAATTTATATTAATTAATAATTGGAACATGTGATGACGTTTTAAAGGTCCATTCGGTTTGCATTTATTTACATATATAGTAGGGTAAACATTATGCACAAGCGAAAATAATTTTTTGTAAGTAAACTCGGTTGCACGTATTGCAAACTGCATTCAGCTAAAATTCCGGTTTGAATATTTTGATTAAATTCCCTTTCATGCTACTTTTTATCATCAAGTCTCGCCAATTATAATTAAAATGAAAAACTAATGGCTCTATTTAATTACCAGCCTGCTCTATATAATTAGGACATATAGTTGTAGAGATTTAGCAAAGGAATGAGTCAATGCTTTTAGCAACGCCCATAGTATCCCTTTCCGGGTTAGGGCTAATTCCAATTGTCCTACGATTTCCCTAAACTTTACTCAACTATCATTATCTTGATAGTACCATTAATTGTTGAAAGCCGTTAGTGCATTTCACTGTTTGTTTCAGAAACTGTTACTATATTGCCATGAGTTGCGATTTTGTCTGGACCATGAATTAATACAAATGTCTTCTCGTGATCATTTTCGAAAGTGACATACGCTGCAGTTTGTTAACGAAACAATTGCAGGGCGTTGTTGAAATTTCCATATCCAGGAATCATTTCAACCTTCTAGGGATTCCCTAGAATGTGACAAACGTGCTCCTAAACTAGCGAGATTTCATAACGTTCAGGTTCATTTTCCCATTTTATAGTTGCAAGCTAGAGCAGCGTTTAATGAATTAGATTTTCACAATGCCTAGAGGCAATTGGAGTCTTCCAATTTCCAACACTTTATTCCCATTAACATGATTTTCCTTAGATATTTTCAACTTCGAATCTAAGCCGGTAAGGAATGGGCGTCGTAAATATCATCAAAAAACCTATTATTCAACATGAAGAAGGTGCACAGTATTTAGCAGAGTTTAAGAGACAAATTGTTAATATTTATGAAATAAAAGGAAAATCGTTTACAGATTTGCAGGTCGCAATTGTTTACCAGCGGAACGTTTCGGTTGCCAGCCGCAAGCATCTTCAACAGAAATAGCAAATAACTACAATACTCGACCAAATTGATGAAACGTTTAAAGTGGTAGAGGAAATAAATGTGTAGAAATCGGCAGGTAAAGTTACTCTCAGGTAAAATCCGAAGCAACCAAAAACAATATTTTATGTGCAGATGAAAGTGTCGGTTGTAGTTTGGTAGAGATAGTGCTAGATAAAATTAATAGTTTTGGGTGGGATAAAATTGATTCGGCGACTGAAATGTGCCTGGACATGCATAAATCTGCAGGCAGGTAATAAATGTGCGAATTGTTACTTGTGCCAGCCTGTTTTAAAGGGATAATTATAACAATAAATCCGAATAATAATTGCCTTTCCGCAGTTACATGCTTTGCTACACTCGCGTTCTAGTTACGTTCCGTCTCAAACATCCCGTTGCTGGGATGTTGCACAGTTTCCGCCCTTATCAGTTCATTACGACGGCAGGATGTCCACAGAAATATGTGTTCCGCATGACATTATATTTTCCCTTGAATTCCGCATACATATATGTTTATAGTATTACGTAATGGCTTTTTCTAAACAACTGAAATATTTAAATTGCTCGTGCTTTCGATTCCATGTGGTCGCAGGCTTTTATCAAGTCATCCCATTCGGCTTAATTTCACTCTGACTCCCCAAACTTGTAAGGAAATAGCCGCATATTGATCACTTGAAACGGTCGCCTGAATGTCTTGTGATGGTTTTATTATGCTTTTTACGACTCTGATTCACCGATTCACGAGATTGTCTAAAAGGTAAGGGTTGTATTGAGATATTCCTCTCAGCTCTCGCAATTACTTACTTTCCTAAAACCATAAAAAGAGCCCATTAATTGAAAGATCTAAATTGGCTCAAGGCTTTATTTATTGCTCAACTCCACGTTTTGGAGGGTCTCCACTTTTACAGGTTTTCTGAAATTTAAAAACTAATAATAATGAAATTATTAAGGCTATTTATATCGGATAGCATTTAATTTTTAGAGGGGTATTTTTTGTTTAAATTGTTTTCCTCATAAACTGACCATTTAAAATTTAAACTATAAATAATTACACACCAATAATTTTCCGGCTGGCGCGGTTTTGCAAATATTGATACCATTGAAGGCTACACAAATAGCAATTAAGGTCAACTTTTCAGAATTTCGACTGTTTACCGAAAATATTAGTTGCGATAATTTACGATGGAAAGGCCAAAATATTTTGCGTATTATTCAGCATTGCATGGTACAATAAGATTGACTTTTCGGATTATCCAAGTTGTAAATTAAAAATAATGGGATTTTCTAAATATTATTTTGGAAATTTCTAAAAAAAATTACATAAATAAAATGTTTGACTTGGAGAATATCCAGAAACACAAGGTTTTTGATGACCATCACTAATAATGACCATCTAGACAAATATAACGTTTCCATTTTATTTTACTTTAGTCAATACACTGCCGATAAATGGGAAAAGCTCTTCCTATCCAATAAATTATAAGCTTCGATTTTCTATGGCGGAAAATCTGTTCGTTGACTTATACCCCAAGACAGTCTTTTATTTTTCCCGGCTAAGACAAATATAAGGAGATCAGTCAACTTAAATTCTTCGGGTACGGAAAACACTTAATAAAGAGCAAAGCCGCCAGACTAGGCGTCTGAACAAATTCGTTACCATATGGAGGGTCAGATTCTAGGCTATTTTCATTCAACTACAAGGGCGGACTTTTAGTGGGACATGGAGTTTATTGAAATTGCTTTTACGAGTAATTTTTTACGTGTAAATTAAACGATTCAACATTATGTGCTTGCAGGTTCCCGAATTCCTTCATTTTCTAAATTACAAATTAATTTTGAAACAAATTTGTCCCCCTTGTTCATTTGGTTACAAATGAATCCCCAAAAAGACACCGTTTCAAAAGTTATTTTTTTAATTTTAATTGCAATTTTTCCAAGCAAAAAATCCCCTCTTTTGAATAAAACAAGCAAGTGTTTTATGCATATTCTCTTCCATATAGTAGGCGCTATTAGGGGTTGAAGAAACCGGTTGTCCTTAATTAACAACAAAGCATATTGGACAATGTAATAAGGTTCTAAACCTTTGTTGTGGAATTATCCAAGTATCAACTAAGCCTACCGTTATAGTTTGTAGTTCTAAGGCAAATCAGGGCAAGTCGTTAATAGCGAATTTAATAAAGCAACGATGTACCCCTAACATAATTTATCCTGTTATGCTAATCCGGAAGGGCCGATTTGTATAGACTCATCCATATGAATAGGGAATGTCGATATTGCTGATTATTCCTAAATTCCTCCTTTTCCCGGTTAGTACATTATCAGGAACGTACCTGGGATGTAAACCGATAAATGAGATTTAAGTGATTTTACCAGCTCGAGTTTGATATGTATTAACACGCGGAAAATGCAGGAAATTGTATGATAGAATTTTCCATAACTAGTTGGGTTCTTTGAAGGCATTTAAATTGCTTGCGCCTTCTTTGAGCATTTCGGAAAATGGAAAACATATTCTCTACTAGAACATACAAGCAGAAATATCCTTTCGCCAAACAAAAATGGTCCTGTTTACGAATTGATCGAGTTAGTAAGTCAATTGATTTTAACTATTCAATAGAGCATGCTAAAACGTTTGAATCTTTTTCCTGTGTGTTCGAATCCTCTTAGCTTATTCAAAAACACTTGAAAATGGCTACAGAATTTTCGGGATTATATCGTATAAAATGTTTCCCGCTAAATGCGAGCAAATTAAATATAGATGAGAGGAAAGGCGAGGAGGAAAAAAAGGCTATGTTAAGTAATTCTGATAAAATGCTGAGCGATTTAAAAAATTAGACATCGGGGGTTTCCATTTGATGACTCATCAATTTACAAATGACAACATGTCTTTTCCGTCAGAGTTGCGGTAAAAAAATGATGGAGTCCCTTATTAGAAGTTCAAATTTACGAGGGCTTTGCAGAAATGAGAATGCCAGTAAAATTCGCTTAGTGGTCTCTGCAAAAGCGTAGCTGAGCTGAGCTTTTTATTTGCCTTATAATATTTCCTGCAATGTACCCGAAAAATTTGTATGCAAGCTTTCTTTCATATCGTCAGGTGACTGTGACTAAGGACTTTTAAATAATTTATAATGCAACCGTGACATCGATTTTAGATTTAGAGCGTAAGCGCGCGTTTTCTTTTCATCTTACCCATAAATATAAATTTGAAAACACTGCACAATTAAGCGATTGTCCTCACTTCGAATGACTTTGTAAATAATAAATTTTGCCAAACTTCGAATTTTCTCCAAAGAGAGATCCAACTTCTTTATTTATAGCTGGTGTACCTGAAATAACTTCAGGGAAAACTTTTCACGCCACATGTCGGTTTATTCGAAATAATATTGTTTATCTTGCTGGATTTTTTCAGTTATAGAAATTGCAAAATGTGATTTCCTCCAAGATATACATACAGGGTGATTCAAAATTTGCTTTATTCCTTTTAAGGGTTTATAGGGGCTCACCAAGAGAGTAAATACGAGAAAAACATTGATTTATTTTCGAATCTTTCTAGAACCGATGAACAGTTGAAAATCGAAATTCCACTTTTCAACGGATATAGATTTTTGCAAATATCTCAGTTTTGGTAACAATTAACTATTTTTCCTGCTCTCCCTAAACAACCCCAGGCAGCAGCCCCAGAGGAATGACTCCAATTTTTTTCATCACTTCACACAATCGTATCGATTAGCTTGTAAAATGAAAAAAAATCGCGTCATTATTCAGACATCTCAAGAATAAAAAACTGCGTTTAAAATTAACGTCACATCGATGAGGCAAATGGCCATTCAACAAATGTTGGTTCAAAGTTTTCCCGTTTAGAGCCGATCAGCAGAAACTTTAAAATCGCTCGATGCTGTTCAAAACATTCCACCTGTTTTTACTTTGGGAGAATTATTATTTTTCAATTATCTGTCAGCCCCATCAAATAACTATGAAATCGATTAGAAAGTTGGCTGCATTAAATTTCACCTCTGAAATGCATCATCGAATTCTGAAGTTTTATAGACTCAAATGGAAGTTTCGTTCAGATTTGTGAACCTATTCCAAAATAAATTAAAGCGATCTGTATAGTGGATTTCCGAGTTCCAAATAGTTGGTTAATTAATTATGGCCCAGCAAGTAGGTACTATCCATTTCGAATAAGCTTGTCTTCTGCTCTGAAGTTCAGTTAATGCAGTTTTGAATGCTCATACGTGTTTTGCCACATTTCTACTTTCGACTCAATAATGTTCAGTTGTCGTCTCGTTAACTAGGAATTTCCCTTGCTTCAACAGAACTTGTAAATGAATTTGATATTGAATGGAAGACAGCAAAAGACGTACTAACTGGGAATAATTTACCTAACTCAATTGCGTTAGTCAGCGTGGCAAATAAATTACATTAAAGTTGAATTAGTCGTCAGTCATAAAATAGCTACCATCTAAAATTTAATGACACATAAACGCACCTAAGTATCCAGAACTGCTAAGTAGTTTGAGTGACATAACTACCGTTAAAACCGAATTCTATGTCAGTCATTTAAATGAAATTGCCAATATATTTTATTCGAATGTGTTTCAAGAAAAGGAACTGTTCGACTTTAGGAATCTTTTGCGGCTTGATGGAAATAAAAATGTCAGATTGAGCTTTGGAAATACTTATTCTACTTTAACAACTCCGAGAGCCGCAGCATTTAAATTACCTACTCAACATTACAGTTAAACACATCAATCTAGGCCAAATAACATATTGAGACTCTGTCTGCTCAAAATTCGCATTCCATTATTTTGTAGACGTGCAATCTTCAAATGCATTCAAATATGCCAAGTCAGTTAGTGAAATTTGGAAATTATCAAAAATTTCTGTAATTTGTGCACCCAAACTGGTACAAAAAGCAACTATTCTCACTTGCTGACTGTGACAGTGGATTTTCAGTCGTGTTTATCAACCAATCAAGGGATTATTTTTTCATAAAATTAATCGACCTAAATATTAACGGATATTAGTGAAGTAAAACAGAATTTTTAATTACACACCTTAATTTCTTAATTGCTACATATTTCCTAAACAGCAACTCAACTTGTTCAACAACTCGCTATGTTCCGACTGGAAATTTCTGCTTGATTTATTAAAAACTTTTTAATTTTGATAAATTACTCTAGCGGTAAGAGAGCCTTTCGACCAATTTAATAAGGCTGGATATCCAATAAATTGAAATTAATCGTTGCAGACCAACGTAGCAAATTGATGCAGCTAGTTAAATTTTTAGAGCCTATCTAGTGGCAGAAACATCGAGAAATTAAAAACGAGATATATTATAACGCAGTTTATGTGTCGGTTTTGGTTTTTATGATTCGATTCAAATTTGTTGAAAGTAAATATATGTTTGTTAGGTAAATATTTTATTCATCCAGTTTAATAAAAAATTCAGTGCGCCTCAAAGGTAATCACAGATATTAATGGCACATTTTTTAGGCACATCAAATATTCAGCATCAAAATTACGCAATTTAAATGAAAAAAAAATATCAGGAAAATTTTTACTTGCTTGCTTCGGGGACATAGCAATGCTTGAACGGTTCTAATTAATTCATATTTTAATGAGAGAAATTTGTTTGTGTGGATCACAAAGTTGCCGACTTCAAAGATTTTTATCAATGCAGTAGAAAAGGGAATAACAACAAATGACTAAATTAAGTCTGCCAATTATCGGTGTCCTTTTAAGTCAAACACTGAACTAGTTAAGACCCCTGAAACTGTTAAACGAGTTATTGTTACCCCACGTAGAAAAAACTTTGTTATTTGCACTTCAAGTTAGGCATTGAACTGCCAGAGTTGTGCCTCATCAATAATATATTTTCTGTTTTAAAAATCGAGACAGCTTCCAGTTTCATCACTGGCATCGAAATTCTAAAGCATCCGAAGAAACTATCGGCCATAACTTTTGGTTTAGCTATTTCAGTGAGTTTTCATTTCTGGGAAAACATTTTATGGCATGTATCTACAATTTATAGGATACATTTTTTTTCAATGTCGGACTGACTTTATTTATTTTTATTTATTTATCTCGATTATATTTGAATTAACTAATTTTAGAAATACTACGTATTTCTCGATGGGAATTTACAGGGCAATGTTTTCAATAAAAGAAAATGTGGGTGTCTTAGTAAAAATGTAAAAATCTTAAGAAATTTTAATATATCTACATATTTCTAATTTGAGACAAGTTGAGGAAGACATGTATTCAGTTCATTTGCTGTTATTTGAGAATTCTGGATCTAATAACCCGTAAAAGCATCAACAATAAAGAAATAATCAAACTGCTCTTGCAAATCGTGTAAAGGAACGAATTGTATAAAATTTTCTTTAACCGATTCTGTAAAGATCAACTGCAGTTGAGCACAAGTTTATTGAACGTAAAACTCAGTTGCATTCACGACGTAAAAGTAAAAGTTCCCCTATAAATACCAATACTGTTAGGTTCAAAATTAAACATTGACTTTTTTGTTAAACGTGGATGTTAAACTTCTGCTTAAACTAACTGCAATAACTTTATATTCGACGATTTACTTCGATTTTTATTTCTTCTGAAATAGTTTATGTCTGGCATAAGATATTGGAACGTAAGATTTTCTCATTTTCACGTGCATGTGCCTGTATACGCAAAATTTTAAATTATACTAAAAAATGTAGTTAGTGAAATCAATTTTAGCATCGACCCGTACAAGCACATTAAGCAGCTCAATTAACTTAAAGACACCCCTAGCTAAAGGGCCATTAACATCAAACTTATGAAATCACCCCTGAAATTAGAGGCTTAACTTTAAATTAAATCTGTAACAGCAAAGTTGGTTTCGGGTTTTGTCAATTTAATGGTCCGTAATGGTATTAATATACAGGACGAAAGTCGCTTTCATGAAAATTCAAAATTAATAGGAAACAATGAAATTAATTATTATTTAATGGCACGCTGCAATGAATTGGCAATGAAATATTAAAATCCAATGTGGGGTTTGTTTAGAAATTAATTGTTGATTTCAAAAGTTAAATGTGCAGAATAATGAATTTCCAACGCATTTCAAGCTTTTCATATGACAAATTCGATTTGATGTTTGAAAAATGTTACATATATTTGAAATTATTTAAACTTTCATGCATTTACAAATACCACCAGGAAGCTGAAATATCTTTAAATGTTACAGCATGGGTGCGAAATATTAATAATACATCTTTTGACGGGCCAAGTTGTTTGTGCGTGCAGTTCAGCTCAATATATCTGCAAAACTTTAACAATCCCAAGAGATAAACCTTTCTCTAGAGGACCGTTTCTTCGACTATAACTGATTATTGGATTACGCCAGCCAGCAGCTTCCGAAGTAAGAAGCTTCACAAAACTTTGCTTGCTTTTATAAGTTCCTTTCTAATGATTTAATTTTAAATATACAATTATAATCGAAAGTATTGTAAGCTCTCATTATTATAGGTTCTCAAATATTTGATAAAAATTTTCCGGTAAACTATTCTTGAACTTCGAGACCTTATGGAGTGCTGCTTCAAATGGCTGGAAAAATTTACAGATTTACAACTTGTAAAAGATTTTGTGTTTATGATTTAGATAGCCGAGGCCAAAGCTTTAAGCCAAGATAATTTTCTGAATCTGTTGTTGCTTTTAAACTTCTTAAGCTTTCGTAACAGAATTAGCTCCCAAATTCAAGTTTGCTTCCAAACCCAATTTTCCCGTAAGCCCGTAGAGAGTTAGCGTTTGCTTTTTTAATTAACGTTTTAATTTACATCAATGCGACTTTGCTAAGTTAATTTTACCTATTTGTGGCGGGCATGGGGCAGTTACAGATTAAAACTTTTATCGACATTCTACCTTTTCCAAATTGACCATAATGCCAACACGTACACGACATATGAGTTAATGAAAGGTAAAGTTTCTTAATACTGGCGTTGGAATTATTGTCGGTTTCCCAGATTTAGAAAGAAAGCTCAGTGTGCAACAATTAAAACTCAAAATACTATCCCTTTGGCTAAACTTGTAGGAAATTTACATGAACGGTGTAGATTCGATATTTGCAGAGGCAATAATTATAAGCGAATCCGAGGAACAGAAATATTCTATACTGAAGAGCCAGACACCGAAGGTGGGTTTTTTGCTGCTCTAGATGTTAGGCAGACTATTGGCAAGCCAGAAATCCATAATCAGAACGTGGCAGGGGAATCAAGAAAGCTAAACACCGATGTGCTCTGTTTAGACAAATACGAGCACTAATTCGCTAAAGTTAATCTTCAATGATTGCAATTGACGTTCATCAAAAGGAATAATGTAACTGTAATCAGCCAGACCTACATGACTCGCGTAGCAATTATATACTCGAATACATCGTTATTATTCGCACGCTTTGAATAGATCTATAAATGCCAGACAAAGAGATTGACCTTATTTCGAACAGTCCATTGTCAATCCGAATTATCAGCAAACACTCTTCAGCCAATGTGATATACGCATGGCCAAGTCACGAAAGACGATCTTTTCGGAGAAAAGGTAGGAAATTTGCTGGGACGTGACGAATTTCGTTTTATGAGGAATCCTTGTAAGGAAATATTACTATATTTTTCCCAAATCTATTAGGTTGAGTTATTACTTCGGAAACCTCGCATTTCACACCAAATGCTTGACTACAAAGCCGACTTTTTTTTGGTAAGTAGCCCCAAAACACCCTGTTAATTGACCACATCCACCTAAACTAGCTATGGAATGACGACAATGTGTCGGGACAATCTTACGGCAGTCCTCCTCTTATAAAGCTCTAAAACTTTTATTATTTTACGACACAGTGAAACTTGTAAAATAGTTTCTTAAATTTTAAAATCTTTATGGCACAGTGGAATGAATTTTATTGTCGGTCTCCAGAGAGGTTCTAACTTTGTAGCGGGCTTCTGCTACGTTATGTTTGATTGATAATTATGAAGTTCTGTGCATGCATTTTATTAAAATATTATTCATTTTCGTAAATGGTGTAATTTTTTTAATCGAATTTATTCCTACAGGCTGTGCTGAAAAGGTCAACTTCTTGGTCTTGCAGTGATACCATTTTTCCTATTGAACCGATTTCAAAATCTCTTTTCAACATCTTAAGTCGGTCCTGAAGTTTTAACTTCCACAAGAGCTTTATATTTTGAAAATGAGTTCAAGGGCCCAAAAAGTTATAACACAACTAAAAATGTTAATTAAATTAAAGAAATTTCCGAAAAATTGAAAAACTGCTTCAAGTTATAACGTCTCTATTTATGTCTTTGATGTTGAAAGTTTATCTGAGGCCCTAAACTTTTGTAATAACACGGACGAATAGAAAAGGAATTGAACGAGACAAAGCTTCAAACAGAAATTAAATCGTTCACAGCAATCAGAAATGATGCAGTTCAAAAGTTAGGGTAAATTTTCAAGTTTCCAGTCTTTGGATGTTACATATCAAACTACGCCAACAGGTCTAGTTTTCGTTGGACTACAACTATTATTCTTTAATAAGTCGGCTTGTTTGCTGTGATTTAACAAGTTCTCTATTTAGTTAAATAATTCCCCACTGAAAACAAGTCCATTACTTTGGCTTTAAGTTCTTTCAGCCGTTTTAAAAGCCTGAGTTGTGACACAAAATGAAATTGGGCAATGTTCAAAGTATCTGAAAGCTTGCCGCAGTGGCTTTGCTTAGTAAACTTAGCAAAGTGCAGCAGAATAATGAAATTAAAATGTTTGCAGATATACATAAAAGTGACCTGAGTTATTGTGGTTTAGCGGATAAATTTAATACGGTTCTTAAATCCGAAATTAATAATGCAAACTTCACTGGCAACCGATTAGAGCGTTTACTTCTATCTAGGTAATGCTGCGTACTTTGCTAAGACCATCACATATAATAAATGAAAATCTGGATAATTAATGGGTAAAATCATGCCAATTTCAGATACCTATTTGCGGAAGTTTAATTAAAAGCTGCAGTGAGGGCAGTTCGAGTTGGCGGTTATTTTGACCAAGTTTCCTCCAAGAAGACAGGTCAGAACAGCCCGTCATCCATCAATTTTAGACGAAACAAGCATATGCGGACGACTCCCTTTTGGCTAATAAGGGCGCGAACAAGCTTGCCTTAGCCAGTTCATGGTCTTCATTACTTTTGCCCTAGTTTGCAGTGTGTTAACTCTTTTTTATGAGCAATTTCTTCTATACTTTGTAGAGCGGATTGGGGATTTCTCAAGGTGCCCTTCTTTAATATCGAACAAACTGTGTGTTTTCTTTTCTCGGAAAATCAGAAGCTTCATATAAGTGTGGCTAAAGAAACAGAAAAATTAGTGTTTTAATTTATTTCCGCCCTTCGACGCCTTTTCATCAGTTAATTAGTGCACCCCTAACTACAGTTGTCAACAATAAAAAATATGTGGTCCTTGCGTGAAAACAAGCTGAATCAAAACACCTACAAATTTAGGAAAGTACATAATTCCTCCCCAGTATAAATAAGGCAAGCCACTCCATCCATTTGGTAAATGACCCCCAGGAAGCCTCAGAGTAAAACAATTAACGATAAAAAAGCTGGCAAATAAACAGGATTATTAATCATTTTTTTACGGGCGTAGCAAACAGTTCGTAAACTGTCTTAAACGAATCGTTTGTATTCATAGTATTTTTTGGAGTAGCTTTTACTGCATTACCCGATCACTTTGATTATTCTGTTTCACAAGCAAAATCGTAAATTCGCTTATTTTCTGTGTGTGCAATTTTCAATTTCCCGAAAGTCCTGAAGGAAAGCATGGGAATATATCGGGCAATCTAATCAGTCTAAGAGTTTAATTAAAAGTCTGCACCGAGAAAAAATTATCGTTGTTTTTGTAAGGCGGAAGCTTAGCCTGTGACTTTTTTGTACTTGGATAAGCACAACTGTGAAGCACGAACAAACAAGTAAATAAGCCAAGAGAGAAGCGTTCTAAATTGATTTTAAAATCAGCAATCTGCAATGCAGCTGTGAAAGGCTAAGTAACATCCCCACATACATAAAGACTCACCCAACATGTAAAAAGAACTCCGGTACCTTCGCATTTTCAGACGATAAATAATTTCAAGATAAATATTAAAAAGGAGCTTTTTATTACCAACCGTGTGAGTGAAGAGGGCTTTTGAAAAACCTTTTAACTTGAAAAACGTGCAGTTCATAGAAAAGTGGGTCAATAAATTATCTTTTATTTTTTCCAAAGAAGCGGAGAAAGAAGGTGCCAAAACCGACAATCACGTCGTAAAAATATCCACCGACATCCCACAATTAATACTCTAGGTGGCTGGGAAGTTAAGGGCCAGGAATATTTAATTTTATAGAATGTCGTTTGTAAGGAAGGCAAATTTGCAAGCGATAAATATATGGGCACAGACCGACTCATATATTTCAATACCTTTTATGGAAGTCATTATGGACATGACAATCAATCAATATTCTCTGTTCCTTGGAGCATAGCGATAAGTCCTCAATAAAAAGTCACGTGCAGCCTTTCGCTTTGAACGCAAATTACACATCAAAGATTTGTTCCTTTGGGGTTAGTTTAGAAGTAGCCTATCTATATGGATTGTTAAAAAGACTGTTCCGAAAACTGCAATTTTATTGACATCAGTGTGGAAGTTCCATTGACGATATACGTATTCCATAAGGGGAGATTGAAGATACTCCAAGAACGCTCAAATTTTTGTTTTTGTAAAGAAAGATAAGAGCTGAAGAAAATGGGTCAGATCTCAGTCGAATACAGTCTAACCAGTCAAATTGAACAATAAAAACATGATAAGACTCTCCAAAATAATATTACTGTGGTTTAATGGTAAATTCAATTTGAATAACTGTTGAAGAAAATAATCCAGCCAAAATCTACTAACTTACCATAATTGATATATTAATCAATGGATCAATTCGGATGAATTGTACTAGATCCAAAAGCCTCCCTGAGGTAAAAAAAAACCGGACGACTGATGACGGGGAGCTGAAAGTAGCTTCAATAGTTGTCTGGCTGCTATTAGGATAAAGGAAATTTCCAATTGAATAGAGAAAATCTGCATTAATCACCCCCTAGACCTGTTTTAAAATGTTTGAATAAAGAATTGGAGCTTAAAACTGAAGAAGCCGTGCTATTAACAACAGAGCCTCAATGGAGCAGTTAGGCGGAAAGCTATGGGTTTATTGATGATTATGACAATTGGCAGATTTTATTATTGGAAAACATTTAGGACTGCTCAGTTCACGGAGAGATTAGTTGTATCAAAACCTTCCCAGTTTTAAATACCTTTCGATAATACCAATATGGTTCTTCTACCAAAATTGCAACGTACGAGGAAAGTGTGTGTTCGTTATTTTTAATAGAGCTAAAGTTTCCAGCTGCATTGAGGCAACCTTAGAATTTAAACGAACTTTAAAAGTTCAGATACTTTGAACGAATGGTGTATGGGAGAATAACCTACAACATTTAACGATCTATAGGAGGGTCATTAGTGCCTCCATATAATACTTGGTATGCCATAAATGAAAAGAACCTGCTTACGATTTGTTGGGATCAGTTTAATTACGAAGTATAAGCGAAGTTAACTAGTTAGTTAACGAGATATCCGTATGTAATTAAATATTCTTTAGATACATTTTAAACTGTTTTAAGGTTCGCAGTGAACAGCAATATTCCCAACCTAATTACACTTTATACAAAATTTATTTCGCAAGTTGCAAGCCTTGAAGGAAAATTCATATAGTTCATGCTCGAAGTCTCCTATTTGTTCTTCATCACAAAAGGAAAGCCGTAAAATGACACTTTCAAATATTAACAAAACACGATGCGGTTTTTATCAAAGGCAGCATTTTTAAACAGGACATTTTTCTCGAACCGGTAACAGATCAATTCATCTTGTATCTCATCTCTTTTCAAGAATGAAATATGAGTCTAATGACTTTTCCAGCAGAAAAAAAACCGAAAGTAAAGTTTCAATAAACAGACAAGTCGGCTGGCTTTTGTTCAGTTTTTATATGTTTTCAATTCAACCAAAAATATATATCTAAAGTGAAATTATGGATGGTGGGCTCCATAATTTCACTAAACTAAATACTTGAAAAGTTTTGACAAGTAATCCATTATAGAATAAATCCAATAGCTAATTCAGACTTGAATCCTAAGTTACCTGATATGAAATACTGGAGGTGATGTTTAGAAGCACAAATTAGTACAGCAAAGGTGAAATTATCGCTAGCGTACCGAAATTTAAATTTACTTTTCATTTAATTGTATTGTATTTATTCTACACCGATTAACCGCACAAGTGTATTATGCTACTTGATTTAGTTTCTACATTTTAAAAGCTTCAGAAACTGATCATTTTTTGATCCCACCACCCATAGTAAACAAATAATGAACTAAGCTAGTTGTAGTTGTAAAACCGTCCTTTAAGGAGACTAAAATCTCCATCAAATGATCGATCCTGAGATAATAAAAATCACGAGCGGTCAAAGCTTTTGAACGAATACTTTTAAAGCAAACCCTCTGATTGATTCAATTTTATTACGATGAGCTCTTAAGTGCCTCAATTAGTTCTTGAACTGCTGCTTTTGCCGGTTTTTGTCCTAAAAGAGATACGGTTATTGCTTACAATTTTCGATCGTTTCAACCACAATCGCTATACATAAAGAAACACCTTGTATATAAAGAAATAACGTTCACTTCATTGATTTGAAATCGATCGACTTGCCAACTTTTATCATATTCAAGCACTTTGATTGGAAATTGAATATTAATTCACACATCCTTTTTGCACTAAATATAGCTGTGGTAAATGCGGTATAATATACACTTTACTTCATTTCCGGTAAATGGCGTTATTATGGTTTAGTTAGTTAGTTAAATTACAAGCAAATGTTTACGCAACCAGCTAGCAATACACTATAACTCAAACATATTTACATGAATTAATTTTGTCGAGAATGATGAGCAAATAACGTAGGAACTTATTAATTAATTTTACCCCATTAATCAATGAAATAAATAGTATTCCGTGAAAAACATTACAATGTTTCTTTACTGAAAGAATATTCCTATAGCCTGTCTGCTAAGAATAATCTAATTTATTCCCTTTCAGAAACCTCGGAGCCGAACATAACGGTGGTAACTGTTTTGGTTCTATGGTAAGTAGATATGAAAGTTACATTAACCATGAATCGGAGTATAATAGAACTTTTAAAGTAAATGCAGTAACTCCAGCCTTAAGGGATATTCGAACCCCCTAAAGCTATCGGTGTATTTCCAGAGCACCTTCATATAAAGGAACAAAACCGTGCATTCTGCTAAAATTATTCACGCTCACGGTTTTCTTCATACTTAGTTTAGTAAAAGAAGTGGAACACTGGCCCGAAAGGAGTTTCAAAATTTCACTCTATGAAGTTTTAATCTCATCTTTTTAAAATGTCCCCGACTAAAATTAAGGATGAATTTTAAATTGACATTTGCGTTGAATTTAAATGCAAAATACTTTGTGTTAAACTTTATTTAGCCAATTCAATGTTACTCTAAGAAATTCAGAAGGACTAGTTTAAAGATTCTTCGCAGGCAGGAGCTTTTCATTAAAATATTAAAAACGTCATTTCATATTATCAGAGTCGCTGGAAAAGGATAAGGACGTTAAAATTTGGCTAAGTTTTTATTTAAAATGAATAAACGACTTTAAACGCCGGCTTCACATAAACGTTTTCAAAACTGGGTTTTCCCTCAAGTTTTTACATTTTAAGCAGTGTAATCCGATGTTAATCTAGCTCTGTTCAAAACCTACTAAAACCCATGCAGGTATCGATAAATATTTAGCCGTATTTAAGGGAGATTTCCATCTTGTTAAGCTATTTTTCTGGGAGCATTTAGCTCGCCGCCTTTTTTGAGCGATAAATTGAGGCAGAGCGACAAATGACTCAGGAAAAAGCAGACAAGAATAATTTAGAACAAATTTAGATAACGCCACTTTACTAATGAATTTTCAGAAAAAAAACCTTTAGTTATTGTAATAAATAGGAAATTAAATAAAAATGTTTAAATCATTTGGCGTTTCGTATTCATTAAAAAAAATTGATCCTGATGACTCGGAACGGATGAAGTCTGGCCATCAGATTATTTTTTACAAACTTCTTGTTGGGTATTTTGCTTCAAAAATTTTTGTCTTTAA
>NW_026017110.1:58804619-58833948 GCF_020466585.1 Dendroctonus ponderosae | reverse complement strand
TAACATACTCTTTTTTAGGTTCATTTAGGTTCTTTTGATAACGATAGCAGAAAATAGCTATCGGAACGTCAAGATAATTTTTCAAATTAATTTCTTTTCCAATTGGAATTTTCTTTTACAGCTTGAGCATAAGTGTGTAGCAGGATACGCTCTAGGTGATAGTTCTTGATTACTTTTTGATAAATAATCCGGTCTTATTGCGAAATAGGAGCACTGTTGATCAATTTGTAAAAAAAATTTTGAGGCGAAATACCCAACAAGAAGTTTGTAACAAAATGAATCGGCCTCAACAATATAGAACTTATCTACATCAGATTATTTGCTATAAAATATGTTTTTCGTACGCCAGAGGAAATTGATTGGTGTTTAATTGCCTAAATAATTTCTCGCACCATTTTAATAGCAAAGATGTCCCTGACATATACATGACCTGAAAAAAATCAGCCTTCAGTTCATATTTCTGATTGAAAATTAATTTAGCACACATTCAACCCCGATTCCTAAATTATGCCATCCGGCGTTTGTCCCATTTGATTTATGTTTCTCTTTTGGAAGCTTTCGAGTATTCCATTCTGGTTTGTCATCAATGGAATAACGTTTTATTTACTTTGAAAACACATTTCCCCTTCGTCGTACTAAATAGCTCTATTTGCTCAATCTGTTGAAACACCATATTTGCCGCCAAGCATCCAGAGTGTCGACGAATATTAAACAGAAGTGAGTAACTAATGAAAAAAAAACACTAGTGAAGAAAAACCAATCAACCTGAACAAGATACACTGCATACATATTACATAGGAATGAAGAAAGTTTCGATAATTTCTTAAATTAGCCGAAAAAGTTTTGCATATTTGCCCGCAGATGTGCCAGAAGAATTTTGAAAAGAACTTTTGTATATAAAATTTCACGAATATGAAACGGTAAAAATCTTTATATTCTCACCCAGATCGTTGCAGTTATGCATTTTAGCACGTGCAAAACATTCGAGCATACCGAATTCTCATGCAAACTTCTGAAGCACAAGGAGAATTTATAAAACGGCGTCCAGCAAAAACATTGAAGCCAACTCAGCAAACGCCGTTGTGGAAACCAGAAAATGATGGATTCCAATATCGTTGGCAATGTTTAATATATGTCTGATTGAAATATGATCCCATGTTTGAACTACAAAATTGCGCATAACAGAATCGATGATAGATTTTCTACAAATTCCTGAGATCTATTCATATGTTTTCTTTAAACACTTTCATCTGGTAACCCAGCTCAACGTTTCTTTCCTTCCTGATAACATCTATTCTTTTTTAATCAACTACCATATTGCCAAGTAAATCATGACTCATACAAGGCGATTTTCCCTCTATATAATATGGAAATGTTTTGTTTTTACGCGAAAATGAACGAGGGAAATATTGAAGAATGTAAAAACGGAAGGAAACCGGTAGGTTTTTCACTCCTTTTTATGTTGCTTAACCATTTAAAGCCATTTCATCATGTTTAGCGATGGCTGAGAAAATCAACCAGCCCTCAAGCCTCATTAATCACTCGCACCGGTTGGGTTCTTTAGAAAATTGATCTTAATTTTTTATCCCGTAATTACATCTGACCAAGTAACTATTTCAACGTCAACTTTTGAGGTAAATTCCAAGACTGCATTCGCGATTATAATCACTTGATTTATATCTTGGTCCTAATGTACTTGTAAAATATAATTCTCAGTGAGGGCAGGAGAAAAGTTTATATTTAAAAACATTTTTAATCGTCAACAAATTTGTGCAGCTCAAAGCTATATGCAATTTAGTGAATATTGAAAAGGGTCAAATTGGCAGGGATACAACCAATAGGACTTTATTACTGCAGATACGATGATGATGATACGAGAAATATGATATTTACACAGCCACAAAAACCATTCAAAGCCTGATCAAATGATATTTTCTGAATAAGCTCTGCGCATACTAATGCGATACTAATTTTGAGATATGCAATTATATATTGATTGATGAAAATTTGATTTTAAACTCCTCATTTTAGATTTTCATGTCGTATATCACTGATAACAACGGTCATTTGTCATCTAGCCATTGATTTCAAATTTGTAGCCATTATTAGTAAATTGCTCATAACTGTCCAATGTTTTAAGCTCATTAGAATAAGATGTCACTTTAACTCGAGTAATCGGTAAATGTGAATAAATTGGTTAATTAAGCCAAGTTGACGACTCTTTAAAAAATACGTACCGTTATCATCTTTACTCGTATTCCCGGGAAAAATCTTTTTAAGGGCTTTTTCAGGTACAATTTTCATTGTTTAGGTTTGATTAAAAATCAGCCAGGTCTGACCGACAGGTTCTTGACAAAAATTACTTTTATCAGAAACCTTTGCATCTTAACATGGGTGGAATTAACTTGTTTTCAATGGAGGACTATCAGCCACATTTTTTACGATGTATTTAGACAGAGAATTAGAGTACCGTATTTAGACATTCATCATTCTGTTGGCTCTGAATAACTTTCAGTTTAGAAAGGTTTTTTTGCATAAAAAACAGAAATTTTACAAAACACAGAAGCACGCTCTGCTGAAGAAATTTAAGAAATCGATTGCCTTCAGACAATTTTTTCGCGAATCACGTTTTACTACTAATGGCATCTTCAGCAGAAATTACACCAGATATTGGGCAAGACAAAATGAATATTAGTTCCGACAAGGGTGTTTTCAGGAACGATTTATGGAACCGGGGTAAACGTTTCGCCTAAGATATTGGCAGATAGGATTATAGGCCAGATTTTTTTTCGTTCAATGGCTAACGATTATTTAGACCCCTTTCGCACTGAAATTCCCGGCTCAATTTTAAAACAATATGATGTCCGTTTTCCCTCAGAATAAGGCATCTGCACACAATGTAAGAATTTATTGTTTGAAAACTAGGCCAGTGTTATTGGCTGAACTGATAACGATATATTTTTTATTTCTTGTTGAATGTTGTTGCTTGCGACCCAGTCGAGAGACGAGAAAATAAAATATTTGCACAAAACCTGCACGGGAAGATGCGAATATCTATACGCAATACTATTGCTATCAGGGGCAAATAAAGCGAACAACTCGGGATATTATATTCAAGTGGAGAGGAAATTCGCGAACTAAACCGACGATTTTGATGTTTAATTGCTTGATTTATAGCGGCAATATAATTTGGTGTACACAAGGTTCTGAACCTGACGGTTTTCGGTTTTATATGACACTTACCTTACCGGACATTAAAACATGCGAATTACTTTATGTGTGGGTATTACAAAAAATCGCTCTTAAATTCAGTGTATACATAAAAGGATCTTTCAGACAACAACTCTATTTTACAAGGACACATATCGCCTGTATTCAATTTAATATGCCTCAGTAACACCCATAGTGCATATTAGCATTTGCTTTGCCTAATGGATTCCCGAGTACAATTGTGTAGATGATATTTGTTTGAATAATGTTTATCAACAAAACCGGAATTAACCCACGGTTTACTTACGAAACGCGGGAATAAACAATTAGCTCACTGTAAGCAGATCGATATAAATATTGGTAAAATAAATATATGTTTTTCCAGCGATGAGCGTTGCTCCAGAAGTTTTACAGATTTCTCTCCCACACTCGTGTAGACTGCACATATATTCGTTCTAGAAAAATATAGCTCAAATTCAGTTTAAGGAGCTTTCCTCTTCGGATCTGACTGCGGTTTACTATTTTTCTCGCATAATCGATATACTAAATTAGATTTAGATGACTATTACACTTACACTCAAGCCAGGTTCTCCTGGTTAAATTTTCATTACCCAGGGTTTGGAGCTTCTCTTTAATTTATTTCTATTCGCGGTTGATTTTAGCAATTTGATCCAGAGACTCACACTCGCACAGAGCTCGTGTAGAATTTATGGTTGAGAATCAAAATTTATGTTAAGCCAATCGCTGAACTTAAACGATTTAGTTTTAATATTTTATTATTATCAAAGGCCACATGTAAAAAGCTGTCTGACTATTGTGAACTAACCGTCTTTAAAGACGCAATTCCATTACATTCTCAATAATCGTTCAAGTTGCGCTACTAATTTAAAGCCACATTAATAAAACCAATTAAAGAATCTTCCGAAATTTCGGATAGAGTCGCAAACTAATTCAAATCTTCGCATCTATGACCCCAATCAGTCGTTAATATAATTTCGGTGATCAATTAATTGATCCAAATTAGGCATTCTGAATGTAGGAGTTAACTACCAGAATAGCTGGAGTAAAGAAGCTTGCCGATTAAAGGAAATTAATCAACTTGACTTTTTACTATTAGAAATTTTCAATTTCTATGAACTTGATTGCTCTAAAGCGGAAGAAGACTCTTCCGGCAAGTTAAAAAATTTGGTCGATATTTACTTCCTTGATTATAAATACTTGTGAAGAATCGTTAGAAATAAATCCTTGTAGTAACGACGACGAATCCAGCGATTCTCACGGCAGAAGGTAACAACATTCATCACGAATTTATGACTACAGCTAAATTACGGTCTTAAAGGAAGTTAAATAATCTTGAAGTTAGTGCTTACGCTTTTAGGGATTTTATATTTTACGTTCGTTGCCACGTAAGTCGTTTCGCCCTTTAATGTGTTGACGGTTTTTTCATAAACCATTGTGAGATGTAAATTTCACGTTAAGTATCCCGACGCCTTTGCTTTGGTAGTCTTCACAGTGGATGAACCAGCGCATGACTTAAACCTGAGCCCTAATGGCCCACACATTTTAACAACAGCAACTGAAATTGCATTTCGTTGTACATCTAAAGACATTTTGTTAATGAAAGAACTCATTCAGCTAGGTGAATACACAAAATAATAGTACATAGAATAAATACATTATAATTTAATAACAAAACATTTTTGTATCAAAAAATATCTCGACATCATAAAATACAAGAGCCGCCGCCGTAGAAGATAAAGTTTGAGACTGAAAAGATAAATATGGCTATCCATTTGTCCTGCAAGTTTTTTGCCAGCTTTCATGAATAATAAATCATTATGAAAACGATTCTTTTCTGTAGGACTAAAACACAAAAAGTTTCAGTTTAGCAACGAGATTTATGGGCAGATAATATCGGATATTTAATTACATAATGTCGAAGTTTCTGTTCGGAAAAAGTGGGAAAGTTTTCTTTTCATTGCAAAATGCGGTTCATATTCTCGGTTTATTGTTTACGAACAAATTTGGTTCAGTTTTGAATGAAAAACGCCTCAAATGGTAATGGGAGTAGCGATCTCGTTGGTGGAGGAATTTATAAAAATTGACTTCACTTGAAGAAAATGGAAAGGTCCCTCTCGACTCACGGCTTCACTTTCCAAAGTCAGAAATATTGAAAAGTTCAAGCAACGCTTTATCTTGTTGAAGGTCTAAAACAATATTTTCAGATTCACACTCTCCTTGAGGGCTAGGAAAGTTCGTCCGCTTTTTCAATTTTTTTTTTGGTTCTTATTTGCTTTATGTTCTTACGGCGTTTACGCATTTTCTTGCAGGATTTATTACTCACATATTTCAGACTGATATTACCGCCCACTAACGGCCTCACGCTCAAATGTTTTATCATAAAACAAACAGATTGAATAAAACGGTAATATGGCAAAAAATCTTATCGAATTCTTAACAACGTTTGTCAAGAAATTATTTAACAGGACTGTTGGCGAATGGCAAGTTGTATTTCCAGCGTTTCTGTCCATATTTGTGTCAGTGAATAAAATATTCAGTACCATTTTTCACGTCAATTTTCAAGTTATATCAACTTGTACACCAATCCGGATTCACATGTTTTCCGTATATTTATTTTGTGTCAAGCAAGTTACATAAATAACTTTATGTTTTATTCAAACGAAAACATACGTTTTGTCAAAATTCGTAAGTGGCCACACACATTGGCCAAAGTCTAATGATTTTTGCAAAAATTGTTAAATTTTATGCCTGCTATTTAAGTGACGCGATAATTTTCCTTGATTGCCGCTAAACGCATTTCTCATTTTCTGAAAACTCCATTTGCTCTGCTGCCAGTAAAATGTTTATCAAATTTTGGTGCGGAAATTTTAGTGAATTGATAAGCGTGTAGTAGTGTAAGGGAGAGTCGCAATCATGATTTGTTTAATATTTGATAAGGAAGCGGAAAGCCCCTTTTCCTGTATGACGAAGTGACCGCCGCGATTCTTGCAATCAATATAACTTACTATGCAGTTTTACTATCTATTAGCGTGGGACGATTCGTTTGCGGTAATAATTCCGAAATTTACATTTTGAACGGCAGAAACACTTAAAAATCTATTGAAATTCTCATGGAACTTGAATACCGTGCGACGAGTTATCTTTACAATGTCCCGCAATTCAGCGACAATAGGAATCTGATGTTCTAGAAACACAGCGGTAAATCGAAATCAAATTCCATCCCGGATTATTTAGCCATATATGGCAGTTCCGAGGTTTATTTTTATGCTTCTGCTGAATTCTGTTTGCGGCCACCATAGCTCGATTACCGAATAAGCGCAGAATACTGACACAAATGTATTTTATGCTTTATTAAATATTTGAAACTTTTAGAAGTCTGAAAATACCGTGAACTATATTATGCCGAATTGGGTGGAAAGGAAATTTTCCATAAAAGAAAATGACATTTTCAACAACAGTAAAACCAGGTTACCGCTGAGGCAGAATTTCTTAATCCACAGGGACTTTAGAACCTTAACTGTCAATTAAAATTTGAAGAAATTGTGAATATATTTGCAAAATGCTTCAAAAAGGCGGAAATAACCATTTTTTTCTCGGTAGCAAGCAGATGCCAATTCACTTAACATTCAGTGATTAACTGAAAAATTGGTCCCTACCAACTAGTTGATTAAAGCTTGATTAAACTTTATCAACTGACGCTATTAAATAATCGTCTGGAATTTCAACTCCCTTCAGGGATTAACCACATTTTCCACACAACAACGAAATTATCATAAACGGTATTATCACATAAAACCAAAACAGTAATGATGGAGTATTTTATTCGGTATCAAATCAAAAGTGTTCTAATTAAACCAAATCATCCATGGAATATTAAGCAGAATATATTTATAACTATTTTACCACACATTGTCTACAAAACTACCGATGTTTAAATTTAATTAAATACAGTCACAAAAAAGGATGATCCAAGTTTGGCTGTTTTTTTTTAAACAAAAATCTAAATATTTCAGGATGTTGGGCTTGTGCAAATAGTTTGATTAATAAAATAATAATACTAGCCATATTTCTTATGGAAATTTTAAACCAAGTACTTGAATTATTGCCTGTCGAATTAAAAAAAAACACTGAGAAATTCAGTCTACCAGTAGAACCGAAATGTTTTTTTCAACAACATTCGAACGCGTTCTGAACAAAAACACACAAAAAAAAACATTAATCCGATTATTTAAGACAGCAAAGTATCAATATTAAATGATAATAAGTTTTAAATTATTTCTTGGTCGACTAATTTTAGAATACGGATATACAACGGCGGCTAACCGAATTACAAATAATGTAAGTATCTTTATTGTCACTTTTGTGTAATTTAATAATCCCCACGTTCCTTCATTCAAAATTGCCCTGTAATTGACAGAAACGGCAGGGTAATATGGAAATTTGTAGGTTTTAACAAATTTTATCGTCTAATATAAAATAAAAAATTCTGAAATTTGCCATCAAATTAGGTCGGAAACAAAAAAGTATTTTGCAGATTTTAAAATAAAATTATGCAGTTCATTTAATTAAAACTTTAGAAGCTGGTTGCTAAATTACGAAAAGAATTTCAAAAACTATTAGGCAAACTAAAAACGTGAATATTCAGTTTGCAAACTGAACTGAAAGTAAATTATCGGAAATGTTAATTGAATGATACTGTCCAATTATTGAACTGCAAAGCAAAGTTTTATTTAGGCTTTTCACGTTGACCAATTTACAGCTAGCAGCAAATAAATGTAAAAATGTATTGATTGATGATGACATAGTATATTAATCCATTAAATCAAAGTCCTAAATACATCATTTTAATAAATCCTATTGACAATGGGGCACGAGACTGATTTATGGTAAATTGCCTTGAAACTCTCACCTTAATAATTCTTTTCGAATGGTTGGTTAAGCTGGCTGATTGATTGCGATTAGAACATACAACCCTCTTACGCTGTTCCAAGAAATATGGAACACATTTTATCTTAAAACCCAATTTGTAGCTCCGATTTACGCTAATTTAATTAAAGTAAAAAATTTAATGTATGCTTGGCTTATTTTGTTATATATTGTTACCACACTACGAGGTTGGTATGCCCGCGAATATCCTGCCGTTTAGGCATAAATTAATATCTATCGCACATTCTCTCCTAGGATCTATATTGTATGAAGTTTTACACAAACAACGTAACAAAAATGAATTGTTTAAAAACATCTTCCCGAATCAAACGGTTCTACAGATGTTCAGAAACTCCCACTTCAACTACACAGATTCAATTTTTCCCACTGTCCCTATTAGGGTAGAAGTTCGCTTAGAAGTTCTTTACACGTAAAAGAAAGGAAAACTTTGAAGGAAAAGTATTATGGAGAATACTCAGGGGTATATATTTACCACACGATACAATATTTTCCACATTGAACGGCTCGATACAAATATAATAAGTCAAGCAAAATGGCGTGTATATGAGAAAGTTTTCTCAAATCTGGTTTTCATCAAGCAAAAGGTTGCACCTGGGACCCAATAGATCTCTCGAAAATAATAACTCGATTGAAATTCGTATTTTCTGTGTTTTGCCTACATTTAATCCATCTTAAGAATATAGGTGTTGCCCTCAAGAACAGATTAGTTGCAATTAACCGTAACACACACAGTCAATGAGGATAAAACATAGCTTTCAAGAGCGTATTAGAAGCTGAGTCACTCAAACGGTGCTTGGCTTATTAGGTTTGTTCGTTCAAAGGACGCAACTCTAAAGATGGTTCCCATGGATGCTAGGGAAACGTCAGAACCAAATTCCAACCGACAACGGCTTAAAAGCTCGAAAATCGCCGATATTTCTAATAAAAATCGAAAGAGCTCACAAATTTTTATTAAGTAAATGAATCTCTTAATTGTAAACTTAATAACATTCTACTACTTTCTGAGACATTATTCCCTACTCAGCTAGGAAGATTATATGAGAGCAGCATGTTTAATTCATACCCAACCATACCCAAGTTCAATTCTATTTCTGCATATTCTATTGTCAGAGTTTCTAGTTTCAATTGCCATATCCACGTTTAATTTTAACCAATATATTCCCGAAAATGCTCCAACCAGATTCTCAATTCTCTGACTAATAATTTATAACGATAGTATTATACTGACACTTTGGATCTCTATGCTCTGCATTAAATAGCTGATATACAACATTCTGGCCACTAATTCATAAACCCGGATAAATTGTTTATTGCAAAGATTATCGAAAGTTTTATTCGAATTAACAGCTATTTGGCATGTTCTCTACATAAATCTGTTTTTTCAACATTAATTTCGAGATATGAAAAATATATCAACCTAGAAAGGCGGTATAGGAAATGGAAACAAGGAAAAAACCAGCAGCTTCCGGAGTTGAACTTGAAGCAAATTGTACCTCAACTGAAAAGGAAAAGCATAATCGATCTTATCACAGTTTGACAAGTAATTTATAAACGGAAATATTTTAGATTTGCAAATAATAATTTCCGCTCGATAAAATGTGTGGCGTTTCAGTCAGTTCCCTTTTATATCCAGAATACTTCACTTATCTGTTTCGTTAGGAAATTACCCCAAATTACCTAATTAGATATGCAGCCTTTTGAAATTTCACTCCGCGGTGAGCTTATGAGAAATGCAATTTTTTTCTCGTTAAAAATAGCCTTATTAGCCTGACACTGTTCAGGTAATTGAGGCAATTTGTGTGGTCGCAAAATTAATAGTGGTGCATTTGCTGCTAAATTAGTTCCTCAAAATTATATTTTCTTTAATTTCGTCATTAGGAAAGAAACAAATAAAAATAACTATTAAATGAAAACAATTTCCATTGTTTCAAACAACTCTGGCGCGAAGTAAAAGTATTCCAAGGCGCTAATTGTGGGCAAAAAATTGGAAATTAAGGGCAATTTTCATAAATTCGCTTTATATGAAATCGTTAGCGAAACAATGAGGTTGCAGGGCGATTCTTGGAATATATGTAAAAATAAATTTTTCTCAACTTCAGTTTAAAAAGTTGTTAGGCGGTGATGTTTTTTAAGAAGCTATTTTCCGCATTTTCCATAACAACTGGTAGGAACCATTTTTTTTTTGGTAACATTCCTGCAGGAGAAGCTCGAAAAATACTGAGCTTTTTCGCGTAAGTTACAAAAAATGTTCATCAATAAAGCATTTTAGTGAAATGTAAGTACAGATCAGCTTAATCGAGTAGAACTCCATTAATTGATTTTGTAAAAAATCTTCTGCCTTTAATAATAAACTGCTGCAAGTAAACCGTGCATTGTTTTATAACGAGCCGTTTAAGTGGATTTGGAAATAATTTGCAAAAAAATTCCCTGATGTCCTGACAGATTAATAAATAAGGAGAACACCGGGATTGTTAAGGATCGGAGACCCCTGGGTATTACCCTTATTTCGGCTGTTACACCTTTACGCTCATTTGTAAATATTTCATTTCTTAACTCCCTGTTATATAATTCAGGGCTTTTGCAGGGCGTAATGCGCTATTAAAGAACAATTTGGAAAATTGATTTGAAGAGAACATCACTGACTTGCCGGATTTCATGCTACTTCCACTAGAAACTTGTTGGGGACATTTACAAATATTCAACTAGAGATGCCAATTTGGCGATCTCTGCAGATATTTAAGTTTCCCAATGCGCCCAATTTGGAGCAAAACAGCGAGTTTTGTGTAAATTGGAAAGCTGTGTTCGATTACTTTGATTGAAGCACCCCACATGGGCTTTTCGTATCGTCGCTTTGTGATCGCGTTTACAAATTTATTGTACAACAAAGAAAAGGTAGCTAATGGCAGAATAAATATTGAATTAGGTAAGCAGTGGACATAGAACGAAGTACGAATTTAATTAGCTGATTGGGGGAATGATAATCCTTGGTTTCCTCAGAGACAACGCTTGAGGCTTGTTTAATAATTAAAACGCAAATATTTTTGCACATTTAGACACCACCTCGCAATGGAAGTTTCAACTGGCTTTAAGCATCAACGTAATATCACAAAATTACAAGAAAATTTCCGGGGCTTAAAATTACTGCTTTAAAGTGCATTCAATGGAGATTAATCAAATTTCTTTGCAAATTCCTGGCAGTCAGAAAATTGCCGCCTCACGAATATTTTATAGGGCACAAATTGGCCTTCTTGGGGTATGCTCTCAGAAATTTTTGTTATTACCATCATACCTAACTACTTAAATTGTTTACTAGTAATTTCACACAATAACCTGGAAACATTAAAAATGCTGTTCTAGGCGTGAATATTTGACGCTTTTTGCACATTTTATTTTCGGTTTTTTGACAATTTAATTCTCAGTTTTTGCAGCTCAATAATACAATTGTTTCAGCAGATTTCTTATTATACGCCGACGTCCAGTTAACGTTTACGGCCGCGAACATTTATTTTAAGTCTTCAGTCGATTTATTGGATATATTTCAATCATCCTGGGATCGTATGGAATTCGATCCTACAAGCGTAATGTTAGAAATATTTAATTAAAGCAAGCAATTTAATACTTTAAGTAGGGGCAATTTTATAATTAATTTTAGACGGTATCTATTATTTTCCAGACATTTTTAAACTTTATTATACATAGAAGACGTTATGTGAATTTGCAAATTTTTGCGCCGATAGCGATGAAGCATGTTTCAAAGGAACTGAACATGTTTATGCAGTTGAAACTCTATTTTTTGAGAAGCATTTAATATCCTCGTCTTATGAATTCCAAACGCCATAAAATGTAGTTGTACATGTAAAATGTACTTTTATTTAGTTTTATTAGTGGCTTGAAACTATTCTATTGCTTTTAAACAATTTTATTTTTTATAACCATATAATTTTTTGAGCACGGTTTTAGTTATTTACCACAAGCAAAAAATGTTCTTTGCATGTCGGATAATCAATTAATAACTGTCATACTCGGCATATAACGCAGTAGTAGAACGCATTTCAGCATTAATTAAAATTAGATTTGTAATGAGGAAACATTTGTTGCTTAATTATTAGTATGGATTGCAGCAGTTTTTGCCAATTAGTGTCATGTTCGTCAGTCCCTTTTAACAGAAATTCGTACGAAATAGAGCTAAATTCGTTAAAAATAGGAGGGAGCGATATGAGTGAAGAGTAGGTACATGTGTATATTATGAAAAGTATATAAAAAGGCATTTCAACAGTTGTTTTTGACTATTTTGAAATATTGTTCCGGGTGAAAAGGTTGACTGAATTTTTATGCGCATACATAGACAAAATTAAATCTTCCTAGTATCGACATTTCCTGGTGAGCCTTCCAATAACTCATTGGGACTTTTCACCTATTCCCAAACCCTGGCTTATCCGTCTAGCCAGTTTGCAGCAAAACATGGAGAGATAGTGGAAATTTATGGACGATAGCTGTGGTTCAATAAGCCTAAAAGTATACTAAATTCTTTTCAGCAAAAGCAACATACGCTTAGCTTTCACGTCTAATTTGGATTAAGAATCGACTAGTTAGTTGCTTATCTTGAGGCACTTAGAGCACGTGATTCTGCTCGAGCAAAAATTTATTTGGTTTCGAAGACGCGATAGAAATTTAAAACTCTAGAAGCAGGAAATCGTCCTCTTTGCAAAGTGTAAAGCCAACCCACAGTATAAAATGCAATAATATATTTTCGACCCTTGACATCGTAGAACCATGATTTCCTGGAAAGATAGTCCTTAACTAATGTCCTTAGAATTGTTAATTTATCGCTAAATGTGTGTGATTTGTTACCGATTCTCAGTGCTTTGTTGCCTGTAAATTAATTATTTCCGCCGCAACTTTGAAAAGCTGTATTGGCAATGACCAATCAACACGTGTAATTAAATAGGGCAAAACAGCCGGAATATAAGTGCACGTTTGAGAGAAGCGCAAATAATTAAGTATAGAGTGGAGTTTTATAAAGGAGTCTAGAGCATAGAAGTGCGCTGGAGGTTTATGTACAATTAAACAGTAAAATATTACAATAGAAACTAAAGCCAGCTCAATAATTCGTGTGTTAAAGCAGCTACACCAGACGACGATAAAATCTGTTCTTTATTTTGCGACACCTTGAAACAGATGAGATTTATGTAACAGAACAAGAAATAAACTAAAACGTTTTTGGACACAATTCTCAGACAATTTCCGGGAGTGGACGACATTTTTATACAGCCTATCTCATTTATAATTTAAAAACGTGTACTACGGCTATTACCCAGTTCGATGTTTTATTACCCATAAAGTTCTTTGTCTTATCTCGCCCTCGATCACATCGAGTGGCAATTTTAGACGGAATTCTTTTTGTTTCCGGGCCTTTTCATCGACCATCTCAAAGTAGTTTCCTAAGGGATGATGTCACCGTATTTTGTTTTGACTCTTATAAACACATCGGGAACGATCACTGTAATAAATCACTTTATTGTTTCACGTTTCCGAAATGAGAGAATATTTAAATCTCTTTTTTTAGTGATTGATATTCCATGATGATGATCTATGGAAAAATTAGGAACAAACATACGGGCACATCCAATCTCATTTAAGGCACAAAAATAGAAGACACATAAATATTGTTTTGAGGAAATTGATATGTAGGCTTCTAATATTCGTGTCCAACCTGTTGTTTCATAACGACGTACAACTATTACATTTTAATTATTTTTGCTTTGAAAAGTGGTGCAAATGAAATTCGGAATTATTAAATAATATTGTAATTATATTCAGGAAATTAATTATTAAATGTGCACATAACTCTGAGTTTGATACATTTTAACATACATATAATTCATATCAGGATTTAATACATTTTATTATCACTGTAAATGTTTATTGCTGTTAAATGTCGTCTGTAATAAATGTTTTATACTTCAATCAGCCCCAGACTATAAAGTAACGTTAGAGGAATGTTAGAAGGCAGACAAAAGTAAAATCCTTGATACGAGGACGAATGTAACGTCAAGTTTTCGCAAGAATATGTCTTAATAAATCCCTCTCTATAAAAATTTGCTTTATATTCATACACAAAATCAACACAAAAAGCTGTATGTTTCGAATTGTTTCTCAACAGGGTATTACTTTTCTCTATAGCCCATAAAAACCGAGTGAGAAAACTTCAGCTTACATAAATATGCTATGAGTATCCTGAAAATTTTATATTCAAAAACCCCCGACTAAGGTAATATTTCTAATATTTCCGATATGTCAAGGTTTCTGTACCATGATCGACATCTCCATATTAAATATGTCTATATGCAACACGTTTAGCTACGTTTTGAATGTTAATACTACGTGCCTTTTTTTCTCCAATTTCATTCGAGTTCCCCCTTAGCATTTCCTTGCCAGACGGGAATATAATAACTTTTGTTTTTAACATCGGATTCAAGAAATTGAAAAAACTCGTTTAATGCTTTAGCCGAGACCTTTCTCATATTACTCATTTTTTAAATTAAAGATGTATATAATTCTTTTTGAGGAATGTTTGGGAGAAATATCACTTTGTATCTCAGGAAATCGATTTTCCCGATGATAGGCGAAATGACTTTTTTTAGTATTTCCTTCATTTATTACCAGTTACGTTTTGCCTTTGCTGTACGTTTTGGAGAGTTAGATTGGAAAGTAATCAACTTTGAACTTGACGAAAGTAAATTTAATAAAAATCTTCAACTGCGATTCCTTATACAATTCAATTTTTCACCTGCAGAGAGACTCTAAAATATATAGCCCGCTGTCATCCACATCGCGTAACGGTAAATGAGCTCTTGTTACACATATGGAAATATGTTCACGTTCTGGTACATCAATTTGGCCACCACCAACTACTTGAGATTTTCGATTTGTCTGCCAATAAATCACCGACTTTAATTAAAAATCTCCCAAGACTAGGCTTAAATTATCGTCCACACTTTTCAAAATTTGACAACTAAATTAAAACTAATTTTCTCTATGGCGAAGTATTTAACGTGACAATGAAGATTAAACTTACAGTCACAGAGCTTTCATATTTCCCAAATTAAATGTACAAACATGCAAAAGCAAGCATGTTAAGTAAAGTTTAGACAGCAGATTTATATGTGTAGTGTATACAAAAACACAGAAGTGGCTAGAAAACCAGGCTTGAACTGAAAATGTTGAATGCGAAACAACAAAATCTGAACTCAACTTTTGTTAAATTGAATAAGATTTAAATATTCCATTCAAGCTTAACGCTTGTATGTTTTCAGCTCGATTGAATTTAAATTTGACAGTATTTTAGTTTTGCTGGATTATAAAGGTTTGAAATGTGAAATTTCTCGACGAATCGTTGTTAACTAATTATTATTTTTGGATAACCAATTCTTGGCTCTCAAATGTATTTTTACAGGAAGTTCATGAATGAATAGTAAAAAAGTAGTAAATTTAATGGTGGATCCATGAGGATACGATTTAGTACAACTGACCTAGAAGAAAAGTGAACGGAACCAGAAATACAAGGGGTCAAATATATTTTTTTGCATAGTATTTTTCATATAACTCACAAACAACTGGGACTTTTTTACTGAAATTTATTTAAGTACGCACGTGAAAATAATTAATTAGTAGGCTTAATTACACAAATTGTCTCGGTCTTCATATGAGCCACCCAATACAATTTAAATGGAAATTTGTATTTAGATTTTCGACAAAATGATTTACGTGATTATTTGGAAGACATTCCCCTAAAGATAAGGCATGATATGGTATTCATGCAGGATGCAGCCGCAGCCCATTTTTCACTGCAAGTGAGGAATTACTAAAATGCAAATTTTCCGAATCGTTGTAGTGGTCGGGGAAGTGAAACACTATGGCCATTGCAAAGTTTGAATTTTAATCCTCTAGATTTTTGTATGTGTAGATGCCTAAGGGCTTTAGTGTATGAAGAAACGATCGATACACGACACTAATTATTAAATTGAAAATGCTGTGGAAACATTTTGGAATAAACATTTAAAATTAGAAAATCATCTGGATTTAATTACGCGTTGATTAAAGTTAATGGACGTTATTTTGAACAACTTTTGTCAAATCTGATCAGTTTTTTATTAGAGGTATTAAGTTTATTTAGTGTAGTGTTCATGAAATTGTTATGGATCATTAAATTATTATTTTCCTCCATTATTCCGTCCATAAGTAGGCAGTTTATTTTCGTAGATGCATAGCACCTAATTTTTTATTTGCAAATATCTCGAAAACCGTTGACATCAAAGATACCAACTAGGTATAACTTTTTCGTTGACAAAATAATTTTCCATTAAAAAAATTATTTTGACGCCTTGTGTTTCTATTTCCGTGCAATTTTCTGCTAAGATAAGTTGTATTAAATCGTGTTATTTTGACCCCAAGAACCCCCGTTGCATTTTTTACCAATACTGATCCACACACTATGTAATTGTCTGTATAAAGCTTTGAAAAATTCATTGTTTTCATATAAATCAAAAAATGTTTCACAAATTAAAAAAAATATCTACAAAATCAGATCGGAATCAATAGATATATGAAAAACCGCAGCTTAAAACAAATGTTCAACCTCATTAGGGTGTGCCGCAAAAACGAACTCCCTTTAGTGTCTCAATTTCAAATTATTTCCGCTGGACATCATCTAGGGTTTCCACTCAACTGATCGTAAAATATATAAAAACCAAAACATTTATTTTTATTTATGGCTTTGTCAGCACTGTTATTATAGCCATTTCAAATACCGCTGTTGTTTTTGGACTTGGGACCCATCGCAAGGGTAATAAAGAATTGATTCAGGATTATTAGGTTATTCTCCAACATAAGTGTTTTATTCGGAACTTGAACGGCTCTAGACGTCCAACAAAAAATCGGGTCTAAAAATACTAATGTTGTTTGGAAAAGCCTCTTGTAGTTGGCAAATGGCGCACTAGAAAATTATTTGATCGATGTTAAGTCAGACTGGGAATGTAAAGATTGGCTTGTTCAATGCGTACTATCCTTTTTGGTAGGAAAAATACAGCGAGTTTTCTCAATCAAGTTTTTATTCAATAAGGGTTACTCCAACTAAACTGTGAGAATAGGGGTAAAAATATTCCTGGAATCAAAACGCAACCCAATTTTGCTTTGGCGCGATCAAATTTGGGAAAATCAATGTCAGCCTAATGTCTTGTAAAGCATTCCAATCCCAAAATATGTCAGGCGAATGAAACCGACTGCGACGATTATCAAGTACTATTTGCTTCCTAATTAAATATTTCTTGCCACGTGTTTGGGTGAACAATTTTCAATAAGATGATTTGTATTATAAGCAAAACACTTCAAGGCTTCAGCTTCTTCAACTGTAGGTATTGAATTATTTGCGTAGCTGTAAAAATGTGGCTCGGCGATAAAAAGTCGATTTTTTGTCTAACGCCTATGAATGCCATTGAAACAAGGGATGACAAATTTATGGTCCATAACTCATTCACGCTTTTCCACCGATTTATACCATTAAACAATCTTACAGATTACGACATAACTTGGCCCGCTGTTTATAGAGACTAAAAACCAAAAAGATTATTTTGGTAAGTAAGTTAATTACAACGCCATTCCAACTGATGCATCAGAAACCTTGCGCTAGTTTCGGAAACTGCTGCTAAGGACCAGCTTCGAGGTTGCTCTTTTTACATGGATGTTATGTGGGGCAAACTATGTAAATTCATTAATCTTGGTTTAAATGTCAATAAAATCAGCCCATTATGTTCCGTCAGAGCTCTATCACAGACTACTGCTCAATTTTCCATACGCCGAACTTGAAAGCCCAGTACCCGGACAAAATAGAGGCTATTAAACTTATTATTAATAATGTTTATTCGGCCGTTAAACACTGTAGGGTGTGGTTACGGCCTCAAAACCGTCTAAACAAGTTGTTCAACCAAGAAAGATGACCTCAGACCGGACTTCCCGATAAACGCTGACAACTCTAGGCGTTAATTTGTGGTTCACCCAAATAGCCGCTCAATAGGAGCAAGATATAGGACTACATGTTCCTAATTATTAACGTTAAGACAACCATTCCCCAACCTTGTTCTATTATATATCAATGTGTCAAATTTGCACAGTCCTGGAACTAAATCGAACGCTGTGAGGTAAAACATTATAAATAAATGATCGGGAACACGTTGATGCTAGTAATTGTACCCTGACAAACAGTAGCAATTTTAGCTAAATATCTTGAAAGGTGCTCGCAAATCCATGATAAACGATATTTGAGAACTTCTAAGACGTTCCGCAATTTAATGCATTTGATACTGGACTTTAGTAAAGAGACATGTATAAGCCTAATGATATATCTCGAGATGTACCTATTTGTCTTAAACTAACAAGGCATTAGAGCTGCACTATAAATTTGTCATTGCCATTGAATCAAGATGGAACCAGAATGAAGGTTTGTAACGAAATGGTTTATATTGCAACAACTTTGAAGCCATCTCGAATATATATATTAAATTACTGATTAATTTCTAAATATACAGTACATTGTTCAAAGGGTGTACACACCTTCCTCCGCCATACAGAAACTACGGATGGTCGGTATTTAACGTTACCGCTAAAATAACAGTGTTCCAACCATTTAACCTAGAACCGCAGTTCAGGTAGCCAATTTAACCGGTTATTTTTGGAACAGTCTCATAAAACCGAACAAGTGGTTCGCACCAGCACAGAACCGATGCGACACCGTCGGGACATTCAATAACCGTTTTTACCTGCTCACTTCAAAATTGGTAAAATTGAGTACCATGTGAGAGATTATTTTCCAAAAGCTTAGCTAGGCTTAGCAAAAAGCATCGGCAAAAAAAATATTCTTCAATGTTAATGCAATTTGTAATAAAAATTAGCTTTTAAACATTTTTCCATTTTTAGACATGTTAAAAATTATTTTTTTAAAGAGAATAAATCATTATTTATCATCACTATATTTACCATCAGCATCATTGTGAATTTTTAAGTCAAAATTTAAAAAGTAACATGTTCCTTTTGGAACCGCTCTTGGACCCTAATCCCAAAGTGAAACTGCAACGTTAACCTTATCCAGAAAAAAACCGTCAAGCACACCTCTAACAAAAACTGTCCCAAACGCAACTAGCTGATTAATTAATTCCCTACCACATCTAATGCTACTATTTGAACAATCGCAATAAACAGTAAACATATACAACGAATCATAAATTAATCATTCAACATCTCCCATACGTTAGCAAAAAGTTCTGCGTTCAAGTATTTAAACAAACTCCACCGCAGAAACCACTACAGAAGCAAACCGTCATTATATTAGTCATATTTGTCATTCGTTTAACAGTCGATACGATTTTGCGTTAATCAACATAAAAGCTAATATTATTTGTTTTATGCCTACATATTTTCCTTTGCATGTTGATTTGCAAGCACATTATAGAAATATCCCTTCATAAATAATCTACCAAAAACCAGACCGCATATTGACGTTTTTATGGGGCTATAGGTAAAATAACGTCTGCCGAATTTTTATTTAAATTGATGGCATTTAGTGGCCCAAGTTAGGCGAAACTGATATTCTATTAGATGATTTATTTCCTCTATTCCACTTTCGTGATTGTTTTGCCTGAATTATTCCTTCGAAAGTATTACGCGGTTAGTTTGGTGTCGAAAACTTTTCAATACTTTCATTGCACCTGTGCATTGATTTTATCACATTTTCGTAGCTCCCGGACAATTTTGTATAACAAGTCAGCTTGTTGCTTAAATACTGTTAAAATAAAAAGAGATTTTAGAACGGTTTGTTTTTCAGCTTCCAGACCCCTAAAGCGTGCAACCATCTAGAGGATAAACCTTTCGCGGCAGATTAGTAACAACACAATATAAGGGAAGAATTAGTTCATAAGGTAAGCACTGAATATAAGAGGAAGAAGTTCGAACATTATGAACCAGAGACGAACTTTTCATGTAGAATAAATAAATGAAAGATTTGTGGCGCTGAGCTTTAGTTGAGTAATTCGTAGGAAATGATTTTAGTATTCTTAATTCAAACAAATCAGATTAAAACCCAATTCGGAAGTCGACTTATGCACTCATTCTTATGCAAGACGTTCGTCGAGTAAGGCATAAAGCATTAATTACAGGGCCAGAAATTACTTTCACCCAATAAAAATGTATATCACGGCAATTATCAAAGAAAGCCATATTTTATATAATTTTATATAAATAATAATAATTTTACCGAAATGGTGTCAAATAAACCCCAATCTGGCTAAAGGTTTCTGATTTATTGAGGGGATCACAACATTTAAACGATTCGATGTAGCGGAATATCCAAAGTTTTCATAATACTATTGTTGAACTCTTGCGGAGTTAAACAAACGTATTTTTTAGAAGCAAAGATCAAGGCATCAAAAATTAAAGTGAAGCGAAATGGTGAAATCAGCACTCGTATATCTGCATGGGATAATTTAGGACATTAATTATATTATCTATTAATTACAAGAGAATGGTAATTAATGTATTATCGATTTTCTATATATTAAAGCATACAATGGATGGTATAGTGCAATTCGGTGGCATCTAATTACAATGGTTTTGTTTAACGACACTTTATACATTGTTAATAATTTATATTGTTGGTTTAGGGAAGTATTTGATGGAAAATCAACATGCTATTAAAATGTATTTTATATCCAGCCCTTACACGTATCGCTGATCAATAAATTCCATCAAAATTGTTAACGTCGGTTAACCGCAATACAAATCACAATTTATTTGATGTTATATAACCTAGATAGGAATAATGAATAATCTTGTTTGATGTATCCCAAGTGAATAATTGAAAGCGACATATTTTACGGTCATAAGACCCAACTCTAATTAAAAGCACAACTAAAATTGCCTGTTTAAACTAGCTTGAACACAATGTCTGTTAAGCTTGGGCTTATTGAGTTTATGAGAAAGCAGGCAAAAGCAATATTTCAACTAAAATGGAAATAAAATAAAGAAAAAGTAGCAAACTTAACGTGGGCCAACAAATTTGCCCCTGTGACTGCCTGAAAATAATGGAAATTAATTGAGAAATTTATACAAAACGGCGTTTAATCCCCTGATAATAATGATCCGGAACAGTCCTTGGGACCCACGCCAAGAACAGTTTATTTGGCCATCTAAGTAGAAAAATCTCAACTGGATTTTTTTGCCGTAACTTGCTTTAATTTTGCAAATGTCGGATATGGGCTCTAGTGCAGCTTATTTAAATCTATTTAACGTTTCCAATACTATTAGCGCAAAGGCGGCCAGTTTAAATAAATTATATCTAATACTTAAAACCCGAAGTTACTGCATTAAAGTCTGCTTTGAAATTCTAATGCTCACTTTGCTTCCTGTCAATTTTCCTAGCCGCATTTTGCAACTAATTTTCCACGATGGAAAATCTTCGATAAAATCAGGAAAAAAACGGATAAAAAATTTAATTTGTTTGAAGTGAATACCACATGAATATGAAGCCTTCAATTTAAATCTGAATACATAAAGGAATTGGATAACTCGATACCCCCGTTTATTTAAATCGAATCAAGCAATTTTCTGCAGCTTTTTATAACACTTATTTCTCGCCCTCTGGCATATTTTTTAACGAAAATGTTTTGGCAGGAGCTGTGAAGGTTTTGGCTCTATAAGGCTATATTATGCCGGGGATGTTCGGTAGCTTATAATTTGAGATAAGACTTTTACCTTCAAATTGAGCGTCCTCTTTAGAACGGCCATTAAAATGCTAATCCACAAACTTTGTTATTGTTTTAGGATTCTTACTAAAGGACTTGAGATTTAAATGTCATATTTAGCTGCATCAATGTGTACCTAGCTTAGACTTTAAACTTTATTGAATTGATCTGAGGTAAATCCTTAAAAGTTCAATAAAATAGTCCTTTACGATATAATAAACCTTCCAATCTTCCGAAAAAAATACGTCAAGTACATCTTCCATGCGGATAAATTTAGGGGAAAATAATCTAAACAAAATTAAGAAGTTCTTCTAAATAAAAAGTTTAAACGATCTCCTCAAAGTTGTTTATATCAATTTTTCTGTGAGCGATCCCCAGTCGTGAAGTTGATTTCGCGTTTATTCAATTACAACTTTATAAGATGGGTATATGGGAAACATTATAAAATTAGTTACGGTTGTTCTAGGAGGTTGATATTTGCAGTACACGGCTTTTATTGTTTATTATTACTTTTACTATGTTTTGTCATAAGTTTCAGGGTTTAAGTTAAATTAAATATAAATATAATTACACTATGTACGAGCCTGTGGATTTAAATTTGAAATGACTAGGGACTAGATAAACGTCTCTTTGTTAATTGGCAAAGAATCTAGACAGCAATGTCTAGTTAGTAAGGATTTGGCTAAAAGTCAAGGCTGCCATAAACTTGGCAATTAAATGCCTTCTTAACTCAGTTCTATTAACTTGCACATCCGCGCTTCACCTCGATGTCAAATTATCTCCAGTTACCTGAAACTTACGTAGTCACAAGGGTAAAGTTAGGTATCTGCAAACATTTACTCCTTAATAGTCTTCTATTATTACACCTCAAAATAAAGATTTAGCTAATTTGAACAAGCGTCTCAATTAACCTTTAATTTGCTTCTTAATTTTATTACACTAGTTGAAAGGTCTAAGAAACCTGATTAAAAACTTTAGATTAAAGTAATAAAACGTTAAGACCTACAAACTGAAGCGCTATCTTAATCGAAATAATTTTTAGAAGATTTATTTAATGTAAACTTGTGTGATACGTATAAATTTGCTCCCTCAAGTGTTTTTGTGCATTTTTAGGAAGCCGCTAAAGACATAAGGCTCCGTCGCCCTTTGTAATAAGCGCTGTTCGGAATACTGTCGACTTTCCAATTGATTTTTCCGACTTTAGTGGATTTTGAAAACAATCTGCCATTTTCCAGATCCAAGACCGCGATTTTGAGCCTTCATGAAAGCTCTCTCCATTTCAATTTTGAGTCCGCTTTTAAAAGGCCGTAAACGTTGCACATTTTGTTTGAAAAATGAAAATGTTAAACGGAAAAGCAGCCCGATTTAAATTATGTAATACCGGAAAACTTACTTCGTTAGTTTTGAAATGTTGAAAGAGTGTTCAAAAGAAGCATCGAAAAGTATCTAAATCAATAACTCTTTTATAGTTTCCCTATAAAACATTATAGCTTTTTTCGTCAAACAAGCCAAAGCATGTTCACAGAAGTGTGCAAATAAATGTAATATTAGTTCACTTTATCGGCGGCTATATAAAATGTTCATTCTAATAAAACTAATTCGTTTCGTATATGCAGATGTTTCGGAAATGTTGGTTTTATATATTTTTATTTGCTTAAAATGGAGCTTTTGGTTAGCAAATATAATCAATTTCCTAACGAGTTTTGAGAACTAATTCATTCACTTTGTTACTGTTTGGTCCCTTTGGGTTTACCAAATTATGGATTTAAAAATGAATTGATAAAGGTTTTTAAGGGCTTAGAGTTCTGGTTATCCAAGCAGATTTTTAAAAAAATACCTAAATAAAATAAAAAAATCAACAGATCTCTGATGTTTTCGGACCAAAATTTCACGAATTTTAATAATGAAGCCGACATAACTGGTTTCATGCAATTGAAACCATAATTTTAATAAATCAACCAGCAGTACAATCAAAGTTTTGTAGTGCGGCAGGACCGAATCCTAATTTAAACAATTGGAATAAAGCTGTTCTTTAACCATTAAAAATTGCATTTCATTTGTGCATTGAGGGGACTAGGCTTTTTTATTCATTACATGCGGTCGGTTTTTCCAGATTTGTAATGATTAACAGATACATAATAACAGGGATTCTGTATCTGCTCGATTTGGCTTTGGGAACATAAATTTTATCATTTTGCTTACGGTACTTCCATATTTCAGATTGTTTCAGATTGCGTGGGTTGAACACCGTCAGGTAATTGAGTGAAAACTGGGTTAATGTGATAAATATTACAATTTCCTATTGGAAGTTTATTACATTGAAGATGCCCGAAAAAGGAATATTTGGAGTGAAGGCGACATGAATATAAAATAGGCCACGTATGTGATCTTTATGCATTTAAATATATTACAGAATCTTTCTTTAAATTGAATTTTTCTAGTTCCAGTCTAGTTTTCGCAAGTAAAGCGATCGTCACGGCTGGCTGACTATAACTATTCAAAAACTGAAAGCTGGATCGGTTCTGGACCGGTTTTTGGCACGGGAATCTATGCCGCCAACCGAAGCAGTCAGCCCGACGCCGATGTCCTGTGACGACCCACAAAAATCGTTTCTTTCATGGAATATCCTTAAAACGTCTTTTATTGTGCCTTAACCCGAATAAAAAAAGAAATAATTCCATCAATCCATCTCTACGAATTGCAGAAAGACAAGCGTATGCACTTCGATTGTTACGTTCAATATTACCTGGTTTAAGGTGCAGGCTGGCAATAAAACATTGTATTTGACGAACAATATTAAAGAAATAACGATTTATCACAAATATTAAATTGAAGTGTCTGGAGTCGACAAGAACTTGTGGCTCTGGAACTGATTAATAGAGGCTGCAACGTGCGGCTTGCGACCCGATTATTCCGCATCTACACATTTAGTTATCGTTAGAACTCTGACCTTAACCAGTCAGCTAAAAATTTCTCTTACTTTATAGGAAATTTCCATTAAATTGTTTTCTCACTTAAGCGAACATATCAGGACAGCGCATAAGAAAACAGTCGCAAATAGCAAATGCATTTAAAATAAATGGTCTCGTAGGGATCGAAAATCATTAAATGTGACTTTCCGACATGTTTAATAAAATAAATGGCCTCAATGACATGCTGCTAAACTATGAGTTAAGTTGATTTCCTTCCCTGGAAATTCCTTTTTCGTCGACAAATTTTTATTAGAACTTTGAAGAATTTATTGCAGCGGATTGATTGGTAACATCACAAAATGACAGTCACTGCAACATAAAGCACTGATATTTTTCCATATGGAAAAGATATGCCATCAGCTAAAAATGTAAACATGTATGTAGCTAGCCATCATAATTCACAGAATGTCAGATTCTCTATTTAGCAACAACTGAAACGAACCTTTTGCTCAAATATATCTGGAAATTTGTGCTTTATGTTATATGAAAGCACACAACCACTTTGCATGAAACGATGTCAGCTGTTGAACCATTAGTAAAAAAACATGTTTCAGATGTAGGAAAATAGGTATATATAAATCCATTACACTAGATTGCAACAATAACTTAAAAACTTCTGTGGGATGGATTTTGATAACCAAAACTCAACGTTTTTTTAACATTCATAGTAGGAGAACTAATGAGTTGATTGATTAAAACTAATGAGTTTTTGATGCCACCTTGAAACAGATTTTCTCGGATCTAAAGCTTAGGTACACATTTTTGTAAGTAAGTGGAAGTACGAGATTCCATTTCATAAGACAACGAAAGTCAGACAAAACCATTCTGAAACTATGCATGTGTTCAAAAACGGTAGACAATGTTAAGGTTGAATAGTTTATTCGGACTTTCCTTACGAGCATAAAACACATTTTTCTTCCAAATTCGATTATTCGACCTTCCCTTGTTTTATATAGATATTTTTATCACAGTGTTTCGGTCGGTAGTATGTCCCACCATTTTCAGGATAACGCTGCAGCGGATACTCAAAGTCCGAGCTTCGCGTACTTGCAAAACTTGGGGAAGAAATTCGTCTCCACTACTGTTTAAAGCCCGAAAAACTCTCCAGGTTTATATATCATTTGGGAGCAAAATAATGTACGGGATTTAGGGTGAAAGGAAGAAAATTGAGCGGCATCAACAAAATCACTTTTAAATGGGAGTAGGACATTTCTCGGTGACCTAAGTATATCCAATTTCGGTAGTTTACCAAAGTTGTTAAGCTTTTCTAATACTTTGCAAATGTAGTTAACCCCGGAAAAGTCTACAATATGCAAATATTCACGGCAAAATATCAGACTTTAAGACTTAAGATTGGGATGGTGATGGTAACTAAATAATTCTCTATTTCACACAAAAAGTGAAAATCAGTATACACAAAAAGTAAGTAACTTCACATCCTCATTAAAGTAGATACATACAAACTAAAACAACTGGTCGTGCTTTTCATAATGGTATTATCCAACTTCCGTGAATGACGCAGGAATATTTGCAGGTAGGCAAGCAAAACTCCATTTGCGTTTTGGTTGTACTTAGGCTCGGATCTTTATAAACGCGAAAAGGATTTCCAGGAAAAATTCACTCAACAGGAATACAATACTGCTCAGATCGCGGATTATGTTTATAATTCATCATGTCTACGCAAATAAAATACGAAATAAAGAATCTAATAAATTATGTTTTCTGTACTGTGCTTGTGATATTTTCCAGTTCAGTTCTCATCTTTATAAATTTAACCGATTTGTCAGCCCTAACAAAATCCCGAGCAAAAGAACGCAGCTCGCTTAATTTCCTTCAGATCATATCCCATTAAAACTAAGCAATTTCAAGCACACCTGATTTAATATGCTGGTCTTTTAACGATAAAAAGTTATGAAATGAGTTAAGTAGAAATCCGTTAAAGGATTTTTAATTAAATCTAAAACTTTGCTAGCTAACATTTTTAATAACGCCATGTGCTTCACTAAGAGCGATTTTAATGGTCGTGCTCAGCTCTTGGCTTCAACTAAATGAGACAATAAATTTCGAAAAGTCTTTATATGTAGATATATTTATTATACCGAACAATCGCTTCTTAGTGGTTGTCGATATTCAGCCAATTTAAAATAATACATGTATAAAAATATATATACATCGAAAATCTCTCCATATGCACGTTCATGTGCCATATGGCCCCTATGCTTTGAGCTGAACAATGTGAATTCATAAACGCCTGGATTAGAAAGAGTAGAACTACTTACAGGAGGTGTGGCCTTAAATTCACTAGCCCAGCCTGGCCCAGCTGCCCAGTTAATATCAATCACAATTGAAGAGCAACCAATCAGATTTAGCCGCTCCTATCAGTATTTAGTGCTCTTTCTGATACAAGCGGGAGGCCACCCACTTTTTTCCACACATTAAGCAGTATAATTTCCGCTGCATAACATTTTTAATTGAGTTAGTTTACCTTTTAAAACTCAGATACTTGAAACCATCAAATTTAAGATCCAAAAATAGATTGGGATATTTATGATGATCATGGCCGAGGGGTTTAGAATGCTTAAAAAACTTAACCAGAGCAGCCGGTAAGTAAACAAAGGCTAGTAAGAAAAAAGTAATTTCATTGCTTTTTCAGGGCCTCCCAAAATAACAATGAACGACTTTTTGGGGGAAATATTGGTATATACGAGGCAAATATTATCAATGAGACTATTTGAAAAGGTAAGCTTTCGGAATCCTTATTCAAAAATTGATCTATCCAGGGTAAAGCTTTTTCAAAGTATTGCTAAGCTTGGATATTTTTCAAAGGAATGAAGAGGAAAAAACCTGCCTGGAAATAAAATTGCATGAGAAGTTCTTTTGAACCCAATAGGTTGGAGTTCTTGTTCCTTGATGATCGCGCATAGGAAATTTAAATATGTAGATCGTTTAAAACGCTTAAAGTTACTCTGACTAAACATGGCAAGAATTTTTGATTATCAAAACTGTATAACCGAGACACTTTTATTTGCTGTTCGGTCGGAGATAAAGGCGCTAGAAAATAAAGCAAAAATACTCTGAGAAAACGACCTTCTGCAATTTTGTATTAAACGAAAATTGCATATCTGTCCCTTGAGACCCATCCTATTTCTCCAGGTCTTGGACAATACAAGAGCGGTTGACTTAGGTTTATTGATTGATGAGAGAAAAGCCTAAAAGGATTTTCTCGAGAAAAAAATGAAGATAAATGGAACTGAGATAATTAATACCTGCAGCTAGAACTTGACGACCGTTAGTTAAACGTTTTAATTAGGTCCCAAGAATATCCTTTTCCGCTATTTCCTAAACGTTAATAAACAATTAAAAATATTGTACGGAAGGAAAGTTTCTAAATGGACAAACTTGGGCTATCCAATTTCTTCGAGTTTTAAAGGCTTTAATATGATACTCTGCAAAGATATCGCACTTAATGTGCTGTAATTGCCATTGAAGTTAATCAAAACGGATGCCATGCCGCAATTTACTGAGCTGTAAATTGCTAAAACGCTGCTGAATTTGCTCTCCAACATCTTATTAAAAATAATCTATTGATTTTATCAAACGCTGGTGACGAATTAAAACGTTCTAATGAATTCAAGACTATTTAATGGATAAAATAATTGATGTTTATGTATATTTTCAACCACGTCAACTCGTGGCTACAATTTTGCATTTCGAAACCTCAATTCGACAAAATAATTATTCATACCTCAATCGGGACAGCTCCGTTAATCAAATGAAGAGTATAAGAGAAATGAACTTTTTTAGCAGATCAATTTTAATAAACACGACAAATTCTGCTGAACATTTATCAATTTATATTTATTAATTTACACGTTTAACTAATACAAATTGGGTTCAGATAATAAATATTATTTAGACCTTTAAATCATTATGTATTTTATACCCACAAAGACTATCTGCGTTTGCGACCAGGCTCCTTTAATTGCATGAGAACTTCATTCCAATAAACATTTTTATTTTCTTAGCACTTTCAAATTTATTTTACGTTACCCCTTAGCGTCATCAAAAATATGCAAGTAATGGAAAACAGTTTCGAAAAGTAATCGTCAGGACCGAATCCCTATAAATAGGAAAATCTACAGAAACTATACCGAATTAAGGCCATGTAATATGCTACTTCAGGATGAGCGTGAGGCATTTATTTTTATTTTTTAAATTGGATTAAATTCTTAAAAGCTTAATTTGAGGGTCGAGCGGGCACCGTGAAATATGTAAGAATTTATAGAAAAGTTTATTCTTTCTATTTCATTTAAAAGAGGCGCGAGAGTTGCCAATTCAATCAGCTTTAAAGTCTGGAGAAAGGATCTTGATTAAAATTAAATCCCCATG
>NW_026017110.1:58774636-58804282 GCF_020466585.1 Dendroctonus ponderosae | reverse complement strand
TTGCACACCTTTGTGCTTTAGTGCGCTGAGGATTACTGCTTGCCTTTTTATTTCGTTTTTTATAGATGATTGATTGGATGATTGCTGATTTATTAATTTATATTTATTGATTATTATTAGATTGACAACTTCACTTGTTCATTGTTACACACCAAAAACACCAGAACCAAAATAAATGATAGGACGCCGAACTGGCACGTTCATAAATGTTCTATCCGCGAGTCCAACAATAAAAAAATATATAAAAATAACAAAATAGATGTCTTTATTTCAACATTTCCCATTCAACCTAAATTATGTATACTCTTATTATATGTATATTTTAACATGTTTTCTGTTTGATCCAGTTTTGGAAAATGGTCATGAAATATGATAACAAATCAATTATTATGTGAAATTTTAAATTTTGCAAACGTGATGGGTCTGAACGGATTATAAAATGAATACCAACTTAACACTTAATGGTTTTAAACGTAATAATACGTCTGATCTCATTGAAGATAAGTGAACAAATATGACAGATACAGTGACATTATGTTCAATAATAAATATAATAATAATTCTATAAAAAAACCGTTAGTCCGGGAAATTATAAAAAGAATTGTCATGTCACAATGTTGCCACACATATAAAATTGCGCTGAAGAAATTATGTAGTACAATTTTAAACTAAATAATAGAATGTCTGTGGGGAAAGTGATCTTACACCATTTTCCAAGTAATGATTTTTACAAATTTAACACATTTCTTGGGAAAAGTTTATAAATACAAATTTCATATTGTCAAAATAGACTTACACCACTTTCAAAGAACACGGCTCAAATCGTTATTTACTTGATGAAAATGGTACGCTGCTATTTCACAAACCCACTAATTTATGCGAATCAAAGACGTGTTTTTTACCAACGTTATTTTTTTCATTCGCTTGATAGTTTGAGAGAGGAAAAAATTAGTTAAATCACTAAAAGGGATCGATATAAAATATTCAAGTAAATTATTTGTCAGTGAACAGAACCTATAAATCGTTTCTCTTTCACTAAGATAATTTAAATGTTCTCGAAGTAACAATCGAAAGTAAAAATGTCCGTTATTTTCCGTGATTTAAGTGGAGTTAAGAAGGTAAATCAATTCCGGATTTCCCTACTTCCGTTTAATTTACATCCCCAATTTCCTTGCGATTTATTTTAATATAAGTACAATGGCAAGGAAAATTATCTAAAATTTTACCCGACAAATAAAGATTTAATAATCCCATAAAGAGTTAATCTCATCTCCGGCTAAGTCAGAAAATTAGAACAAAATCAAATTAAGAGGCCCAATTTCATTAATCATCTAAATCTTTGAACGAGGATATATTATTCACTTCGGGCATGTTATTTAAAATATTGAGAAGTTAAATTTAAGACGCAAAAAAACGGCTAAGAAAGTTTGTTTTCTTTGGATTAAATAATGGGGTATTTTTGCTCATTTACTAAGGCAAAAAAATATAAACAAGAAATCTTGGACCTTATTGCTGCTGTACACCGACATAAAACGTATTTAAAACATTTTGAAGAAACCATTGGTATTTAAAAAATATTGAATAATTCAGTTACCAAAAGGTAAAGATTTGTTTTTATTCCACCTTTGCTGAGCTCAGCTGGAAAATATCAACTGATTTATTTATTGTTTTTGTTTTTGCGGAAATTTCTGTTTTCCATTAGAAATCGAAACAACTGCGGGAAATCTCTTCACATCGTATGTTATAAGATTTTCTCGCTTATCCATTCTTACATGTGAAATTCGATGATTTTCCGATGCAACCGCAAAATTAGTTTTTGGAATATAGTCGACTGTCTTGGGAATTGCCGTTAGGTATATCAAGTCACCAATACAAACGATATTTTTGCTTTCTTTTCATCCCATTTATTCCTTACTGCAAACGTGCAAGAAAAAGCAATTTGAGAATTTTCTGTTAGAATGTTTTTTTATGAATTGTGTATATACAGGGTGATTTACGTAGACCGTGCATCAGAAGTTTTCTAACTTGCGGTTGTTACAATAACAATGTTACAATGTAATTCACAGAAGAAAACAGCAATAAATGCAACAAATTACCTTCCAATACAATATAAAGTGTAATCCACACAAAAACGATACTTGTTTTACATGTTTGCTGTAACGTTTGTATGAAAACAAGAAATTGAAACTACGCAATACACAATTCAGATACTTTCTCGTCGGTCCTCGGAATATAAATATTACATGCAATAATATAATAAAATACAAGTCAACAATATACAAAAGCGATCTGCCAGGGAAAATATAGTCAAACTTACCGAAAGCTGTATGCAACTTAACGTAATTCGCCCTATATATGAGCACTATTGAGTAATAAATAATATGAAGATATTTTTAGCCACGCATGTCGCAAACTAATCAAATATTCTTAAGTATTAATATTTTTGTCAATTCTGCATAAAATATTCAGTTTCAAAATTGCCTTAATAAAATGGCACCGGGCTTATTATAATTTCCAAAGACCGGGGAGTCCCTGGATTTGCATTATGCCTCCTACCTAAGAAATTACCCTTTATTATATATGTATATCTAAAAGACCTTCCAACACCTGAATACATACATAAGTGAGCAATAATCCACACGTGCACCAACTTTTGTAAATCATATAAATATTTCTCTGCAGCATTTTGTGGGAATTGTCTTATGCATTTAAGGGCACAGTGGCGTCAAAAAGTATTATACACAGTATTAGCTAATAATTTCAAGATAAACAATCTTTGAAGTCGAAGTAAAAATAATTCGCTTTGAATTAAAAATGTATTGTCTGCCTCATGAACTTTCTTGTAACAATAGGAGGTATAATCGAAACAACAAAAACCTTCTAAGATAAACAGAATTTTGGCGACGTTATTCACGAACAATTTGCATTTTCGAATGGTAATTATTCATCTCTAAATTTCGTTATTCTATTTCACGAATAGATTGGTTTCAGCCAAATAGTGTGGCCAAAAGTGTCTGACGAATTATCTGCAAGATGGTCTTAAAAAGATAAATTAGTTGCAAGGAAGGCAAAGTGGAATTAGTCAGCCGAAAATCATTTAGACAGATTAAGACAAACGTTATTAGAGGAAATGTTTACATGTGCCAGACCATTAATTTGTTTCCAAAGAGGCATTTGCGATTAGTCCGATAATGCCTCTCTATCAGGCTGTGATTCAGAATTCAACTAAATTCGCCATTGAGAAGCGTGATTTGAAGGCAAATTCCTACAAATGTTAATCACACGCGAAATCATATTCGAAAATACTAATACTAATCTTTTGCTTCATTAATTTATCTTCATTAGCGAAGAAACTGGCGGCCTAAATATTTTAAAAGTAGTGATAATTTCCGCGAAAATGAATTAATAGCCGAAGTACGAAACAAATAAAGTACATTTCGCTTACAGTAATTAAAGGAAATGAAAATATAAATCTTAATTAAGCCTTAGTTACTTCGCGATTAAATACTTTTTAAAATTAGTTGAGTGGACTTCAAGTCTGGTGCATCCTGCAATTATGCTGCGAACTCCAGAAAGAAAACATAAGACCATAGTTCTCTTTCTCCGGTCATTTGCTCTTCTGCCAGTTAGCACAGTTATTCACACTTTAATATATTTTAGCACCCAATTAATTAAGAAATGAACAAGTGATGATTGAGAAGAAATATCCAATGACTTAACAATCCCATGTTCACAGACCCTTAATTGAAAATATTGAACATATACACCTTGAAGTAAAATGAAATAGTAAATAAACATTTAATTTCAATTATAAATTAGAAAAGTTTATGTCTTATTGTCGCTGATACCTCATTTAAGAAGCAAACGTTGCTTGCGTCTAAGATTAACGAATTTTAAAAGGCAAATATTAATTAAAATTTGAATTAACGTCATAGCTCTGTGGCATCCAAGCTGAAAAGAAATTTCAGTCTTGAAGTTCGCAATAAATTCGTAAAATGAGAAGGGACATCGTAAACTTTCCGTGCGATATTTTAGATAAAAATCAGTGTTTGGTTATTGGCTCGAAAGCTCATCCAAGAATTTATGAAGTTTTATGGTTTAAAACGGATTTCTTTTAAAATGATTTTCGGTTTTCCAATACCGCTCTTTTGTTCAAGTCCATTCAGTATTTCAAATCCAGCGGCTTTATTGTTTTGTTACACCTAGCAAGTCGAGCTTTTTTCAATTTGTTTCCATAAATTCGTCAAACTTACCGATATTGAAACGTGGATAATAAAATTAACAACAAAAGGACCACTGATTTTAATTAGCCCATCTAATTAACAAGTTCCGCTATTGAAAGCCCTTCATGTCTGGTGGAAATGAAATAAGCAGGATTTGTCCACTTAGATGTATTTGTCTGTGGATCACTAATTCCAGTTTCCTATTAAGTCCCCAGAGCCAGGAAAACTTTTGGCGCTCAGGTATTTTATTAATGTAATTTGACGCCAAACCTTTATAAACAACTCATGTTTTCGGTAAGCTGTATTCATGTCTTCATAGAGAGGATATGCTATAACTTTGCTGGTTATAGTGAATCTAAATACGAAAGGAAAACTTGGAAGCGCATCATTTTTTTGCAAGCAAAATATTCAGCGCTTGTCGCAAAACTGCAATATTGTAAAATTATGTAGACCGTGAACCGGGTGTTTACACACTTAGGTTTGTGGATTTTACTGATTATATATGCAAGCAAATTCAGATGCCTGTACGGCAAATATTAATACAGTGTACAGAGGAAGGGTTCGATTAAACCTTAAGTCTCTTCTGTCCTCTAGCGCAAATTCAGGGATAAAATAGGGCTTTTAATAATTTAAGTAAAAACAAAACGCTTTAACCATCTAAGACATTCATGTAAATATAATGCATGTGGTTTTCTATGTAATGTCCAACGGAAAAAATGTAAAAAAGACAAAATTGAACCCTCAATAATTTATGTTGTTGCGATTAGGGATAAACTACCGTGCTTGAGCTATCATATATAATAATCTTAAGCAAGGGTATATTCTGAAATGAGCCATTTAATATGTTTATCCCTAAGTAAAGAAGAAGCCAGGATTTATTTGTTGGCCATGCTGGATAAAGTGTTGGCTTCAAACGTGTGTAATTTAACAAATTAAACTCATTCTCTTTATCGACTTTCCATTCGTCGCTTGTTTATTCATGAATTTTTCACTAGCATATTAAATAAATAAAAAAACGGTTTTTAGGACATGCAATTCAAAAGGTATGTTTCAAAGGGGAATTAATTATCAGAGGATAATACATTTCAAAGAATATTCGACATGAACCGTCATTAACAATATAGCGCAATATGTTCCGTCATATTTTAATGGATGAAAATTACCAGACATTACCAGGAACATTTGTATATGCACAACCGTGTTTTCTTTTCTTATTCCTATAAACGGAAATGATGAAAGGTATTTTATCAGCGTATGTAATTTTCCTAAATCTATACAGAAAGTAAGTTTCCAAGGCGTTACGGGAATGGAAATATATGATTCCCATTTGTCAAACTGGAATGAAAACTGCTTCGCTAAGAACGGCTTTGCTCTGTCATAATCCAAAGACTAATCATTTATTTTACATATTTTTTTATTGTTTTATGCCATTTTCATCTAAATTGGAAGGTAGAAATTTAATTTCAGTGAATGAAATGACTACGAACATTGTAAATTGGCAATTACCAAAATACCACCATCTGCATCATTTTCAATTATTAGCCTAAAAAAATGGTTGATTGTAACAGTAAAATGTAAAAATCAGTTCGATTTTATGCAATTTTATCGGCTGTATTCATATATTTATTCATTTCCTTTTACAGCTTCTGTTATACTATATCGCGCAATATTTTATAGTTTTTGTAAATAATGTGAAAATATCAAAAAACTCATCTTCTGGTAGTTAAATTTTTTATCGATAATTTAATATAATTCCTATTGAAGATGAGAAACTGTCAGTATTATTATAAATGAAGCGATTTGCAATAAAATTTTATAGCGCGCACATCACTGCATAATGGTTTATCGATACTCAAATTGAGGCTAAAATTCAAATGCCCAATTGATATTAATTTGTAATTAGTATTTGCGACTTATCCTCTGCATTTGTTTGCTTCGTTCTGGTTAGTATTCAACATACCAATTCCTGTTCAATACGTTTCTGAACTATTAAACATCGCACTAAGAAGAGAATATTATAGACAACTTAAGCCTGGTGAAAGTCAATTCATGATAAAATTATGTACTTTTATTTTTGAGTCTGAATAGTTTATTAGTTTTAAATTGAAAGCCACTGGAACCTGGTTAATTTGCTGCCTAACGGTCCCTATTATGTGTCCTAGTTTTAAAATTTACTGTTGTACGAGGCAATTTTCCGAACTTTTACCAGAGAATGAGGAAACGTGTTATAAAACTTCACTTGAAAATACGTTCAAGAATATGTGCATTACAAAATAGTTGTCGCTTAATGAAGATAGTATCTGTTGTGCCAGATACTATCTAACTTCCAATAATTTACAGCTTTTAATACAATGCTATTGTTATTCAAATGAGGAACTAATGGAAGAAGGTTGTTTCTTAAAACGAATCGAATAAACGCTTAATTCGCTGAAACGCATTCCAAAAACGGAAGAATTCCTTATGTTTGCTCTAGCACAAAAGCTAGACAAAAGCAACAAAGGGTTAAGCTAGAAATTATAACGCAAATGGAAAATTTCTCTTTGAGCAATGTTATTAGAATAATAAAAGACAAAGGAGCTGTTGGTTTACTTCTTGCATATAATGCATTTCTGGCAGGGATCTTCTTGTTTCACGTTTATGTATTATTTATATTTGCATAATTGATGCATAATAAACTCTTCATTTATTGTATTATTAGGTTCTTTAACAGGAGTTAAAATTGCGATGTTTAAATAAAATAACTTGACCAGATTCATTCAATAAAAAGTGTTCTAATTAGAGTTTCGTTCCGAAGAAAGTTCCATATTTATTAGCTATTTTAATTCATTTGGCAATCGAATTCGAGCGGCTACCGGCAATGATTTTGCTAATTGATTCGGTTATTAGAACACTTAAAAAACATCGGCAATATTGCTTTAATTATGACCGTTGTAGTTCAGTTTGAGGTAGTAAATTCACTATTTCGTAATTCATCAGTAGCATTTAACATTTGCACTTGCAGTAGACTAGCGTGGAATTTAATAAAAAATTAGCCGGATATTCTTTGGGGAATATTGAAATTTGTTAATCATCTTTGAAAGGAACACCTACTTTAGTGCTGCCAAATTCAGCAAAAGCATATATTGCGCGTCCAGGTCAAACTAGACTATCAAGCGAAAGTAATACCGGTCATAAGGGTAGAAATAATTGGGTGTAGGGATTTCGCCAAAGCTCCATATGTATATTGCGAAAACTCACTAAGACTTAACAACGGTGGGCTTAATAAGAGACAAAACGTAGTATCTAATAATTTGGTTAGTGGCATCTTTTGTCATTCGCTTAATTAAATTTATAATCCTCTTCTGACACCACTTGCCATACAAAGGAAATTTGTAAAACGAATTAAAGGCGCATGAAATCAGAATTCTGAGTAGTGGCATATATAGAACATTCAAGACAAATATTATTTTAGCACTGTTAATTGTTCCATAATTAATTTTAACTGAACCTGAAGTTTAGACTCCTTGGTTGGGAAATAGGGAATACATCAGAATGTTGATGCCATGTAAAGCCTTTTAACTCGTAAACAGGGGTACGAGTATAAATGGAGTTAAATAATCGCCGTGCCCTCTTGATCTCAAGTAAATCGGTTAATCGGTTTCTAAATGGACGTGGCTAAAACAAAAAAGTTCCCTTGGCTTATTCCAAAATCTTCCAATTTTAACGGGTTTGTAAAATAAGCACAAATAATATATCTTTCTATTTCACCTTTGACATGATATAGATTTTGTTAATGTCCCACATAGGGCCATTATCTTTAATTTGGCTTGCCAAGTTTCAAAGGCAGGAAAATCCCATTGCATTTGCAACAATTATTTCGCCAATATCTCGGTTGATAACAACATCAAAGGCTGTTCGAACATTACTCCTTTCATACATGAAACACATATCTCCTTTGATTTAATTCAACTTGAAATTTTCAGTTTGAGGCTTTTTATAGCTATTTGCGGAATAGCTTTCCTCGGAGTTTGAAAACTTTTCATTTTATGAGATAAAATACAATTTCAACTCGTCTGCATAAAAACCGATAGAGTATGTTATCTTGTCATAAACAAAGCGAAACAAAGACAGTGATGGAGAGCATTGCTTTACTATTTGGTTAGTTTCAATGTGCCAAAAACATCCAATGAAAGATTTAGCCAGAAGTCGCAGACATGGATTTTTGTTTTAATCTGTTCGCTGAACATTTCAGGAGATTCGCTGAGAAACGGAAATATAAAAATGTCACTCTTGTAAAGTGAGTTTTTTCGTCCTTTAGTTACTTCTCGGCGTTCTCCAAATATTAAATATTTTCTGGTCTTTTTACAGTAGAAAGTAATGAGTTAATAAAATAAATAATAAATTACACGCAAAAATTGGGACTAGAACGTACTGCAAAAAGTAAAATAAAAGTGAAAAGACAAAATAGGGCCGAATCAGGTTACACCATTCAGCCCTTACCTGCTTGCAACAGTTAGATAATTTATTTCATATAGGCTTGAGGTAAAGTTGAAAAATGTTAAATTTTTTGCATCGAGTTTTTTTAACGTACTGAATTAAAAGTCTGCGATCGAAAGCGTCCCGTTTTTATGTGGCCACAGTAACTTCCAGTTCCAAAAAGTTTCCGGTTCAAATGCAAACTTTTATTCTTATATCCACAAAGTTCGACTAATGTTGTTCAGAATCGGCATGGAGGTGTCTCACCGGATACAAAATCGAACCACGGGGGTAAATTTTCGTCGAAAATCGAGAGGTTTTCATTTAAACTGAAATAACAAACGATTAACAATGTCAACAGATCAAACTCTCTGGGGAAGATCGGTTACGATATACTTGCCAGAAATTTCAATTTTAGCCGTCCAGACGGTTCTGGAAATTGTTTTTAAAGACCGAGCCTTGTCAATGTAAGTGGTTTATGCGGCTTTGTCAGATTAATAAATAATTTTGTTGCAGGGATTCAGATATCTGTTGCAGTGGCCACAAATAACATGTGTTGACGGTAAGCTTAATAATGACAATTTTTAACTTAAAAAATTGTATTTTTTTGAAACCATTCATTACCTTTCAGCAGACCTCATGCGTTATCAATTTCATCCACACCATAAATAAAAGCTGTTTTTGGAAGCTGTATTAAGGGTGAATATATTATATAATAAATTAAAGGCTCGTTCGGTCAACACACATAAAATTAACCGGAGAAAATACATTAATTTTTTTCCAGCGGTAGCAAAGACCCCAACCAGAATCCCCATACATCAAAACTAGAGTTGGGAGTTTCCATATGTTGCGCAAGAGGATTTTTTTTATATTTTTTGTGCGACTTTGTATTTAATGCTTTGTTCGCGATATGAAAAGTCCGGAAGATACATGAGCTTTAGCTTTTATTGAAAGGCACTGAAAAAAGCCACAGAGTTTTATAAGTATCCAGTAATATACGAGATGTTAAAGCTAATTTTTTTAAAGCTGCTACTGAGTAATAGAGCTTACTTTGCAAAACATTTTACGTAAAGTATTTTATTGTAAATCCCTTGACTTCATAACTTGCGAAAATAGCTATAATTTTCAAGAAATATGTCAAACAAATTAATGTTTCAATTCTTCAAAGCAGTGTAAAAACAATTCTGGAAATTGTATGAATTTTGGTTTCCTAGTTGGTTCAAACCCAATGGGAGCGAAAAGAACGTGAATTAAATTTAACTCGGCTTTCTTTTATTATCCGAAAATAAACTTGGCGTTATGAAACTTTCAATCTTTCGCGAAGTTTGACTGAAAAATAATTACAGATTCAAATGCATAATTTCAGCGCTTAATTTGCAAGTGCAGTTTTCATATTGAACTTTACGTTCAGGAGCGTAAAGGTTTCAGAGATGAAACGGAGAAAAGCGATTCACCTAGAGCATATGAGTTGGGTTTACTGCCCAAAGTCGTAACGGTATCTAATAAACTACCACCATAGCATATTTTGCTGTAACTTCTTACTGTTCCCGAAATTGCACAAACCTTTGTAAGGTTGTTTTAGCGGAGCGGTGTAGAATAATATCTGTCTGTCTTAGCGAACCCTCAAGGATAAATAGCTCATTTTGTTATCACTTTAAACAAACTTCACACGGCCATTCTTATTCTAACTGGCTGGATATGTTTATAGTATTTGCACTTAAAGTGCTGCCTTATCTCAAGTGCATAGTCAACGAAACACAACCTGCAGAAGTATTTGTATGCACAAACCACCATGCCTCTAAAATTTTACCTTCTTGGTTACACTAAATGAGTGTTACGAGCTCGCATATAAAGCAGCATGTACCTCAAAGGCAAGACTCTCTGAATTTACGGCTTACAATAAAATTACAAGACGTGAAAGAAATTGATTGAAAACTAAAGCGCGAGTTTGCTGGAAAGTTTTCCCACTTCCGATTTTCGATTTATTCATAAATTCTAACCGGATGGCCAAAACCATTGGCTCATAGCAACTAAACCCCATTGGATTTCATGTAGGTATGTAGAGAGGTTAGTTTACTTCCAAAAAATCGGAATTCACCCTAAAAGAATTTAACAGTTAACAGGAAATGGGAGTTGAAATAAATCAGCAATACTTAGCTCTTTGTTTTTTTTTCGGGGATGAAAGCTTTGTATTTTGCTTTTATATATTGGGGTGTAAAGTAGTTCATGCGGATGAATCGGGCAAATTAAATATGTCTTACAGTAGATTTATGGAATATAATGAAGAAATCCCAAACGCAACATTTAACACGCACATTTTGGATAACGCAATTTTGTATTCGTAATGTAGCTGAGCAGCGTTTCTTTGGATTAGAATAATTGAAAAGTAAAATAAAATGTTCTATGTGGTTGAGATGCTTCCATCAACAAGGTGTAGCTGCTTGGTGCAACCACATCGGAAATATTAGCACCTTGTAAAGTTCCCTTTCGTATTCCCACTGAAATTAATATCACCGGATTTGCCCAAAATCCCGTGCTTACTTCCGCAAATAAACTCGACTATCACCTTTTGCGTAAGACCAGCATATACTGTTGAACGTTTCCCTAACCACTCCATTTATTTCACGAGCTTTGGGCATTGACCTTATTAAATTATGCAAAGTGGTTATGTTTTTCCGAGCCAGTAACAAAGTGGTCATAGGAAACAGACGGATGGATTTCTATTAACTTTTCGTGATTTTTATTCCCTTGAAATATCCGTGAGCTTTATAGTTAAGCTTTTTCTTTATGACGATGTCCTTTGTCATACCACATCAGGTGCTCTGAAAGTATCGCTTTTGCGTGGATTGTTAAATTTAAGAATACTGGAGTTTATTTCAACGACCCAAAAACAACGTCGACAAAATTCCTTTTATTAAAAGCTCCTTTGTAAAAAGTCATTAATTAAGACATTTTAGCTTTTACTAACTTTAAATCGGCCAATTATAAATATGAACTAAATGTGGTGTTTTGCTCGTCATCAAAATAATGAGCAGGCGATATGGTAGACTGAATTTCCATTATGTCTTCCTAATATATTTGTTCTCCTGATGGTCCTGTTATCTTTACACCCTTGTTCTCTTATTTAATCTGTTTGTGTTTTTCTTTTCATTGTAGATACTTTGAAAGCACCAACGTCCAATGAGCTAATTAAATATTATTTGTTTTATTAATTGCCTTTTCTCAGGTCGGAGGTATTTATTTCGTTTCCGCTCAAGTTAAATATTTGAGTGTATGAGTAAAATGTAATTTTTGCTTTGCATTTCTCCACTCTCAACATGATCGGCACACAACATTGCACAGGGAGAGACATCCATTAATTTTAATAAGATTGGTTCACTTCAAAGCCCTGCAAGCTCCATAGCTCAGCCTCCCTTTGTGGTGATGGCCTTTATCATATCAAAGCTGGCCACACCAACTTCCTTTTGTTCCTTACAATATATTATGTTAAATTTGGTTTACTTAGTCCAGGATAATGTTTGCATTTGATCTAAAGAACATCAAAACAGATTTGAACTTAAGACTTTCAGTACCTAAAAAAACGAATGTCTACGAGGACAATTAGGCGATATTCCTTAAAACATTACAAAAATTCCAATAAAAATTATCTAGCATATAGAAAGCACTAGCGTCCAGAATACATTTATTTATTGCCGGCAGATTCAAAACCTTGAAAAATAAAACAACTAATTCATGGGATGAGAGTAACATTTAAGCATTATTATTAAAATATGATGGCCAGCACCAACACTGAAACTTGCTTCAAATCAATTCTGAAGCGTAATGAAGAGCCTCTAAAACGCTTTAGAGCTTTGAGCCAAGCATTTGGAGAGCATAAAATGGCGAATTTCATTACTTTGACCCCAGCAGATTGTGTTATCGGAATTGTGAATGGAGTATTGGTAATCTTGAAGCCTTTCAATATTGATCGTTGCTCTAAATGTCTTCCTGAATAATGAAAAGCTTAAACTGTTACGCTTTTACTTCAAACCCCTTTCTTCTAAATTAGACAGAACTTTCGCACTTTATGCCGTAATTTAAAACTGAAATTTGCATTTCAATGTTCAATATTTGCATTCGGATTTAATTTATTGGCACTCCCAGTTATATTTTGGCGCTATGAAGGCTTCGTTCGTTTATGTGCCTATATATTTTTAATGTCACTAAATTCACCTGAACTCTGTAATCGAATGAGTAGGAACTCATCTTAAGAGAGCTGTTATGAAAACAAAAGAATCGGTCGATTTTGGCACAAAGGCATTAGTCCAAGAGAACAGTGTTAGATATGTTCCCCCAAAAAAAACAGGCCTCTAGTAATGTTTTCTCAAAGATAGTGGATTTGAGATCGTGCGAAGTGGGCTATGCTGAAAAACATGGACCAGCTGGATATCCGAAGCTTTAAAGAGAAAAGGATTCTTATAGCGGAATTGATTGCATTTATGATAAAAGAGATAATATCTCGACTATTTCACGGGTAAAACCCCCATATAATGGGTGGGCATATTTTAAACCAAGTGTTAAATACTGACAGTTTAAATTTCACGGTTTGGAAATTACAGATGTCTGGATCGTAACTTTGTTTTAATGGCCAGGAAAGACTGAACTGAGAACTTTCTAGTGGAAATATCACATTATCCTGTAGCAATCGATCTGTCTTCAGTTGAGTCTGAAATAGTTTCAACTTAATTTACTTCTGTTAGTTCAAATGAACTAGAACCAACTTTTCTTCAATATCTACCTCACGCCTTTTCCATTTGGATTGAGTGTAGTTTTTGTGCCAGGAACTGAACAGATTTTTTCTGTGAAATGCCAAAATTTAAAAGCGAATTAACGCGTCTTTCCGCTTAATATTTTTATATTTTTTTATGGGGTAAGTCTCCGAATAATTATTTCCCATTTTTTTATGATTCCAATTCAGTCCATTAAGTTTTCCCTTCAAATCAGAACTGATTTTCCGTCCGAATATAAAAAAGAGCTGGCATACAAATTAGAAGTAATAATATAAAATGCAGTTGTGTTTTTCTCGGTTTTATTTTGTAAATCGATCTAAAATTAACTTAATGCTATTCGAATAGCAATTTGGACAATGTGTTTTCGCATAAATGTTTAGCAACCTTTTGAAAGGTTATTTTTTATTACTTTTACATTAGTTACAAAGCTATTAATTGACCATTAAACAATGCCTATAATGGATTTTATCGGTGGTATCATTGATTGAAACAATAATTATATGGCTCATACAGCGTAATAGTTTGTAATCTGTGATCGATCTGGATACCGCCCATGCCACTTGGCTCATTGACAACTCGTTTATCCAATATTAGGAAAGTGATATATTTTCCATTAATATTCGAGGACGAAAGTTGTATTTAATGCCTCCTCCATCCCAAACGAAACGGTTATTAATGTAACCAACGGCTTTAGCTACGTGTGTATTTAGTTTGCGTTAATAAGGCTGATCCGAGTATATTTCGGCGGAAAAGTTTATTCGATTATTTCAGTGTGTAACACTTTTACAACATAACTTTCGTCTGAGACGATAACAATAACAGGATCCAAACTAGATTGAGATCAGCGATAAGTTTCCAAACTACACAAATCATTTATATTCAAAACCCCTAGTTGAATGTCTGAATACTAATAAGGAAACTCAATCTCCCGATGCATCAAACACTTGGGAAACATGGAAAGCCAGAAGTAAATGGCACAATATCGCATCACATAAAGAGTACACATGTGACACCAAACAATCCCCACGGATATGACTTTAATGGACAATGACCAGGAGCGGATTTATTTTCAGTGAAGCTTCATTAAATGTTTTGTTAGTGTAAAATTAATAGACAGATTTGGCAAAATTCAACCATGATTGATCACACCGAATAAGGAATTTGTAAAAATGCAATGACTCGTGTTAAAATCACAAGTTTTTTATTTATAAACCTCAGATATAAGATATCCTTTAGTATAGTTATATCGCAGCTTCTCTGAAAGTGCATTGTAACGAATAAAAATTGAAGAACCAGGAACTATCAGTTACACTTGTAAGAACACTTCTCAAGTTAAGTAAAGTATTTGTTGTTTACCCATTAGGTTGAGTTATTTTTTGACGGGGACAAGATATTTATATCCGTTATTTCAGACAGAGAACTTTTCCCCGTTTTACCCAAGTAATTTAATAGCATTAGATAATATTTAAACAGGCAAGACGATAAAAGTTGGAAACTAAATTAAATAAACCATTAAATAAAGCCGCCATAATAAATATAAAGTTAAATGGACGCCTGTAAGCAGGCCAAAGTATTGAAGACGTGTTAAATTCTCAACTTTCTCACATTGAAAGCAACAGATTTCGTAATTTGCATTCGCTGTGATCGTATGTTGCTTTTATAGACAATTTTCCTATAAAACTTCTAACAAGGTGAGCAAATAATTGTTTAACCGGAACATATATTTTACGGATATCTAGAAATCCGTATCGCATGACGATTTGGCAGTAAAACAAACACCAATTCAATGGCCAAACTTTGACATAGAAACTCAAAACCATAACTTATCAGGCTTATCGGCTTTTCTTTACAGAACTTTGAGGGCTGCAACTTATCGTGTTCACGTATTCCGGATCTTCTATATAACTTGCTGAGTTTAAACTGATAGAGAAATGTAGCACATGGACTAGTTTAATTTTACTATGGAGTTTTCCATAGAAATGTTGCTTTATGCATGGAAAAATTGTATTGTTTGGGGGAAACTGGTGTCTATACTAATATTTATAGCTCTCGCCTTTTAATATTGCTGCAAATTAGACAGGGCAAACCTGGACTGATTAATACGAAAATTCAAATTTCTCATTCAATAACAGGACTTCAAACACTCTTCACAACTTGAGCTAGAGTTACAAATAATGCCATTTTGCTTAAAGTAAAAGTTATACGAACAGCGTTGGAAATTTAAGCAAATGGAAACTATGCGGAGAAACCAGAAGCAAAACATTTGGTAAAATAAAATCGATATTATGCCCCAAATTATAGTCTTTGTTCTGCTTGGTTATCATTTTTTCAATTTCTTTAAAGAAAGAATTATAGTTTTGGACATATTTTTCAAAAAAATACCAATAATTTCCTGATAATACCGTTCTTGTCAATATCTTCAAATGCATTTGTTTTGTGGTGAAAGAAAAGTGTTCCAAAAAGAATTTCTCATAAAGCGGGTACAAATACCTAACATGTATATGCACTTTATGGGACTGGGCAAAACTTCTTAATGCATTTCAAAGTTTTCTCTGCCAGGATTATCTGCAGGGATTTGTATCCCTTGAATTTTTAAGCTATTTTCTGCCAAGTGAATTAAATCCAATTTCAGTTTTGATTAAAACTTTATCAAATGAAATAAATGTTGCACGGTGATTCATGTTGCTGTTTGATATCTGGTCAAGTTGTGGCTTTGAATTTAAACCACTTCCACGAAAGTTGCTTCGTTTTAAGGCAAAATGTATATAAAAACGTGTGTTGGTTCAATCAAACATCAATTCCAATACTTACAAAAAAATCCCACTCGGCAACAGCCTAAGCTGATTAACGTATGGTAGAATAGAGTAAAGATTCCGCCTCTTCTAAAATTTATTTTTATTTATTAAGTAACTTGGATCACTCACTTACTCACGCATATATATAATGGAAAATTTTAATTAATCAATTATTTTCTCGGTGAATTAAGTAAAGGAAATGTTGATGTCGGAAAATAAGTTCCAGGAAATTCAATACTGTGCCCAAGCAGGAACAAGTTATGAAAACCATTAAAGTTGAAAGATTTGTTATTTTGTGATTATATCCAGTAAAATCTTCGAAGATTGTGTTGGCAGTGTTTTTGAGAAAGAAACTTCGGTTATTAATAAAAAAGGCGTTGTTGTGTTAAGGTAAATAAAATTGAGGAAGTTATAAAAGAGCTCCCCTGATCTTACGTACTAAACTTTCCTCCAAAAGTGCTTAGGCAAACTTTCTTATAAATAAATGCATATCAGCACTATAATTACTAAACATCTGTTTAAACATTCATTTATGTGGTTGAGTTAATTCCGACTCAAGTTAATACGCAACCTTCTTTGTATTTTTTTTGTGCTAAGTTTAGACAGGTCGATAAGTAGATTATCTAACTTTCAGTTCATTTAAACCTCTTTTTAGCCACACCAAGAGAAATTGTTTGTGCCGAACAGACAATATGGAATTAAACCAAACAAAGTCGCAACCCCAGGTGAAAATTCGGTTTCCCTAGAAGATTAAAATTTGCGACTATTTGTATACTTAAAGACTCCGGCTTGCTTATGAAATGTATTAATTATTTAGCATATTTTGCCAGAAAGGTAAAATCCGGACAGTCGTCTTTTCACTTGACCTTTTTGCACTAAATAAATCTATCACACATTTAGAAATAACGACATAGTTTTTTGAGTCACTGCAAGTGAAATTTCCATATACACACTCCCAAATCTGCCAGGATTTCCCCATTAAAACTGAGATTGCTTCAGTAAAGCAAACATTTTCATAGCCGCAATAGTAGTGACGAATAGTTAAAGTAGTTTGCTATATTTTGCATTTTACCAGCAACTTTAACAAATAGAGTTTCATTTGTTGGACTTACTGTAGTGATGTTCTTAAATAAATGTAACCGAAAATTTGAAAATTCAGAGCCAGCTGGAAACTGCAAAACGCTATTCTGAATTTAGTAAATCCATTAAAGTTAAGTTCAGTGGTGTTTTCTAAAAGTGCAACTCTAAATAAAGCAAAGTCGCTCTTTTCAAGAAGGCGAAACAGCTTTTTCAAGATAGATATTTTAAAACCCGAAATAATTTTCCAGAGTTCTCTTCAGCCCAAAGTTCATTTGTTTTGAAGGCTTATCCGTTCAGTGGCATAGAAAATGTTGGTGGTTGCCCAGTCATTTTTATCCCGTCAGACAAACAACGTGAAACGTGAAAACTTTAACAACTGAGAGAACATCAAAGGGAATAGTTGAATAATAACGTTTTATAGGTGTCCCAGCCCCTGTTTTTGAATGGTTTCGGGTCATATAAACATTCAACAAAAATCGTGTTTTGGAAGTAAAATCGGGAATCACAAATTTCTGAAATCGCGCATAAAATATCCATAAAGATAACGTAGGAAATTAAATGTTCAGCAATAGCGCTGGGGATGCTTTTATACGGATTTGACTAAGACGCATTAGAAACCTACAGACACTTTACTCAAAAACTGATTTTATAAACGAATACAATTTTACTACAAAAACAATTTAAGCATGTAATGAAATCAGTCTAATGGTCCATTTTTATCAGCCACTAAACGCGCTATTTGATTTAACTACCCCAATAGCACTCAAAACCAAAAATTTATATTTAACAAATAGCTTTCCGGGGCAAATTGATCGTACATGTGAATGACCAATGCTTACTAATCAAAACCTGGCCCTTATCTGTTTGATTTAACTATCAACCGATCCAATTGTTTTAGAGTGTTTTTTAATTCCCGCGTTTCCTTCTTTGTTTAAAAGGGCTTTTATCGCTTCATTCAATGGAATGATTTTTCACCTTTTTATAGCGCAGTTTTCAGTTTTAAAATCGAACGGTTGTTTTTCAATTGTGCATGGCAATTCAAAGGCTCTTTGAATTTTTACGTACTATATGTAAATTCCAGGATTAAATAAATAAATCATGCATACTGAATTGATTTTCTGTAATCCAGGCTGTAAAGTTGTCTTTAAATCGCGTCATTATGGTAAAAGCTTTAATACGATAGTTTGGGAAAGGAAGCTTAAAAATCGTAAAAACAATAAACTCATTGCTAAAAAATGTTTTTATTTGGGCATCCAAGCTACCCTAGAACTATCATCAAAATAATGAATACAATTCTCATTTGTAGCAAAAATATTCGACTGTACGGTATGTGAGCCATGTGCAAAAGCATGTAAATTCACAGCGAGTGCAAAGGAGCATTTTTTAATTTTTCTTACTACTAAACTAGCCCGATTTTCATTATAACTAAATTCACAAGCAGAATAAGGTAATTAGCATGCAGCGCAGGTGCACAAAGGCCATACATTTAATTAAATATACAGACGAAAGTTAAACCATGATTAAATTAATTTATTGGCATAGTTCAACATCCAACACCAATTGCCGTTTCCATAAATATTTATTCTGGCTAAAAATTCAAAGAAAAATAAATTTATCTTTAACTTTAACGTCGAAATCTAGCCACAAAACAAGCGAACTGCATTACAAAATGGTAATTTATCTCAGTGACATTTTTAATTATCTGTGCGATTTAGAACTTCTATTTTCAGAGGTAAATTGGCAAGCGACATTTTCGAACGGATGTAAACAAATACAAAAACAACGAACGATCTTAAATAATGGCATTGGCCTTTTTCTGGGCATATCCATCCGAATTTACTTATGCATTAAATGGAATCTGTTTGTGTAATCAAACGTAAAGTTTAGTTTAATTAAATTAATTACGTGATTAGATAAATATCAAGAGAGTAACTTTACAGATAAAAAAAAACGTGAGGGATAAAGGTTTCATTAAAACCCTGCAAACCCAACCACCGCAAGTAAACCTGGTTAAAAGCAGTCATTTGTCTATTATTTTTCACCGACTTTTTCAACCCTTTCGTGATTTAGTAATTTAATTAGTTGATGTCGCTTCAAGGAATGTAGGCAAATAGAAATTAGTTAATTTGTCAGAGAAATCTGCACTTTTTAATGCTTAATTATTGAGCAAAAGCAAAAAACCTACAAAGTTTATCACTAATTACTTAGAAGAATCCTACTTTTGAGGGTGGATTCAAAGTTCATGCTAGATATGAAAATTAGTTCATCAATTTTTAACGAAGATTATTAGATTGAAAAATTATAACTTGCGACCCTCTAGGAAAATTTTTTTTTTCTCATTCACTCAGGCATTAGTAACTGGGACAACCTAATACTTTAACACTATTACAATAAATAAATAAACGATGAGCAAAAGTTAGGAGATGCAGGAGTTTGTTCGAAGTTTTATGTGTCAAACTGAGTTATCTCTGCATAGCAATAAGCAAACTCCATCTGGTAGCTAAAACACTATTTGTATTGAGTAAAGCGTCAAATGTTCAGAATAAAAAGTAGGCCACGTATGTACTTCAGTTTCTTAAAAAAGAGTAAGTTTTATGAATTTAAAAAGGTTACGGAATGCAAATTGAAAATTACTTATAAAAGATCGATGTTTTCTAACGATATTCAGAGAAACTATTAAAGAAAGAGAAGATCGCAGCTTACGTACAGAAAACTGAATCAGTGTAAAATGGAATAAATTTAAATGGTAAAAATTTTAATGAACATTCGTGGCGATGGATGAGAAGATGAACAGAATCTAGATAATTTGCATGTTATCCGGATTTGTTGAGATTTCTGTGCAAAATTGATGTGTAGGACGCAAAAATTTTAGTTAGATAATGACACCCCAGCATGACTTAGTAGCTCTTGTAACCTCATCTCTGGTTTCCTGTGCAATATTGCAAATCTTGAACCGACTTAGAGAGTAATGATAGAACTTGCGAGTTGAACAAGGAAACCTACAAATTAGAACACAACTTTAGTCGGTCCTAATGTCCCCCTATCTGAATTTCAATCTAGTCCCTTTGGTCCGTACAAATCCTCTGAAACCCCAAAGCTAAACTGCATGAAAACTTTTTGAATATCTTATACTTGTTTCCAACTTGTAAGGCTTGCTATAATTAGCAAGTTGGGAATATTGCTTTTGTCAGATTTCTAGAAGCCATTTAAGAACACGTGTACGTGATCAGCGCAATTACTTGCAAAGTGGCATGGGGTTTTATCAAAACCATCTCAACGCCAAATGAATTGAAGCACCGGGTTTTATTCGGTTTTAGCATATCACAAATCAACACAACCCGCCACATATATAAGTCCAGCTTTTTTCATTTTATTTCCACAGTTTACGTCCAGGAAAAAGTTATATGAAAGTTGGCTCCTATACAAAAGTGCAATTTTATGGGAAAGTTTAAAGTTTAAACTTAACTCTTTAACTTGGAAACTTTCAGGATTTACAGCCCACCTTCAATGCAACACCTAACTTTCTCGGCAGAGAATTATTAACGTTTTTTACTCACTAATTAATTGAATAACATGCAAGTTTTTCGCTAAGTTTTCACAAACTGGGACTTACGCATTCTCACCAACTGCAACTGAGTCTGAAAATGTGTTGCCCAGATTACCCGGAAAAATATTTTAATTTTTTTCAGTAAAATCAGTTTTAAGGGCTAAAAGTTAAATAGTAATTACTTGGACTGTCGATGGATGGCATAACCGCGTCTTCATTTGATGGGCGTTATGGGCTTTTGATCATTATTCAACGTAACGGAAGATCTCAAAAGCACAGCAAATAAAATGTATGTGTTGTATAAAATATAAATGTATTAAAATGGCTTCTATAAGTGAGAAATATTGCATTTAAACCATGTTGAATTTTTCTGTCTGCAATAACCCAGCGTCAACTTTTCAGAATTTCATCGCGTTTGCCGGAAATAATGGCCATAACTGGTTACTTTGTTGCAGCCAGCTCTAAAGGAATTATCGCAGTTAAATAAAGCCGGCAAATGTTTTTAATGAATACAAACCATAGATTCGCGGCAGCCAAAAACATTTAAAACCGAGGATCAAAGCAAAAAGTTATCTCACAAGCGACGAGAGTTAAGCTTCTGCCAAGCTTTTTTACAAGCTCAGCAACTTGCCCATTATTTGAATTCAGGGAGATTCTAGACGATTTGAGGGTCTATGAGGATTCATTTATAGAGGAAATGTCGGTGTCTTGAAAAAGTTTTCCTGTTGATAAAAACTCATTTAATTCCGTGTTTTTAAAGCGAGCGCAGATTCGAACGCCGAAAGAAAATTAAATACGATGTAGATCCGAAATATCCAGATGTTGACACCAAATCCTTGCCGGACATTTTATTATTGAATTGGACATCAGCAAATTGCATACTGTTTATTGTGTCGCCGCAATTGCTTTGTTAACTTCAAATTGCAATCTACAGCTTTTATCAAGTGGTGCAGATGTTAACGTCGATTTCGTTATTCATATATCGATTTATATGTTAGAATGGATTCAAAATGTGAGCACCGCTCAGCATTGAAAAATCGCTTCATATCCCACAGAGAAGCAAATCGAAAATACTAAACAACGATGCTTGTTAAAAGATATATTTCATGATATCAATAGTCAATCCGGGAAACGGGGCTAGTAAATAAAGGCTTCCGGATATCCGACGTATTTAAACAACCGAACTGAAAGATATCCGGAATAATATTTGTGAAAACGTATCGTTGGTCGAAATTCCAGCTACATTTAGAAGTGTCCAGCCGACCGAGAAATTTGTCATAAAACCCACCAAATCGACACAGCTAATTCAGCGAACATTTTCCGACGTGAAGTAAAGTGAGAAGTGAGAACTAAGGGATGGAATTGACTTTTTGCTGGCCAGTAAATTGCCAGTTTTCCAGAATCCAGTTACCATTAATTGGGACTTTACAAATCCTCCTTGCCTTAACTAGCTTAATCACGTTTTTGCAAATATGGTTTCACATTTCCATAATATACCTATTTGGTAGGAAATTTCGATTTTCCTCTGTTGAGTATGCTACATAAACTAAACCGTTGACCTATTTAAGCGAAAATGTTCAAAACAGTCCTATGAACCATGGTAAAGCGCTGCAAATATTTCATTTCTGGCGCAGTAATAATTATCTTTGCGGCAGGGAAAAATTGTCAATTGATTCACCAAGCTTCCTTCCTTTGAAATATTGCGATTTAGCTCATCAAAATAATCGAGAAACTACAGACTCTAAAGCTAATTTTCCACCAAACACTTGATAATAAACCGAAAGCAGCAATTAATACAAATAGAGAAAGAAAAATCGACATTAGCTGATCCTGAAAAGCCACAAAAGCCACAAGAATGTTCATTTATTGCGCATATCGGTTTTTTCTTCGCAAACAATACCGAAAAACTGTTGGAAAAACTAATTTCTGCTCTGTTCAAAGTGCAAGTCGGATTGAATCCAAAACCAATTCTATGTCTTTTCGAATACAGTCGCTCTAGGAAAGTTTAAACTGGATTAGAATGAAACTCTTACCGAGAAAAACAGTGTTCTCTCTTATAAATAAATAGTTCCTTCTTTAGATAATTTGTTACACGGGCGACGATTCATATTTTAAAAAGGAAACTTTCGCACTGGAGCTCTATAATTCATAACTTTCTGGAACCAGAGTTTATTAGTAGAAATTAATTTTCCGTCTCGACTTTATAAAAGTATCTAAAACACTACGGAAAATTGGAAGGAAAAATGTACATTTATTGTGCGGCGTTTTGAATCAAATATTATATCCGAGCTGGAAATTCGGCATCGACATCAATTTAAACCGGAAATAAAATTATCCTTAGCCGCCTTATAGTCTTCTTCCTGCCTTCGATGACAGTGACATATTGAAAGAATTTTTTTATTTTTTGAGCATCCACCTTTTAAATGCTGTGAGGCCGGAAATTTATCTCAGCATATAATTTAGACGGTGAGCTGCGATATTTTCCTCAAAACTTTTAATTGTGGAATTCAAAACAGTTTAAACCAATCTGTACAATCTTAATTTTTCATTTAGTCTTCCAAATTGCTTTGTTCTTGTTCTCAAACTGAATAATTATTGATAAGTTCTATATTGTTGAGGCGGATTAATTTTTTACAAACTTCTTTTTGGGTATTTCGCCTCAAAAATTTTTGTCTTTAAAAAAGACAGAATTTCCTTACGTCTTTTATTACAGATTGATAAATAGTGCTCTCATTTCGCAATAAGAACGAATTATTTATCAAAAAGTAATCAAGAACTATCACCCAGAGGGTATCCTGCGACACACTTATGCTCAAGCTGTAAGAGAAAATTTCAATTAGTAGAGAAATTAATTTGAAAAATTATCTTTTTCCTTTTTTCGTTTTTAGCCGTTTCGATAGCTATTTTCTGCTATCGTTATCAAAAGAACCTAAATGAACCTAAAAAAGAGTATGTTAATAAATTGTGTAACAATAGTAGGATAATACAATATATGAAAATTCGCTCTGATAATGGCACAGACGAATTTTTGATAAATAATTCGTTCTTATTGCGAAATGGGAGCACTATTTATCAATCTGTAATAAAAGACGTGAGGAAATTCTGTCTTTTTTAAAGACAAAAATTTTTGAGGCGAAATACCCAAAAAGAAGTTTGTAATGAATAATTATTATTCAAACATATTTCCCGAATTTGGCAAATTCCAAAGTACTAGATTTAACACTTAAACTTGGACGATGAAACTACACCTTTGGACCTTTGCAATGGTGCTACTTGGGAATATGATTTATTTCTACTAGATTCAGATGTATGGCCCATTTCTAAAACGGGCATAAAAATTTACCGCCAACCTTATCTTAGTTAAAGTGAATTCGCACAACCAGTACACCGGGCAAGTGAAAGATTTACTGCCGAATCTAAACTATTTCACTTCATTTTAAATATATCTTCATTAAGGGTGAAATTTACTGCTCGAGCGAGATTTTTAAAAATAATATCCAGAATATATTTAAATACTTTACAAACAAACGAATTTTAATTAAGTAAAACGTAACATAAACTCAAATTAATTATAACTTAAATGCAACACGTAGCGGCGTAAAATATTCTTACAGATCTGAGGTTTGCGAACGGAAAAATGGAACCAGAAGCACATCAGTAAACGCTTTGGCACGCTTAAAACGCTTGAAAACAGGAGCTAATTAATCCTGGATTTCAATAGCTTACTAATTTCTAACTTTTTTCGTTGAAAATTTCCTCATCCCAGATTTAGATCAAGTACCATCTAAATCTGCCACTATGGAATCATGTTTTCTGACCCTTTAGTCTTACCTACTGGAAACAATTCTGGGAACAGCAGGAGCACAAAAATGCTTTAGGTTCATTCGCTGTTCTGCTCGTTGTTGTTTGCTAGCGATGCACTAACGTCCTCTTCATCACTCACAGGAAAGCCCTCTTCCAAATTCAGTAGATGAAGAGCATATAGTTAGCAGGATTAAAACCCAGTTGAAAACCCGAGCATTAATCCTATCTAGCTAATGCCATGAAAGGAACTTAAAAAAGTTTGCTTTGAAGGTATATTTTCACATGTTGGTGGTTGAGCTGTCGGTACATATTTCGTTTTAGGGATTTAGTTTCTTTTAAATATTCAAACAGATAATTTCATATTGCGGTAATTGAATGTAAATTTTTCATTAAACGGCTGAACAAACAGCGCGGCTAGCACTAAATTGTGTGAACATGCCTCAACTATTTTTATCAGCGTTTTTACAGCTTTAAATCACTTTGATGCACCTCAAACAAAACCAAAAAAAATTAGTGTTTTATCATCAGGTCTTTGTTTTTGATAACCAACACTAACTGAAGCAAATAGGCAACGATTAATTGAACTCAATAGAATGTGAAAGAAGGGATTAGTTTAGTAATGGCGTAATTGTGGATTGAGGCAATGAATGAATGAATGTTTTATAACAATGGTCTGAATAGTTTGCCTGTTTACCTTTGGGAAGCTGATTTAATATTGTCGATAAAGGGACAGCTGCTATGTCGCCATTTCAGCCATAATTGTGTCCGGAAGATCATCAATTCCAGAAGACCCTTTGTCAATTTCGACCGCAACAAAAACCTGCTGAGAATTTGTTGACGGTTAAAACGGTAATCAGTTAACACAGGTTATATATTCTAACCTACCAGCTATTGATTTAATATATTCTAGCTCTTGATGAAAATACATTCCAGACTTTCCGCATATTTATTTAGGATTGGTTAGATTTCGAGTCGCCGAGGGATTTTCTTTTATTTTACTTTCAACTCTAAAATTCGATTTCTATTGTCTGACTTCAATTGAGACGCCTGTTTGTTAATTTTCAAATTTGAATCACACCAATCCGAAGCTGTAATCAATGAATATCCATAATGAGATGAAACTGGCTGTGTTAAACAATTATCACTAAAGCTCAGCGGGTTTTAATTTAACCGACTTTGCAAAGTCCCGACTGAAAGACATAATCTTTAACGATAAGTCGTGACTTATACACAATTAAAATTTCAGCCCATACAGCTTCTTCGCAGTAAACTGTTCACCCTTAAGTCCTAGAAATAATCCCCGTTTAATGCGTTTAATGTCTGGTTGAACAGTTGCAAATCTTTCTCTAACTCTTACTGCACTTTATTTTATTTGTCATTAATGACTTTGCCTTAAATGGCGAGTGTTGATGTTTTATGTAAATTACATTTTCCGCTCGTTCGTTGCTTTATACATGGCTGTTCCAGATTAGATCCGGGTTTCGACTTGAACAAGCCTAATGGATGCTCTATATGGCTTAAGCCAATATTGGATAGTTGTCTCAATGTGCTTAACATTTATCCATTTACATTTCACTAAATATTGATTTTGTGGTTTTAACTATTGAGTATGTTGTTTTTCTAAAAATACATTTACTCACTAATACTACCACAGCATTAGAAAAATGTATTTGAAGTGCAAAAACTTAGTTTACACAATCCGGAGTTTAGGCACTTTTAAAGAATTGGCTATGGACATGAATAAATCAAAATTTTCATTTTCGCTTCGTTCTATCGCACTTTGACGAACACTTAATAATGAAAAAATATGGGCGCTCTCGTTTAATTATGATGGTTCAATTTCCCGGACTACCTTAATTTCGTAGCAATCCAACCCACTCAATTCGCTTCAGGTTGACAGTGATCCTGTAGGCTTTTCGATTGTAATGCTGAAAATTACCCGATCCATTTCACGTGCTGATTAATTATTACTCAGTGATCACTGAACCCTTTTTGCAAAAATGTGTTTGTAATTATCAATTCTTTCATGCCTTCTGCTGCCTTGACAAACGCTCGGTTTGCATCACAATTAGATCACTTAATCTATTTCGCTGAGAGAATCTATTTACTGTGATGTACGGTTTTGCTGATAAAACAAGTCTATCATTAATGTGTTTATCTCGCAAATTACTCCAACTAATAGTTGTGTTAGAGAACACGTAGTCCTAGTTAAATCTAGTCCTTCTGTGGTATTGCTAGAGCAAACATAGAAGCATGTATAATTCAGTGACAGATCCTCGGGTGCGATCATTTAAACTTACATCAAATATCAAATATCCTAGCTAAAGACCACAACCGTTTAATTCATGCTCTGTTATTCTGTAGCTTCGGAACAAGTTCAAATATTCTGTATGCGTGGTTGGCTTTTTAATCGTTGCCCAAAATGTTTGGTTTGCATTCGTCTACGGGTAGTATTTACAGCCAGACCAATAGAAACTCAACAGACTGGCGAATTATGTACCATTTCAATTACCCAAACATTTTCATAAAATCTTCACTATCAGTCGGGCTATATACATTGACGATTATAAACCGCCCTATTCCCGAAGAGTTTAACGAGCACCTTGTTTGCATGGTTGTAGGAATGTTGGAATTATAACCGACGAAGGGATTATGTAGAAGTGTAGGTTTATTCGGCTGGAAATGGCTAAATAGGAAAGTAAATGAACCAAGAGAAAACTCAAGAAAGAACTAGATTATCTTGAGCCTTCTGTGGAATACTAAATATGTTTGCAGCGAAAATGTCCTTAGAATTAGCAGGATCTCCAAAATTAAGTTATCCTTCTAGTTAATATATACAGCAGCAAACCCTGTTGTTAAAGTTTATTATTTAGGAATTACTAGCCAGTTAGCACACAGCAATAAAACAAAACTAAAATAAAACCAGTAAAGTTCAAATAACTGAACGAACTGGGCACAAACTTGCTTGTTTCGTACAGAAAAAATCCAATAAATACTGTGTTTAATTAACGGAGAGCACTTTATGTATCGATTAGGAAATAGTTTTAAAAGCAAAAAGTGATGGAACATTGCCAAACTAAAGCTCAACCGACTCGCCTTTTGCTGAGTTAAGTCTATTTAATTAAATTTTATTGTTTCAGGATGGATATATACCAAGGGATACTAATTAATTAGAAAGTCATCCCGAAAATGATTCACTGCGTGAAAAAAGCCTTCCCGACGCTACTCGTTTTGTATGAAATAATCATGTGCTCTAAAGCCGCAGGTCAGTATGCAAAATACTATTGTTTCCTCATTTATTTGTTCTATTTACGCGCTTATTATTGACAATGGGATATTAATAACAGCTAATACCAGACAGTGTTTTACAGGAGGCAATATTTCAAAACAGTGCATCCTATTTATTACAGGGTGGTTATACCAAGACCGGATGGCAGATTATTACATGCGCATGTAATTTTCAAATTTTTTTCTTGTGATATTTGCATCAATAGTGGACATCCAATAACACTATTTTTTTTTGAACGTGAACATCGTGACCCCATATATTCACTTGGTTGATTATCTTGAAGGTTTTTCGACTGGGCTTCAGAAAATGCGAAATTGTCAATGTTTTGACTCGACGAGTTTCTGAGATAAAGCGGTCGTAAATTCAAATTTTTGCAGGACTTAGCGCCATTAAACTCTACTATGAAATTCACCAATTAAGCCAACAAACTATGTATTCGACAGGTAAATAATTCAGGGTTAAGACAGGTTTCACAAATTGAGCTGACAAGTTTTTCATTAAATTAATTTTTGTCAGCAACGATGAATTTGACTATCCAGGAAGTGGTTAATTTGGTGTTAATCCTCGGAGAATGGCAAAAAAAAAATTTTAACCAGTAGCTATGTATATGCTGCCAGATATCAAAATGCGGATAGAAAACCGCGTGTTGGAACATCAAAAATTTTATGGGACAAATTGGAAGAAACCGAAAATTTTGCATTGATGTGCAAAATGTTTAAATTAATAATCTTTATGAAAAACGCTAACTCCCTGTACGTACTGGTACATTCTTTGAAAGGAGTCAAGACAAATCCGATTTTTCAATTTCTGTTAATCAGTTGTCCTCACTTGGATTTTTTGCGAACACGCTGTGAAACCAAAATAATTTTAGTGGATAGCCACTATTGATGCCAATGTTGCGTTAAAAACGAATTCCAAAATTACACACCAGTTAGCCATAATCTTCGACCCCGTCTTGGTTGGACCAATAATACACACGCAAAGCGTCATCCAATACATCATCTACATTGGAGTATTCCTGAATCTTTATATAAAAACAAAATTTAGTTTGCAGAAGCATTTTCCGGAAACCTAGCAAATGCATGTACTTATTTTTAGACTGTTGTTGTTACTTTGGTATTACGTTAACCACCATCTCGTCCCAACAGGAAATTTTATTTTAATTTACTCCGGCAAAGTAATTCAGTTGTGCGTGCTGCTAAATGGAAGGGTGAAAGGCATATTTTGGCACTCGTTAAATTTCCAAACATGTTATCTTTGTAATAAAATGTAAATTAATTTTAATTCAACAATCCTGCATGGCATGCTGCTGCGCACATTAAAACTAAGTCGAAATATTAAAGTCACATTTTTTCAACTCAATGTAGCTCGGCTTTTCAATTTGCAATAAAGTTATAAATTCTGCTGTAACGTCTTGCATTATATTTGGTTTCACCCCACAGGATAGCGTTCGCTTCACTACCCCTGTAATCCTTGCTTTCCACAAGATTTAATGCAGTAGCGAAGAGACCAATCTTGATTGTGACCTGTGAAATGCTTCAACATTTAGTCTTTTCAATTTGAGCATGTTGCATTTTCAGTGCATCTGACATAGCTTATTTTGTATCATTGGGCTTCCAATGAAAATACCAGTATGTAATCTGCTTGAGTTCAATTCCAAATTAAAATCAAATCCTGGGTTCTT
>NW_026017110.1:58769385-58774416 GCF_020466585.1 Dendroctonus ponderosae | reverse complement strand
GATGGTGGAAAACACCGAAACGTTTTTTTAATTGATAAATAGACAATAAATGACTGAAGAACCCAGGATTTGATTTTAATTTGGAATTGAAACACTTGAGTTCAATCAATTAGCTTCCAGCCTCAAGTTGTTCCCAATTAAACTTTATTCGTTCAGCAGCAGTTGTAAAATACATTTTGGTCATTAAATGATTTGCTGTCTTGGAACAATAAGATAAATCTCACTTTCACTTACAGGGACATTAATTTGTAACCTCAGGGGCAAGTAGGAAACCACTGCTTTAATAAACAAGAAATTAATTGTATAGCCAGTCATTCCTACAACTGGATTAATTAAGTTAATTAGTCACAAAGGTAAATTAAGGGGTAATATGCAAGGATCCGTTTATGCTGATAATTTTGATTAATGTTCGTGTTCTTGAAACTGCTTGCTTAGCACCATATATATGCTTAGGATAAACAATGTTTTCCTGATTTTTTGGTTCTCTTGAATAAATAATTTAAGTTGAGCAGCCCTTCAAAACGATTGTTGAAAAACCGCAGTCCCAGATGCGATTTTCCCCCAAAACCCAAATTGATGTTTAACAAATTGTCACTGGAAAAATGCAATTTATTTGTTCCGGCCACCATGTTTATTAGAAAATTTAAAGTCTCTCCAATTCCCTCCAACATTGTTTTTCTGTTAAATGGAACGTTCTATAAATATTCTTGGAAATGGTCGAACCGTTTAACTTCTCGGAACTTGGCACTTGTACAAAGCCTGAATTAATCCCGCAAGGGTTATATGAAATTTTGTATACGACCTGCTGGTCACATTGAAACTTGGATGAAAACATAACAATGATAGATTTTTACCTATCTGCTGCTGATGCATGTAGTGAGTTCCATTCCACTTTTCAATTGTGCGAGCTTTGATGGAATAGATTTACGAATATTTTTAATAATCCACCAAAAATCGCTGTAGCTGCCAATTTGGCTTGGCATCCAACTGGAATCTATTCGGAAATTTTGCGTCCACCGACATTGATATTTGAACCTTCAATTGCGATTTATTAATTTGAGATTTGTAACTGGATATTGCCGTTGTAAATCATAGATTTCTGAATTTTAACAGCAATTCTGTCAATCAAAAAAAAAAGAAACAACTGATACATTTTACCCCATGTGCTTGAAGAAAACCGAGACGAGCATCTACGTGTTAAGTGAAAAGAAGGTCATAAGTGAATATGTTTTTTGCTTGTCCTGTCCGGAAATGTGGGAAGAGCAATAAATCATATGTTTGTGGTTTTGTGTGTATATGTGTGCGGCTACCTATAATCAAGCCCATTATTTTGGCACTACACTACATCAATCACCTTCACATCATCTCTACTTGAAGCAGATAGTTCAAGTGCTTCTGAAACATCGCACCTAATTAATGACATGCTAATTGAACATCTCTCTTTCTCAATGCAAAATTGACTGCAGTTTTTTTTATCAGTTAATGTATTTTTAATTTAACATTTAATTAACAAACAAAAGTTTTTCAAGTTTACCTATTCGCGCCTGACGCTATGGGTTTAATTAATAATAATTATGTTATTTTTCAGAATCGATTCAAGCAGACATTCCAACAGCACCGCCCGAAATGGGATCAACTTTAAGTATGGAAGTGACAACAATAACAGCCACAAGTACCCAGGAACAATATCAACAACCACCACCAACTCCTAACCCAGTCAGGCATGACACCAAAATTGAACTTGGAGCGACGAATATTACTAAATATCACCATAAGTAAGAAGAACAATTTTTAATTATTTATATTATATAATGTTTGAGTCCAGAAGTAGCTCTTCCCTACGGTTTATCAACTTTTTGCACTACACACTTTGAACCAAGAAAGCTGATGTGAAATAAAGCAGTCCTGTGATCCACACTGTTTTGTGATAAAGCTCTTTTCCTGGAGAGCGCTTTGATGTGCTGATAGTTCAAATATTGTTCTCTTCTGGGAGGTCAATCAAAAAACGATATTTTGAAACTGTGTATTATGTTCAATTGATTAGAGTGCATTTATAATTCGAACTGTAAAATACCGTTTTTTTATTTCATTTGTTACCATTGTTGACTTGCGAATGAAACAATAGGTATTTTCGTAATCAAAGATAGAATGGATATTTTACTATTTAAATTCATCTAAAACGGTGCGGTTTTCAGTAAAAACATGTTTTTTTATTACGCATTTCGATTTACATCAAATTCTTTATGAGTAATGGCAAAATTCGATTTTTTAAATCAAAAATGCTAAAAGACTGTACGAAAACTTAAAATTTTGCATCAGCGTGGACATTTCGATTTCGAAAAAATCAATCATCAATCCGCGGCGTTTTACGTACTTCAATCGGTTTCAATCCAACACCGTTTCTATACAGTTCTTCTTCGGCAGATTGTGACAATTTGATTAAAAACATGCGTTAATAAAATTAAAACTCCGTTTAACTCGGTTGACAAGTAATAGGAAAAGGACAATTGCTGCGTCACTGCCACAAAGCTTGGGACAGACTATAGTGTGCATTTTAAAAGGCATTGGTGCAGCAACTCTCTTTTGTGAGAGAGGCGAAATGGAAAAATGCATTTATGCGGCTAGTCCATGCTCTACAAGGGAACTACGAATTGCTAAATCGCCGCTCTTTCGCATCTGTTCTTGTAGTAATCTGTGAGATTACAGCGGAGGAAAAATTATGAAAAGTTAACTTATTGGCCAATTTAACTGTACTGTCGTGATGGGAACAGTGAAAAATCATGAAACGTCATAAGTTTAAATCAGCGAGTGGCAAATACATTTGTAACTGCGGAAAAAAAATAATAATTAACTTTTTGACAGATTTAAGGGTGCTATGGTGATTGAAAGACAAATATATTTACTAACATACTAAAATTGGTCATTTAAACTCAATTTCCATTGAGAAAATCTTGCTGTCCCGTGGTTATAAAAAGATAAATCATTCATGTATTGACAGAGCTGAGTGATATAAGATCGTTTTTTCCTTTCAGTTTTGGGCATCTAAATAGGAGCAAACCACATTTTCCAATGCCAGGCTCTCGATTCGCCGGGCCTTTTTTTGAAGAAGGATCGGAAGTGACTAATGTCACTGCTCGAGTTGGATCAACCATAAATCTTGAATGTCGTATAGGACTTCTTGGCGACAAAACTGTATGTAAATCTCCAAATGTTCTTACTCTACTTTTTAATTTTAAACCGCTTCCGAGTTAACTCGCACCTGACTTTTCAATTTTTAACAAATTGTTCCCAAAGACAATTTATTTTCCAGCTATCACTGACACAAATTGGAATTCTGGCAAGAAACGTTTAAAACTTTATTGATTGATTATTGGTGGCGGTGAATCAGCTAATTTATTTTTTGAAAATAAAACCAATTTAATCCAGCACCTAAATTTGCTTCAATAAGTAGCTTTCGAGTATACGAATTGCATTGTTCGGATGTTCTCGATTCCGGAAGCACATTATGAAACATATTCCAGTTTAACTTCGCTTTTCGTACATAAAGGAACCGGAAACGGCGATCTTGCATGCATTTAACAAAAACCTAGTTAAACAGTGTTACTGGACAACAAAAGAAACTACTTTAGATAAGGGCGCTGGAAATAGTTTCTTTATATAAACTCTGGCATTACTTTTTCGGAATTTCCTGAAGTGTAAATAAAGAACCGAAAAGATTGCCCGACTGTGTAGCTTTCATCGATTTTTTCCACACAAAAACTAACAAGAGCTTAAACAGTATCTATTAATATGCACAAGCAATATACGGCAATAAACCAAAAGAGCACATAAAGAAATCGTATTCGACAAAGCTCAACTTTCAGTACCATATGATACACATGAATTATTCGCAGTAGTGAATATGCAGAATTTATGGATAATGGATAGTGAAGCGGCTCACTCTATCGCCACTTCCACCTTTTCAGCCTCGTCGAGGCGTTAAAATGTTTCTATATAAAAAAGATATTATTTACCAATTATCCCTGCCAAAGACTTCCGAAATTAATTCACTTCTTTATTACATAAACTTGAAATGTTTCCGGAAGGGTTTCGCGAATAATCCTGCGCAAATACATATTTCTGAATATCATCGTTGTGTTGAAAGTGTTACTCCCTATCAGACTAAAAGTCGTGGATAATTCAGATCAAGAAAATCACGATTTTACTGGCGCAGTTTCTTGAGCAAAATTCGGGGATATATCTTTGTGCAAAGAACCGACTGTTCATTTCATGATCTAACGGAATAGGGAGGTTTTTTCGTTTGACCTTTTTGTATTAGCCCGTCACAATTAGAACAATTGAACAAGCGATGGCTGAAACACAAACAACATTAGGAAGGGAGTTAGAAAAGAAATAGCCAAGAAAAAACAACTTTGCCTCTAATTAAATCCAATTTAATGCAGTGCGTGTCAGCAAGCCATAGGGAGCATTTTCTTTGTAGGAAATAACATTAATTTATTAAGCTTGAATTGGAGCTTCAATTGTGGCGACAGCATTAGTAGCATAGGTTAAACTTGTTAAATAAATGGAAAAGCTGATAAGAACCGGTTGATTTATGGCATTTGGTGATTATTAAAGCGTGATTTTGCACGGGATATTGGGAAAGAGAAGAATTTCTGCATTAGGTTGAAGTTAATACAACATGGTTAAAAGAGATAGCCTTTCGGGGCCAGTACGAGAATCTGGTGAGTTTTTAGGGATTTTAACCCGTCGTTGAAAATAACTTTGCTCATCTGGAAACTATTTTCCACGCCAGGCCTAAAAGCCCGAAAACTCATCAGTTTTACCCGCTGATCGCGATAGCCTGGACCAGGGGCGGATCCAGCTTTAAAGTCGTCAGGGGGGGGGTTATGTAGAAAAAATACAATATTTTGTTATCTGTGAAATTAGAAAAATGATCATCGTTTTGTGCAAGGGTGGCGCAAGATTATTGCAAAATTTCATGTTTTCCGTCCCGTTTTGCATGTTTCTCGGAAGCAAAATGAGCAAGAA
>NW_026017110.1:58704891-58768415 GCF_020466585.1 Dendroctonus ponderosae | reverse complement strand
ATCCGCCCTTGTCCTGGACTCTTTTGAATTGATATCGAAATTAAACTTACTAGTGAAATTTTTCTACCTAAGGAAACACATAAAGTTCTACATTTACGGCCAATGCTTGAAAATAGCCAAAAACTTACCAGTTGCAAGCAATGGCTCAAGCAATGTTCTGTTAAGTTTAACTTAATGCAAAAATTCTGTTCCACCGGTTTCAAAGCATTATTGGTTTGCTTGTTAAAGCGCTGTAATCCAAAGGTAAAAGTACGAGTGATACCACTGAATATAAAACTTTTGTTTTCCAGTTCAAAGTTTCAAACGCGCCTGTCAAAACTTTGTTCCATTTGCGTTTTTAACATTATTGTGCCCGGCCGAAAACTTTTATCTTTGGCGGAAAATGTAAACTTTTTTGCAACCCCCTGTACTAATAGATAAAGCGGCACTTTGCCACAGCGATGCAAACGATTTATGCGAAAACCGAATTTCAGTTAAATGTCCATGGGATTTCATTTTGGTAATTCTAGAGAATGTTAATGATATTGATTACAATTGAACCCATTCGAATGTGTTTGTTATTGGAGATTTCATTCCAACAGACATTCGTTGCTTAATTACAATAATGGAATTATCGTCCGGATAACCCAAATCCATAGTTTTCCACGCGGCAAATTGAGAAGCGAACTTCAAAACACTTCAAAGTTAAAATACCTAAGACTATACCAACCGTTTATAGTACAGCCCTTCATCAAATGATGTTCACCCGGATCACCTAAAAGATATAAATACATAAATTTACATTTTTCCCTTAGCTTTTTTTGTGCCGGCTCTTATTGCAAGAGATAATGAATATCACTTAGATAAGTTGAGGTAATTCTAAATGCGATCCGCCGACAGCGCAGAACGATTTAAAAGTATAATAATCATCTCTGTTCGCCGCCTTTCCTTTATGCCCTTTTTCAAGCAGTAATTGTCGTATCGTAATCTTAAAAGAAAATCCATTCTTGAATCCCTGCAAAAAAATCTTGAATGAAACCTCTATTAACACATTCTAAGTTCTAATAATCATGAACCAAAAACCAAGGCATTTCCAGAAACTTTAACACATATAAATCAGCAGAAAAACTTTACCTCCCTCACCGGTGTTCAAGACAACTTAATGATTCCAATCATATTAAATCCGTGGGCAAAACAATTAATGAGATCAGCCATTATAATTGTTGTAAAATAATTTAAAGGGTTGAAGTTTATCGCAAACATGCATAAAACAATTATTCCCCGACCCTAATTCCTACTTCCGGCCGTGAATTTTTGGGTGCGCAATTTTCCATCTGCTTTCATGTTGCCTGTTGTATGTGGTTCAGCTTTAATCCGACTTAATTAAAATCTAACTAAAACTTCACATGAGAATACAGCAATATTTTTTAAATGACTGCACGGTATTTGTTTTAGTTACTCAACAATAACAATTCACCACATGTCTCTAATTCTTCCTAGAGTTTGCGTTAAGTCTAATGTTCACCCCTTTCAAATGTAATCGTGATCTCAAGTTAGTTTGCTGTCAACTCAACGGAATTTAATCTATCAATATGTGTTAATAGAGCTCCCATATGTTGGCGTCATTATCCAAACGAGTTTCGGAAATCCACACGAATGCCAAATCCAATTTCAGTAAGATTCCCATAATTGAGGATATTGTATTTTTAAATATCATTATCTTTAATTAAACCTTTAAATTAGGTTTGCTCTAGCAAAATCGTAAATAATTTTAAACCTCAGATAAATATCAAACTTAAAAAAAATGTAGGTCTATTCAGGAACAGCCAAAATTTCCAATTTCCTTTAAGCGTTGAGTCATTAATTGCCTACAGGACTTTTAATCACTCCCTAAATTTTCATTTGGCGCATAAAAGCAACAGCTTACCTTTAATTAATGAGTTAAATAAAACCGTATTTTGGACAGTCATATATAAAGGAACAGATAAGCTGTGTTTCAATAAAGTCTGTTTGAAATTATTATCAATCAAACCTGATGATTTAGTGAATAGACTTATAATTATAATAATAAAATATATATATTAAAATAAAAAGATTTGTCAGCTAAAAAATTTTTTTTATTAAAGCAACTCAAATTTTTTTATGTGAGGTAGTAACCTTTAGAAAGAAAATCATCAAGAAGCAGGTAAAGAAAAAGCTCCTTTTATATGGAAAACGTAGTTTCCATGTAAAGTAATGGGTGTCCCATATAGGGCGCAATTTTTTTTTCATTAAAGTGTTTGAGTTTAGCTGCCAACTTCAAAGGGGAGCCACCTGATAAGATAGCTTCACTTCGCTTCATATTCGGAAACACATAAGACAAGCTTAAATGAAAACTAAAATAATTATAAATTAACCACATTTAGAAAAGTATATAAAAATTTGAAAGCTGTGTCAAAAAGAAGTTTCTTGCTGTATTAGAACGTTTCATAGGTCCAGATTAAAGTTCTGAATGAATTGAACAGCTATATGAAATATTGCGGCTATGGTTGAAAAAAAATACTCACATGCATAAATAAAATCTCGTTCTTTGATTCCCTCAGCACAATATTGTTTGATGTATAATGAAGTCATTTCAGCATTTTATAAAAATATTAGGTCCTGTCGGTCGTCACTGCTTTGTATGCCTTTGGAGTGAAATAAAATAATAATTTATTTAACTGAACTACAGAGTAGAAAGTCCTTCTCTTTTGAAAACATACCATTTATAATTGAATATTCCGCAAATTCCCCGTAGTGTGTCGCAATTAACCGAGTCCAGTTAAAATTGTATTTGAAAAAGATAAGTTGATTAATTTAACCGTAAATCTCATTTTTAAAGGTAAATTGAAATTAAAAATTTACTGATCTTAAGCAGAAAGTGTAACACCGAACGTAAATTTAACGGTTAAAAGTAATGGCTTTCTACTTCGCGTTACATTCAAGAATTGCCAGTTTTAGTTAGCATGATTAAATTAAATTTACAGCTAGACTGAGTGGTAGTGAATTTTTTAAATCTTATTATAACTACTATTCAATAGTGTCTTTTAGTTTTTCAGCTTTGAAATCATTCTTTTACGGGTTCCAGCAAGGCTTCTGACAAAATCCACTAAAAAATCCAGCTTCAAAATTAACGCTACATAATGTGACAAAAACGAAGGAGGGCAAATACTTCAAACATGCCTTCAGTGGATTTAGAACTTTTTACCAAGTCGCTTTCAAACAATATTCTGATTCCGAAGCGAGAAATAGAGGGAATTTTTGAACCATTGAAGTATTGTTGTATACTTTACTTACACATCTATGAGAATCAATATTTAAATTTAGCCAGGGCAAAGCGTAACTTTTGTATTATCCATCTACATTTGCCATAACTTGGCAAAAAATTAACTCGAAACTGTGCATATTTTGCAGGTCCAATACAATCTGTTATTTATTTTTCCAAGTTCGAAACAAATAAATTCGCCTTCATACATATATTCAAAGTTCCATTTTGCAAATCTGTGAACATACACGTAGACTGTTCAAGAATAACTGAAAATTGCTTTCTCATATAGTTTCTGCCATATATTTTACTGCGTCCTCTATCTATGCCCTATTACGAGAACAGAATATTTCATTTATATTCACCTATTCTCGTGTTTAAAGCTCGTTAAAGTGTTCACAACCCCACAAGTTCTGTGTGTTTTTTTTATCTAGATGTAGGTTTCAGAACGGATTTCATTTGATATTTTTAGGAAGTTTCTGAGATAAAATAATCCCTTTCGTGTCTTTTTGATAGTAAAAGATTTCAACTTGGATCTTATCCCATGAACATCGATAGTAACTCGATTCAGTTTTACTACGAAAGATTATTTATAAGAAAATATGTCGTCCATTCCTGATATTTTCCATATCTCGAGTTTCCAATAGGTTTTCGGAATCTGCTTACGATGCATTAACTAAAAGTTTTTAGTGGTGGCTCTATGAAATTTCATCCTGCTTTGAAATAAAGCATTCAAAGTTATGTAAAACGAGTTTTGCGGGTAAAAATTTAACAGAGATATAATGCTCTTAAGCGTTCTTTCAGCCTTTGTGGAAATGAAAATTGAATAGAGCTCAAAACCTAAGAGCTTTCATAGCTCATGGAAAGGAAGCAAAAACACAGAAAGTGTTCTGCTGTGTCTCTTAGAGGTAGTGGGTATTCTTGATAAACATAAACGCCTCCGCAGAAAATTTAAGATTTAAAGCTTTTTTTTACTTTTCTAATTTTAAATACTTATTAACAAGAGGCGATTCCCTTAAATGTGTTTATTATGAAGAAATTAAGTGTTGCCAAATACTGTAAGCTTAAGCCGTTTCCTGCTATCGCAATCTTCGAAGGTGACTGAAATGTTATTTCCTTAGAAAGACCAATTCCACAGCTTCAAGTCGTAAAGAATGACCTATAAAATACATTAAGTATAAAACCGGTCCTAATGACGACTCAATTAAAATGTGTCTGTCGCCCTTCGCGTTTATACCTTTTTACAAAAATAGAGTTTTTATTTCCTTCATTAAACCCCAATTGTTCTTTTATAAGCGGAATAAAAATTGGAAAATTGATTATAAATTATCTGGATTGTAATTTACTAATTGGCTTAACACTTTAACTAAATTGGCCATTTGGCGTCGTTCAAACTGAACTTAAATTTACTGACGTGTCGTTGTAACTAATTAAATGCTTTTCTCGGACAAAGATTCAACTAAATTAAAGAAAAATTAAGATTTTTCACGTAATCAAACACACAAAACTTAGAAAATTACACTGTTTTTATTAAACACGACATCAAATATTTGTTTACGTATAGAACCCCAGAGCCAATATTCTATAGAATAAAATATTAAACGGGAGCTTCAATATACTTTGAGATGTTGCGATTAAAAGTAAATTAACAGGAATTTTGCTGGATACTTTAACGGTAATCCATCAAGTTTATAAGCTTTAGTATCAAACTAAATAGAGCAGTTTTTTGGCTTTACCAGGGCACGTTTTTATTTCTCAAGAAAGTTCTCGGTCATTTATCTTAAAGTCCCGATGAACTTCAAAATCCAATTAGTCAAAATTGAGGTTGGCTCGTAAAATTATATGGGTCCTATTAGTACATTCTATAAACTTAGTTTTATGGTCTTCATCGGTCAAGTGGAGAAATTTTTATGATATATTTATTGTCGTCCAATGCGACCAATTCATTTAGACCTTTTATGTTACTTAAAATATTATTACCCAATCAAGCAAGCCCATATTTCGAATAATATTCAATCACATAACTTGTTGACAAGTCAAAGGCAGGTCCAGATCGTTAAAAAAATATGTTTTATTGGCAAAAAATTGAATAAGTTCTCTGCGATTTGATGCATGTTTTATTATATTCCTCAGACTCGTTTGCCCAATATTATGTAGGTCAGGATTTGGAAATTGAATAAGTGCTTAGCTGGAAATGTATAACTAATTAAAATATTTCTTTCCAGGTGACATGGACACAAAGACGAAATGAGAACATCAACATTCTGACTGTGGGACGGAACACCCATAGCAAAGATGAAAGATTTCATTTGGCATTTAGATATCCGAATAATTACAGACTTCAGATTTCTTATGTTACAAGGCGAGATGAGGGAATGTATGAATGCCAAGTGGCCACGCACCCGCCGAAAGTCAAAAAGACATTTTTGGAAATCAGTGGTAAGGCCCTGTAATTAACGCATTTGGTAACATGAAACTGAACATCAGAGGGGGTTGTAGGTGTTAATTGGAACAGACATCAGCCAATTTGCGAATCGTACCTAACAGGTTTATTAGAGGTAATTGAACCGATAATTATGGCTAGGAATTGTTTCCAAGCACCCTACAGCATAACATAAAATACCTAATTGATAACTATCTAATTCAAGTGAATTACATGTGCATACCTCTAACATACTAAGGTCAAACAGACAAAGCGCAACTAATTGGTATTAAGCTGGACACAAATTGATCTTGAGATGAATTTGGCTACTTCATGATGTTTCAACTAGCTATTGAACGGATTATGGAGCCAATCGTATGCAACTGCTAATTCAGAATTAATTTCTAAAATTTTATAAAATTTTCTTGGCGGTCTCGTCTATTCCTATGTACCTGCGTTTTCTGAGCCTTTGCTTCCAAAGGTTATCTGTGCTTCTGGCGTGTGGAAGATGTATAAATTTTCAATACGAAATAATAACGTGGCAATTAAATTATACGGTTGCCAGACTTATATTGAATTTTGTTCTCTATAGCGCTGACATTTTGACGGCACAATAATTAGAGTCTACTAAAGTTAAGTACTTGGAAAAGCATTTAACTTCGAACTAATAAATGACTATGACAGTAGTAAGCAGAAAAACCAGGGTAAAATTAAACTAATTAAATTGTCGAAAATTGGGACAAGTTTAGCTTGGCATGGCTTTACGAGGGTCCGGAGTGTAAAAGTTATTTTTGTCTATCCAGTAATGTAATTTAAACACTAGAAGCATTATTCACATAAGCGCTGGGTTATGACAGAAGTAAACGAAGTTAGAGCGTCTCTGAAACTTAATTATTTCTTATAATCATTTGACCTTGTTTGAATTAACAATAAATGCTGTATTGATTTGACTACAAGTATTTATTGAAACAGATAGAGGTTTATCTTCATTTCATATCCAACGTACAGAACGCCTGATTAATAGATTAGGTAATTAAAAACATCAATTTTTCAGCAATAAGCCAATATATGTTATTTAACCGATCTCGTTGATAAATATTGATACAAGGCTATTCTAAGCAATTCAGCTACTTGGGCTATACTTTTATTTTTATATTATTTCCAACTACTTTGAAGGACCAATCAGCCCCTCACAATAAGTTTGACCCAAAAGCAAGCTTTGTTAATTATCTTTCTTAAAATGTCTTCAACTTTTGCAACGAATAATGAATGTCCAGTTAAATGTTTATAAAGTGTATCCAATTTCATTAATTTCCATTGACCCTGTATCCCATCAGAAACCGTAACATCAATAAATCATCTCTTAAATGCCCCTTTTTCATGAAAATCAATAATAATGTAATTACGTGGCAATTCACGGGAGGTGAGGAAATACAGAAAAATACAATTCTCACATTTAGTTGCAGGCAAAATAAAATAGAGCCTTGAACAAAACGACTTCAATGTTAACAAAAGGGCCGATTCTACCGAATTTGACACGTTTAGAAATGCTATTGTTAGTTTAGAATCATTCCTGGCGTTTGCAAAGACCCAATTTTGAATTGAATATCATTTCGACATACTAAACTAGGTAATTAAATTTAATAAATTAGCAAATGCAGACTACATTACTGGAAGATGTTCTTTAGCGAATACCCATGTCAAAGAACTTTTGCCTCCAGGAATTTCCACACGTATGCCAGCCTTTCCACAATTAAGTTCGAAATGGAATTCCTTTATTCAACAGACAGACTTAGCTTTCAATAAAGCTCATCAATAATCTATGACTGCATGTAGGAAAGCTTCTCGATCAAATATAATAGATTCAAATTAACAAGCACGGCAGGCGCTTTGCATGAAAAGAAAAGTGAACCACACTACAAGAAACTGACAAGCTTTTCGATATTTCCATACGAACTCCCCGGTATTAAATATCATTTATCTAAAAACTTAGGCGTTCGTCGCCATTGCTTGAAACTGATGAGTTATTCCGGCTTTTGGGCTCTCGCGAAAAAGAACTTCTTCCCGACGTTTCATAACCCCATGCATCTTTAGATCCACCTTTGAAGATGAAAGTCAGTCGAGCTTGCGTAATCTTTGTGAAGAAATTATTTCCCGCGACAGTTTATACATCCCGGATAACTCAGCACTTTCAAGCAATTCTCGCGGTCAACAAGTCTAACTCTTTTGATACACTGTATGAGTTCACTATTTTCATTTTAATTATGCTTCCAACCTCTACGGATACTGTAATATTCTTTTTAGACCCAAATGGGGAACATTAAACTAAAACAAAAGGTTGAATACATAACAGCTCCAAGAAAATTTTATCGCCATGCGGCTTTAAGCGCTTTTTTCGCAGCCTGAATATTAAACCCATCCAATGATATTCGTTATTTTCCGCTGGTCAATGATATATGCCCAGGGATATAAAAGCTATTTATCAGGAAACTCGTTAAACCTGTTGCGATACTTAGTGGCGAATTTTATTTATAAAAGCTACTGCAGCACTGTATGGATACTTTTTTGGATATGCGTTCAATGAATGTTCCAAATGCGTTTTCCTGACCACTTTTTGGGCTTTTAAGACGTCGTTATTAATCACCAAAAGTGTTTCAACAACAAGGAAAGAAAAATGAATATAGTTTTGTCTCCAGCATACATCAAGCAAGTTTTTTCTGCTAAATGTTTAATGAGAAGGGCCGATATCATGGGAACTCGAATAAGCCGTAGAGAGTCCGGGATAAATATCTAATTGCTAAAATGGTGCTTTTTCAGGCGTTTTAATGCAAAGGTATTTGCCACTGTTAAAAGCAACATCCAGAATGTACACAGATACTGTAACACAACATCGTATGCCGATGAATTATGTATTATTTAAATATTCGTATCCTCTATCTTATTTACCTAAATTTATGAGCTTGTTCGTAAAACATTTGAAAATAGAATGTAAAATTTATTGCTTAACCCAAAACGCACAAGTCTAATACCCTACTAATTGTACTAAATATTCTCAAAAACAACAACTCAATTTTCTCCGACAATATGAGTAAATAAGCCATCTGTAATTTTTTAACAGTGATAATTAAATAAATTATGTTTAACCCTTAAAGGCCTCAGCAAACAAGGATAGCATCGGAGTATATTTGAGTAATACAATTTAAATTTTCCAGAGGGGTTAATTAATTATTATCAATTTAGAAATGATAATAATACATTAATTAACTTTGCAAAGCACAAGTGAAAAAAATACGCTGTGAACATTATGTGTTAAAAGATTACCTGAACTTCAAAAATGATCGGTTTTGGTTTGAAATAAAATTTCAAACTTCTGATATAAGAAAAAAGAGCTTTCAAAAAGTAAACTCTATCAGAATTCAATTGTGCAAACAGATAGACAATTCACTTATCTGCATTAATATCTAGAAATGCTTTACAGCCGAAATGGCGTCCGTTTAAATAAGACTCCCGGAGCTTTTCAAATGCAAATTCCTTAGCGAAACTTAGGAAAAACAGTTTTGCCCCGCTAGAAGCGCATGAAAACTGAAATGTTTTGAATTTAATACAGTTTGAGTCTTGAAGTGCCACAAGAGAACAATCGATGAACTATTTGAACTAGATCTATTCAAAACATTCTCGAAAATATCTCACATTCAAAGATAAAGCGCTCTTAACTTCTAAGAGATTGTACGTAGAGATTACCGACCGACAAGCCCTAGGTGATGTTTTCATTTCGCAAAAAAGATTTGTTCAGGCAGTAAGCCGCAAACCAGCTGAACAGTTTTTGTTGATATACGAAAAACACATAAAGAATGACCACTTGCCTAAGAGGAAAATAATATCAAAAGGAAACAAGGATTAGTACTACGTTTTCTGAAACAGGGAAAGTTATTTCCAAGAGGATCACAACGGAATATCCGACCTTTCGACACTGCTGGAAAGAGTGCCCAAACCTTCATCTTTTCCCTTAAAACTTTGAAAGTTTATACTCAAATGTTAATATCCTCCTTTGATTAAAACTGAACATGAATATCCTCGTTGGCGCTCTAGACTATTCAGGGAAGAATTAGCAACGAAAAAACTATAAATATCAATTTCGCTGCGAATAAGTATTGGTCCGTTTATTTTTACAACGATTTATTAGCATTTTACTCCAATCTACTATTGTTTTATCAGTGTTTTACAGGTTTGGAGTATCTAGTCGGTTACGCGAAATGGGATTTTCGATTTATATCAGAAGTTAGATCCATTGTATTCGCAATTTTGTCAGCAGGCATTATTGATCGTTTAAAGGTGAAAAATTGAAAGTCGTAAACAATGAAACGGAAATAATGGATATTCCTAATTTACTGCCAACTGGAAAGTTGTATTGGAAAATTGGTTAGAATGATGCCCATCCGTTTCGCTAATCCGCCAATCTGGTCCATAACACAAATTTTCTTAAAAAAAAAATCCTGTTGGATAATACGATTTATTTTTGTTTCCGCAGCTCCCGAAGTGAAAATAGTGGATGAATCCATAAGGGAAGTGCACGAAAGGTATTATTACGAAGGCAGCTCGCTGCTTTTGACCTGTTTGGCCACAAGTGTCGGCTTTTCTGAAAACGAACCGGATACAGATATAATAAGCTGGAAACATGGCGAGAACCTCTTAAGCGAGGGAAGCAGGTAAGCGCAAAAATTATTCATATCACTTTATGTAATGGGGACGTTTCATCACCATTAACTCCTTTCAATTTTTCAATGAGCTTAATTTTGCCAGTATGAGTATGGAAGTTTGTTTTTAATTATACAAATATACCCATATTTAAAATTACGATATACCTATTAACATTCTATTGATTATTCCGGTCATTTTTCAAACATTTGAGTGCAACAGCCGGGTACAATTTAATTGCGTCTCTAATAAGTTAAACAAGCACAGAGCAAGACCAAACTGGACACGAACCAAAATAAAATAACTGAAATCGGCTGAGCCAGCGTGCAGAAAATACCGTTTATTGGAAACGAGTAACGGTTATATGGAAAGCTTTTTTTGGTTGATGATTAGTTAGTTTTTAGATCCAGACAGACTGTAAATGTTAGTTAAAACTGGTAAAAAACTTTGATATGCTGCGTATTGCTAAACATCAGTATTCCAGAAGTAAAGTTCAGGATTTTCGAATAAACTTTTAAGTTTTTCGCTCTAATTATCACATTACGTTTTATGCTAATGGCGTTATACACCGATTGCACTGAACCATACCATTTTAGTCAAAAATAATGTAAATTAACATATACTTTCCCGAACTAATGGTTCTTTAACTTTATCAAGCGTCTTGAATGTTGAGCAAGTCACAAGGAAAATGTTGGTAGTCCGCCGTTTTATTAACATCAGCGCTTTAATATACAAATTATTTCCTAATTAACTAGTTGACTTGATATTTCTAACGTTGTCTCCCTAATGGCAAGCAATAACAGAAAACTATGTCCCTAAGCTTGACTGGAGTGGCCCCATTATGTGAAACATGTACTGAAAGAACGTTTTCAATAATAATCAGTTTGTCTATTCAGACGTAAAATCAGGTCCGCAAAACAAAAACATCATGCGACTTCTGCGTCTTATTAAAATGATAGCAGGCAAGACATTGGAGAGCTGATGTAATGATGGTGATTTGCATTGGCAAAATATAGGGAATTCGTTATTCGTATTGCTACCAGGGTTGAGCATTAACGATCTCGGATAAAAGCTGTTTGGAAGCAAATTTAATTGAATAGAACCGTTTAATGTTAACGTTATCGGGTGAAACTTCGACAAAGCATTGGGTTATGGCGGAATTACGCAATCAAGAAAGCCCTAAATCTTCGACAACTACCAACACATTTTTCTGCAAAACTTGAGCCTTCAATCGTACATTTGGATGGAAATAAATGTAAATATTTAATTAGAAAGATGTAAAATATAAATGTACAATCAACCACATAGATAAAATCTCCATGTGATCACCAACAAAGCGGTTAGTAGAAATTTCTAGTATATTTATGGCTGTTTAAGTAGATTTTAATAAAATAATATTTTGGTGAACAAAAGCATCGGATGAGTTTATTCGGGACAACTTTGCCATTTTATCGCGAATAGAGAATACTGTACAATTAAATTTAAATCTTAAATTTAAAGATTATGTTTTAAAAAGCAATCTGTAACCGCAGAGAAGATTAGAGCACGCTGAAACATCCGCGCCATTTAGTTAACGTATTTTAAGTATGTGGAATGCATCTACGGAACAGTACTCTTTTTGCTACATGAGATTGGACCGCAGCTAGATTCCCAGTTGTTAAATATTAATAACAAATTGCTGTGTTTGTGAGAGGCAGGTATAAAATAATTTTTCAACTTCCATATTTCGTTAAGTCCCAGAAAATGCATTTGCAGAACGCATTTCAGAGAAAATAACACTGCCGCCTAGATTTTTATTATCCATACAAAACACAACCAAGGGTAATATCCTTGGAGTTAAATTGTATTCTTTCATTGATCCGGAAGACTTTTACCGAACAAGAACTAAGGGTTAGAATCGAGATTTAGGGACACTTTAATGGCCATTTGGGACATAAATGTGCTTACAAATGCAGACAAATTTTGTCAGAAAACCTATTGGAATAATATACCAACAATAACAGTAAATTTGAAATTGATGTTTATTTTTAAACATTGACTGGTATCAACTGGAAACGAGCTAACGACAAGAGTAAAAATGACAAGACTGGATTGATTTTAATATATCTGATTATCCTCTTAAGGTGATTTGTGACAAATTAAAAATGAGATTTATAAAATTGTAATAGTCAAATAGATCTAGGTATGAACAGATGTAATAAAACACGATGCAGGGCCCTTACTGAAATATGATGGATCATAAACCTAGTAAAACTTGATCCTTCACTACGTGCTTGAAAAATAAAGCAGATATTTACGTCTTCCCATTTCGTACAGGAGTTGTAAAAAAACTTGGGTAAACGTGAGATTTCCTTAGCCAAATAAAGGAAATGATGAAAAAACCTTAGGAGTCTAATGGAAAGATAAAGATAAGTAAGTCGTTTTTAAAGAAAATCAGCGCCTTAAGGAAATTCGACACAAACATGACGTTGCCGCTACAAGGGCGTATTTACTTAGACAACAAACTGTTCATATTGTTTCAAGATTGTAATAAAAGTCATTATTTAGCTTACTAGAAGAAATTACAAATTTCCTCCAGAGGTAAGGTGATTATTCCAATTTCTGGCCAAGTAAAATAAATACTAGAGAACAGCGTGATAAATATTTGAAGTTTAAGGTTTAATTTTCATGTAAAAAACACAGACTCAAGTGTAAAACGTAATGGTGAAAAATTCCTGCCCAAAGTGCATGCTGGAAAAGCATTTGTCTGTTACATCGTGAATGTTTGCTTCTTTTACGCGGGAAGCTCAAAGGAACATAATTCCAATCAATCATTCTGGCATTTGAAAATTAATTTTTTAAGCATGTAGATACATACAGAGTTATATTTAATTAAACGCCGAAAAACTCATAATTTATATATCTATTTCCATTTAGAACAGGTCCTGTTAAGTGACACTCGTATCCGTATACAAATATTTCCGAATATGGAGATTTAACTACGTTTCGCCACACAAAATATTTCAATTTCATGAGTGCTACAAAAAGCGGCAATAAAATAATATATAATTAATACTGGCCGTACGAAAATTAATTTAATAAATGAAAAATCGGTTCTGTTTTGTGTGATTAAATTTGTGTTTTTATTTATTAGTGTTGACGGTAAATTTAAATAAGCTATGCAGATATTAAAGGGCAATATTAAATAAAACGTTATTCGGTAATATTTCAGTATAATCGAATATCGAAAATCATTTGTTAGTATTGGGACAATCGTAAATACCAATATTTAATTGGGAAATACAGGACGCCTATGAAATCAAGGCGTGCCCAACAGATAAAGTTTTATCTATCTATTTACGTAATTAATTAAGCAGCACTAGCAAAGTCCAAAAAATGGTGAGCAGCAATATAAAATTTCTGTTGAAATTTCAAAATGTCATTAGGGTTTTCTAAGATAGTAGGTATAAAATGTTAAGAGATGTTAAATATACCACTTTCCGTATTACGTCCTCGCCCTTTGCTACATCTCGATATTAGAGAATTATTATTTATTAGGGTAAAGATTATTAAACCTAGCCATCTTAAAATGTCTGAAGTAAATTTTGACCCGCCAGATAAATTTGAAATTAATGGCTTTGGGCATTTCACTTTATTTAAGAAGCAATATTTCTGATGATAAATGAAAGTTTCTGGCAGAGGATAACTCATTGTTGGGATCAGAAATAGTTCTCGGTTGCTATAGGTGTTTGTTACCGACGCTGTACATTTAATGAACTAATCTCGAATGGCTCTGTGCTGAAATTAGGTCACTTCGAATGTGGAAACAAAACTCTAGGAAATCCTACTAAAGATTGGATCAGTCACTTGAGTAAGATATTGAAGTAAAATTCCAATATTCCACCTACTCATTAATAAAGAACCACTATCACGAACTTTCGCTGAAAAAGGCGAACGAAGTTTTCTGAGTGTTAGCTATCCAAAACGTATTTTCCAGCGAAGGCCCTAAGTAAGTTTTAGCATCTAAAAGACGATTTTCCCATAAATCATCTAGGTCTACATTAGTCAGTCAACGGTTAGTTTGTAAGTTTTAGTAGATGATATATTCTCATTTGTTTTTTAAGCCTTTACTAAACTGAACACGACTTCCTGGCGCCATAAACAGGCCATACTGCGGAAGCTCGACAATATATCAGGCCGTGAAGCTGAAAATGCTGGATTTGTGGAATATTCTTCAATTGTTTTATTTGATTTAGCTTTATCGTAAAAATGACTGCCTGAAAATATAAATTATTTTTGTTTTTTTCCTCGGAACTGGTTTCGAAACATCGGTGTGGAGAAAATATTAAAATCCTATCCCAAACATGCAAACCCATCACTTCGTTTCCAACAGAATATTTTTTATCTGCTGGTTCTTTTCCGGTTAATTTGCTAATGCCCTTTTGCTAGAAAATTTTAATTAACGCTTCAAAGAATATATTAATGAACAGAGACCTGCAGTTCTTGCTATCGATTATAGAAAAACGTTATGAAAAATCTTAATTAAAGATGTTGAAGGTAGTGCAGAAACCCAGTCTTTGGAAGTAATTAATTGCGCGTTAATCAATTAAACCGTTGAAATTTAAAATCCTCGCTCATCAGCCGCCTCCTCGTTGCAACTATGCCAAGGATTTAGTAAAAAAACTCATTATGCTATTCGGATACAAAAATTCAAGAATGTAAGTTAAAGGGGGCATTTAAAGCAACTTTAATTCCAGAGATACCTTGCGGTTACTAAATGTACAGTAAACTAAACGTGAAGCGCTAACATTGCTAGCTGCAACTAGCGCAAATCAATGTAAAGTGCAACTGTCCGGGGATATTTGCGTTAGTTCAGTTTTAGAGAGCATTCAAGCGCATCCTACTGTTTAGGATCACATTTTGAAATTCAAGCAATCCTAAAACCTACCTTTAAATACTGATTCACTGAATTAAGTAAATCGTTGCGGCTTTATCAAAACTTGCATCGCACCAATGACTCTGTTGAAAGTACCTTAATACCAAATTCATTAGTATAACTGAGTCCATAATAATAAATTTAAATAATGTCGCATGTTTGTTTTTCAGTTAATATTTACTTTAGCAGCAATGTTTTCCACTAACACTTAACGGGCGGGAATCCGTACCAAAACGGCAGAATTAAGCGAACAACACCATAAAATGAAAATAAAACTCTCTGTTGAGGAAACGCTAGAGATAAGCATTTATGTTCGTAATTTTATTGTGCAATATAACTTTGTTTTGCATACACATTTTGAATGTGCTTGCTTGAAATTTAACAAGTCCCTTCTCGCCTGACTAGGAATGCATTCAATTAAGTTCTGAAACTACAAAAAGCAAACCAACCAAAGTAATTTGTATTTATTTGCCCCAAAATGTGAATAATTAAGCAAAGCACTAACACACATGAAAAATACAGCGCCGGGAAAAAAACGCTGAAAAACCTAACTCGCGAAACTCACGGCATCATACTAGCACAACTAAACAATTGTATAAAAAAAACACATAATTATACCTATGTTTTCATTTAAAAACTTTGCAATCAACATCATACCACGCACAAAAAAGGTAAATGCAGAGGCAGAAAAGCTGATTTGGTTGATAGCCTTTTCCGAAAGACATTATTATTATGATAAATGATAAACCAAAAGTTTACCGCGGGTCTCACTAAGGTTACCTGCCTCAGAATGAATACAATTCTTCGCATGAAAATAATTGCATGCTTGTAAAAATGTTTATTATTAATTAGATAATGTTGTGCCGCTTCTGTTAACATCACTAGCAAGTCTGATTTAAGCACACTTCAAGGGCAGGAAGTTTTTTTTTAACACAGTCTAGGCAATATCTCCACGTGGATTCATAAAGCTGACAATGTACAACAATAAAGTGGCTAATTCGCCGGAGTTGGGCAAATTTTGAAGGAACTTTCATTAAATTATGTTGATTATATCCATTTGTCTTGGTCACACCCAAATAATTCCAAAATCTTTGAATATAGAATCCTCGATTATAACCAGTAGTTTAAGACGTTCGAAACGGATTTAAATTAAGGATAACAATTTATGGTTTATAGAGGCCTAAACTAGGGCAACAATTCAAATCGGCTCTGAATTCAACCGAACTAAAAGTAGCAGCTTTGACTGCTCATGAATTATGTTTTTAGTTTCCCTACAATATATAATCCCTTTTAAACATTGATATTTGAAAGTTATGCATTGTTCTCACGCTGCGGTTGTGCTCGTTGAACAATTGAATGATAAATATTGAAACACCCTCAACCTAAATGGGTGTTGCAGAAAATGTTTTCTGAACCAAATATAATTAGTTCTGCCAAAGTTATTTAACCTTTGCGCTACGCTTTACTGTTTTCGCGTAAAATAGAAATGCAAAACTGGCACGTCACCTACTGATGTATTTGCCAAGGCTTTCAACAGTACATTGAAATACTTAAATAATTAATCTCTTAGACTTACAGGCCGGAGTGAACCTAAAAAAATTAACTCGCAGCAACTAAATTGGTATTTCTAAATTCCCCAAATATAAATTTTAAACAAAGTTTCTTCGCCAAGTAGCCGAATAAAGAATATTTAGAGCTTTTGAGAAAAGTATCTATAACTCCTTAAAGGAAACAGTGCGGTGTCCAGATTATGGTAAATGTAATGACTTTGTCTACGCTATGAAACTTAAAAATTTACAAAGGATTCAATTGCGTTTCATGACGAAAGCTAAAATAGACAATTTTTGAACGCACCTTCTGAAGAAACTCACAGAGCTTTGAAAGGATTTTTATGCTGCGTTCGCGCTTTTTTTCGACTTATCCCGCATGGTGAACCTTTTCACAGTAAGCGATCAAAACACGTAAAATAGTAACAAACATATTTATTTCTTTCGCAAAATCTATAAATCTTGCCATTTAGGCTTGTTCGTATCTGATCGTTCTTTTGTTTAGTTCGGTTGTGCTTCTAGGTGTTCTAGAAGAGTCATTTTTGGGAAAAAGACGGTATTGTTTGCCACATCTTGTAAAACAAAGGAGTTCTGTAAGCGTCCAGCTGTGGGAGTTGTTTTCCCATTTTGTCTGTAACTGTATCCGTTTTTCTGGTATCTTTGTCATGTTTGTGCGTTCGTATATCTAGTAATTCGTTTTAAGGATTGTGTAGTGGGTATTGGGGATGTTTTATTTTTGTAATAAGCCGAAGTGCGGTTTTTTCAGTGGCTCTATGTACCGTTTGGTCTTTTCCGTTGCGTTTGCTCTGAGGACACGTAAAATATTATGACAGAAAATGCACGTGTCGAGTATTTGCAAAATCTATGCACCAATTCTCCTCAGAAGTGCCTACTTTAAGTCCTGTCCAATGATAAACGCAAATCCAATAACCCCATATGTTTACATGCGAAATGATGGATGTTGTATACAGTATGGTAAACATGGTGTTCTATTGGATACTTCAGATATTTCGGAATAAAACACGGTTTCCGTAAAAATAACATTCGATTAGAATTGTGTAACGTCACTTTACAAGTTAAACAAACTTAAAATGATGGATGAAAATTATAGCTCACTTTTCTTTTGACCAGACATGTCTTGTATGGGTGAGAGTAATAAAGTTTACAATGTACGTTTTATCAAAATGTGTTAGCTTCATATTTTACGGGCAGTAAAAGGCAATCACAATTTTAATGTGGGTATGAAAGATTCTCACATACTTTAGTAGCTTTTTTTAAATGGAATCTACTTTCAGATTGAATGTAACAGCGGAAACAAGTTCAGCAGTGTCCACGCTAACCATAACGCCATTAGAAAAGATTCATTCAGGAAACTATACATGCTCTGTTGGAAATCTCGCTGAAACGACCGTCGCTGTGCACGTATTGAATGGTAAGACCAAATTTTCTATTCCAACTATTTTAAACTCTCATCATTTGTGATAAAGTTCATTTGGGGTCCGCATAATAGCATCAGAAACCTGGCATTGATTTTATCACTATGTCACTTTTCCTGCTTCATCCTGCAGCTAAATGGCTTAGACCATCGATTAGGAAAGCTTCATATACCTTATAAAGGCGATAAGCTGGGGATGATTACGTATCACCTACCCATTCATGTTTGATTCTTTTGTGTGTTACATTGTTTAAGAGGCATGGTTTCCTGGCAAACCTTTCAAAACTCTAGCGATTTACTATAACGAATTTCATTAAGGGTACCTAAGCAGATTTACGCAGGAGATTTAAGACATTAAGGTCTTCTTTAATTAAGTTATATTGCAGTTTATTATTCCCCTTTATTAGTGCCATATTGAATATGATATAAAGATTTACGCAGGGAGGTACTTCAGTTGCAAATTTTTTTATAATAACAATGTACGCCACTTTATTTTTAAAGAATGACGTACGAAAAGACGAGTCAGGGAGTGTTTTTGTTTGTTGGAAATTTCACTTTTCTGAACCTATAGATTTTCGAAATGTTCAATGCCCTTAAGCCGCTTAGAAATGAGAAGCCGATCATTTAGAGCTGGTACATATTAACTGTTTTAAACTATTTGTAGTCATTCGAGCTAATAGGGTAACGCATAACTAATTTCCCAATGGTGCTCGATTAAATACAGTGCAATTCCGAGCCGAGAGCAAACGACATATTAGTAACGAAATATGAACCTAAATAATAGTACAGCATGAAGCGGCATGCAATAGTTATAACATCAACTGCATTTGAGACAGTGTATTTCAAAATAAGCGTCATCGCTAAACAGCATTTCAATACTCAAAGTAATTCATCATTCGGGATGTTCAGCGTAAAGCTTACTACTTGAATTTGATATTTCATGCAGAAGGCACTTAGATTTTTCAATATAATTTCCTTAGTCAATTAAGAGGGGGCTTGAAGTATATTACTTAAATGCGAGCAAAAATCCATCCTCCCGTCTTTTTACACGAAATTGAAATTTTGCTGATGTGCTTGGTTTTCAGACGCTGTTTTTATTTAAATCTGTCTTAACTGCTTTAATTCAGAAAATGATAATAAACCATGAATAAAATTTATGTTATAGGAATTATTTAAATAAATAAAACAGCTAAATAAAAAATCCAATCAATCCAAGCTTGACCTTTGATGCAATTGAATTGGAAAACTCTTTCAAACACAAGACCTTGCAGGATTTGAATTGAAAAAGCAAATAACTCGAGAATAAATGTTTTATTTCTTTCCTTGATGCTAAATATTTTTTTATTTTGGTTTAATCTCGGACAATATGCGGCAGGTTTTAAATATCTGGAGATTAAATCTCAGATTTCCAAGCTTTTCTGAACCTTAGCGTCTTAAACCCTATTTCTCAGGTGTTATCTTGACAGAAAGCAATAAGAAATGGATTTAAGGGATTTACACATTAATCATGAAGCTATTGGACGTCTGCGACCGTATTAAACTAGCACTTTTCCAATTAAAAATCCGGCAAATGCATGTATGATGAGGTTATTTTATATTTCAGGTGAATTGCCGGCGGCCGTTCAAACAGCAGGTGTCCATTTCAAGTCATCAAATTCATTTCTTCTTCTAGTGATAGCGACTTTGTGGTCTTTGCTCAGGTGATTGGAAATCTAAACAGTGATAGTTTTTAGATAGTGTAACGTGGCAAAATTGGGTGATTTAGGATTGATAGTTACGATATAGCAAAGTGCTATTGCATCGAAAAAGTGATACCATATCAAAAGATGATGTGCATGGACCAATGAAATCAAGACTGTCGTAGATTAACAAGAAGTGATATGAATTTTTTCAACTTATAACAGGACATACTAAATACAGAAACTGGATGGCATTTGTAAGAAACTCACTCTAAAGCGTGTGTATTTTTTATTCCAAAAACTGAAAATAACTTATGGCTATTAGCAGTATTTTCTATACAGATTGGAAATCATACTGAAAGAAATAGTTCGTTTTGAAATCAAATAACGTTCAGCAAAAGACTGAAAATTTTGCCAACTCAACGAGCGAAATTTGGCAACAAATTTCAGGAGATGACGAAGATATGCATAAAATCATCTATCCCAACCCACACGACTCATTACATTTTGTTGGCCATTTTCATCGATACTAGATACATACTTTATCGCATAAGCATTATTATCAACTTCCATACGAGTAGCGAATATTTTTATAAACTAAATATTTTTTGTGTAAATGCTTAACAACTCTACATACTACCAACATATATCCAGAAAAATCTTTAATGGTTTAGGTATACATATATATCTACTGAGCTTGTAAACGTAAGTTATAAATGTAAATCTTGATTTTCAAATTGGACATGCAGCAGAAATATATGAATAGAGAGATATACTGTACATAGAAAAATAGGAAATGGTTCAATATTTGATTCTAACCTTCCACAGAATACTGTTAAAATAGAACGCAGAGAGAGGTCGATTCTTGTATATGGTGCGTATATATTTTATTGTTGAAAATTAAGTATGTGTTTATAAATTTTACAATGTCTTTTCGTAAATATATTTACTGAATGTACAAATACCGAATACTGTAACTGAATGTTCCGTAGAATTTTTTAAAGGAAACTGAAAAAGGAAAAATAGTATTTAGATTTCTGACACCAACCCTAACAAAGAGTTTTATTAAGGTTGATTTTTTATATCAAACTCAATATTTTCTGCGTTTCACAGGTCATAATTTCTTATGAAATTTACATATTTTTCGTATTTCCCCGTGCTGGGGTAGTCCAATTAAAGAGCTGAAGGCTATTTAATACTACTCCAGAATTTTATTGTTTTTAAGGCAGTTTCTACGAACTCGGCAAAAATAATGATTATTATTCTAGATATATTGACTAAAATCAATATTCAAACCGAAAACCTTCAATATTGCTTACGATTGTATCGAAAATACCATTAAATGTCGTCTAGAGCCATATTTTTTATTATTTGATATAAAAGAAAAACCCCGAAAATATTGAGTTTTTAAATAGACCTTATCGTTCCTTTTCCGAACTGTTCCAATCCCTCGGTTCGTCATCCTTATTTTGTAATAATTGAATTTAAGAACTGGAATTGAAAGTTTTTAATACCACATATACCTAAGTGTAAAACATAAAAAGCTAGATTTTACAACTCTCAGTGTCAGTAATCCCATCTCTGTGTAAATAATTAACAAAGCATAATTATATACATACACAATATTTATGTATCTATTATACGTCCTAGAAGGATACTTAGTATATTTAGTACATTTGTGTGTTTATGATACATGACCAAGGTGCAGATATTCATTTTGCGCCTACTTTCTGTAAATAACTCTATATAGGTAACTGGTTTGCTAGATATATTACAATATATGTAACAAATAAACGAGTTAATTATTAAAACTTTAAATAAAAAATTGTTAATCAGGACTGGGGAGTGTTATTTCATTTAATACATTTGTTACATTTTGCCGTTTGCATTGTTGCAAATTCATAATGGTCAAATTCCATTATTTCCACATTTTTCATCAATTCGCAATGTTTAAAACCACAATAGAGCCGATTCGCCGATTAAATATCGAAGTGGAATCGACAGAGTCCTCTAGCGCGTTATCGTGTGGGCTCGTTCGCGTCATAGCTGTATTGCCACAAAAATGAAGTAAAATTTGTGGCATATTGAGCGAACTGAGTTTTAAAAAAAAAAAAAATCAAAAGGAATACATATATGTATACCATCATAAAGCATTAAACAATTTTCGCAAACCGTTAGGCACTTGCCGGAAAAAAATTACTCAAATAATCTTTACTTGAAAAAAAATTAAGAGAAGCAGAAATGTAAAAGATGCCTAAAAATTCAGTTGGTTTTCGAAAACGTAAACTCAGTTCAAACTAAGAGATTTATAGATTAGAAATCATTTCTGACCGTCATTCGTCAATCTGGCGCCCCATCCTCCATTTTTGCCCATTAATTCTAAGAGTCCACACGCCACTTAAACACAAACTCCGAATTGGAAACTTTAATTCTGCAGTTTTTGTAAGTAGGCAGGACGCACTTCCTTCAGCGGCACAATGATTTTACGTACATTTCCCATCTAAGGACGCGATTCACATCAGTGTTTATCTATGATTCACATGACGCAAAGAGCATATGCGACCTATTGCCAAGCAGGACGAAAAATTCTAATTAGTAAAATAGAGGCGCTGGAAAAAAGTAACTTGTACGTGAAAAAGTAGTCGGTTTGTGAAGTAAGTAAGTAGTAGTAAGGTGAAAGCAAACACATTAATTAACAATTGAAGAAAATTAGAAATTTATTTTGAGTGACTAGGAATTCAGTTCATCATGACCTCGCATTCAAAGTTAATCATAATATTATAGATAATTCCTTCTTGAATGAATTCTCATCATGAATTGCTCATCATTGAAAATTCATAGTCTTTGGAAGTGGTGAATGCGCTCAACATTTTCGATTTTGATGTCCACCGTGTTAAATATGATTTGATCTATAAGTTGTGGTGTGGCTTTATTAGTTCAGCGCTTCCAATTATGGTGAAATCCAAAATGATGTAGAAGTCGTGGCATTTCGAAAGAATTTTTATTTTTTCAAAAAATCGACCGCCACCCCTTATGAAATTTTCGGTACAAAATAAGAGACAGAAGAAGACAAGACATGGAATTGGTATTTTCAATGGCCTTTTCACTGTTGTCAAATATAACATCGCTTGTCGAGTTTACAACCTCGAAACTGCTAACGAAAATACACAGATCTGTAGGCCTTTCGAAAGATACGCCCGACAAAATCGATCAAACGATTAATGTGTTTTAAGGCTGTATTTGGGTTTTAGTGTGTTGAGTAGATTTAGGCATGGTCGAAGACCCTGAAAATGCATAACTGACCCTTTCGTGGCTTTGGAATGACCAGTGATATCTCAGCAGAAACATGAATAAATTATTGTATTTACTCATATCATGTTTTGCTGCTATACATGGCTTTTACACCGAGCCATTAGGTTGTTTCAAAAATATTCCTCCACTTAGACGGTTACCGTTGACGACAGTGGAGACATACACTTCTTGCCAAAGTTTTTGCTCAGAGGCGTTTTACAGGTAAGTGTCTTCATATTGCTGATTGTATCACCTAAATAGCTCAAGCTCAACTCTTGTCTTTAAAAAGAGCTCCACTAGGCGTTCAGTTTACAGATCAAAGTAACAACTAAGTTGTGAGCAGTGCTGGACAAATTACTTTTAAAAAGTATTTAAATACAATTACCAAATACTGTCAACATTTAAAAAAGTAATTAACTACTAATTATTAATTATAATATGCCGGTAATTAGTTAACAAATACTTTTAGTAAAGTATTTAAATACAAAAAAGTATTTAAGAACACAAACTTAGTTTGGGTTAGCTAGTTACTTAGTATTAGTATTTAACTTCTCAACTGCCATATTATAGTACACCAACATCACAGATAAATCATATATGTATGTACTATATTTACCAAGCTACAAAAAATATTTTGTTAAACATCTAATATCATTCAGAAACAATACATAATAATATTTACAAAAAAAAAAGAATACGTAGCATAGGAACTTATGAAATTGGATAACAATCAGACAAAAACTAAAAAAAGGTATATAAATTATTTGATACCAATTACCATTAGCTTTTAATAACACTAGTTTTTCAAAGTTTTTGTCTGATAGTGCATGGCGGCGAGGAGCATTTATAAAAGTGGCTTAAAAAATATTCTGATTTATTTTCCTGACTGCGTGTATTTGTTATGATATTTCTATCTTTCCTCGGCTTCAGTCAAAGCGTTTATTTCATAACGTTTCTGCGAGACAACAGCGCCATCATCAGATTTAAAATTTTACACAAACTACACTTCCACAAATTCACAATTAAAACATGTTGTATAAAACTTGATTCATCACTTTTTGAGGGAAAAAAATTCTTCCTTTTGAAAGAGCAAAACATCGGAAAAACTTACCTCATTATTGGTAAAAATCAACGTCCTTTTAGGTCTTTGCCTTCTTGAAAACCTTGAGTTTATCTGAATTATTTTATTATTACATTTGCGAGAGTGGTATGCATGTATTGAGATAAGCAGAAATAGTTTTAATTTTTCACTAGTGTACCGAGTGGTCCATACTGCTTTTGTATGTTTTTTTTATTTGTATCATTTCTTGAATTCTTCTTTTATGATAATTTGTTTCCCTAATTAATATGTCTGCGTTGTCAAAATCAAAATTATGTAACATTTGGTGTGAATATTGTGTTAATGCTGTTTTATTTTCACTAGTATTTCTCAGACTATTTATGTTCGTACATTCTCTTTTTTAAATATTATTTAGTTTGTCCTATATATGTATTGCATTAAAGTTGCTGATAATAACAAATCACTAAAACTTGCTCTTTTTACTATTTACCGAATTTCCACGGGAATATTTCAAGTCCGCGAAAATGTATGAAAGAAACAGCAACTTAGTGGCAAGTTACGTAAACAATTAATCAGCATTGCAATATCGAAATCACTTGCATACATAAAATAGATAAATGTAATCAAGTGCAGACACATGCTGCAAGAAGCAATAACTAAAGTTCGCACACATTTATGGGGTTATCATAAAGTAAGTGATAAATATGCAACTTATTATGTTTTGATTAAACAAATAGTAAACGGAAGCGAAATGCTTACATAATGGGTGTTTATTGTTACTATGAATGGCGGCAGGAATTTAAATGTGAAGTCGCAATTTAGGGAATTGTTCTCAAAAAAATGTCGCAAAATCGGCAATTGTTGTTTACTTGTTTAATCTTCTTTGCAGACGTGAATCTAATCTATTTTTTATACAGGTTGTTTAAGAACAGCAACTTTTAAGAGTGCGATTTCGCAAGTGATTCTATGACAATAATTATAAAAAATGCCTCGCTTCCAAAATACAGAAAATTATTTTTTTGCGAACAATAATTCAAATATGTTTTGCCCGACTGTTATACTCCTCGTCTACTTATATCATTTTTTTCCTTTTCATACCTCAACAGCATTTCTTCAGTTTTCTTAATGTCTATTGCTTTTAACGCCTTTTCCGTAAAACTCAATCATGTTTAAACTCTGTTTCGTTTTCAACAGCCTACAGTTCCATAGTTCTGTACCCTACATGATTTTATAAAACTTTAATCGTTGTCTCCTTTAGTATAACATCCATTATTATTTTGAATAACTTAGGGCTTAGATCGCCTCTGTTTTAAACTTTCCATCGTCACGAGGTCCACGGATTGTTCGTATTCCTTTACCTTGCCTTTTCCACTACGACTCCCCCTTTGTTGCAAACTTTTCCAAATTAAATTTCTCAGGTCACTGTCAAAGCCTTTTTGAATACCTATGAATTTGATTTGAACTTTGATTTTTTTACAAGTTTCCTTCGTGTTATCTGCTTTAATGTACGATTAAATTAATACTTGTCATCATTTTTCAATTCGATTGCCAATTGGATCAACTGAATTTTCGATTATTTCGAATAACTTTTTATCTTTTCCGCTATTACGACTTACGACGATTATTTTGTGCTTTAAAATAACGAACTTTGCAGCCTTTTATTGGTCACTGATGTTATCTGCACATAAAATATTGTTGATGAATCTCGTATCTCGCAGTATTTTCAAGATATTTTGTTTAGAAGCTTCCGGTGACACGAAGTTGGAGTTGCACAATAAATCATGATTAAAAGACTTTCTTCTGTTTCGTCTAGGTCCACTTTTCGACACCTCGTCCCAAAAAGGGCTTTATGTTCTTTTATTAGTCTTTTCTCGATTTACTTAAAAATTTGTCTAGCCTGCATGAATATATGTGCTTTCAGCCACTATTTCAGAATTGTTTGAAATTATGTAAATTTCTAATAGCTGGGATAATGATGCAGCTGTTTGGTGGTCACTCCCTTATTAATACTAATTATAAATATTAATGATGACGGTTTCGAACCAGATAATTGTAGGATGGTTTTCAACAGACTTTGCGGATTAAAACTACGATTTGAATGCAACTTAAAGCGTCTTTCTTCTGGCAGGTATTTTTACTTTTACAACGGATCGTGTGGTTGTCACACTTTTCTTGGCGAACAAATAGCCGCTGTGTCTTGCGATAAGTACTGCTCCAAGAACAAGTGTGAGAGCAAAATTGATTTCACTAATGTTTACAACACTGGAAACTTAGGTAATAATGGATCAATCAATCAATTCGTCACTGCCTACATTGGGTTTTATTGTGATTTAGTACCTGGACCGCCGAATAATTTATTGGTCACACGCATAACCACCAACAGCTGTAGGGTTGAATGGACGGCACCTGACTCCTATGTTAGCATTTGGACGTATAGCGTTAAGGCCATCGTGCTTAAAACGTTTTCAAGTTACCCTGCATTTTCCCAACAGTGGACTTTTGGAAATAGCACGTTTCGAGCTGAGATTCCAGACCTTCTTTCAGCCACACGGTATAACATTACTGTTTCTGCATCGTCCAGTGATGGCGAGGGATCTAGGGCCTATCAACTAATTATTACCAAATTGGCAGGTAATTTTATATAAGCCAATACCGATACACAGGGTTGCTGTTAAGTCTGCATAACACTTCAGAGCCAGAATATCTGCCGCCTGAACCTGAGGTACTTGGGAAATATGGGAATACAATATTAGTGAGAATGAGGCCAGTGATGAACAATAATGGGCCAATAAGCGCATATAGAATTGTAGTTGTAAAATCTAACGATAACCAAGCGTTTCAAAAGGATAACGTCTTGTCCTATTCAGAATCCCGAGAACAAGGCCTCAGCTACTACATAGCTGCAGAAATCAGTCCTAAGGTTCCATAACATCAAATTCCTAAGAGATTATTTGTTTTAACACAAGTGTTTCAGATAACTGGTCTAGTATTCGACGTTGGTGATGGTAAGAACTATGGCTCGTTTTACAACGCCCCATTAGATCCTGAAGAAAAGTATGACATATTAAGTGGTATAGTAAGTAATTTCAACTGTGAAACTAAAATTGCCTACAGTCAGGCCAGTGGCTATTATAAAGGGATTTCAATTCTGAATGTCCCTTATCAAGACACGTCAGGTTGGTAAATTAAAGTAGATGCTTCTCGTATAAAATTTACAAATTTTTAGGTTTCGAAACTATAATAATAGTGCTTTGGGTTGCAATTGGTATTTTAGGTATCCCGCTGTTGTTAATATTAGGGGCGATGGCAATTATAAAAATTAAGATTTATAATAGCCGCCAAAGACTTACGGACAACCAAGAACTGACTTTACAAGGACCTATGATTGAAGTTGTAAGTCATAGCCAGACGTTTTTTGAACGTACCCAGAATAAACATACCTGTGGGTTTAGGAAAACAACGGTTATATTCATGAAGAAGAACACATTCCTGCCATTTCGCACTACAGAAACTTGAAGCAAAAAGTTCGAATAATTCCTTCTAATCAATTGAAAATCGAGCCAACTAATTTGCTGGGAGTGGGAAGATTTGGAAAAGTCAATCCTGGAACTTTGCATGAAAACGACGGCATGACTACAGTCACATGCTACAGCATTTATGACAAGAAAATGAACCAAGACATCCGCAAAAGTAGTTAAGCTCACATTAATTGCAAAACAGAAACAGCGACTAAACAGTTTTTTTTGCAGAAATGTTACAAGAACTTGATATTCTAATAAAAACTGGAAAGCATGAAAATATTATAAATCTCATTGGAACTTCGGAAACTCGTGATCTCGTGGTGGTTGTGATGGAACACAGTTCATTGAATCTCAAAGCTCTACTGCTGAAGAGCAGAGATAAGTTGCCTGGAAAGTTTAGCACCATGACTGAAACCCAAGCATTAGAAATCGTCTTAGGAATATGTAAAGGAATGGCGCACCTTCATTCCCTAAACGTAAAACGTCCTGACATATAGCAAGTGATAAATTTTTAAAATTTCCTCCCGTTTTCAGATAATCCACAAACACCTTTGTGCTAGAAGTATTCTAATAACCAACGACAATTTACCAAAAATATGCAACTTTGGAATAGCGGAGTATTTCAGCCATAACAAAATTCCTGATTATACTAGATGGACAGCATTAGAAGTATTGAAAGGCAATGCTCAGCATTCGAAAAGTGATGTGTGGTCATTTGCCTGTGTTGTGTGGGAGATAATGGCATTAGGTATATTAAATAATAATTAATAAGCTAGTTGATTTGATGCAAATATTAAAATTCTAGGTGGAACTCCATATGGCAACATTCCTGATGATAATGATATATCGGAAAACTTGGTGAAAGGTGTGCGGTTGTCTCAACTCAGCTATGTTAGTGATGATTTGTACCAAATAATGTTAGACTGTTGGCAGCTAATTCCGGACGAAAGACCAAAGTTTATGGATCTCGTGGCCTCACTAGAGAATCTCAAAGATAGCCATTATATTCCGCCAATTAGTTTTAACGTTTTTTCCAACTTTCATTATGAACAGTTTTACCCCAACATGGAATTATCTGTTCGGCCGCCATTTTAAGACGCTATTGTATATTTTTGCAAAAGTACTTAACGTTTACTAGTGAGTTAGTTTTTATTCGGATGACCATTTTAATTTTTAAGAGTTTCATGACTGATTTTTAGTTCGGAATGCTTATCGATTGATTTACGGTATTAGTGCATTTGCTGGAGACTCGTAGAATAGACACTGCCTTCCTTGTTTTATCACCATAATTTATACTTTCCGCAGAGATTAACAATGATGGAGATTGCATTTACTTGGAAAATATTTAACTGCAAACACACCCATGTGGCAATCAACAATAATGTGGAATAAAAATATGTAATTTCCAATCAAACTTCAGCCCTTTGCTAAAATGTCAGACAAATTGCTTTTGAACAGATAGATATATATACCTAATAAGAGGTTAAATTTTAAAATGAATAAAATTATATTGTAAAAATTAAAGATCCAGTGAAAGAATGCAGAAACAGAAATTTCCAAAAAATACTGATGTGACATAATAGTTTTACTTGTTGGGTTATTGGTTTAGAATTAGTAATTGGACACTTTCAATTTTTTGTACCTTTCTATTAATTACTAGGAGGTGTTGTAAGGCAACTAAAAGGTGTGATCTTCAACAATATTTATTCGAAAAATATACGATAGATGCATTACAAAATACTTTTTTCTTCAGAGTATTACCTGTTTTGGACCCTATAACAACTGATAAACTTATGATTATTCAACTGGCCTACAAAATAAATAGAATATGTCAGCAAAAATTTTAACAAAAAGAGTAACATACCGCAAACATTCGTGTAAAAATATAAATGTATAAAGTGTGTGAATATGTAAACATTTTTTGAGATAAATTCAAATGCTCATCATTAAACCTCTATTGGAATATGGAAGAAAAACAATTTCTTATAAATACTGAATACTATCAACTTCATGCGATTTAAAATTTAAGATAACTGCTACAGGAATGGTACTTACAATATGGAAGAATAAGAAACCCGCGTAAAATAATAAATGCAATAAAATACATGTGAATGCATAAAATACAAAGTAACGGCGTCCCGGCATAACCGATGTCTTACAAGTTGGACTTCATAAAGGGTTTTAGATACAAATTAAAGGAATTATTAACTGGCTCCGCATTCAGTGGACTTTGCTGTGCGGCTTTAAATAGTCTTTCATAAACATTTCCGTCGTATGCACCGAGAGCAGATGCCAGAACCTCGTCGCGAAAATCGAAACTGTCAACCAAACCAACCGCATTTGGACGAATCGCAATTAGAAGTTCCTCTAGCCATATTTGTAAGGATTCGATATCCTTTCCACTAAGTTCTGCAAACTAAAAGAGATGTGAGATTGAATAAACGCTAGTTCTAGGCATAATTGTGGAAGCAGGTGAAATAGTATCAGCCACTTACTCGCAATAAGTAGCCAGATAGTTTTAAAGCCTGGGTTACTGCATACAATTGGACTAGTTGATCCAGAACTAAACGAAGTTCCGGTGTAACATTCGTTTTCTTAACCGACTCATAGAATCGCTCTACAATAAATGTGCGACCATGAACATCGGCGGCTTCAACCAACTCAATTGAAGTGTTATTCCACGCTTCTTCGGAACATTGTCCTTTCCTGATTCTTTCGTTTATGTGGCTATTTGCCAGCTGAATTTTACTGTAAATAACGCCTTCAGTTAAAATAAACAGGAAGTCGTTTTTTAAGAAAACTGTACCTGGCAGACGTTTTTTGCAAAACTAGAATGATCCATTCGACATTTTTCTGAAATGGCGTTTTCTGATCTAGAGCCGTTCTCAGATATCTAACAGTAGGTAAATTTGAAAGGTTTGTTTGGTTCTGCCACATTTTGATTAAGAACCTAGCAGTTTGTAGTAAGAGCACTGTATTTTCACCTTCATACGTGCACATTGCGGTAACCAGCCCGTACGTTGAGGGTAAATTTGAGGCCGTCATATATCCGTGCCCTCCACAGGCTAACCTACATGTTTCTACACCCAATGCTGCATCTGCGGTACTTACTGATTTTAGGACGCAAGTCGTTGCGTGCAGCTGAACAAGAAAATACCAGCAAAACCACATACAATTAAACATTACTCAGCACAATATTCTAACCTCTGGTAAATTATCAAGCTTTCCTGTTTCTAATTGTGAACTAACGTCGTTATAAACATCCCATATCCAATTTGCTGCGTATTGGAAAGCGAAACACGTTGCTATATTGGGAAATAGCTTGTGTTGCTGAGTTACATAGTCAAGGATTTGAGTTTCCGGCTCTCTGAAGAAAAGATGCTGATAACAAAGAGCTTGTAAGAACTAATGGGATTTACCCTGGTTTCATTTCACACTGTCGCCTAACTGCACTATATCTTGTAGCAATTGTAACCGATTTTTTTAGGTAAGTAGCTGCATCTTGTACGAGGACAACACGCACAAAAATCATGGTTCCATAGGTGAGCTTACTACTGGGAGAGCTCACATATGTGCCGTCCTAAAAAATAACCACACAGTAACCCGAGAAGCATGTGCCTGAAAAAATTACTAACAGGAAGAACTTTGTTGTTCTTCATCAGAAGACTTGAACGAGGAATTCTGACATTTTCGAACCCTAAATATCCGTTGTTTGTGCCATTCATACCCAGCTTACAACCGATTTCGCCAATTTTAATTCCAGGCAAAGGGTTGTGCGTCTCTTGATCTCTAAGCTGAACTATAAATGGGTGAATTCCATGGCATTGCCCTTGAGTGTATAATTGTGCGACTACCACAGCGTAATTAGCCGAGTGACCCACTAGAAAACTTGGGTAAATTCTTGCACATGCAAATTACCTCCAATTACTTACGACCGCCAGGCCACCATTTATACGCAGTGAGAGATGGACTATTCAGAATAAATTCTTCACTTTTCACGTCATACGTTGCAGTCGTTTCAAGTCCTCTTATAAAAGTACCATGTCCTAATTCAGTCTGAAATAAGAATTGGGACTGCACGATATCCAAATTGCGGCATTACAATCTTAATACCTGCGCATAAGTTCCGATAATATTACAATTCCAAGCCTTCTGAATCCATTCACCTTGTTGCTCAAAAGTACCTTGCCCTATTATAGTGGGAATAAACATCACGAAATGTAAAGTCAAAGGATTTCCATCACCCAAAATTGCTGAACCTAATTGACCCCCCAATATCTCCCTGAAATCAGAGTTCCATATTACTTTGATCAAAAACATTAGTCCGAAAAGTTTGTCAGCCAAACAGGGGATTCGTTAATGTGGGTAAGGCAAATTAAAGAAAGTTGAAATGCTCAATACATAAAGAAACGATTTGAGGCAAAAAAATTGCGCACTGGTCTGTAAAAATGCCCTTGGTTTTACAATTTAAAAAAATTGTTGTTTTTTAAGGCCTTTGAATTGGAAATATAATCAGTTCCATTAACAAAGTCGTTAGATTTGATTAATGGGTAAAACACTTTGCAAAATAAATAGAAGTTCAAAAGTCAATGATAAAGGTCACGGAACAGTCTCGTGTACCTCTTGCCAAACTTTTCAGCTTAGCTTCAGATGAATGAATAACGTCATGAAAGTACAAAAAAATTTAAACGTGTTCTCAAAGAGTGTTGCAATTTTTCTATTCCTTTATATTTTGCATTAGGTAAATATTGGAAAAACCGGAATATTGGATAATAATTGGAGGTGCCTACGTGACAAAATAAAATAAAAATCTCACGTATCCCATAATAATATGTAAAATATCGTGGTAAACAGTTCCTTTGGGAGTTTACAAAACTGATTGTACATACTACGTGAAGTACGCAATAATTCGCCACTATATAAACCTCATTTCAACTGATATGTAATTGAATCATTTTAAGAATTATCATGACACTGAAATTCCTCGAATCGATTAAGACTCATACAGCTTATTACCCACCTGAAGTTATCCATTCCACCTTTACCTTCCTCCTGTAATTGTTGGACTTTTTTGAATATTAAGCAAGCTTTTCTAATAGCTTCTTCATATTTTTCCTTATGACTTAGATATTCAGACGGTACTCTGTCCCTTAGCTCTGGGTCTTCGAGGAAAAACTTTTCTGATATAGGAAATGCATAAATGTTAATATTTGCTTAGTTCCCGTTCATTGACTACTTAAAATTTCCGTAAAGAAAATTTTAATGTTTAACATGAAGAAATCACCTCTGGCTTTTCTATCGGCGGTTTTTCTGGGGCCTCCGTCCAACAAGTGGGTCAATTCCAAACTGCTGAAAGTACACTTTCTTCTTTCCTTAGCCAAATCAGAATTAAGCTTTTGACTTGAACCCATTCTAACTAATTTCCCTAATACAGCACTAGAGAATTACACCTAAGTCGCAGTTCGCCGAAATATTAAATAATAAAACCAAAATCCAAAGATCAACACTTGACAATATTGGGTTGGAACTTGGAACGATACAAATAGCAAATACCTCTACGCTTCAACATGTCACTTGTTTGGTTACATTGACAATAAGATAAAGAGAAACGCGAAGTCAGTGATTAAAAAGAGAGGCCAAATCACTAATCAGATTTATTGGCGGCTCCTTACCACTAACTTGATTGAAGCAGGCGCGCAGCCTAATGGACGCATATCTATCTTTTTCTATTGGGTTTTGACAATTTTCAGATATATGGACTCCTTGGTGCTAATCATACTTTTCGCAATAAAATCGCCAAAAATTAATTACAAATTAAATAAATATTAACTGCAAAACTGGATCGACGGTGTGAAGCACCAGAATTCGCGTTGTTTCTATCGGTTAAATATACAGTGAGGTCAGGGAAGTTGGAAAAGTTCCGAAATTCTTTTATTAGTGAAGTTATCCCAGTTTTCATAAAATAATTCTGAATATTTTGCTACAGAAGAATTCAAGACATCAAATATGGCTTTCTGGGTGGACATAACTTTTATTTCTATTCATTATCCAAACCACTTCTTACATATTAATTCTGCAGTAATGATTGCAATTGGCTGTAATTAAAATTTTCGGTAGTTGGTATGAAAGTATTTTACAAATATCTATATTGTTACCATATCACTGCCTGATATGATATGAATGTTATCTTGTAAAATTAAAATTTATCTAAAAGAATCAGTATCACCTTCAAAAAACTTCTCAATGTTCGTAGCAAAAAAAGTGCTAAACAATTGTTTATCTGATTAATTATCTGGGACAAATAAATCTTGAATAAAAATTTCTTATTAGCTTTGAAATGGTTGTACTTAGCATTTAAGATCGTAAAAAAACAGCGAAGCATTGAAAAGTGCTAATATAAGGGATATTTCATCAACAATTTATTAAAATAACTTCCACAGTTTACTTTGGCCACACTGTAAATATTTTCATTCCTATTAAAAGTCATAAAAATCCAATCAGCTAAAATAATGTGTGTTGCTTAAAAGCACCGAGCAATATTTTTGGCAAAGTTCCCGTTTTTTAGGTAAGCCACGAAACTGGTTGCTATTAAATTTAAAGTGACGCTAACTTGACGTCTTAGACTTAGAATTACTTGATTGTAGGCTCTCAGCATCTCAGATTTTTTTCTACCAACGTGTGTATATGTTTATTGAATGATTTCCTCCAGAGTTTTCCCATTCGATTCTTTTGATTTATACAGTGCTGTGTTATGCAATGCCCTCCGAATTCCTATGCGAACTGTGAAATCTCGAAGACACACGCGTTTAGCTGCTAATTTGCGGAAGTAGAGTTTAGTTTTTTTTTTTGGTGTAAAGTGGTTTCAGAAGAAAATCAACAAATACACAGTAAGTGTGGGGTTTTCAAGGAAAATTGTTTAAAAGTCAGTAAACGTGAATGAAAATTTTAATAGGCCTCGTGCTATATATAGACGGCAGTCCTCGCAATAACCCAGCGTCTATAAGCGTATAACATCTCTTCCCTCGAGAAAAACTAAAAGTAAATACAACATCCGCAAATGAATGAGAGTTAATTCCATCGAAATTATTAACCGCAATAAAGTGCAACACTACAACTTATCCTAAGTGCGCAAACTTTTTATTCCAAACCAGACGCCAAAAAGTTAATGTTTGCAAAACATTCCGCTGCTCCAAATCCAAAATGATGCTTTTCTAGCGTTGCAGGTTACACTAAACAGAAGACGATGCACAATATTTACCCACTTAGGGGTGATCCATTATGCCCCCTAGGGTTCCACCCTCAAGTCAGATGGCCCACGAGGTGCAAACGATGTTTTCGGTAAGCAATAATGCAATTACTTACTCTAAAAATTGGATTTAGCTGATGGCAATATTTTCAATTGGGAATTACTGTGTTGATTTAACAAGAAATATTGCATTAATACAATTGCAGTTTTCTGCAGATTTGAATGGGGCCTCAACATTGATTTTGTGATGTAAAATAATTTGAAAAAACGCGCTACTTTATGAGCTATATATTTCCATTTAATACTATTATTCGAAGTAAATATTATTACTGCTGAGTTTTACAAATGCGTTTAATAATAAATTCGCTCTTAATACTAGAGATTTTGTTCCAATGATAAAGTAAATGTGTCTGCTTCAAGAATATCTACTATTTCTTTCAAGATTTCGCGCAAATTTTCAAAAGATTGCCACTTGAGATTTAAAATATTGAATGATGTAGACAACAGAGGGTAATTTAGTATTCCAAAATTGGGCTAAATATCTTCAGGCTTTCAAAATGTTGAAATGTACCTTTATTCTACGCATAAAAGTTGGTCGGATTATGGATCTGCCGATATTTATGGGTCAGCGTATATATTCCGATGAGAAACAAAATCTCTTGAACTACAACAGATCAGTAGAGGAACTATTTAGCAAAAATGGAAAGTTTCCTAATCCTGAATAAACGACAAATTTTTTTCATTTCTTTTTTTTTCATCGCTTAAACCAAGTAACTCGAAACCCATCCCAGTTTCACTGATATTTTATATAAGAAACGGTAATTGAAATGTGTATATTAATTAAATCTAATTATTAATAATAAGAAAAGTGTTTTTCTGTGTCGGAACAAAATATGAGTTGTTTTTTTTGTTTCGATTTCAAATTGAAAAAAAACTTTCCTAATCAAAAAATAAATTTGCCTAAAAACTATGAGTTCTAGTCGAAGGTTAAAATAGATATCTTGGAGCTGCTGACGGCTTTACGGCATTTACATGTGCCTTCAACCTTGTACTAGTTATAAATTTATCTCTTGCTAGACTTTTTGATTTATTTTATAGCCGACTTTCCTATAAAATTCCAATGGATTCAATTTCAGGAATTTACCAACACGTTCTAGTATTTTCGAATAGCCTGTTATGTGCCACGCTTAATCACATGATTATTCAGTGTATTCTAAAATTCTCAAGCACGCATCTCCTTATCGGAACGACATTTAAGCCTAAGCAACATAATTCATTTTTCTATCTAAATGGCATTCGAACTCAAGCCTAATAATTCAATTCTAAATTGAATCTTTTGACCTAAGAGTCTCACACATTTCGACAACCAAACCAATTAAACTCATCCTTTTTCCACGGCTGAGCGCTATCATGAAATGATAAGCGCTTCCCTAAATGATAATCCTTTTTACTCGCCGCACTAAAATGACTATTTCCCAAATTAGTCCTATTTTTTCTTTCGAGATAAGTAATTGATTTAGTAATGTGGCCCAACAGCATTCTTAGACACAAGATAACCTTTTGGCCTCACGCCCCAAAAAGGATGATTCTCGAAACCCAAAAACGTCATCAAAATTTGATATAAAAAGACCGTCTGTTTTGTCCCCAAAACAGACACTCTACAAATTTCCATCGAGACACTATACCAGTTCGCATCGCGATCGTGTTCTTTAAAAACTCTCAAGTCTCAAGATACATAACAGTCTCTTCCTCCACTCATAATATTTATAATTGTAATACAACAGATTAATAACATTGTATTAAGTATTTTAAATAAATTTTATTTAAAATAAAATAAACGTGTTGACGAACTAAACCGTTCGGGTTCCCAACAAGCCACAAACCAAAACAGTGGTCCAGTTGCACACGTTGAAAGATTATGAAAAATTGGGCGCGATTGATGTTAATTATGTTGAAATATGAGGCAAAAACCTTGCAAATTTTTGCATTTTATCGCAAAAACTTTTAGACTCACCTTAACTAGAAATTTCACAAATCCTGAAATTTAAACCATTCAATTATTATAGTGAAGTATAATTAGCGGTTTCCAAAAAGTAATATTTCATTTCATTGTGTCCGTGGTATCTTGTTAATTGCTTTCGTGCAATCGAACTTATATAATTTGAATTTTATTTCCAATAAGACGTCAGAGTTAAAAGTGGAAATGGTGCTTGAAAAATGATGGAAAATTTTCGCATGTCTATCAAATGCTCAACGGAAATATTCAAAGCAATAATCTCAAACTGATCGCGATTTTGTTTTGATTAATTCATATCCTTAAAAATAGATACACTTTTGCGTTCTGTACAAATACTTTCTCCTGGAGGTTAAAAATAAAATAAAATTTCATTGTTATTACAATTTACCTCGCAACACATTTCTGAAACGCTAACTTTAAATTACGGATTTTAAGTATATTAATAGATTCACTTCGCTGATTAAATAGCAGTTTAGCTAGCTGCATTCATATGTTATTAATGCGAATTAATATGTCTGTTGGTAATTAGAAATAATTAAATGCAGTTGAAAATAGATAGAGGAGGGTTACCTCTTTTACCTTACTTCAGCATAGATCCCCATTTGGGAAAAGAAATAAATAGTGTAACTAATGCTGAATAATTTTCAAGCGACTACAAAGAACATGGGGGTAAGAAAAGAGATGAACCAAGCTTAAGACGCGACAACTCAACAGCTTCAACCCCAAGCCTGTCCTTAAATTTAAGGTAAGCAAATGTTCAACGTGATTCAACTTTGGTTTAGCTTAAAATGTGCAGTAATAAAATAATCTGAAAACCGCTGAGCTTGATTACATTAGATCAGTTTCTGTGAACTAATAAAAATCGGGAAATTTTGGTCTTTGGGGATTCGAGGTATAATTAGTTTTGCTGACTAATGTAAATAATGGAAACCCATTAACAATCTGGCGGAATAATAAATACAATGCAGCAACCGCATTGCATCTTGCTTTTAGCGTTTTAAATGATAACAAAGCAAAATTTTATCCTTGTTTTTTTATGTGGTGATTTGATCGGAATTAGTGACGGCAGCACGAAAAGAAGTTGGGTGTCAAGTTCCAATTTAGCCGGAGAAAACGATAAGTCGGGAAGCAGCAGTGATAGTGAATATTCCAATCCATCATCATGGATATCAACTCCCGACTTAGCCAATCTTCAAGATGACATGCAAGCGGTTCCAACAGTCAGTATTAAATTGCCTAAGCGAAAAATAAAACACATAGATACAGGTCAAAGAACTGGTAAGGACTGATTGACTTTCACACTGCGACATGCGAAAAAATACCCCCAACAGTTTCAGATAGTGTTTCGCTTATGAAGGAAAGAAAATCCTCAATATACGATAAAAATGACACATTAGCGACCAGAGTGAAAAAACTACAGGCAATAAAAGAATCAACATATTCAGATAAATCGTCGAGAAGGATACAAATCAAAGAAGTGAAAACAATTTCGGAGGAACCAAATAATCATGATGTACAATTTCTTATTCAAGTAATTGATGTTTTTTGTGTGTTTAACCCTCACTTTATCCTAATTTTTAGTCAAGAGCTTTGTTGTAGTTTCTTCCTAAAAACATCTAATTTTCGGTAATGCAATAATCTTTTAGCAAATCCCGATTTCCCATTGAGTGTCTTTGAAGATACTACATGAAAATACGGTAAGAAACACCAACCAGTTTAAAACAGGGGATATCGTGAATAATCGATTTATTCAAAGGCTTATATATAGATAATATTAAGGGCACCGCTTTTTAATTTGAATTTATTTTTTAATGAACAAATAACAAGTTTATACCCCGTACCGTAGTTACCTTATTGAAGAGTAGATGTTACAATAGATAATTTTTTAATTTTTATAATTATAAAGCAATGGGAATTCCTGTTTTGATTTTGAATGATAACAGCACATTGCCGAGGACTGACTAGGGATTCGAAGATATTGATGATTTATTGCGTTGAACGTGAGTGTCGCAATAAAATCATGCAATCCTGCTCTTGGTTGTCTTTAATTCAATTTTTAAAAGTGAAACAACCATATTTGTACTTACATCTGGCTTCCTAAACTGAACTGAATTCTTCATGTAATATGTAATGCCATTTGGAGTTTAACATTAAAATAATCATTTACATCAAGGACACACTATTTAAAACAACTATCAAACTACTGCCTAATCAAACAAACATAATATTATGCACTCCTACTAAAATGTATTTAAATCCATTGAGACACTGTGTATGTAATCTAATCAGTGGATGTCGTAAATGTACCACGAAAAAATCTACTGTCCATTTCACAATCCAGCAGATTTTTTCTACATTTTTAACCAAACAGATAATAACTATCAACATTTCAATTAGGTGAAACGAAACGTAAAATCTGAAGATTCACCTGAAACTTCCGGATCAGGTTCAGACCATGATGATACAGTTAGTAACGCTGATACGGAAACAACTGACACTACTTTAGTAGGAGTAGACAATGAACTACGGGAACAACTCGAAAGCCTTCGCAAAGAACTAGAAACCACAAAGTCAAAATGTGATCGATTGGAACGCGAGAAAAGCGACATCCTACTTAGAAGATTAGCTGCAATGGAAACTACAACCAGCAAAACAACAGCGACTGAAGTCTTGAAGCTGCAGCAAAAATGCAATCAACTGCAGCAGCAACTGGAAGACTATATAGATGATAAGCGCAGCTTAACTTTGAGGGTCAAAGAAATGGAAGCTGACTTGGACCTTAGGCCAACTGCTCAGGAAGCGCAAAAGGTAGCTGATGAACTTAGATCTAAATTGTTGGCAGCTGAAACAGTATGTGAGGAGCTCATGGACGAAAATGAAGACATGAAAAAGGAGCTCAGAGACATGGAGGAACAAATCGACGAAATGCAGGATAATTTCAGGTGAGTTTTATGTATGCCAATGATCATCTGAAAAAAATGGGAAATAATTTAGAGAGGACCAAGCTGTGGAGTACACGTCAATTAAAAAGGAACTGGACCAAACCACCAAGAACTGTAGAATACTATCCTTTAAGCTCAGAAAAGCAGAACGCAAAGTGGAGCAACTAGAAAATGAAAAAGCTGAAATAGGAAAAAAACTGACTGAAGTAACGCTTCGACTTTTTAACTGAAACTTGTAAGTACCAAAACTTCTTGTTTGCAGGTATCTGGAGCTCCGGGAACTCTATCCCATTTAGATCGCATTAAGCAACTGGAGCAAGATTTGAAAATATCTAATGAAGTGTCACTAAGACTGCAAAAGGAGTTAGAAGATTCGCATAAAAAACTTGAAGAAAGCGCAAAGAACACTCCCATTAAAAAGAAAGCTCCTCTCCTTGGAGCTCTGGGAAAGAGTCCCTCTGGTGATGGGGTAAGTAGGACCAAGGACATTGAACTAGATATATTATAATCTTGATTTCTAAAGCAAAAAGTATCAAGAGAGTCACTAACAAGAGGAGGCTCCCAGGATGATCCAGCTCAACTACTAAGAGACTTACAAGACTCCCTGGAAAGAGAAGCTGATCTGAGGGAACAGTTGAAGTTCGCCGAAGAAGAGGTAATGGCGCTAAACATTAATTCAACGGTCCTAAAATACTTTTCTACAACAGAACAACCGCTTACTTCGCAAGAAAATCCCACATAAAGTATTACCGCCCACTACTCATTGGGAAAATAAATACACTCAAACCCTATTTAATTGCATATTTATGTCTACTCAAACCGACATCAGTTTGTTTGAGAAATCTTCAAATCAATTTAAGTCAACTCAAACTGATAATTTTACCGGTAACAGTATGAGCGAAAAAGAACTAGATAAACCATTTGAAAGTCAATCCGCGCTCAAACAATTAATAACTTCGATGCAACTAAGAAACTTGCCGATGACACAAATTCGTCCAACAAGATGGTTTTCGCCAATGGACACTTTTGTAGCGGTCATGGGTAAAACATGTTTTTATGTTGTTTTGGTTTTTAGGCGGAAAATTTACGCAAGAAAGTATCACGGATTGAGGACGATAACGAGTCTTTGGTTTTGCAGCTGAAAAAAATGGCAACCAGAGCTAGAAGTATGTTAAACCAAATTGGTGGAAATTCAGTGTTTTTTTATAATAAAACCGCATGCTTTGATTGTGATGTGATGTGAGATTGTTTTGCAGTTTTTATTTACTAGCTTCTGCTTTGACTTTCCCTAGTTCTCCTTTATCTGATCTAGTTAACCGATGGCCATTTTCTACAGTTGCAATTATCCCCTACAACTTCTTGCTTAAATTTTCGACTGTTTATAGTGTCGTTAATAAAGCTTGCTATTTTATTGTGACCAACTCAAATTTCCAACCCATGCACAAAATATTATACGGCAAATATTGCACCCCCATTCAAAATACATTCAAACAGCATAAAAGGCTACCATTGAAATGTGATAAAAACATTTCCAAAATCTACTGTTCAACAAAAAAGATAACTTTTTATATAACCAACATATCTAAACCATTAGGTCGCAAACTAAGTCCAACAAATCAAAGGTTGACTCCAGAGCCACCAGAAAACAAAGATTTGTCGGAAGATGAAAACTTGGAGGAAATGAAATTACAACTTGAACTCAGCGAACAGGAAGCCTCAGTTCTTCGAAAGAAGGTTGAAGAACTGGAAGCGGATAACAGAAGATTGAAGACGAAAGCCAAAGATTTAAACGAAAAATTAGGAACCAAAGTGCCCGTTAGGAAATCTTTAATAACCAGTGATAAGGGCAACTCTATAGACAATCAAAAAGTTAAAGTGAGAGAATGACTATCCAAACTCCAAATCATTAATCAAGAAATATTTTCAAACTTTTTCAGGTGTTGGAAGATGAGACAAATGATTTACGCAAAAAACTAATTGAGAAAGAAAGAGACTGTGAGCGGCTTCACGCTGAAATTGCACTGAATCAAAAGCGTTCAAAAGGAATGCAGAAAGTCAAGTAAATTAGATAAAACAAAACAATTTGATTGAAAAACTTAATTAAATTTCCGTAGATCCTTGGACTTAGATCAACAAACCCTTGATCTGAAAAGACAACTGCAAGTGATTGAGCAGGAGGCAGCAGTATTGCGAAGCAAAGTTCAAAATTTAGAATCTGAAAACGACAAACTAACTGCCGAAAATAAGAGGTTGAGCTTACTGAGAAACTCAAAAGCGGGTAAACTAAGTGACAAGAATTTAGACAAATGCATAGACCAAATCGCAGCACTTGAAATAGATCTAGCTGATGCAAATAAGAAAATCAAACAGCTCGAATCATCTGGCACCATAATTGGAGAATTTAAGGTAATTTATTGCCAACTTTATTTTTTGTTCTTAACCATTATTCGAATTAAAGGGAGACTTCAAAAAGTTTAGTAATAGAAATCCAAAGAAAGTTTCTGCTCTAACCTCCCGAGACCAACTAAAGACGATGGTGAGTGATTTGGAGAAGGAGATAAGCGAGATATTAACTTACATGAAAACAAGTGAGAACGAAAAAATTAAGCTTGAAGAAGACCTGAAAAAAGCGAAATATAGTTCTGAACTGGAAAAAACACTTAAAGACTTATCAGAACTTAAGAAGAAGTTCGAAGGCACTAAAAAAGAACTAGATGAAGAAAAAACCAAAAGCACAAAAGCTTCCCAGAAAAGTGAAGAACTGTCATTAGAAATGAACAAAATTCGAGAATCTCTTGAAAAGATTACGAGCGACAAAAAGAAATTGAAAGACCAATTGGAAAAACTGAATAAGGAGCAAAAGAAGGCAATAGACGAAAAGACGAACCTGAATGATAAGCTTGCCAAGATGAAAGATCAATTAGGTAATCTATTTTGCAAATTCAATAACTTAAAAATAAAAAAAAATATACGATTTTCAGGGGATTTGGAAAGTAAAAAAGATGAAGTCGTTTTGTTAAACAGGAAAATCGAATCTCTTAAAAATGCGCTGGATGACAAAGAGCTTGAACTGAAAAAACTAGAGAAAAATGCTGAAGAAATCACAAGGCTCAACAATGAGGTAAATATTGGATTTATTCAACCTATCATGCTCCATCAATATTAATACTATTTTTAGAACGTTTCCAAGGATAAGAAAATATCTGACTTAGAAATCCGATTGACTAAATTCGAAGACAAATATACCGCGTGTGATAAAAAATTAAGCGAACAAAGCAAGGACATGGAGAGAAAGGTAAGTAATTTGAAAACACAAAAGAAATTAGCGCATAAGAATTTTGTAGATCGAACAAGAGAAACAAAAAATTAAAAAATTGGAAGAAGTTCAGTATAAACTTGAAGATGAGAAAAAGAAACTGAATTATCAAATTGAAAGCTTAAATACTAAGATCAAAGGATATGAAAACACCATTGAGCAAAAGGACAAATTGGTAAAGCAACTCGAAGAAAGCTTAGCTCAAGAGAGAGAAATGGTTTCCAAAACCAACCTTAAAATAGGAGAGCTGGAAGGAAGAGAAATCAGCAAACTAAAAGATGAATTAAGCAAAAAAGCTGTAATACTTTCTGAGTTGGAATCTAAATTAGAACTCGCTAACAAGAGTCAGAAGAATTTGGAGGATAAGCTTAAAAAAGCAGAGCTGGAAAAGAAAAATGGCACACTGGAGCAGGAAAAGAAAATCAAAGAGCTGCACATTGACCTACAAAATGAAAAGAAAAAAGTTGATGTCCTGAAATCGAATGCCGAAAAAGAGCAAAAGAATCGCGAGCTGGAACTAGTCACTCTAAAGAACAAAATTAAAAAACTGGAAATCGGTACTGGGGGAGGAATCAAACGAGAGCTTGAACTTAAACAATTCCAAGAAGCTATTGAAAGTAAGATTACCAATTAAAATCGAATATTTTCTTGTATGTATTTGCATAAAATTAAATTCTAGAACTAGACAACACAATTAGCAGAGAAAGGCAGAAATATGATGACCTCACCGCAAAATACGAAATTTTGGAAGAAGAGCATGTGGTAACCAAGGCCAAGTTGGTAATGGAAAAGGAAACGTTAGAAAAGTAAGTTAAAAATAAAATCATAAGCCAACAAGAAATAAATCCCATGTCACATCGCTTCTAGTCAATTCAAAAATCTCAAGAAAGAGCAAGATCAGCTAGAAACTGAGCTAAAAACTCTAAGAGAGACTTACAACGTTAAGCAAGATGCTTGGATAAAAGAAAAGCTGGATATAGAACAAAAGCTTAAAGATATGTCTAGAGTGAACTATAATGGTGGAGACATTGACAAACAAAGACTTAAAGCGCTTTTCGAGGAAAAGCAATCTGAGGTAGATCAGATTAAGAAGGAATATGATCTGATCCACAACGAAATGGACTATATGAGAAAAGAAAATGACGAATTAAAGCGAAAACTGGATGACTATGAAAAAGTTAACAAAGTTCAACGGAATATTAGTGCTGACTCATCTGCAATGGAACACGAAATTAGACACTTGCGAATTAAGTATGCTTTGTAAAAATAAAACAAGTTTGGTATTAATAATGTTCAAAATTTTCCAGATTAAACAATGCCGAAAAGGTGAAGAAGGGAGAAGTAGGAGAATGCAAGATGAGGTATGAAAGCCAACTAAGCCTGGTCAATCAAGAGCTGCAATCGTTACAAAACCAGGTACTCAGATTTAAACGTGAACGTGATAATTATAAGCATATGTTGGAAACGGCCCAAAAAACCATGAGCGAACTTAAACAGTCTCCCAAATTGCATAGCAATAAAGGTCCTAAAGAAAAGCTGCATTATGACGAGGTATGATCATTTTAAAATAAGCGCTTCTGGAAGTAAAAACTTATTATTGTAGCTTGAAGAATCCAAGAGTAAAATTGCTACATTGGAGCAGCAAATAAGTTGCATGGAGGATGAATTATCAGAATCTCGCCTGGAAAGCTCAAGACTGAAAACCGAACTTATATCTGAGAGGTCTTCGTGGGAAGTTCGCCTATCTGAGCTCCACTCTAAAGTAAACGAGTTGGAAGAGGAAAAAGTTCTGAATAGCGGTCGAACAAAGATAATGGGTTTAAGAACCCGAATGGAACTCGCCTGGCAAAAGGAGCGAGAAGAACAGCAAAGGCTGCTACAAGAAACCGCAACACTTGCCCGTGACTTACGGCAGACGCTTTTTGAAGTTGAAAGAGAGAGAGATAAGGAACGATTAGAGGCCAAACGAAAACAAGATCAATTTAAAAAGTCTGTTGATGAAGATCAGGATGAAACAAAGCGAAAGATTACTGAGCTGCAATGTGATCTTTTGGAACTACGTGATGCTCACGCAAAACTTCGAACTACTAATGAGAAACTAAGAAGAGAAAAGGAAAGGTTTGAAAAAGAAAGAGAAGAATTCAGATTGCAGAAAATTGGTCGCCGACGAACTGATAATGAAGACGACAGAAAGATTGAGAAAATTGTAGAGCAAGTTGATATTTTAAAACAACTGGCTCCAGAGCTATTTTTCTCTAAGGACCAGGAAGATCCATATACACCCACACCACCTAGACGAACTAAATCTAAGTCCAGAGAAACTTCTCCAGCAATCGGCTCACGTGAAAGTTCTGTAAACCCTGAAGACAAGCAACAACAAATTCAGAAAATCATGCAGCGACTTGTGCACACAACTGAGGATTTAAGAAAGTTACAAAAGTACCATGAAGACGAGCAAGAAAGAGAGAGGCTCAGAAGAATAGGAATGCGCAGAGCAACGTCTACAGAAGCTGAAAATGTTGGAAGCGCTAGATATAGTAGGACAGTTATGAGGCAACAAACTGCTATTGATCGTCAAGGCAGCCTGCACAGAAAAAGTCTTTCTCTTGAACACAATATCCAAGCAGACCAGAAAATATGGAGGAATGACAATGACGATAGCATGTCAAGTTTGCAGTCCTTGGAGTCTGATGTTGATCTAAAAAGAGGAAAAAGAGATTCCAGCTTAGACAGTCGATTATCCGGAGGATCGACTCAAAGCGATGTGGGAGAAAAGAAAAAGAAGAAAAGCTTGATTGGCAAGTTGAAAAACTTAACAAAATCTAGGAGCATTGATGACCAAGATCCGGGCACTTTTTCTAATTCTAAAACCCTTAGCTCCAAGGTAATGAAAATTAACTTAAAAGCAATTTAATATAATAAGACAAAAAATACTGTGGATTTTTCAGAGTAATTCCAGAAACAACTCGAATTCGGATGTGAATGAAGAAAAAGGGAGTAAAAAAGACTTGAAAGAGAGACTGACTGGCATATTTAGACGAAGCGGCTCATCTTCAAGAAGCAATAGGTAAAACATTTTAGTGTATCAGTTGATAAAAATTGCAAATGCATGACTGATGTTTATTTACAGCGTGGAAAGAAAACAAGAAACAAGTTCAACCCAAAGACCATTAGTAAAAAACGGAAGTAATGGGAATATAAATTCAGGACTTAGTTAATATTTCCAATTCATTCGGGCTTTGATTCACTTAGATTCGATTTACCATACCATGCCCAAAGCGCAGCTCAATATGTTCTAATATTTAGAATAGCACATTTGTAATATATAAGTTCCATTTTCTATTTGTGGTAACCGTGAAATGTAGTTATAAATTTTCTCTTTATGATTTATGTACCTACAAGTATTTTATGTGTATATTTATTCAATAGTAGATGTTACCTTTCCCAATCTTGATGTGTAAAGCGAAATAAACTATCATTGATTCGATTTGCTTGGTAGTTTCAATCTGAATCTAGGATATCACTTGGAATTTTAATAAAATGCTTGTCAAATACACACATTCAAAGCATATTCAACTGTTGTATAGAATCGTATAAAAACGTAAAAAAGAGAACCGTTCAGTTTCATTTCTTATGACAATATATCTAATTGTTTCAGAGACGTAGTCTTTTGCAAAAATCACTTTTGGAGACTCTCCAACATTTTCCCTGAGATTTAGTTTTTGCGGCAACATTTTCGAAATATTTTTTTACGTGGAATCCAATAATGTAGGCTTCATTTATGGAAAACCAATACTCTTAGTTATTCAGAAAAGAAACACTTCTTTAAGGGTACACTTAAGGGGACACTCTAGACCAGAGTTAGAAATATTGGTAATGCAAGGATTAAGTCCGCAAGACGTCCAGAAAATGTTTCGTCTCTGCATTGGGGAAAGCGGAGAAGATAATTCGAACATCTCATGTAAGAGAATGTTTTGTGCTTGTTGGCTGGATTATAATGTTTTGCTTTTTAATAGCTAATCCGCATTATTATTGTAAAGATAAAATAAAGGGCTGCAATAATAGTCTATAGTTTTTATTGAGCTCCATTTTATTGCAACGTCGTCCGAAGCTTATTTGTTCGTAATTTACGATTGTCATCTAAACTTGAAAAATTCTAAACTTCCAAATTTCATATAATACTTGATCAAAGCATAGAATGTGCTATATTTTCTGAAAAGTAAGCTGTAAGTTCAAGATAATTATACCTACAGTGTCCTATTTAAAAATATGACTTTTTTGCTAATAGAAATGGAATTGGTCTCTTTACTTAATAGCAGTACCTAAGTTCCTTAAATATCGATTGAAAATGCACTCTGAAAAGGACCTTTATAAGCCTACTTCAAGACTTGGTCCGTGATTAAAGGGATGAGGCTCAAATTTATATGAAATCAAGGCGCAATTATTTCGAATCAGCCAAGAAAAGACAGAGAAATCGGAAAAACCACAAAATTTCAGTTGTTTCTCGAAAAATTAGCTAGTTTAAGCTAAGAGACCCGAGTTACCAACTTTTCGCAACCCGGCGCGCCCCTTCTTCAATTTACAATCCAGTAGACTTGAATCCACTGCAATCGAAAATCTTTTTTACAAACACTTTTTGATTATAATTTTGATAGTTTCCTAGGTACTAAGATTTCAAATTTATTTGAATTCGTGTATTGTTTTTGATTTGCCAGTCAATTGTACATTTTTCTGGTGAATGTTTGAAGTGTAAATTCATTTTGAATCAGGTATTCACATTTGAATCGAGAAACTTTACGTAACTTTTATTAGAAATTCCAGAGAAGCCAATGTATACTTCGCAGGATAGTTTCTCGAACGGCCGAAGCTTCGAACGAAATAAGTTGATATGAAAATTAAACTTACATTAACAATCAACCTTTGGTGATTATAACTGCATTTGAGTGTATTCAATCAGTATGAATTTTGGAATCATTTAGGCAATGTTACTTGTAATTTGATACACTCTTAATACGCGATAAGGAGGTCGAAATGGGACTTCGAGAATGAGTTTTAATCAGTGGTAGTAAGTCCTAAATTGAGAATGTGAGGAGGCTTAATTAACTTTTTTAAATACAACAGTGATCATGTTTCTACACAGTGGATGATAGTTTAAATGATGCATTACACAGTAAAGGGCTTCAAAAGTAACTATTTTCAATTACAGTAACTAAACGAGAATAAACAAAATAGTGTTTAATTAAGCATTTAGACACTAAACTCAAGTAAACAATTGCTTTTACCTTTGGGGGCTGCTGTCTGTGATTGTCGGCCTGTCAAAGAAGTCAGGAACCACTGTTATGCACAGTTTTTATATTTACACTAGTTGCTAAACAGATCTGAGTTAATATAAGCAGCACATTTGCCTTAAATTGGCCCACAAATTCGTGGAAATTACTCCAGAGTGAAACTTGGTCGTTTTACGCAGACAAACTCAAATACTACCGCGCACTGATAGTAACATCAGAGCAGCCAACATAAATTTAATACCTGCCTTGAGAGATTTGGGATCTGCATGGGCCATAGAGGAATATTAAATTAATAATAAATAATGAATAATTTAGAAGAATAGAATAGAAATTGTAAATTGTTCGAATTTTTTTTCTGGATTGTCCAGATTTAAATTAATAATAAACGTTATAAAAAATGACCAAAATCTAGGAACTTTTAAGTTGATTTTGTAAGACGGGCAACCACTGAAGAAAATCCCTGTTTCTGAATTGAGTAGTCTGCTAGGAAAGAGCAGGAAGAAGGGGTTTTCATTTTAATTATTTTATTTACTTATTTAACTCAAAACAATGAACAATCTAGAGAGAATTTTAAAGGCTCTTTCGATTGATAGCTTTACACTGGTAAGTATTCAATACGACCTCACAGCAGCGCATATTAGACCTTGTTTTTGCAAAACGAATTTATCCCTTGGAAAGTTTCAAATTGCAACTCTTTGAGGCGTAGTAACATTGAACATACAGCCAGATGAGTGAGTGATAGTTTAGCGATTTACAACTGTTTTGTTGTCGATAGAATATAAGGCAATTTGAGTAACTCGCACAGTGAAATTAGTACTGAGTGATACTGCATTTTTAATTAATACATTCAGCGGGACGATCAGAATGTCCGCAGGTTCGAGTAATGGTTTGAGCGAGGAAGGCGACGCTGATGTAGACCCCTTTTCTTGGGCCACGCGGTTTCTAAGTATTCACGGCACTAATGTGTTCAGGAGGACTTACATGTCATTTGATACTGTTATGCAGCTTATGAGTACAGAATCTTTTAATTTGAAACGAAAATTTTCAAACAAACCGTCTGCACAGATGTATCTTAGGTTGCGTAAAGCGAATGCGTGGTGCATAAATAATGAACAGGCATAATTTTTATGATTCCATTTTTGAGTTAGGTTATCTTGGGCAGTTACTCGAATTAATTTCTGATAAAATATTGAAGTGAAACTACTTCGGGCTTATTATCTGTTATTATTTTATTCGTTTCCAATTTTAAATTTATCCTGTACGGAATCTTCATGAAATGTTACTGCGCAGGAGCCATATTCTCCACTTGATCCATTATTCTCGATAATCCCAGTGGTAAACGTCAAATTTGTTATTGTGATACGCTGATTTTAGATTTTCCATTTGCCGAGAATCGGAAATAATCTTTTATATATAACAGTTTGCTTATTTTTCCCGTTCGTTTGGTTTGCACTGTTCTCTGAACATAATTTTGGCGATCCGTTAATGTGCTGCAATCGAGATACGTGATGCTGTACTATGAAAATTGATCTGGAAAGCAGCTAACCTAGAATTGATGTATATTTTACAATTTTTCATTTTTTACTTATAGTACAAGTTCTGTGATTTGTTTGTTGATATTGAAATACGGTAAATTTCAACCATGGCTAGTGTATCTTATCAAATAGCCAACCTCTTAGAAAAGGTAAGTGAATTAAAAAACCAACATTTCGTACGAGCTTAATAGTGCCATTCTCCCATAGTAACCCTAAAACGTAATAAAAACAAACAAACTGACTCAAAGCCTCATTTGCATCCCCCATTTGAAGTTTCATCAGTACGTTTTTCATGATTTACATAAACACTTCAAAATCTGCCAATTATTCGTATTTTTCTAAACACCAACGAAATTCACTGCATAAGCTAAATGTTTAGACTTTTAGGACTTACAGCTGATATTTTAAACCAAGACAAATTTTCAAGCGAAACCAACTAAGTTTCCACTCATGTTATTGTTTTTACAGATGCAATCATCTGACAAGGATTTTCGATTTATGGCCACCAACGATCTTATGACCGAACTGCAGAAGGATAGTATTAAGCTGGATGATGACTCTGAGCGGAAAGTTGTTAGAATGCTTCTAAAGTTACTCGAAGACAAGAATGGCGAAGTACAGAATTTAGCAGTTAAATGGTAAGAAAACCAAAAATCAGAAGTTCAATTTCGCCAGCTCAATCTTCTCCCCACATATTCCTGATGTTCTTTCTTTTCTTCAATTTCAGTTTGGGACCTCTAGTTAACAAAGTCAAAGAATACCAAGTAGATACTATTGTTGAAGCTCTTTGCATCAATATGGTTTGTGATAAGGAGCAGTTACGTGATATCTCCAGCATTGGGCTCAAAACCGTCATTGCTGAATTGCCCCAATCTATTGTCGGCATGTCTGGAGCTATTTGCAAGAGAATCACCGGCAGATTAACCACTGCAATTGAAAGGGTAAGTTTTCATGTCTCCTGTATATTTAGGGTGCTTGATAGGGCTTTCCGTTCTACGCAATTAATTACTGTATCAAGCATGTTCAAATAAACGTGCTGTCTGACCTGGATGCCGCTAAATATCTCAGAGCATTGGTATATAAACAGTTAATTAAGACTTTCTATCAACATGGCATCGAAAAATCGCGCTGTCTATATAAAGCCGGCCTTAAATTGCTGTGAAGCCGCGAAGGAATAAATTTTGCTCATTTCATGAGACTGGAAAAGGCTGGAGCTTCTTTCCCAACGTATAATGGTAAATTCGGCCAGGCATTGCAATGAAGCGAGCAACTGAAAGCGGCCATAGCCGCAAAACTTCAATGCAACACTGAAATTATTGCACTTCGATCGAAAAGGTCGACCTCACTCTTTCTGTTCTACTCAGCCCTGGTATAAAGTATATCAAAATCTTAGCGAGTATCCCGAAAGAAAGCCTCAACAATTTACGAAAGAGAATCCAATGAGGCTTCCTGACAGATCGAGAACTGTGTATAGCAAAACGGTTCATATACATGGTGTTCGATAAACATACCAACGAACTTTTAAGAGTAGGAGTGAATATTTGCCGAAAAACGCGGCTTTTTGTAAGACCGAATGCAACAAAATTTTTAATTTGATCAAATACTTTCCAAAGTGCCAATAAATTAACAGGCATTTTTTTTATAGAAAAATCCCGTATTATATTAACGTATTATAATATTAATTATAATCAACGCTCTACTTTGATGGAACTTTTTCCTTATTCGAAACTATGGTGCATTTATGAAACTTTCCAGCAAGAAGACGTTTCTGTTCAACTGGAAGCTTTGGATATTATCGCAGATTTGCTGCTGCGGTTTGGCCCTTTGCTCCAGACATTCCATCAGTCGATCTTAACAGCGTTATTGCCTCAGTTGGAATCTCAGCGCCAAGCAGTGCGAAAGCGTACTATTTGTGCGTTAAGCAACTTGGTACTTTCTTGCAATAACGAATTGTACAACAAACTGATTGACCACCTGTATGACGGTCTGCGCCTTAATAAAGCGAATTCCCAGACGCGTACTTACATCCAATGCGTTGCTGCAGTTTGGTAAGCTACGGGTTGGAAGTTGTCTTAAGCTTATTTTTACGCATACGAGTTTTATTTCAGTCGTCAGTCTGGCCATAAATTTGGAGAGCAAATCGATAAGTTTGTTCCAATTATTCTCCAGAGATCTGATGTTGATGACGAAGAGTTGAGAGAATATTGTCTACAGGCATTCGAAAGCTTTGTTAACAGATGCCCCAAAGAAATTACACCGAATATTCCCAAGGTGCTATTATCCAGTTTATTTTAAGGAGTTTTCAAACAAGCCGTTTTTTCTAGATAACCGAGTTATGCCTTAAATACATGACATACGATCCGAACTACAACTATGATGAAGATGACGGATTAGGAAGCACCAATGTGGAGGATGATGAAGATGATGAGGAAAACGATGAGTACAGTGATGACGATGACATGAGCTGGAAAGTCCGCAGGTCGGCTGCAAAGTCTTTAGAAGCAATCATCAGCACTCGTCACGAGTTACTGGCGGAATTTTACAAAGTTCTTTCGCCTGCTTTGATTTCTAGATTCAAAGGCAATTATCTAGCTCTGTTTAATAGTACTTTTTGTTCATTGTCTAGTTTGATTTCCAGAACGAGAAGAAAACGTGAAATCTGATATATTCCACGCTTACATGGCTTTATTGAAACAAACAAAAGCCACCGTTAATGTTAATCTAGATCCTAATGCTATGGTTATGGATGATGAAGAAGAAACGCCTGCATCACTGCTGCAAGTGCAAATTGCCCCACTTGTTAAAGGAATTCAAATACAAATGAAAGAGAAAAGCATGAAAACCCGGTATTTACATTGCATAAAAATGTATTACTAATTTAATTATTCGATTTTTAGACAAGACTGTTTTCAACTACTGAAAGAAGTGTGCACAGTCCTTCCCGGCGCCTTAGGTGCTCATATCGGTGAATTAATTCCAGGGATTTTATATTCTCTAGTGGAGAAAAATTCCAGCAGTAATATGAAAATTGATGCTCTGTCATTTATATATTGTCTCCTAACTACTCACCCTCCGACAGTATTTCACCCATTTATCAATATTCTATTACAGCCAGTAATCGTAGCTGTGGGAGACAATTTTTACAAAATTACTGCTGAAGCTCTTGGCGTTTTACAGGAATTGGTAAAAGTCATCAGACCGATGCAGGTAAATATACTAATATATAAAAGCTGTAATAACTTTTATGAATACATATTCTCCTCACCCAGGTTCATACAGGTTTTGATTTCACTCCATTTACGAAAGACATTTATGTTTGTACGCTTCTAAGGCTTAAAGCTTCTGACATTGATCAAGAAGTGAAAGAGAAAGCAATTTCAACTATGGGCCAAGTAATCTGCAATTTAGGAGACCAGTTGAAAGGAGAATTGCCGTATTGTCTGCCGCTGTTCTTGGACAGACTTAAGAACGAGATAACTCGTTTAACTACTGTGAAGGCATTGAAGAAAATAGCTGGTTCACCACTGGGAATTGATCTACCTATATTGCCAGAAGCCATGCCTATTTTAGGTCTTTTTCTAAGAAAAAACCAAAGAGCTCTTAAGTTAAGCACACTTCAACTAATTGATTGCTTGATTCAGAACTACCATAAGAAAATTAATGTTCAACTGCTGCAACCAATCGTTGCAGAGATTCCTCCGTTGCTTGATGAATCTGACTTACATATTGCTCAGTGGACTTTAATAATTTTAAAATCAATTGCCGTGCAACATCCGAAGGCTCTTCAAGATATTAATAGCGGCATAATGCCACAAGTACTGATTCTGGTAAAAAGTCCTCTTCTACAAGGTATGTTTTAGGGTCTTCCGTAACTTTGGCATTGCTCATTTTTAATTTACAGGCACTGCTCTTCAGTCGATGTTGGAATTCTTTAAATCGTTAGTCAAGTGCAATCTTCCTGGTTTGTCATACGACTATCTTTTGCGTTTGCTTCTTATGCCGATAAGCAATCTATCAACAAACCAGCAGGCCGTTCTACACAAACAAGCGTTTTATTCTTTAGCCAAATGTGTAGCAGCTATTACTGTTGTTTGCCAATCACAAGCTCTTCCAGTTATCCCTCAGTTTATTAATGAAATTCAATGTGCTACATCGGATTCACAACAAATATTTGCTCTTCTTGTCGTTGGAGAAATTGGAAGGGAGATGTAAGAATTGGGTTTGCCCGGCAAATATATTTCCTTTTGAATGATGTTTGTTTTAGCGATCTGACTTCAGTGCCCAACTTAAAACAAGTTATCTTAAGCGCATTTAGCGCAATGTCTGAAGAAGTCAAGTCAGCAGCGAGTTACGCATTAGGTAGCATCTGTATTGGAAATCTTCAACAATATTTGCCGTTTATTCTGAAAGAAAGTCAAGAGCAGCAGAAAAGACAGTATCTCTTGCTGCATTCGGTCAAGGAAGTGAGACAATCATCGATATTCCTCTAAGTTCTTGGAAATACATGAGAATTTTTAGGTGATTACCTGTCTGTCTCAAACCACCGAAGGAGTTCAGCAACTCCTTCCATTTGTGCCCGATATTTGGGCTCAACTTTATTGCCATTGTGAGTGCCAAGAAGAAGGTACCAGAAACGTCGTGGCCGAATGTTTGGGCAAATTAACTTTGATCGATCCATCGAATTTACTCCCGAAGTTGAAACGGTCCTTAAATTCCCCTTCGCCGTTGATGAGAACTACGGTTGTTACAGCCGTGAAATTCACTATCTCGGACCAGGTATTGAGAACTTGAAAGCAATTTGCGTAGTTTTTAAGCAACTAACATGCATTTCAGCCAACACCAATCGACCCACTTCTGCGACAATGCATTGGAGAGTTTTTGAATACATTGCAAGATCCAGATCTGAATGTTAGAAGAGTGGCATTAGTAGCTTTTAATTCTGCTGCACACAACAAGCCTTCGTTGATTCGAGATCTTTTGGAGTCTATTTTGCCGCAGCTATACAATGAGACCAATGTCAAGGTTTGTTGTATAAAAATATGACCATATGGACTAGCTACCATTTATATTTCTGTTTTGATTTAGAGAGATCTTATTCGCGAAGTGGAAATGGGGCCTTTCAAACACACTGTCGATGATGGTTTGGATATTAGAAAGGCTGCTTTTGAATGCATGTACACGCTGTTAGATTCATGCCTGGATAAAATTGATATTTTTGATTTTATAAATCACGTGGAATCCGGCCTGAAAGATCACTACGACATCAAGATGTTGACCTACTTGATGGTAGCTAGATTAGCTCAGATATGTCCAGGGTTTGTTCTTCAGAGTAAGTGGACAAAGACAGAAACGCAAAATTGATTAACTAGTCTTTCTTTCACCTTAGGATTAGATAGGTTAATTGAACCTCTTCGGGCCACGTTGACGTTAAAGGTGAAAGCAAACTCTGTGAAACAAGAGTACGAGAAACAAGACGAACTGAAAAGGTCTGCCATGCGAGCTGTCACTGCTTTACTGAGTATTCCTGATGCTGGTGAGTTTTAGTGATAGAGAATTTGTTGGTTTTAAAGTGTGAATGTTTAAACGTATAGCACGTTTTATATGAATATTCATTTCAATATTAATTTCAGATAAAAATCCTCATCTGAATGAGTTTGTGAATCAAATAAAAAATTCTTCGGACCTGCAACCGATCTTCGAATCGATCCAAAAAGATTCAACTACAACTCATGCTGATTTCCTAATGGATCAAAGTTGAATGCATATACTTGTTGAAGCTAGTTTAAATAATACTTCAGATTTTTTAAAAGTTTAGTTTGTAATTTGATGTCATATTTTCTAATTTATTTCTACTAAATATTATTCTTGGTTGTTCCTTTAAAAATACCAACGTAGTTATCGGCAATTTAAATTAGTTGTAAAAGTTACGGTGATAAGTTGGCTTGGCGATAGGTTCAGTTAGCATACTAATTCAGTTAAAGATACTACAGCATCGCCAGTAACTATCGCGTAAGTTTCTTATCAGCCTGTTTGATATTTAAATCTTGATTGTTGCTGTTAGTTACTTTAATCCGTTTGTAGCTGTAAATTTCTTTAATTGCTATTTTGTGTCAATTATATTAAAATCTTTTCTCAGAGCACTACATTGTCTGATTAATTTAACACTTCTCCATTCTATTTGCGGGGTTGATCAGGTGGAATAAGGGAACTTTTATTACGTTAACCAGTTCAATGGTTACAGCCAGCTGCTCGCACTGATAAATTAAATTGAATATCCGGAATCTGGAGCGGTGTAATGCCCGAATCAGTTCAATATGGAAAGCCCTAAAGAGCGGTTGAAGACCATTCTTTGCAAGTTTGAAAATTCAAATATTCCCGTTACGGACATTCACAAACTAACTGTGCTAAAAAAAATTCGCAAAACTGAGTTGCCTTTAAGATTGATCGTTTTTATCGCCGCTGCTTTTCTCGTTTGCGCGATGTTTCGACATATTCATCTACTCGACAAATCGGAGGTAAGCATATGATGCTTTTTGCTTTGGAGCAACCTAAAGTTTTCTTTAGTGCTATATAGAAATGCCTCATGAGACTTCTAAGTTATTTCGCGCTCCAGAATACTGCGAGATTTGTCAGGATTTTTCGAAAGTTGACAAAGTAGCCAACGTATCACCTGCACTCTTCCTGCAAAAATACTTCAAACAAACTCATCCGGTTGTGGTAACCGATGGTGCTGCGAATTGGCCTGCAAAAAAGTTGTTTACTTTTGATTTCTTCAAAGCGCTATTCAATTCAACGGAAGTAAACAGGAGCAAACATAAAACATGCCAGTTCTTCCCATATAAAACAGAGTTTGCCTCTCTACAGGAAGTTTTTAATATGAATGCCGACAGAGCGATGTTAAAACCTGGAGAAATGCCCTGGTATATTGGCTGGAATAATTGTAACGATGAGATTGGAAAATATTTAAAACAGTTCTACAGTAAGCCATATTTTCTGTCGAACATGACTGAAAATATTGATTTAAGTTGGATTTTTATGGGGGGCCCGGGACATGGAGCTCACATGCATGTAAGTATTTTTTTCGAACCCACAAGTTTGGAGCTTCTGAGTAGGTAGAGAGGTTTAGCATGTATTTATACTTAGGTAGATGATGTCCATTATCCGTCATGGCAAGCTCAGCTTAGTGGAAGAAAATTGTGGAAATTGGCACCTCCTCCGGAATGCTACTACGAATGCAAGGAAGTGGAAGTAGTAGTGGAACCAGGGGAAATAAGTCAGTTGATCTGAGTATTTTCGGTGTGAGTTAATTCTAAAACAAATGGTTTATAAATTACAGTTGCTCTGGATACAAATCGATGGTTCCACCAAACTGTTGTTCTTCCTGGAGAAATCAGCATCACCATAGGGTCAGAATTCGACTAGATTCCTCTTTAAATTTTATTAAAAAATGTTGGTATTTGAAATAAACAGCAAACATGTCACGATCAGTTTAGTGAAATTGATTTGAAATAATGAACAAACTTCCTATGTAATCACAATGGAAACATGGTGTTCCCTCTTGATTAATCTATTACATAAAACAATGGGTACAAAATTAATTTTCTTCAATTTGATGACAATTATAAACAATCTGAACGATACATTCGGAACTGTACAACCCATATGAGAAAATGCAATTTGTGATGGGGTGTAGGCAATTTCGAAGTTCATCATTTATATAATAAAAAGACTAGATATAAGTAGCTAATAAAAAACAAACAATATCGTTTGACCTGTAGATAGAGATTTGGACTATATATCTAGACTTCAATTTTTCCATCGATAGACTATCGCCAATCTCGGCACTGTTAACACTATGTATACATAGGGTTTCAGAGTTGAAATGATAAAAGCCTAGGGGCATATGAGCATAGGTGTGCTTCGTTTTAGAGGCACATATTTTTGTAAATTGACATTTAAATTAAATTCATGCGGTTGATTAACTGGTCCAGTTGGCGATTTAATAAACCGTAAAAATTGCATTCAAATCAACCAGAGAGTTCAACCTGTTAATAAAAAAGTTACTTTCTTCACAAACCGAGGACTTCGAAAATTAAGCTTACAAATCACTTGTATTTGTATCAGTTCAACCCTGATCTTGTACAATTAAGAGAAATAAAAAATTTGATATATTCAATTACACAATAAAGAAGACTGAAGAAGAAGCTTATCAATAATCAGCAATTTCTCAATTAGAATGGTTCAGTTGTGTCGACTACTAGCTCTATGCTGGGTAAATTCCACTTGTATTTATCTGAAAGCATTTGGTAAACTTCCGGAGAGGCTCGGTGAAGCGTTGTAAAGAATTCAATATCTTCGCCATTTAGATCATTTTTTTCGCCTGAAAACACCACAAATGAACTCATACTTTAACCTTTTTTCACTATAATAACTTACCTAAAATCAAGCTTATAATTGTAAATAAACTCGATGGAACGTGCTGCTGCAGCTCAGCAAGTATGTTTTTAATAGAGGGTTTAGCTTGTTGAGCAATTCGTTTCTGTTTAAGCATTCGTTTGATGGTGGCGATGTCTCGACTATGTTTTTTAATTTGCCGTAAATAGTTCTTTGTAACGGCACTCTTCGAATGTCCATGGTTATTTGAAATAGTATGTCCTTGCTTCGCTTTGTGCTTGACGTCCTCAGAAACAATTTTTTTCTCAGATGGTTCTTCATGACTGAAGAAGTCCCCATTCTCGGTTTCAGCCTCTCCTACTTCCGATTTTAAAAAATTGCTTTGGTGCGAATTTTCCTTTAATAGTGTTTTTGACGGGCCTGGCGGCGTGTTGATGTTGGCAATTTCTGTTTCTGCTCCCATTACATACCCTGCAGTACTGGTGGATGGTTTTGTAAATCTATTCGAGGTTGATTGCCTAATGAATCTACCTGTTGTATTTTTTACCGCACTGTTTGAATTGGTGGGAACCAGAACTCCGTTTTTAATAATGTATGACTCAATTTTCGGAGATATTGTAAACATATTTTCGGTGTCCAACACGAAGACTGTGCCATCATTGTTGGTAGGCACTACTTTCACATCACTGTACTGGTTAGAGTTAGAGGGTAAATAAACAGGAGCATCTCTGGAATTCGGAGATGCAGTGTCTCGGACATGATTTGAATTACCGTCCAATGTTGGGATTGCTCCATGCAATAACCGCTTTCTTTGGCTGTTGAGAAACCATTTTTCTTCAAAGTGCGATTCACAAATTACTTTGTTTCTTAATTGATCTTCTTCCAGGTCATAAAAGGCGGGCTTTTCGGAATTTTCGATCCAATTTACGCACCTAGATCTGTGCTTTACCGGGTACTGGAAGAAATTGATTTCTGCTGATTTCGTCGTGTTTGTGCAATTTTTGTAGGAACACCGACAGCCCCCCATTGCTAATAAATACATTTAAGGTTAGAAAGTGTACTAAACAACTCCTAACCCTGACTTACGTTTTAAATGCGAAGGCAACGCTCTAATTCGGCCCAACAAAGTATTGTTCAACAATTCTCTTTTGAAAATTACTATTAAGGGAATTCTATTATTGTTTGCATTTCAACATTATTTTCCCAGAAGACAGAATCTGTGGACAGAATGAAGCTTACTGACAATGCTCCGTATTCAACGTTGTCATATTTCACCTATATCTGTTATAAATTTCGATTTTTTAAATTTATACTGGTTCTTTGCTGCCAAAATATTTATTATCAAAATCATTATCTAAATGTGAAATCTAGCTTGCAATGGGCAGAGCCAGATCATTAAAGCAAGTCTTCCTAGCTAGGGAAACTGCTCGAGATTCACACAGATGTCGCATAAGCTCTCATTTGAATTTGATTTATATTTAACGGCTTTTTCATGTTACGTTTTTAAATCAGGTTTGAGCGTTTGCTTTGGAACAGAGAAGTTTTGTCTCTTGCTTTGGTGCATTTGTGCGTTTAGAATTAAAACGACTATATCCGCACAATATCACTAGCACTATATGCACTATGCACAATATGCACAGTATGGTTTTGAACCAGCGATTCGAAACGTAGGTACGTTGAAAACCGTTTAAAAAGAACGAAGTTGATTGAGGCCTTTGGGCGCAATTTTACAACTTTTTGGCCATGGTAACCCCTCAGTGAATTTTCAGTTGTGGGCGCGCAGTGATGCGGACATGACTTGATGCGCTAACTTCACTCATCGTTACGAACATTTTGCGCAGCATTTGAAAAAACTGTCACGAAACATCTTTTGCATGGCGTTTCTTGAATAAAAATTTCTCAGAAACTCAAAATACTCTTAAGCCACCCAAAGTTTTAAAATTAACTTGGAAATAACTAATAGCAAATCCAGCCTACGAGTAAGTGTTGATGAATATGAGACTAAAAGTTTTACATCTACACGGCAACCAGGGGCAAAGAAATGCTAAACATACCGAAAGCTGCGTAGTTCCACCTGGAAAGAATGAAGAAAATATGTTTAGTACAGCAGGAAATCTGTCCAAGTCCAAAGCCAAACTTATTTGAAATTTGCAAAGCACAGAGAGAGAAATACAAATAATCCACAAAACTTCAGTTGATTGTCGGAAAACTAAACGCAGTTCAAGCATAAAGATTTACATTTTTTTTCTGCAAGCTGGGGCCGCATCCTTTATTTTCTATCTTCAAGAAGTTCACCACACTTTTACAAATCACCGCACTTGCCATAAGGGCCACAATGATTCTAAATTCCGCATCTAAGCATGCGATTATCGATCGATTTTACCCACTGTCGGTAGCAAACTGAACATTAATTTTTTCGAGAAAAAGGCATGGAACTACAGAATAAACGTGATTATTTAATCATTTGCAGGTTCGCCCTTTCGATGATTCATGCTTTACTTGGCAGTTCGATTTCAGTTTGTTTATTGTTGACATTTTTGTAGAGAGTGTCTGTTCGCATTGCAATATTTCCAAAGGCAAATTTCACGTTAAAACTTAACAAAAGTCCGATTATATACCCGAATGAAATTCAGACAAATATATAGCTCTAAATTTAAAATTAAATTAGTGAAAGATCGGCGTTTGGCGTGTTTTTCGTTTAGTTATTGTTGACTTTCGTTAAGTTGGAACGTGAGATTTTCCTTTGGAAATATTGCCGTGCGAACAGATAAGTACTTGTTGTTAAAAATGTCAACAATACGCAAACTGAAATCGAACTACCAAGTAAAGAATGAATCATCGAAAAGGCGAACAATTAAATGATGATGTTTATTCTGTAGTTCGGTGTCTTTTTTTCTGGAAAAGATATATGAATTTTCAATTTGCTACCGACAGTGAACGGGAAATATAGAATCATCGTGATAGAAATGAAGGATGTGGCGCCAGCTTGCAGAAAAAAAAATATATAAATCTTTAAGCTTGAACTGAGTTTAGTTTTCCGACAATCAGCTGAATTTTTATGGATTCTTTATATGTATTTCTCTATTTTTGCTTTGCTGATTTCAAACAAGTTTGGCTTTGGACAGATTTCCTGCTGTACTAAACACATTTCCTTTTTTGTTCCAGGTGGCACTACGCAGCTTTCCGTAAGTTTAGCATTATTTTGACCCTGGTTGTCATGTACATGTAGAACTTTTAGTCCCATATTCATCAACTGACTCGTAGCGTAGAGTTTATATCCATTGAGCTATTATTTGGTAGTAAATTGTTAAACTTTGGGAATATTTTGGGCGGCTTTGTATGTTTAAATGCCGCTTCAGATGTGGAAATTTGGGGCCAATATTGAATACAAGGAACATCAGCTTGCTGGTAGTGTGGATTTAATTCGATGGTTAGTTAAATCATTGATTCCCCAAGTTTGAAAATTTCTTGGGGAGAATATTTTGGGCGACTTTGAATTTTTACATCAAGCTCATCTGAAGCTTGCTCTAAAGAACCGTTTTAGATATGCAAATATAGAATTTACTTTTATTTTTTCTTGTCAAAAAAGGTATGGAATTTTAGTTTTGCTTGTTTTTTTTCATGCGAAATCGACTGAAACATGACGGCCCCTTTTACGAATTTGCTCAAGTACCATTTGAGACACAGAGTTCGCTTTTTAACAAACACAGTTATAACAACGCGTGTGAGTAAATTCGGGTAGATTTTTCTCATAGAAAGTCACACGAAATTTGAATATGAGAGTCAATCTTTTAAGTTTCTGCTGGATTTAATTTGGAACTTCCAATTTTTTATTGAAGAGTCTGCAGTTGCGGAAAAGCGTTAATTTACAGACCTACATTTACGAACCGCGCAAAATTCAGGATGCAATTTCAATTAATTTTTGAAGGTTTGAAGACATTTTGATGTCATTTAGAGCGCATTGCTCTTTACTGAACGTACGACTCTGAACTTGTAGAATATTTTTGCATGCCTAAAAAGCTGTAAAATTGTGCCTAAACGCATACAACAACAGGTGTTAAAATTCCAGTTCCGGGAGTCGTTCTTCGCAAAGCTTCTGATTGAGGATAAAACAAGCATCTGTTTGAGGCTCATCACTCTTCTATAGACTGTGAACGTTTCAAGTTTCTTCTAAGAGTGCAATTGTGTGAAAACGTCAATTTTTCGGACAACTTTATCAAGTCGGTAAAAATCAGCAGTTGTTCCGATTTGATTGAAATTTTCATGGGTTTGAGACGCATCAGTCTTCGATAGACTGTGAAAGTTTCAAGTTTCTTCGAAACGTGCAATTGTGTGAAAACGTCAATTTTTCGGACAACTTTACCAAGTCGGTAAAAATCAGCAGTTGTTCCGATTTGATTGAAATTTTCATGGGTTTGAGACGCATCAGTCTTCGATAGACTGTGAAAGTTTCAAGTTTCTTCGAAACGTGCAATTGTGTGAAAACGTCAATTTTTCGGACAACTTTACCAAGTCGGTAAAAATCAGCAGTTGTTCAGATTTAATTAAAATTTTCATGGGTTTGAGACGCATCAGTCTTCGATAGACTGAAAGTTTCAAGTTTCTTCGAAAAGTGCAATTGTGTGAAAACGTCAATTTTTCGGACAACTTTACCAAGTCGGTAAAAATCAGCAGTTGTTCCGATTTGATGGAAATTTTCATGGGTTTGAGACGCATCAGTCTTCGATAGACTGTGAAAGTTTCAAGTTTCTTCAAAAAGTGCAATTGTGTGAAAACGTCAATTTTTCGGACAACTTTACCAAGTCGGTAAAAATCAGCACTTGTTCCGATTTGATTGAAATTTTCATTGGTTTGAGACTCATCAATCTTATATAGACTGTGAAAGTTTCAAGTTTCTTCTAAGAGTGCAATTGTGTGAAAACGTCAATTTTTCGGACAACTTTACCAAGTCGGTAAAAA
>NW_026017110.1:58693475-58703892 GCF_020466585.1 Dendroctonus ponderosae | reverse complement strand
CAATTTTTCGGACAACTTTACCAAGTCGGTAAAAATCAGCAGTTGTTCCGATTTGATTGAAATTTTCATGGGTTTGAGACTAATCAATCTTCTATAGACTGTGAAAGTTTCAAGTTTCTTCTAAGAGTGGAATTGTGTGAAAACGTCAATTTTTCGGACAAATTTACCAAGTCGGTAAAAATCAGCAGTTGTTCCGATTTGATTGAAATTTTTATGGGTTTGAGACGCATCAGTCTTCTATAGACTGTGAAAGTTTCAAGTTTCTTCTAAGAGTGCAATTGTGTGAAAAAGGCAATTTTTCGGACAACTTTACCAAGTCGGTAAAAATCAGCAGTTGTTCCGATTTGATTGAAATTTTCATGGGTTTGAGACTAATCAATCTTCTATAGACTGTGAAAGTTTCAAGTTTCTTCTAAGAGTGGAATTGTGTGAAAACGTCAATTTTTCGGACAAATTTACCAAGTCGGTAAAAATCAGCAGTTGTTCCGATTTGATTGAAATTTTCATTGGTTTGAGGCTCATCAGTCTTCTATAGACTGTGAAAGTTTCAAGTCCAGGAGCCTCAAACAGATAATCCACCCCTGAGTTAAATGGTCAGCGTAATCCAAAGTGTGGCGCAGTGAGACGCGATGAGTTGTAACTCATTAGCGCATAGAGCGGCAACAACTCAAAATCCCAATTCAACACAGTGTTACCCTTGCCTACAACTTTTTACAAGTAAAAACTCAATTTTATATGATAATTTGTTTAATTAAAATAGCGACCACAACTTAACTGCTTTGGTTGTATAGTACAAAGGTTGGCATAGATTAGGTGGTTACAGTAAGTACTGTGGGTAGACATTTAAAAAGCTCTTAAGAAATATGTTTTAAAACTAAACTACATGTAACTAAAGTAACTATATAAGCGCATTAAAATGTGAATAATTCAAATTGCTTTTATGGGTTTAAGTGGTTCAAAACGGATATTCAGATACAACAATAATAATGTACACAACAACACTTCCAATCAGATTGTTTTCTCCTTGGAACAGTTTCATCTCCACTTGCAGTTTAACCTCCTGCGGTCCTTGTATGCTCCTCACCAGATTGAGTTCCATCAAATTTTTCTCCTGATTGATTTTTCTTATAAAACTCTCATTAACGCATTCCACATGAGATGGACAGTTCACTTCTTGCAGCTTCAAGGAAAAAGTGGCCTTTGCCGCAGACCAATCGGGGCCTTTAATTTTGAACAATGGAATGCCACCCTCAGGGAGTGGCAAGTTTGAAACCAGAGCCATGTATTGATAGGAATACTGTTCAGGCATGAGCAGGCATCGGTTATCTCTTGGATCGCATGTTAATCTCTTGCAACGCCTGTTAAGTGCAAAACAATGAAATTAATTAATTTTCAAATGCCTAATTGCAATTAGGAATAGCATTAGATTATCTGGCAGTGATTATAACGCTGTTGGTTCCAGCTCTCTTTTAATGCGCCTGCATTGTAATTACATTTTCGGTTATCTGGAACAATGGCAAGGTAGGCTGCACCAACCGTAACTGGATAAATTCGTTTGATGTCTTTGATCTCCGATTAGTAATTATACGGTGTTCATAAACTGTGGAAAACATTCCGAATTCGATTTGAGGAAAAGTCTTGAATTTGTATCTTTTTATTTCCCAATTAGCCAGTTTTTAAGAAGAAATTTGACTATTTTAAAATCGCAATGCGATTCTTAAGTTGAAATTTTGAAAAACAAATTTTATTGGATTTATGAACTGTCCGTAAAATACTGAACATTTCTCCTAATCACACGTTGGTAGTTTCAAAAATATTTAAAACAAAAGTCAGGAATCATTGAATAATAAATGAATCTATCGGCTTTATTTTTTGGAATCTGGTCAGGCACAAATCGGCCTGTACCATCAGCATTTACTTTTTCCGTTTATCGTCTGTGTATTAAATACAATATGAAAACAAATAAAACAAAAAATTTGAATTTATATTTGACAATTTTTTCTCGAGGTTCGTATCTTAATTTTAGAACATCTTGCATCTATGCAATTTTTGTTTCTTAAAAGCCAACGACACCTCTGTCTGAACATTTTTTTGGAGAAAAATTATCTGAATTTTTTTAATAGGCAATATTGCTTATGTTAATCAAGAATTTGCTTTTTGAATTTTTCCGCATCTGTAATCGTTTCGAGTTACTTGATGAAGTGAACGATGATTCAATAATTATTCGAATCCACGTGTCAGATAAAATAAAAAAAATGCAAGTCAAATTAAAACCTAGCTAAAAAGCAAATCAATATGTACTTAAAACTGTTTGTAGCTCGTAAACGATTTTTACGGATGCCTGTTTATTTGAATTTGGTCTTTATTTGCTCGTATAATATCAATTTAAAATGATGCGATGCAGCCTAATCTCGAACCACTTTGTTTGATCGGAATATGTCGATTTATGGACTTCAATCTTGATCTATGTAAAAATTGTTTGTAATTTGAAAAACACATTTCCTGATAAAATCTGCAAGGGGAGCAACTTTCACGAAAAAAACTTCCAAAGTTAATAAGGATAGAATTGACGAAATAAAAAACAACTGAGACGAACAAAAATAATAAAAAATCGGCATGCGACTTAAACTAAAAAAAAAAAATCTACAGGCGCAATGAAAAGTTTGTTAACTTTATAATTTTTTAATATAGCTATTTTGTCCTGTTCCCATGACTGTCACACTCCACCGACCTATTCCGTTGGGCATCACTTCTTCAAATAAGAGAAAAGTAATTTCCTTTGATTCGCCATAATTCTCAAGCTGGTTCGAACCTCAGGTTCGAACCGAACGTAGACCGTACACTTTTATTAGGATACGGTTTTCGCACCGATTCAACTTCAATTTCCAAACCCTTGTAACTCGAGAATTCTAAGCGAAATTTATTGTCCCGTTGTGAAGCGAAACTCCAAACTCATGACCCTTTTGTATACAAAGTGATGCGAAAATTAGAGAAGTATATCCTGCAGGTTTACAACTAGCAGCTAAATGAAATTTAACATATCGAATCCATCTCAACTTTTATAGTAAAAAAACTGAGCCAAATTTACATGCTTTTAAGAGAAACCTAAAAAGGCGAATCCGTTTTTTCCCCACTTTCTAGGGCAAATATCCGAATATTCAAAACCCACTGGGATAAAGAGAAAATCACGTTCTCACGTGTCTTTGAATTTAAATACCAGCAAAACCGGTTTGAGTAACAGCGCAAATCTTTGGGATAAAAACACCATTAAAACTATTTGCTTTTGTGCAGCTATAGAATTTCGGAAATCTTCTCAGCTTCATGTTGTAATTAACTGATCATAATTTTAATACAGTTTCCCGGATTAATTAAAAAAAAAACTTTTCGGTCTCTTCCCTTAGCGGTTTGACGGTTTCCAAGCCCTACAAAGCTCGGGATTTAATTGTTTATAATTGTTCGTTAATATTACGTGCTAAAATTCAACTTTTTTATTCGCCAGGGGTGAAATATGGAGTAATTTTTCGGCGAAGCACATCGGGCTTTTTTCGTTCCTAAACACTTTGTTAAGTATCTAAGAAAACTTTCCGGAGGTTAGGTGGTAAGGAATAAATAAGTTATTTTGATATATTTGCAAACTTTTGCCTCGTGAAAGTTAGAGGAAGTAAAACGAGTTTCCAAGGGGATTAGTTTGTGACCAGTATGAGGCTCAACAACCGTTTATTTTCTTATATAAAAGTATTTCTACGTAATATGACAAGGACTTGTTCCCTAGGTCGTTGAATATGCAGTTCGATAGACACTTGATTTATTTCATCAAATTTAATGCGTTCGGCCACTAACAGAATAAAAAACCTAGAAAAAGGGACGATGCCCATTTCCTTAGCAAAATAGTTTTCAGTGCTCTAAAGAAGCTTTCGTCGAAGTCGAAATTTCATGATTACGAATTTCAAAATTGTTGATTTTTTGCTGAAGTTCATCCACTAGTGGAGAAAATGTGGCAAATTAGGTGAGGAAACTTTTCTTTATTAGGAGCCAGATCGCTCACTGAAAACGGCAGAAAAACAGGACTTTTTCCAAATTTTCGTTGACAGTTCTTTCTCGACCGTTAAACAATAATTCCATAATAATTTAACAAAGCCAAATAAAGTATCCGTTGAACAATTGGGGATTTTTCAGTTATTAGGTCGTCGTCGATAGGAACTGGGTTCAGACGTTATATTCGCACCCAAAGATAACATACATTTGAAGATGCCTGCAATGCGTGCTAGTGAAACGTCTTAACGGCTTAATAACGCGAAACTCCCCAATCATTCAATCAATGGTCTCGAAAGTCTTAAGCAGTTCAAAACTGAATTTGGCAATATTTTATTCAATTCGCTTATTTTCGTATTCAGCCTCAAACAATCGCTTTTTAATACAATTTGGATTGTTTGCTTCTGAAAGAAAAAATCACTTTATTCTTCATCTTATGCTAAACCTCCGTATTGGGTTAATTTAAAGCAAATAAAAAAGTTTCAGTTCGAAAAATGGAAATATCCGTCCTGAGGTGATAACGATTTAAATATGTTCTCAGAATATTACCTTAAAGAACGATTCGATTATCTCCATGAAGAAATTCCATAAAATTTTCCAATTCAATAAAGATAGCTGAGTACTTTATTATGTTTGAACAACAGGGCAGGTCGCAAGATATGCGTGCCTGCATTTCAATGTAAAACAAATAATCCACGCACCCTAGAGAGCTCGATTCGTCTCTTAAAAGTGAAATATAAGAAGTGACAGAAAATTAATAAACGACAAGAAGAAGTTGGTGTGTACAAACTGGATGAAAATCAATCAAACAAGTTTTATGTAATGAAGTGTGTATGTAATTAGGTAAAAAACGACGTTTCTAGCGGCCCTGATGATGACCTAATTGTCGAGAGTAGGTACTTGGCTTTATTTACCTAATTACATACACACTTCATTATATGAAACTTGTTTGATTGAATTAATAAACCGCTTGTGGATATTCCTGTGCTGAAAATTCTGAATTTATTTTAAATATATATGAATTTAATAGACTAAATTAAATGTAATTGTTGCTTTCTAATTATCCTCACAGATCATTCATAATAAATGTGCAGGATTTAATACGCTCATGAATAAAATTTAATTCGAATTCAAAACAATAAAAATACATCACCGCAACTTTTCGACTGTTCGCATAATTTTCCATAATTTATCAAGTTATAGCTTTCCAGCTGTTAGTTTTATTACTTTCGAAAACGGACATTTACAAAATAATTTGACCCACTGCGGAATTAAATTATTTTTATTCATCTCTGTTTGGTCTTGAAATCAGTCAAATGGATTTGTTACTGTATTACGAACCTATTAATAAACTTTCGATGCATGCTAGATTTTCGCAGAATTGGAGCTCGGGATGCAAAAGTTGTTGAATTGAAAATGCGATGCAAAGTCGCTTAACGAATGAGTGAAAAGTACCTCTAAGCGCAAATTTAAGCGGCTCGGTGTTCTGCTAAAATCTAAATAGAACAGAAACTACAGAAAGCAAATCAAAGTTGCAGAAAAGCTGCTTTATGACAAAATTGGCGATTACAAAGTTAATTTTATGAGCCTGCATGGTTCTGTTCTGCAGAATGGTAATGGCTCTCTCGCCAATCTGCTTGACTTTGTTGTAAGCAGATACATTATGAGGAGGAAAATAAATTAAAAAACCATCTAGTAAGAAGCTTAACATTTCAACTCAATAACTGCGCTCTTATTCAAGACAGGAAAAACGGAATTTTAGACGGTAAAAAATAGGTTGTTTTTGAACATGAGGTAAATTGAGCAACTATTGCATATATATTTGTAATATTTTACCGCAGTGGTGGTTTTATTCATATATATTCATAAACCTTCTATTAGTTGTGTAAGTTAATAAAAAGTGTAAAATATACTTACGATTTATGATTAGGATCTTTGATGTAATTCGGAGAGCACGTAATTGGATAGCATTTGAAGCCTCCCCTGGTGTTAACGCAAGCATCCTGCGGTCCGCAAACATCATGAAGACATTCATCAATATCTATACAGACTCGTTTATCTGTGCCCAACTTGTACCCGTTCGGACACTGGCAAGTGTAACTTCCAGGCACATTGACACAAGTCCCGATGCAAAGTTTCCGATCCTTGAACTTCTCACATTCGTTTATGTCGGTACAAGTTCTGAAAGAACATGCACATAAAGTTTTCAATTCTATTCTAGGGTCGTTCAACCAGCTCTTAGGGAAGATGCTTAATTACCTGTTATCTTGATTCAGAGTAAATCCAGGCTTACAGCCACATCTATAAGATCCCCAGATATTGATGCAGCTATCTTGGCATAACCCTGGTGTCTCTTGGCACTCATCTATGTCATCGCAGAAATTCTGATTCATTTTAAATCCTGTTCTGCAAGAACATTGGTAAGAGCCCACGGTATTTGTGCAATCTGCGTAATTTCCACAAGGCTGAAATATTACTAAATGCAGGCTTTGAAATGAACTAACGACGTTTTCCCGGCAAATATTGTGCAGGAATATTTGCTTTGCACTTCAATGTTGGGTCCATTTAAAGCGAAAGCTGGATAGTAATTTGTCTATGTGATTGCTATTCGCTTCGGAAAAGCCGACTTTTTACTTCGCAGCAAACAGCTTTAGTATATTGCAAATATTAATTACACACATTCAAGTCACAGAAAATTCACTCTTTCAGAGATTGAGTTAAAAATTACTGCAAACGTGATTTTTAATATCACAACGGCAGTAATAATTTCAACGAAGCCACATGAACTTTAAAAATATCTGCACAGTAGTTCTGTTCGATTATACAGGGTGTCTGTACAAAATCCTACTTCAGATTCCTGGGGTGAAAACGCGATGATTCAAAGTTCATAGATAGTAGCATCACCAACAAAACAATTCTTTTCGTTTTTTAATCTTTACTTTGACGCCCTATTCTCGAAAATCGTCCACTTTGGTTTTGGACAAATTAGGTCCAATCATCCCAAGAATCTGTGGTAGGATTTTTTACCGACATTTTACACTCTGCATATTGACTTACCCTGTAAAATTTGCATTCATCCAAATCCTCGCAAACCTGAGTCAATCGGTTCAAATGGTGTCCAGGTGGACACTCGCATGTGTAATATCCATGTCCATTTTTGCATATTTGCGTTTTGCTGCAATTGTGCGTGCCCTTTGCACATTCGTCCACATCTAATAAAAAACCAGCCATGTACAAGCAGGTTCACATTGAAAGTTTCCATGGGTTCAAACTGGTAATATGCAAAGTTTGAATTTAAAAACCCGGTTTCTTTTTACATCTTACACACGGTAACCAGATCTTAAAAAATACCTTATACACGACCCGGAAAATCGCTTGTTCCGGCTTGAACTTTCCCAGCAGTTTAGTTTAAAGGCAATTTAATTTGCCTTTCAAGCTCAAAATTTCTAAAACAAAGTTACAGTTTTTCCGGGATCCTCACATTGTGAGGCTACAAATCAATACTGGGAAGGCGCTGGCGGAGCTTGATTACAACTAGCAATTGATTTCAATCTTCACCGAATTTTTGATGGTTTAACTGTTTAGCACAATCTCATACCGTGGGGAAAGGCGAACATCGCAAATTTTGCGGCATGTAATTTTGTATAAGAGTCGAAATTTGCTGAATTTGAAAATGAGCCATTCCTGAGGCAGATTCACTTTTAAAGCACCTTTAAAATAAATAAAAAAAACGGCTCTATAGGCCTCGACTCAATTTTTTGGATCCATCAGCTATTTCCATTGATTGCAGCGGGAAGTAAAAGAAGTTGCTAAAAGTTATAGGGCACTAAGAAAAGAAAACTTAAGTCAAAAAGCATACAAACAGAGGCAAATTGATAAACTACAAAAACCCAAAAAATTACAAATTTCTATTCAGGCGAATAAAAGGAATAAAACGAGAGTACTTGGAGAAACTTATCATAGACATGAGGCGCAATCTTTGTGATGCTCTGAGGAAACTATGCAGGTGCTCAGAGATAGGAGAAAACTCTGGGGAAGTTAGAATAATAAGAATTAGGAAGTAATAAAATAACATTCTCCCAAAGATTTTGAGTGTAGAATGTCCAGTTGGAAAAACTGCAAATCCTCGGAAAGTAAAGAACAAAGGAAGTATAATAGAACAGATCGACAACTGGGGCTCGGTTTATTGTGGAATTTATTGAATTCAGCTACCTGGCATATACGTGTTTTATTCACCCGGTAAAGACGTTTGGCACAGTTCAGCTGCCTGATATTCTGGATATATATATTCTGGATATAGAAAATTAATACTCTAAATGTATGCCAAGGCTTAAAGCAGCAACAACGCTTCACATAAAAACTGATGATGGTGGAAAAATACACCGAAACGTATTTTAATTGATAAATAGAGACAATAAATGACTGAAACCCAGGAATTAATTTTGATTTGGAATTGAAACACTGTCAGGAAAGTATATACAATTCTGGATATATTCAAAAGAGGAAAATTCCATGATCTAGTCCAAAAAGAAACCAAATCGATCACCTATGTAAATCTAATTTGCGAATTATCGCAAACATTCGGCTTTATTAAATTGGAAATTCAATGGAAGCGATGGCTTGTCCATTGAACAAATTTTTAACGTTCACAAAGATATTGAGATCTATAAATATAAAGCTAAATGAGGCACATCCCGCAAATTCCATAGCGTCATAAATCAATTGAGAACCGAAACACTCTTCCATTATTCACTTGCACCCTATTCATGTAAGAAGGCTCGGAAAACTGCAGTCGCGCTCTATAAATTGAATTCAATTTCGCACAAAAATTTACTACTACAATACAAACTTGAATTTCATATACGGAAATTAAATTAAAATTGAATGAAGGTTTCGGTCTATAGCAAAGTGTGTTAGGCAACTATAAAATTTACTCTCAAATACCTGCACAGTTTTGCAATTTCGCTCCAAATCAGATTGAGCTGGTAAGCAATAATCGCAATGCACATGAAATTAGCGTCCCGAACACAATAATTTGTCTAATTTCAGCTGTTTATTTATTGATGTGTTTAGTTATTAACCTTGTACACTTTCCGTCTAGTAATCAAATTGGATATTGTGCTTGCCAGTGGTAATTGTGAATGCAAATTATCCAGGCGTGGAGAGTGTGTTAATAGGAACAATGGAACTAATCCAGCGAATGAAAATGTTCAAAGTTTTTTTGGGAGAGCCATATTTTGCACATGAATTAATCAATTAATAGAAATGTTGAATCAATTTCAAAAACAAGACTTTGAAATGTAATCTTTTTTGTATATTGAGAAACTAGTCAGAACATTTACTATATAAAAAGCCTGTAAAATTTTCCTGCGACAGTTTCTTTGAACATTCCAGTAATATTTTTATACATTTAATTTCCTGGTGTTCTTTTACAGATGCTGCTTTAAAAATTGAATGAATAACGCCCAAGATATATTAAGGAGTTAATCCGCATTTTGACATTTCCGAATAATTCAGCCGCTTGCACCGGGGCAAAATTGTGAAGAAAAATTGCAGTTGATCCAGATTTGCAAGCACGAAATGTCGCATAAATATTTTATGGTCAAAACCTACATGGGGCTGGCAAGTTCAGACATAAAAATATCGATATATGTAATCCGATACACCTTTAAGCCCTCACTGTAAATTTCATATAAATCTGCCAGAACTAGGGATTGCATTTTAAATGTTCCTAATAATCCCTCAGATAATTGGTCATAGAAATTTGGATCTGCGCTTCGCATTATTGTAATGAGTATGTATAATAATGTAAAAAAACACTTGAGGCTCAACATTTACCGATTTTTATTTTCTTTTCTGATTGATCGCTGACTACGTTCGAATGAGGATGGTTATAGTTCCAAATCAAAATTAATTCCTGGGTTTCAGTCATTTATTGTCTTTATTTATTAATTAAAATACGTTTCGGTGTATTTTTCCACCATCATCAGTTTTTCTAAAATAACATAGTTAAAAAAAAAATTTCATTAATTTAAAAAACAATCACAGTTCGTCAACAGCCTCATCATATCACACATTAAAATCACATTGCAACACTTTAAAACATTCTAAAATTAATTAGGCCTAGCAGGTGATTAGTCAGGACAATCAAATTTGGGAAGAGACTAGAATTCTTTGTTCAGATACTTAAATATTTTTACTTACACGTGTAGCGTTGTTGCTACTTTAAGCCTTGGCATACATTTGGAGTATTAATTTTGTCCATTTTGGACACAAAGCGAATAAAATATTGTTTATATTGATTTCTTTTACTTTCAGCTATTTTTCTTTGCATTCTGAGAATATTATTTTTGGTTTGCAAAATTCTTCAATATACCGGGTGTTA
>NW_026017110.1:58639851-58693314 GCF_020466585.1 Dendroctonus ponderosae | reverse complement strand
GTTTGACCTATGTATGTGTTATCACAATTCAAACAGTCTATTTTGTAAATTACATTAGGCGTGTCTAACTTGTCAATCCTAGGTTTAAATTTTGTTGTTGTTAGAAGTTGTTAAAAAAATTTGACTTTATAAAGTATATATCATTACCATATATTCCGGGAATTAACACAAAAATAAAAATTTTATTCAAATCACATAATATCAACATAGCAGAAAAAACTAAAAACACCTTAGCAAATGAATGTTTCACAAAATTTAAACCTAGGATTGACAAGTTAGACACGCCTAATGTAATTTACAAAAAAGACTGTTTGAATTGTGATAACACATACATAGGTCAAAGAGGACAATATCTAAAGAAAATAATATACGAACATAAGTATAGCCTAAGAAAAAATAACGAAAATGGTACAGCATTAGCACAGCATGCACAACAGAAGTTGCATAATTTTGATTTTGATAACACAAAAATACTGATTAACGAGAGTAATATAATAAGAAAAGAGTCCATTAAATGATACAGATTAAAAAACAACAATGCTATGAATTTCAGATCGGATACCGACAATCTTGGCTCAGTATATCATATATTAATTAAATGAAATAAACATAGAATATTAACTAACACCCGGTATATTAAAGAATTTTGCAAACCAAAAATAATATTCTCAGAATTCAAAGAAAAGTAGCTGAAAGTAAAAGAAATCAATATAAACAATATTTTATTCGCTTTGTGTCCAAAACCAAAATGGACAAAATTAATACTCCAAATGTATGCTTAAAGCGCCAACAACGCTATACGTGTAAGTAAAAATATTTAAGTATCTGAACAATGAATTCTAGTCTCTTCCCAAATTTGATTATCCTGACTAATCACCTGTTAGGCCTAATTAATTTTAGAATGTTTTAAAGTGTTGCAATTGTGATGTATTTTAATGTGTGATATGATGAGGCTGTTGACGAACTGTGATTGTTTTTTAAATTAATGAATTTTTTTTAACTATGTTATTTTAGAAAAACTGATGATGGTGGAAAAATACACCGAAACGTATTTTAATTGATAAATAAAGACAATAAATGACTGAAACCCAGTAACTAATTTTGATTTGGAATTGAAACATAGTCAGGAAAGTATATACAATGATGGTTATAGTTCTGAAGCTGCTTACTTTGACCTATTTAATTTATTTGTTCACTAGCAGCTATACCTTTTTGTTTATAAAGCAAGCTTCAATAATAGACGTGCACTTACCGATACATTCGTTTGCAGTTTCGTTAGGTTCATACCCGATTTTGCAATGGATAGGGGAACTGCATTGGAATCTGCCATTGAAATTAAAGCATTTGGACCCGCGAGGGCACGGGTTGCTTTGGCATTCATCTATGTCTAAACCCATAAACAAAAACGTAAAATTTATGTCGTAAAATACGGAATAATAAACTTTTTTTGTTCTATTTGTTGCTCGTTCATTGGATGTCAGTCTGTTTTCAAAAGGTTTGATAAATCGTGGCGAACTTACCTTCGCAGTCGCCCCTTGAATTCATTTTGTAACCCGGAAGGCATTTTTTAAGCATTCCATTTATAATGGGTAAGCTGGTAGTTGTCGATCTTTGGTAGATGGCAAAAGGATTTTCGTAGACTGGAGGCGTGTTAATCACAACGTTACTAATGGGACTGCTTTGTAAATTGTAAGACGGTGTCTGCTTTGGCAGGTATGGATACCACCAATGTTTTCGGCTGCCACTGTAAAACGGTTCTCCCCAAACGTTGGTAATGGGAATCGGCTTGAATGTACTTGTAGGGATGGTTGTGGTACTGGTAGTGGTGCTGGTAGCTGTGCTGGTAGAGGTGCTGCTGGTGGTGGAAGTTGGTGGAGGTGCGGTAATTCTAGGAAATGTTACAGGAGGCAATTTTGTGGTGGTGGTTGTGGTGGTTGTGGTCGTGGTAGTTGAAGGTGGAGGGCGATATGCTGGCCTGGTTGCTTCGCATCGGTAAGTCCCCATCTGGTTTCTACACACGTAGTTTGGTCCCAGGCCGAAACAATTGTGTGTTCCCAAAGAGCATTCATCGTCGTCTTCACACAAATCATTCGCCGAGTTCAAAGTGTAGCCTGTAGATCGATTTTTTCAGCAACTTGTATTTTATAGTTTAAACTTTTATCACCTGTTCCACAAGAAACCGTTCGGGTGCAATAGAAAGACCCTATGGTATTATCACATCGATGCATCGGAGAACAATTATCTAATCGCAGTTGACATTCATTGATGTCTAAAAAGAACAATCAACAACCTAAGAATTTTTGGCAGAGGTGAAGAAACGCACCTTCGCAAGAGTTTTGGGGTAAATTATATTTGTAACCCTTTGGGCATGTGGGCGGTGGTGTCGCTTTTGGTGTCGTCGATGGCGGTTGGTAGTTGTTATTAATTTGATTAGTTGATGGCTTTAAAGCCACGCATTTATATCCACCTTCTTCGTTCACGCATTGCTCGTGTGCTTGGCACACCTGCAAGTTCCCTTCGCATTCATCGATATCTAGCAGAATAAGTGATTATTAAAAGCTCACTTTCTTATATAATCGCTAAATTTCGACATAAATAAAAAAGTTCAAGTATATTCCCTGCCTAAATGGAAACGCTATTTCACTTCCAACCAGCAGGAAATTTTGGGATAAAGCACAGCTGGTCTATGATTAATCTTTCAGCTTATACGTTGACAGTTACCTTCGCAAAGCAAACTCAACTCGTTTTTCTTAAATCCAGGGGGACATGCTTTCCTTGATGCTTTATCTACGCAAGTGTAGTTTCCTTTTGTATTAACACACAATTGGGAATCTTTATTACAGTCGTTGTCTCCCGTTACACATTCATCGATATCTGGAGAAAGAAAAATATTTAGAAAAATTCCATGAGATTTTGAAAAAGATACCTTTAAAAGTTGCAAAAGCTAAATGTGTATTTAGGGCACTGACAATATTATCAAAGAATTTCAGCTTTTCCTTCAGAACTCAAACAAATTCGTAAAAGTAACAAAACTCACCAAAAATACATATAGCTTTAAACATAATATAAAGTAAAAAGCGCTTACCTGCACAGGATTCTATAGAAGCTTTGAAGTAAAACCCTGGAGGGCAATCAGGCCCTTCGCATGTAAAGGAGCCGATTGTGTTTTTACACACTTTCGGGGGATTACAGATCAAAGGCATTTCACATTCGTCGATGTCTGCAAATATATGGGTTTTAAATCGTATTTTAGAAATGCCAATAAAGAATATTGCTCATTATAAAACACTTTGCTTCGAGTTTCCTCTTCAAGTCGTCTAGTTTTCAGTAAAAATGTTGTCAACCAAACGGCGGCTTTTCAGCTTAAAACTTAGCAAGTAGATTTAAGTCTGAATTTACCATCGCACACCGATTTCTCTGAATTGAACTTGAGTCCAATGGGACACTTGCCGAATCCTTCCTCATCGGTTTCCAATTCAGTGACAAAGCAGAAGTAAGTGCCCTCATCGTTTTCACATTCTTCATTCGCTTCGCAGTCATGGATTCCAAGAGCGCATTCATCTAAATCTAAAAATAAAGATATAAATCATTCGATGTCTTTAGATAGAAAAATTTCTTGAGAGTTGATCTGTGCTATTTTTTACCTTTAAGCTGCTTGTCTACATTGGAGGCTTTGTTTTTTTCATGCACACCAAAAGACGTTTTACATATCACCATTAAGATATTATATTATTTATATACCGATGAGGATTGACAAATAATAACGGATAGTGTAATTCGGCCTTTTTGGCTGCCACATTTTCCGAGAACTTGAGCACTCTATAATGCCCAGAGTTCTGAAAGTAGTCGATTGTCTTTGAAGCTTCGAAATATTGGCGAGCATCAAATAAGTAAGAGGATTTCCCAAGTCAACGAAAATATATTTGAATCGAAAAATTCGGGGAAGGAAATAAATTGAATATGCCGTTTTAGAGTCGGCCGGGAGAAGGTACGTACATGTATGAATAACATCAGGTATCATTTAAAAATTTACCAAATTCAACTCTATTTTGCTATGATTGTTCTAACAAAATTTTACTTGGATATTTTGAAACAAAACATTTCCCCATTCATCAGTACTAAATATGAGAAAGTCAATTTGCTAATTAATATTCAGCCTCAAAAGTTCAAATTTTACTCATCGAATCCCGGGGAGGCGACACTGCAATGCGCCGTTTCGAATAATAGCGGCTATTACCAATTTGCATCTGAAGTTAATGACTAATTAATGAAAAGCGCAGAATTGAATAATAATACGAAAAATGTTTAAATATTAATGCAAACTGAACTTGCAGTTGTAATTCGATGTAGTGCTGGAAAGTTGAAATTTCAGTCCTTAGAACTCCAGTTTGATTAGTTTATGCTTCATTTACATTATGTTGTAAGTTTGAGCTTTTTTCTTTCCAGGGTTTCAGTCAAAATGTGTGTTGAATTTTAAATCTGATGATGGCGCTGTTGTCTCGTCGCAACGTTATATGAAATAAACGATATGAACATTTTTATTTCACATTTTGACTGAAACCCAGGAAAGAAAAAATATAATAACAATTACACGCAGGCAGGAAAATAAGTCAAAAAGTATGCTTTAGATACAGGCTCAACCATTTTTTTAACTATGGCAATAATTTATTAAAAGGATTAATGTATGTGTTTAAATCAGAAGAGTTCAGTTTGAACCATTTTTCTTAATTCCTCTTAATAATAAGGAATTTCAACGACTTTGCTGAGTAAAAAATCACTAGAAGTTTCAATGTGAAATATTTCGAAACGGTGAGAGATACCGCCTTGAACCAAGTACATATATTTTGTTTAAGAAATATCGGGAACCATAAATTTCCAACAAAACAGTCCGAACAATTTCAGATGTTTCAAATGGCTCCAGACCACTGCAGGTCAAGTACTATAGAAATTTAGCGAGGAATAGGAAATTTAGATTTCTGGATTTAAAAATCCGTCAAATATTAGTTTATTTTTCGAAATAGTAAAACTGGTTAAGACTCTGTTTAAAAAAGCGAAAATCATTTTTACACCCTGTGCCTGGAAAAATATGAATTTTCGGATAAGACAACTTTGCCCGAAACGCACTAGCTTTGGCTAGACAATATGTCAACAAATCCCGAAAGTTTAGTTGATTCTCAACAATTATTGACGAATAAGCCACTGGAACTTTGAAATCTAAGTTGCACGGAAATTCTTGAGCTGAATAGAAAGCGAGTGATTTGCTTCAAAGTTTTCTTTCTGAGAAATTCAGCGAAGAAAAAAATTGTGACCCTTATCCATATCTGCTAGACTTTCTACAGAAAACTGATAAAGCTTTACGCCTTTCTCAGTATAATAGTTGTGAATTTCCGCTCAATCATTCTTTTGTTCTAAATATTTCTCCCATTTAAGGCATCATTCTGGATCAATACTTTCACTATTGTATTGTATATCAGATTTTCACTCTCCACATTTGTGCCTACAGCTGTAATTTAATATTTAATTTCCAGTTGCCGAACTGAAACTCCTCTTGCTTTAACTTGTCAAAACAATGCCATTTCTAATTTGAATGTTGGTGCCTCGCTCCAGCAGCACACTTCCAAATAAATATCCGCAAACTTTCAACGAAACTTTTGTTAATCAAAAAGTTTCTTCAGATTCGTTGTATAATACCGTTTCAAATGTGTCTAAAAGTCTTCAAGAATGATATAGTAGCGGGATATCATTCGCTAATAAATATTTGATCCAGGTAAAGAACGCCAAGGGTGTAGCCTACATAAAATTTTGAAAACATTTTGGTTCCTGCCGTTTCGCAGATTTTATTTCAACTGTTATGTGTGACCTTATAAGAGATCGGTGTAACTTTATTCAATCTAAGAGCTCTAAAGTAGGATTTATAATGCGATATATTCATACGAATAGTGGGCGTTATACAAAAAGTGATATGTGGAATGTAGGATTGAGTGATTTGCGATAAAACTAGTCAATCATCCACAGGGCGGCATTGAATATTCCTGTTGGCGTTGGTTGCTTAAATGTGTTTTACCTTCGCAGAATATGTGAATATCATGATAAATTAACATATTTTTTACTTCCTTGGAGTTTCTTCGAATCTGTGACAGATAAATATATATTCATACAGTGAAAGAACTACAGATGACTACCTATTGCCTTTCAAATAGTTTCATTAATTGCGTGAACTCATTAATTGAAAATGGAAAGGAAAAATGCGCCGGTTTTTTCATCAGTTTTAAAACTATAAATCAAATAAGAATTTCCTGATTTAAAAACCCGAATTGTCTGTAGCAAGCATTGTGGAAAAATATTACATTTACATTGATAACCTGTCATTGCATAATACGTCCGCTATTCTTTTGCATGAATACCATGGTGGAAAATTTACTGTCAGTATTTTCCTGCACATATGTTAAAAATATGTTTTGCATCAGAAGCGGAATGTATTTGAAAATTAAATTGCATGATTTAGGACTTTTATCCACTCATAGTACATAGATTTATCTAACTGGGATAGCTAAAAGGAAATGTTAACTTACCCTTGCAGGATTTATTGTCTGCATCTAGTTTATAGCCCTTTCTACAGGAACATTCAATTGAAATGCCTGTATCGATACAGTCATGATCGCATGGATTGTTTTGTTCACACCTAAAAAATGCAAATGTACGAATTACTTCTTTGGACGTTATTTATAAAGTTCCTTATACAGTGAGGCAGCGTCGCCCGAGTTTTTTTCGAATTCAATTGATTTAGTTTTCCTAGAAGCGAATTCTAACAAATTCAACAAAATTGAAGCTGTTGTGCTCTTCAGGTTTTGAGGCCTTCGTAGAAAATAATTTCTTTCTGACGTTGCGCAAGCACGAGTGGCTTGTATCTTCAGCTTCAAATACAACCACAAACGATTTGCTTATTTAAGGCTAGTTATATTAATTGTTCGAACTGTATGCATTAAATACAACATATTATTTGATGAGAAAAAATTAATGGTAACGTATTTTCAGACCACCCTTTGTAAACAATTTTGGCAACAGGCAGTGAAGTAATTCTGATTTTATATTTAATTCATTTTTATTCTCGAATTTAAAGGCCTACTGCTAAAAATTGTAAATTTAGGATGAAACGTAAATTAGAAGCTCCTCAAGGTATCAATTTTGCAACATTTTCTGTAATCTTTTACGCGTGCACACCTCTATAAAATTTCCCTGTTGATAATAAAAGTGGTTGCGCAAATACTCTTGGAGTTTTAGGGGCACAATCGCGTTTCTTTTTGGGGTTTTCGCCGCTTTTTAGCCCGAAAGAGCGGCTAATACGGGGGGATTGAATTCAATCCGGTTTTTTAGCTCTGTTTCATTGATTTTTTTTGCCTCATCCTTCACAGGCTGTTCAGGTGATTATTGCTAAATTCGCTATAGGGGACTGAATTCGAGCTTCAATTCCTTACCGGGAAGCCATCCGTTAATTTATTCTTAATCTCCATACCTTGTTTATTAATTAGAGCAAAAATGTTTAATTTAAGCGATATTTCTCGACAGATTTCCTTCAAATCTATTTCAATTTCCCAGCAGTAAATCATCGGACAGACACGGAAGGTAATCTGGCCCACAATTAATTATGTAACTTACTTCCCCCTGGTGGTTTGCTCGATATGTTTGTAGGACAACCCGTCCTTGCTAATTCTGCATTGAGGAAAAGAACATCCCTTTTATTTACGAGGTTAGAGCAGGTTTGTTTAATCCGGACTTACATTTTATGATAGGAACATAAACAGCGAACATACAGTGAGAATTAGTCCTATAAAGGGGCTGCTCAACAATTAGTATTCTAGTACTTTGCGCAAAGCATTTCAGAACAAGGGGAATCGCGTGAAATGAGAAAAACGTCGTTCTCATGCCGGAGAGAAGAGAATATGAGCTAGTTCTCAAGTCACCTTCCGTTATTTAACATCTTGCTGCGGAGAAAATTAATCTTGACATGGAAACTTCTTCGAAAATCTATTCGATTTTATTGCCGAAATAATTACATTATACGCAAAATGTAGCTTTCACAACTCTCAGTGATTAATTATGGTAATTTCCAAGTGGCTTCAGAAGTATGGCGAAATTTGATATTAACTTAAAGCACGGCACATGGAACAAACTGGCTAAAATGTTGCGATTTTAGTTGTTTTGCTTTCTTACCTACTCCCTTTCGCACGTTTAATGGGCTTGCATGACACTTCGTCTTTCATAAGCTGGTAGCCTGGGAAACAACTGCATTTAAAAGTTTTTCCCGACGGCAGACACAGCTGGGCACAAAATTCTCCGGTTTCGCAAACGTTTTCCTCTGACAGACCTGAAAATCATAAAAATGAAATATTGTCCCATATTTTACTCATGTTCTAATTGCATCTTTAAGTATTATAGAATTTATGAAACAGGGAAATTGGTTTTGATGGCACTGATACAAATATATTCTTTTGAAGAAAAATGTTCGCATTTATTGAGCAAATGGTTTGACAAAAAATGTCCAAAAATCAAAATAAAATCCCCAACTGATATGTTTTCTTAATTCTCTTCGCATTTCTCAAGAACGATACGCTCAATGATGAGTGATGCTCAATGAACAATCATTGAGCATCACTGAAAAGTTTTATACAGGGTGTCCACTTTATGGTCTATATATGGAAATTGAGAAAACCGCCTGAAATTAATTTCTTCAAGTAGAAACCCCCAATTTTGATAATTTTATCTTCGGTATTGGTATTAAAATAAGGGCAAGTTCGACTAAGGTTGTCTATGCCAAACATGATAAGTTCTCGAAATATTGTCTACTTAACGTTTTTCCTATTTCTCTAGTCAATTCTCAGCTGCCATGGTTATTAGTGCAGTAACTTATAAAATTATAAGTAAATTGTTATTATTTAATTATAGCTATTATCAGTTAATTCGGATTAAAAGGACATATAAAACATTAAATTAACAATATTGGGAAAGCTAAACACTTTTTCAATACACAACCTTACCCAAAATTACCCTTATTTTTTATACTAAAAAAGAGAAAATTATCAAAATTTCATTTGAGTTTCCATTTAAAAAAAATGATTTTGGGCGGTTTCCTCAATTTAATTTTGAAATTTATTGTTTACCACTCAGTATCAATATGCAACTCAAATTAAATAAAACAAACTTGCTTCGAAAAAATTTAAAATTATTCTAATACCTGCAGCTGACATTTCTTATACAAATTTTCGAATATACCAGAAACAGTTAGACTTACGTATGGAAAAACATACATGAAATGTATTTATAATTTGGAGAAGAATTAAAAAAGGTAACAATATACAGGGTGTTCCATTTAAAATAAGCAAGCTGATACCTACTTCCGGTATCAACCAAAGTGTGGCGATCTTGAAAATAGTTTAAATCGCTTTCTCGCAATTACTTCCGTATAGTATCAAATTTTTAAAATTTCTCTTAACTATAGTTAATTGGACTTTCACTTGGAATGAAGCATTAACTCTAACGATTATTCGAAATTTTCTTGAAATCAACTTTATCTCAAACCAAAAATCGTATATAAAAACAGTTTTCATTAATTTCTTAAATATTTTTTTGTGTACGCGCTCTATTGAAAAATTTTATGCTGTGCAGATGTCAGACAAGTATTATCTCCTTCGTTTGAGCAAAATTAGCTTCCGGGCTGGGTCCACTTGATAGAAATGTTTTTGGACTTTAACAGACGGAAAGGTCACTGCAAGTCTAAAAGATCTTGATCAGATTTAACGAAGCTGTGGAACTACATTCAATGCAGAAATAAATTTAAAAGTTCCAAAATTTCGGATATTTTCATGCTGATGATTATTGCAAAGTGAGACAAGGAATTGAAACGTTTTACGATTTAACTTTATCAATATGTAAGCTCTTTATAGGGAATCCGTTCCGGCGAGTTCTTTTCGCCGTAATGAAATCGCCATTTGGGTTAAGTAGAAAGACATTTTGCATGGAAATGTCCGGATTTTATTCCAAAATTTCAGTCCTAAATTGATTTTGATTGGGTTTTCTTAGATTCATCGGGGATTTTGGAAATGTGGATTTAATGTCGCAGCCAACTTTGTTCAGGTTTTCGGTCAATAACGCTGCGTAAGTCTAAAACTTATCAGAAGTCGAAAAAACTAGGGATCTGGCACGTTTATTCCATATAGCAAATATAAGCAGGGTGCTTTTTGTGTTCCATTAGCGCCATTCGCATCCCATCTTTCTTGCGCTAGGTTGTAGTCAATAAATTCTGAACGAGGTCAGTCCATTATATTTTGTTCAGCCTGCTAATAAAGTGAATGTAATGTCGGCTGGCAGCTTTTTCGACAGCAGCTTTTGCAAGTGTGCCAGTCCGTAAATTTGATACATAATAAAAAAATCATACGAACAGCACTTTATCCCGCACGCACTGGCATTCCATCAGGAGCAGCAATAAAAAAGAAAAACGAAGCTAATGCAGTTTATTGGGTGCGCCCTAGTTCCATTCCCATTCAAGAAATATTTATAATTCGAATTTCCCAACGAGAATATTGGCTCTCAATAAGTCTCGAGGATCAGTTGAGTCATTCATAAAACATCAGATTTGGGCTGTCTCAAAATATTTTGATTTTCCGTAAAAATATATTTAAACTCACCTGGATAGACCTCATCATCAGCTTTTGAATATTTTAAACTCTCAGCTGAAACAGTCGGCTCTAATCCAGGAAACGGCTTGAGTGTGGTGCTGGCAATCGGTGCAATTGGCTGATTTTCCACAACGAATTCTTCGCAACATTTGGTAAGTGCTTCGGAAGACGGAGATCCTAGTCCCAGCACATCAACGCATTCATCTCCGGCTTTCTTGGCTTCAATCCCCAGCTGACAAGCATCACAGCAATCCTAAGGAGATTGTTGTTTGTTCTCTTAAGTAACACTAGATTTTTTTCGAATCTTACCGCTCTATCGCCAATCTGTTGGACACAAGCGCCAGATTTTGCATCATCAATGCCCAAGTTACACTGAAGAGCTCTGAAATTAAATTGATGAGACTCAAGTATTAGGTTGCTTGGATAGTTGATTTAATTTTTTCATCTAGCCATTGAAGCCGCCAAATCATTGGATTAACTTAATTCTAACTGATTAACTCTACAAGGCGATTTTCGTCGTAAACCCTTTCAAACTGTGTGCCCATTTTGAGAATTTTTACCATCAACAAGGTGAAAATACTGGTCAACCAAGAAAAAGTTATGCGTTGTGAATGGAGACGATGTATTGAGAGAACGTCAGTGCCAAAACAGGCTTGCAAAATTCAATTCCGAAATGTTGATATTGAAGATGGACCACGTCCCGGAAGGCCACATTAATCTGACGAAAACACAATCAGAGCATTAATTGATGCAAACCGGCGAATAACCACTCGTGAAATCGCTTTAGAGAGATTTACATTTAGAAATTAAATTTATCGAACTCGAGCGTGATTATTTGAAACGCCTAGGTTTGATCTGAAAGCTCAATCAAGAAGTCTCAAGTTTTTTTCTCCACGAACCTCAAAGAAGCGATCCATTTTGAAAGCGCCATAATAAGTGGGAACGAGAAATGGGGTGTTTACGACGCAAAAGAACAAAAAAAACTTGCAAACATCAATCTTGGAACATCTAATTTAATTTATATGATTCAATAAAATGTATATTTGCACACTCTGAAGTCGAACTCGTTTTACTCCCTGCTGTTGCCGCTATCCAATTTGAGGCTGGAATCGTTTTTACAGCTTGTTCTTAGGGTTTCGAAACTTTAACAGCGGAACAAAAATATCTTTACTTTAAAAAATTATCGTAATAAGGATAGTACCTCTATCCTTATTACGATAATTTATTAAAGTAAATAATAGAACATTAAAATTATTGCAAACATTTTTTGTAAACCATTGACTATTTCCTAAAAATGAATTTTTGAGTTAAAAGATCTTGGTGCGTCGCCAAACTTTTAACAAAACTTTTAGCGCTTCAGATCTTTGGAAATTTAAAACTAATCCAAACTCCCCTGGCGCTGAAACGGTGACCAAARTGAACTTTGGCCGTGAACCAGTATTTTCACGCCAAGTTTATGGGCATTTTAAGAGTTTTCGAATTTCTGCAAAATATGACAAAAAAACTGACCGAGTTACAGCGTAAGGCACGGAAGTTTGAGAGTTTTACGCTTGCCAATATTCAGAGCCCATTTAAATTCAATCTGATGCAAATACAAAATTTCTGACAGAATGTGTCGAGAATGCAATTTGCAAACAATCTGATGTATTTTGAAAATGTTCAAAAAAAAATTCACAGTATTTAGTTCGGCAAATCGTCTTTTCAACCTTCAAATCATCATAACTTCCAAGTTTTTCAACCGATTGSATTTTTTAGAGATGAAGTTTTTAAAGAAAATCGTACGTTTTGTWRCAAATCATCAAAATTTMCAAATCGACAAATCACTCGCTCTAGATCGAATTTCGATGAACGAATGATGGGCCTGTATTATGAGAGTTAAATTTATTGTTATTTCACACGAAAAAGCCGAAAATACTTTGTCGCCAACCCAATACTTTCGCCACAAACCCATAATATAATAAGTAATATAATGTAGTTTCTTGCCTATTTAAAACACTCTCCCCGCGTGTGGTAGTTGACATTTTACTCTGATGCTAAATAATTATTTAAAAAATAATTGGAAAAGCTTGTGAGCGTCCGGTTTGCCAATTATTAATTAACCCGCAATCGACATAGGGTAAAAGCTCCATACACATTTTATTTTGTCGGTTTAGAGCATTTCGCTACAGATATAAACGATTGGCGGACATCCATTGTTATTCAATATTTCTCAGAACGTTGAATTTAATTTTAGAACATTCGCAAAATGCAACCTCAAAAACGCTCAAGTTATATTTGCCAGGAACGACTGTATCTGTGAAAGGTCCTGAAACAAATTGGTTACAGAAACGGCAGCTGACGAATAATGTATATTAACAATGCGATATTTAAATTATTATACATTGCTTATCAATCTACTTTTAAAACGCTGAGATTTGCAAGAAGGGTTGATAGCAAAGAAGTAAAAAGCGCACGTGCCACGATTGGGCACATTACTGAAATTGTTTAATTGGTTTAAATATTCTTACTGCCATTAAAACACGGCATTCAAACGAACACCTTAAATTCTTCCCTTCAAGACTTTCACCCTTAATTAATCATATTCGAGAAGAAAAAAGGGCAAAAAGGGTGGAAAACGAGGTAAACGTTAACGGAAATTACTTTATAATTCCGCCGGCCCGCAGCAGAGACGATATAAAAAATATTACGAAAATATTTGTATCGAAAACAAGAGTGGGTTTTGTTTCAACTTTTAATAAAGTTTCATAAAGTGAGCGAAAATACTTTATAAAACTCTTACGTTCGGGAATATTAGAAATGAATTTCAACCAAAGATGGTCTTGCATTTTAAAAGCCAAAGTTTAGTTGCAATAAAATGCGTTTATCAACGACTAACAGTGCGATTGAATTAGAGGAAGTCGTTATTTGGAACTTCTTTTGTTATTTTAGTACTTAKTTTCTTTCCGCATRGACCAGAATTCTTTCTGGTCCATGCGATAAAAAATTAACCGAKAAAAACCGATAAAAAAWTAACTAAGACACAGGGGCGAATTCAGCGTTCAAGTCAGAGGGGGGTCATGACCSCCATGACAACYATGATGACATAGTTGGTCATGACATGACATTATCGATTCAGWCATAACAACATCAGTGAGGAAATTTAGTAGTTTTGACCCAGAAAGCGAAATTTGAATATCAGACACTTWTGTTTGGTGCAAGWTTATGCGAAAATTTCATGTTTTTCGTCCTGTTTTTGCTCATTTCTCGGAAGCWWMMTGAGCAAGAACGCTCATTTTTAGATCATTCCAGAGATGACCAAATAGCCTTTTTAAAAAGTGAACCATTGATAAGGAAATGTKGGCAGTTTTCTCAAAAAAGTCTCGAGTTCAAGAAGTTATAGATTTGCGTGGTTTTTTTTGAGTTGCAAAATCAACTCAAACATGACGCTACCGTTTTCGAAGTTTCTCAAGCTCCATTTGAGCCACATAATTCGTTTTAGCATCGTTGGATAGAGAATTGAAAATTCGATTCAGTCATAACAACGGGAGTAAATGAAATTCGAGTAGTTTTGCCTAGAAAGCAAAATTTGAATATCATACATTCAGCGGCGGCGGATCCAGCTTTCAAGTTAAGGATCTAATTTCCAAGTCAGGGGGGGTGTTATGTAGTAAAAATTCAGTTTTTGTTGTTGAAATTAGAAAAATTAACGTTAGTCGACATAGACAAGGTGATCATGACCCTCCTGGATCCGCCCTTGCTGGGACATCCGATATGTCTTTTAGTTCGATGCGAATACGAGTGATGTAAATCTATATTTTTCTATTAATTGGTTATTGGTTATTATGGTACCCTATTCACGGCAGCAACGTTTAAGCACCTACATAATTCGGATTTTCTCAATGGGTAAAGTGTATTGACTAAATTGTTATCTTTTCCCTCAAGAGATACCCAATTTCTCCCCAAATAATACTATTCCAACCCATAAACGCTTAGGTATATAGGCTCCTATTTCACTAGAGACTACTCTCAATATTTATCTTAAAGCTCTTGTAGCTAATATCAAGTCACTGTGATAAAACGTAGACCATTAGAATAGATTCAATACTGCGAGGAATTTCCAATCCTCTCAACTGTATTCAGTGGTTTATAGTATTAGTGTTCTAAGGCCCGTTTGCTTTTTGGTATTATGTTAACGAGCGAATCTGAGCAAACGCAGCGCTAAAAGCAATTAGGGATTTAAAATCCTCAATTTGCACCATTTGCGATATTTGAATAAATCGAGGTGAATGCGAAGAGCTCGGAATACATTTCATCTTTGCTCATTGCTTAGATACTGAAATAATGGAATAGATTAGTGTAAATTGAATTAAGTGCTTTACTTTCCTTCATAATAATATTTGGCAAAGTGTAAACATCCAGCAACCTTTTGTTAAATTTAGTCTGCTCTAAAATCCTTTCTATTAAGAAACTGCTTCTGTAATTTATACGTTGCATAATCCTTGCCAACAATTTGTCTCAAAGCACTGCAATAAATATCGTTGCATTTGTTGAATCAACATTTGTTACCTGTGGCTTGATTTTCGTGATTAATACTGGCTCGGGATGTGCCTGGTGCTTTAAGGAACTTAATGTATAACTTAGCTGCTTGATAACTAAAATATCTTAATTCGCCAAGTTGCGCGCCAGGTAATTTATGTTCGGATCATCAGCTTGAAATGGTATGGTCTGGACAGAGACAAATGTACCATTTGATTATTGCTAAGCTACTGGCTTAGATTAGTCGCTCTTGATGTTCAAAAAACTGATTTATCTTTTTATATCAATTCGGAATAAAGGATCCTCGAAAGAGGCGATAAAATGATTGCCCGAATTTTAATCGCTATAAAAGTATACATGGAGATGGAAACCATTTGTCACCAAGATACATAATAATTTATGAGGTGTCTATCTCTCCTCTTCGGGAACTGCTTAAAAGCAAATATTATGATTAATGTTTTTACACATTTATCATATCTACTATTCCTTATTTACTTTCACTGGGGTTATGCAAATAATGCCTAAATCGTTTAATCGGATGCTATCTTTTCGAGTTTAGGCATTTTACTGAGTCAATCAGTGCCAGGCGTAAGATTATCTCTGTTGGAATGTGGGGCTTTCTTCGAATAATTCATTTGTTTGAAGTTTTTTATAACCTTTCCTTATTAATCCATTAAATGGAAAACAAAATCTGCGTGTCGCTGCTTTACATTGACGAATTATTCAAATTGAAATGCTTTCGTAAGCATTTCGAAAATTGCGAAATTCCATAAAGTGACTGAATTCCTTGATTAATGCAAATAATTGCTACAAAAAATACAGTGAAGTAAGTCACAATACAATTCATAAAATCTGGTTATTATGTTTGTTATTCTACCAACATCCGCAATAAAATTATAATCAACATTTTCCTAACGCGAAACAAGCTCCACGAGGAAGGAAATTTTGAATAAATTAGAGGTTGCAGGAGAAAAGAGATCAATGATGCATTCATCGAGTTAATTTGGTCCTCATTACCCATCTCGATAATTACAGGATTGGTTTAGCGGATTAATATTTTCAGCCACTGTATTTCATACATTCACCCGCCAACAGTTGATGAGAGTCTTCAGCTAGAAAATTACTGTTTTCCAAAATTGACCAAAACAACCCCGGATCTGAGCTAGTTTTAGCACAACCCTTTCCCAGCTCTTGCGAGTGTTTTTATCAAACATCACTGGTCACTGGTCAGTTTTTCATACTTTTAGGGCGCCGTGGAAAATAATTATTTCTTTAATTTAAAAGACGTTTCGCAAGATCGAGTCCGAATGCAACCTAAAACGTTATTCAACGCCACTCGTGCTTACGAATCGTCAAAAACGAATTATTTTCAACGACGGCCTAAAAGCCCGAAAAACTCACCTGTTTACTCAGTATATCAAAAGAGTTAGTTTATCTTTTGCGGCCATTGCGGGAAAATTTTAAATAAATGTGACTGAAATATTGGTCTTTGTTGCTTAAATACACAATCTCTTAATGCTTTCCATTGTAAAGAAATTCGAATGTTTGTTTTGCCGGATATCCAGTTGAAAGCCACCCTTAATCGATATTTGGTAGAGCTTTAGAGCACAAAATAGTGGGCTTTTCAAATGATTTTTCAATCAATTTTCTTCCTCGTACTTACCGCAGTTCTTTTTTGCAACAGATATCGATTGTATTTATGCAGGCCCTTTCATCTGGCGCAGCAACACCTGGAATTGGGGGTTGGAATTGTTTGCATTCCTGGCCATTCGTTGAATAATTTGTTCCAAGACTGCAGCAAAGCTTTCGAGTCTGCAAGTTAAATCCTGGAACGATGACATTATCTCGTTAACACATCGTAGAAAATTAATTCTTCATTTATGTTTTGCTCCCCGTTCGTTAAGAGAAAATATCAGCAAATAAGTTTGAACATGTATTCAATCAAGTGATTCTAGAGGCCAATTTTTCGAGGTGTAACCCGAAAAATTGGGGTTTTCCAGCTGAGTTGAACGATGATATTTCCGGTCTATAAAGTGCATTACTTGCTTACTAAAAGGGATATATGCGATAAGAAAGGGTCAGACTTTTCGGCGAAGCCAAATTTATATTGGTTCATATATCGATTGCTTCCGCTAACGGTTTAGACCACTTCAATAATTGCCATTTGGAGATCTAGCAATCGCGGAATTGGGCAAGACGGATGTCAGAAGCACAAATATCGCCTTCTTTTAAGCTGAATTTATAACCGTTTTTTTTCTAATGCTGTCAGGTATAAATTAGTTGTCGATCTCTGAAAACCGAAATCGGAAAAACTCAACCACGCAGCTAGTAATTAAATAGAATGACGATAAATCAGAGTTTGCAAATAAACAACTACTACCCAAAATAATAAAACATAAATAATTTCATATCTGCAATATTACAACGTATTGATCGTATTTCAAATATATGGCTAAGCGTGTTTTAATTTTATTTGGGAGCACTTTTAATTAAACTTTGAAAGACGTACATTTTCAACGCTGTTCTGAATGCTTCCAATCAGAATGAAAAACGCAAACTTTCTGGTGTCAAAAAAGTCAATATGTAAACAGCACTTTCCACTGTTTAATTGGTAGTTAGTTTGAGTGTTTTGAAATTGTAGGATTCGCAATATTGTAAATCGAAACTGGAAACCATGGCGCTTGTTATTTCATTTAAAGTGCAAAATGTTGAGTGAATTATATACATATTTTGAATATCATTCATTCAGCCACAAAAATATATAAATACCGTTGTGCAAAACACGTATAGTTTACGTAAAGGGAATTATATGAAGTAGTGAATAAATGCGATTCAAAGTATAGCCGATAATATTTGTGAAGGGTGAATTAATTATAATTAAATAAAATAAATAAATGTCCTGTTACTTTTGAATAATTTTATGAAATCCACAAACGTTGTTATGCTGAAATTGGAGATACTCTTTACATAACCGTCAAAAATTTGGATTAAAATCTGTATTTATTCACAGCGCCCAAATTGATAGATAGTTAAGTGTTTGGATCAAGGAACTCAATTCGAATTATGCTAATTGCCCTGATTTAATTAATTTCATGGTCGGTAATTACGTTGAAAAATAGCCTTGGCCTATTTGGATATATCAAATGTACAAGTGCAAAACTTCTAATTTTTCTGAAATAACTAACTATTGGCTTTATTGCCCACATTATGCACGTCAGAAGGGACGGAGATCTAGAATCTAGTAAAGGATAGTAATTTTACATCAGGTATTGACCAATAATTCAACATGTTCTTGAACGATGGCAAAACGTTTTATATGAATGGATTGGAAAACAATCCTGGTTTTTCCCAAATCAAAGAGTGCCACTTATTATTGAAACGTGAATTATCGGTAACTGATTTAAACAATGATATTATATATGCATATATGCAGGAACTCATAGGTCACCATCGATTACGCTACATAAATTATCCAAAAATATTGTTGGCTAAATTGCTTTCGAGAGTCAATCTGGTTCTTTATTGAGTAGAAATGTCAATGGATAACATTTGAAGAATATTTTAAAGTCAAATTTATTGAATTGATGTTTGAGGTGGGAATTATTCAAACCTTAAGTTTCTGTGCTTTTAAGTGGTTTTTAGTATTTATTATAAACGAAAACAATTAGGGAAAAGAAATAGAGAAATATATAAATATCAGAGTATTAAAGTTGCGTGTTTTAATTCTTTTAAAAGTAACTGTTCATCAGGTCAAAAGAGTCCAATGTCGCGAAGAAATAAACATAATTTCCGAATTAACAGAACACAAATCCGAGATAACTGTACTTAATCTGACATAAATAGGGCCAAATGGCTGGGATATTTAGGATACCTATTTTGAGCGATTCATTAATAATATTTATGGAAGAGGAGGTATCATACGGTAGAAACATTTTCTGGTGGTGATATATGAGCTTTTCAGGATAATCTAATAATCTGGATAACACGAAAGGTTTTCCTGGAAAATTCATTTTAATTTCCATCTTTAAATTTTGTTCATATTTTCCCCAGTCACGTCCCGAAATACGATCCGCGAAATATTAAAAATAGCAATTTCTGCTTAATTTATTTTGAAAGGTAATTTGATCTTTATGTGACACTTAATTTTAGGGTTTATAAAAGGTTGGCATATTTAGTAGGGAGATTTACTAATTAAGGCCTTTTTAGTAGAAAATCGAAAGTTGGTAGAAATTTACAGGTTTCCAGCTAATAATCAGGGCCAATATTCACTAATAATAATTCGTCCAGCTAAATTAAATTACGAATTATGTCGCAAGAAATATCAGGTATATATAATAGCAATATATTTAAGCCCCTGTTTTGGGGCTTTTGCCAGAATACTGGAGTTTTCAAAGCAAATTTCATGTGGAAAAATTTCAGTTTATAAAACAGCCCAACACTTAATTACCCAACAATTTTTACATAATTTGTATAGCGATTAATCCCACTTAAACCTGAAAATTAAATTTCCGCATAAGCGTTTTTTCTTAGAAAATTAAAGGCGACACAATTTTATTATTCTCTAAACCAACGGCATTGAAAATACGTCGTTCATTTTTCGTGTTTTTGTTTTAAAAGCAAATTTCAACATCATTTTATGCTTTTGATGGCTTAACGCTCTTTGCTTATAATAAGAGCCATAATTGAAGTAAGTCCTTGAAATATCCGATAAAATCGTTGTTTGCCAACGACCAGCGTCTTTATCCAAATAAACAATTTCCAGTTTGGGGCTTTTACTTAATGATACGAGTGCTGAGAGACTTACCTTGGCATAAAACTGGCCACGTCGCTAGCAACAGAACTAGATAACGCATTGCTGATCATGTAGGAAACCAATTCGATCACTTAATTTTGAAATCTCTTGAGTTCAAACGAGACTGACATTAACCGTATTTGGCTGTCCGTTTGTTTGCTCACTTTTCTTTGGGGATGTCTCTAATAGAAATCCTCAGGAGCGTAGCCGTGGGTCTGCAACTTCAAACTTCGACACCCCTGCTTTTTGTAAAAGCTGCAAACAGTTATCTAAAATTAGCCGAAAATAACTTCAAGAAAAAAGCTGCTGCTTTCATGTTGAAGAAATCTTCTCCAATGGTACCCGTCAAGTGGACTAAGTATATTGTTTGCAAACTAGAGGCTTATTTCAAAATAAACTCAAAACTCATAAAAAGTGCAGATGTTTAAATACGAAACTGTTGCAGATGAAAATAACATTTAAAATGCACTTTATTGTACACGTATGGGGCTTAAAACAAGCTTCAACCTGAAATATCACAAAGTGCTCTTTACATTACCAAGTTAAATTAGTAGCGAGCTTGATGAGAAAACGACTTTCCATCATCAAGATCCAGAGTTAATATAGCTCAATTTTAATTTTATATTGAAAAACTCGACAAAGAAGAAGGTTAAAAAGGTAAATCAAAAACCCCAAATTAAGCTTAAAAGCTTATATATTTTGATACAATGGAAATCTGTATCTACGCCGCTGCAGGCTCTTATCGATGTTTGAGCAAATATTACCTAATTTTGATATTTAAATATGGGGTAGAACCTAGATTTGAACCACCTATGAGATATTCAGATTATTAGTATCAAGAGTATGTAAAGTACTTTCGTTCAATGACCAGATAGTCCTGGTTTCCTTAATCGAATGGGCATTCTAGATTTATTTATTTGCCATTTAGAACTGCAACATACTAAATACGCAATGATTTACTTAACACTTTTAATACAAGTTAGAAAACAATTCCGAACTTAATTGAAAATTTTTCTGCTAACTTGCACATCTGGATAGGACGATTGGTTTCGAATAAAATTTATCAGCATATTTCAAAACTTTGATAAGTAAAATTATAAAAGCAATATGATTTCTCACAGTTTTCTTACCAACTTTAGAATGCAATTAAACTTTCTATGCTCACAGTACGAACGGAATCGAGGGGATTTGAAACACAACTGAACTGCGCCTTATTGGGAATATTTAAATTTTGTGAATACTGACACAATTTAACAATTCATGAGCTTTGAATTTCGTACCTTGAAATGTGATTTACTTATTTTATCAAGGTAAAGGATCGATTTTTCATTGTTGCTCATTACAATTTATTTAAACTCGCATCAAAAAACATTCAGTCAGTATGTCGAATTACAATGTAACAATGTCACAACTGAGAAGGAATTAATTCATTCGCAGGAACCTTTGGAAAAAATGTTTAAAGCTTTGGAAATTCTCGCCTTAACAGAGGCATAAAACTAACTTTGGCATTTATTTAAATTATAACCGGAAATGAAATGGACCTGGAAAGCTTTCCATTGAGAAGGACTTCCATCAAGCTAAGTGGAACGTTATGTTAATTGCTAAACGGGTTTATTTGGTCAGAAACACACTCCTCTCGTATTTTTAAAGTGAATTGCCAGTCAGCTTTATGTAAATGCTCTTTCAACTATATATTGTCCTATAAAATTGTCCCCGCTTTATTAACTGGCGAAAAACTAAAAGCTAGTTTCATATAGACAATGGCGATTAATTTTTTTGCACATTCATTCAAATCATCGAAAAATAAGGTATCCCGTACGAAAGAGTTTATGTTTGCTTTATGTAAAACATATATTTCATCTCCTTGAACCTTGCGAGAATAAATTCATCAATGAGATCTGACAAGATAAATCTACTATAGTATTTCTCTGATACTGAATTGAAATTTGAGCTGCTTTTAAGCCGTATGTGCTTTTCCACACGTGTTTGAAGTTCGCGTCTCCTTGAAATGTTGAACTTCCTGGAGCGCAATAAACCATTATTTATTCCACGTGTCACATTAACAAAAGTAATGGATAAATTGATATATCAGTTACCAACAATCCATGAAGCTACGCTAATCTGTAACGTCTCAACTCCACGGTATCTTAAAGCACATTAAGGCATCAGCTAGAAACCCTTACCTACCAAAATAACTTTCAAACAGACGATAAGTGAAAATATTGCCCACTTTACATTTGATTGATGGGATTTTAATGATTGATAAGTTCTTTCCACTTAAGCATTACCTTTACTTCCAAACGGAATTTTAGGGTAATTTGGCTCATTCGGGATTGAAAGCATATTTAACGGTTTGTTAACTCGCAGCGAATTAACAAAGGGCTTATTAATTTGCCATTTATCGAGTTTCATTTCATACAAATAAGTTATTAGGGAACTGCCATAGAGAATTCAATTTGATCCGATTTTAAACGAAAGTGTATTAAAACTTTGGCCATCAGTAATTCAATGGATATTTCTGGTAGTGTTAGAACAAGACAGAAAACTTCCTAAAAAGCAATTTGGAAATTTGTAAATCAGAATCTATATTTCTATTTCATAAAGATGGTTAAGCTTTTTCTTCGGAGGCGCTTTGGCTTAATTGTTAAGAGATAAATTGATAATCAGCAAAGTGAAACGTATAGAATCTGAACTAACACACCGGTAATTTTTTCGGGGTTTTAATCCGTCATGGAAAATAATTGATTCCCGACCGTTTACATCCTCAAAGGTAGTTGGCTTGGCGTAGCTCGCATTTGCAAAACGCGAGGAAAAATATCTTTCCATGATGGCCTAAAAACCCGAAAAACCCCATAGTTTCTTTATAAACTCTTTTGATAATCCGTGTTAAAAATTTTCATTCAAATTAAATCAGAATGAAGAACGCAATAAATCGCTTTTCAAAGGAATTTTGAAAAATTGCAAACTTTTTACTCTGTTGGCAAAAACTCTTAACAACCAAGCTTTGATTATCAATTCTCTTATACTGTTAGGAAACTTGACAATCACGTAAATCAACAAAATCCTTCAATCTTGGATACAGAGTAGAAGATCGATTGCAATTTAAGGTGAATTATTGCAAGGTCTAAAAAAATGTAAAAATTAAACTTCTGCATATTGACAAAGGTAAATTTTACAGATCGGTTTTGATTTGTGTAATGGATAGATTTAAACTTTTTTCTAGGATTTAACTGTTGCTTATGTGCTCATTCATATCATAACACATCAATTTATAGTGGGAGCATTGAGGATAACGTTCTATAGTAGTGGCCGTTTTGTCTTCGGCAAATATATTTGTCAATATCAGATTATATCGAATGAGGAAAAAATATCGAAGCAAATTGAGAGGGCTAGCTGAGAGTGGCCTGGGTTTTAAGGGTAACGATAAATATCTTGTCCGTATTTTATTAGGTCAGCTGAAGAATAACACAGTGAAACAGCCAAATTCAATGAAATTGGCTCCGAAATCAGATTTTTATACATTTGCTATCGTTTGTTACTGTCACTAGTTTTACCACTTAAGAATAATCCGTTAGTTAATAAAAAAAAATATTGTTTCCAACTCTTGAAATTTGAATAGTTATTTGCATATCAGCTGGTTTCACCGTGGAAACGCACAAAAAAATTCCATCGACAATTTCAATTACGATATCAAATCCAAAACTTTTTTTAATGATGATGGGCACTAGAAATCTGCTCTGTATTCGAACTTTTAATACTTTATCAAACAAATTGAGCAGCAGCGAAATATGAAAGAGATTTGTTGAACATCGCCGATTATTTATTTAAATCAGCTTTACAATGGAAATTTTGGGAAATGACATCTGTTACCTATAATATCCTCTAATAACCGTTCAATGATCAAGTTGTTAAATCGAGCTTTCGAACGAACTTGGAATGTTTGTAGTTTTCCGCCTAAGTGGCATGCATCATTTTTTATGCAAATTTACCGACCTTTTGTACAATTTCGATTATGGCCAATGATCTGGAAAGGAAATATTTCCTTTCAATCGATTTCTGATTTTCCAACTCGAATGTATAAAAAGTGAAGCGAATGTTTCCTTTTGATAAACTTCAATTTTTCTTGAAAATTGCGAAAATATTCATTCGTATAAAGTGAATATAAGACAGTTACTCACTGCGAATTAGCGTGAAACTGTGTGGGTTTTCCGCATTTGTTGCCCTTGATTTGGGAAGAAAGCAACCGCCCGTTACATTACAATAGAACAGACATGTATAGAATAAAGACCTGTCGTCAGTAAGCAAAGCTCTATGTAAAATGAAATAAGATTACTGTCCTTTCCCCTTCAAATATTTGTAAAAAGGTCAAAAAGAGACTTGTATAATGAAGCAGTGCACATAAAAAGGAAGTTTAACATTAATTTTTTCATTAGCATGTAGTCGCTTATTTCTGGAAAGTTGAATTATAACATTTTTTATCAACGTTTTTTCTGCTTTGAGAACAAAAATCGTATTTTCTGCCGCCGCAAGTATTCACGAAGCTCAGTAAAATTACCTGAGCTTAGAGCTAACGACGTCAATTTAGAAAACTGATTTAAAAAAAAGTTCAGGCAATTCAACAGGACGCCTATATTTGATTTTAGTGTGATTTTAATGTAGAAAAAAATGAAACGTCAAAATTTACTTTAGCTTTAAGTTATATTCTTTATTGCCAACACCAGAGCGATATTGCCATTTTTTCTAGCGCTCATTAGAGTTAATTATGGACTTTATTTACTTAAACTTTGGATGCCGCAAACTTTGAAGTGGCGATCAAGGCGAGTCCATCGGAATACTCGTGAAGTCGCAATTATCATTTCAAAATTACATTTTTCTGCAATTTTCCGTGAGTGGCAAAAATTAAACTTTCTTCCGGAACTTGCATTTGAATTATGGAATTTCATTATTGCAGTTATGTGGCTAAGTAGTTGCCTGTTTATGCGAGTGGATAATTGTTTTGCTGGGCATTTTATCTTGTTTTATAAAGCCCATCTCGGTCCTTTTCAGTTTTCAGTTATTTGAGTGTGTTCGCTTAGAAGTTTTTAAGGGAAACTACAATTACGGGACAATTATTGCTAGTTTATTTTTCCGTAAATGTATGGGTTTAAAGTTAAAAAATGTTTCAAGAAATGCGGCTGTAAATCTTTGCCGACCATGTACAAGCCTTCTACGAACATAAAAATAATTTGTTTGTCGCGCTTTAAAGGTAAATTTTCCTCTTTCAGGAAAACTAGAGACGTGAAATAAATAGCTTCATGTTTACTGCACGATTTAAGCGAAATAACTTCAAGCACTTGACGACAAGTTAATTCCAACCCTTTATCGAGCAAATATCTTTATACTGTTATGTAGTGTATTTCCCAGTATTTTTGGCGGATATAGTTTACTCTGCTGAGAAAGGTTGGTACAATATATCAACGTCACATATACATATAAAGTAGTAAATTACTAGCTTACACTGGGAAGCCATAGATACCGTTGTGCCTGACATTTCATTTAAATATGCAAAATAATTCAGAGATGTTGAAAGCTCTATTAATTCGGTATCTCTGCCTTGTTAGTGAAATCGAGGGAAAAAGGGCATATGCGAAAAAAACCCTTGAGATTGTTAAAAAGCGAGAAAAAGCAAAAGGGCAAAAATCGTAACGACATATTACCAAATGTTCCTCTGAAGTAAAATTCGAATAAATCGAACAGCTGACATCATTATATTATTTGTTATTTCTTTAAATTTGTAAAAGTGCAAATGTCTGCAGCATTTCACTTCGACGGCAACGCAGACCTGGCAGAAGCTTTAGGAAAATTAAATCAAGTACTTTATACTACACATTTTTAAAAAAACTCATGCATTTAGCATGCGTTTCATGCAAAATTCAAGCACCTTGGAAAATTTGAAAATGTCATAAATGGAAACAAATTTTAAATTACACTTAACTGTAATTTGGGGTATGAAACACTAACAAACAACTTCCGATTGATAAGTCCATATTGCAGTTAAATAACTTAAATCCTCAGCGAGTTTCTAACGACCGAGAATACAACAGGTTGCTTGAAATATGCAACATCAGAGTCCGGAAACTCTGAACAAATAATAAAGCAATTTTCATACCATTTGCATTCGGATCAAGTTAGGAAAGAAATATGTTTAAACTGGATTTGACTTATCGACAGTCGAAGTTTTCAAGCGATCTCATATTTTAGATCTTAGCAGAGGCAACTTCGTTTTTTCAAACAGCTGTGAGAGGAATTTTTAAACGGATTTTCCGGCTCCAATATCAAAGAAGGAAATGTCGGATGCCATAGTCTCACAGTAAAATTCAGGATTTCTTTAATTTTAATTTTTCACGCCGGTTTAAAGTATTCTTGTTCTGAACGGCAGCTTTATCTAATAAATCTCATAATAAATGAGAACTGAAATTTTTAATCACATTCGATGTAATATTCAGTCCACATTCTTAAGGAAAAATACATTGAAATATCAATTTCCTATATAATCCACACGAAACTTTCTTTTTGGGGTGTAAATTGTTTCATTTTTTGAATAAACCATAAAAAGTGTTAATTATCGATTCTGGTCCAACCAAGATGCAAACACACTTTTGCCCTAATAAGTCTAACTAGAAAACGTATGTAATATAACTTTTGGACCGTCATTTTCATTTTGGACCGTCGTTTTTACCGTGTGTAAAAATTGAAACCGCATTTCCGCCGCGAAAAAAAATGTATGTACTCGTAAGCGTCATAACTTGAGCAGATTGGTTGCATTGAAATATTTTCTTTAATGTTGTCGTTCCACATTGATTTTCCATATCATTATTTTATTATCTCACTCGTAAGGAAAAGCGACTCAATTTAAAAATTGAACAGAAAGTTGTCTCCTTAAAATAAATTTGAAAATATAATTGAATGATGCCTTCACGTCTCTGCGAGCTTGGGGTCGTAACTTAGAGGGTTGCTCCGAAAAAGTCGGAGATGTTTAAATTCTAAATATCAAAAAATGGATATTTGAGTTGACTTGAAAAAGTATGCAGATGAGCACCCAAGAGGAAAATGCCAACTGGTTACACTTCAGCTAGGGGTGGCGAATAACCACAGGGGATTTAGATCCAAAAAAATCGTCCAAAATGTGGCCGAAGTTCAATTATATAAAAATGTTTTCTTATGGATGTAATTTTCGGAAGCTTGACGTATCACTAACTGATTTAGATTGGTTTGCATCAAGTGCAACAGTTTGTGTTTCAAACAGCTGAACATAATTAATATTGCAGATATTATGGTTTTTTCCGTTTGCAATGAATTTCCCGAGCGTCGAATTTTTGCTATTCCTCCGAGAGAATTTGTCTTATCTAAGCTGGGGAGCGTGATTTAAAACATCATCCACGATATTTAATCAGTTTCAAAAGGGAGCGCATTTGTCTCTGAACTTCTCAGAAGTTTTCTACTTGCTCAGGAAGGAATCCCGTGAAATAAGATAATTTGAATTTTGGCCGCTCTGCCCTCTAACCTGTCTGTCTTTTTCGAGCCATTTCTTTTGAGGAATAATTAAAGTCCCTGCATTAACTAAACTATGGCAGCACTAAAGAATCTAATATGTTTCTTCTGGCTTTGGCGTCATGAAAGTTATGTTTGCATTTAAGGCGGAAATATCATATCAGGCGTTTGCCAGTTAATATTTGATATTCCAAAAGTCTAGAATCCCTCTTGCAGAAATTTTAATTGTAGTCAACTACTTGTTGGCCATTTCCATGCAAGCTCGATGAAATCTGAAGGCTGGAAACCTTTGTGCTCAACTTTATTTAACTTGAGTGGTACATTTCATTAAAACACATGTGTTCAATTATTGTGAATAAACCCCCTTTATTTTGGACCCTTGTTGCGACAAGATGCGATTATATTGTTGCCCAGGTACTTTGTAGCACGGTCATAAAAAAACTTAAAGCGCTCAAGCCCCTTTCACTTTTGCACCTGGATATTTTGAGCTTTATTGAGTTCTAAAATTTAATCTGTATACTTCTATGTCAGTTTAGTGGCACTGCGACATATAATGAATCTTTTCAGAGAGGAACTTGGCTCCCATAAATAACGCTGCTAAGGTATTCTGGTATCTTAATAGTGCTAATGAGGCCTCATTTTTAGCTCAGTTGTATTAGGGGGGTTTCTCAATCTGCTCTCGACAGTTGAATATAAGCTTGACTTTATGACTTCACTCAATTTATATCAACAGTTTGCTAGTGAAAAATACTATTCATTATTTCTACCCTCACTACTTTTTCAATCCTCATATTAGCAAAAAGTACATAATTCACCCGCTCAACCTGCAGATTTATGGATCCTGCCGTTTGCAATACGTATCAGGATGTTTATTGAAATCAGGTATTCGATAAGTAGCTACTCCTGAAGAAATTTCTAAAGCAGAATTAGGAAAACGAATAACTGTATAGCCTTTGAAGCAGTTTCGATTTAATCTTTGCTCTTAATTATTTCGATTAAAAGTTTCAACTGCCACGAGAATAGACCTTTGGTTGTTATATAATGGCAAAGGAAGCCCAAACCGATTCCAAATAAGGTTGAAACCCTAAACCGTTTAAAGTTAATTATTGCCCCCAATGTGCTGGTAATGAATGTAAAATATTTCAGTCATGTCTTTGAACACACACGTGCTGGAAGGGTCGATAATACATATGAAGAGTTTACCTTTAATTAATAATGTTTAATTTTGTTAGTTTCGGGATTTAATGTAAATAGTAAATAGTAGATGGAAGTAGAGTGAAAGTTGGCGCTATTCAGTTCCTTTAAATTGGAAATCGTTTTGTATTTGATCTCTCAGAACCCTTACAAATTAGTTTTGTAACAGTTCTAAATATTTTAGCGAACGGTGGTCTCAATAAACATTCAAGAAAATTTTTGTTATATATTTTAAATCTCCTTTTATATGCTTGTAAAATTCAGTAAAAAATTCATATCATTTTCCTTAATTAATTTCAATTTCATTCATATTTTTTTGTATATTGAAGTGGACTCGGCAAAGTTGAAGAATGCTAAATGTTTTATTACAAGGATAAGTGGTTCTCTGTAAGACCATTTTTCACATTAAGATTTTTATGCAGATGACTACCAGTGCTGCTCCCCTTCCATTCGCTATATCTCTATACCTCAAAAGTTTAGTAATAAACCTTAAAACGTGCCAAGCAAACCTGTTATCAGATTATAATCGTTTCATCACATTTTATTCAGCAAGGTGGGTAAGAAAGTGGTTTTATTTATGCAAACGCTTTCTTCAAGAAAGTATTTTTCATCAGAAAATAGAGAATAATAGGCATAAAACGCCTTCCTAATAAATTTGCTCCAGCATCACTTTTGTCACAGGATAACAAGGCATATGTGGAATAAACATCAACTTCTTAACTTCATTTATCCAAACTTTTACTTTCAAAACCCAACGTCGGAACGAACTAATGTTTTTCTAGAGCATATTCTTTTTATCAAGAAAAGCTGCTGAGAAATTAGCTTGCCGATAAATTATAAGTCTTAAACTCAAGAAACACGTCGGTAAATGTGCGATTGTATCCATTAAATTATTTATTTGGGCAAGCCCAAACTTCTAGCGATATGAAAATGAAAGCAGTGGATTTTTGTGTCGTTTTATGCAACTGCCTTAAACTACTGCTATCTGGAAAAGCAATTCATTACGTAAACTTCAGAAAATGGCAAAACTTTAAGTCATGACGATGGTAGATGATTTATATCGACAGAACCCGGAAGATTGAAATAGTTTACTTTGTTAACTGTTAAATTTATGCACTAAAAATTATAGTTTTAGCAGAAAATTCTTTGAAACATTTTCTGCATGTACTTTTGTAACAAAACAAAAATAATTTACCGCTCGAGATTGAAAAATAAGTTTAAAAGAACAATGCTGAACGCGATTCACATTAATGCTTATTTTGTATTTTACAAGACATATTTCAGTTTGGAGAGACGAAGTTATTTTGAATTGTACGTTTTAGCACTGAACTTGCAAAAAAGAAGTAGTGATAAGAAGTGGAGTCCAAGAGCTGATAACTGATTACATTTTCTTCGCTTACTTGGTCAAGTTGGTAATAAGTCAGTAAATTTCATGGTTTTATTGAACATTTATGTGTACGTCCCTCAAGTATGTACATATAAGCAGTTGGGCATAAACATATGAGAAAGAAAAACAAAGATTTTTTGAATTGCTGGGTGCCAAAAAGGGCTTAATTGGATGAACATTCACAGCTTGTTAGCTGAGCATTCAAGCCTTAATTATTATTAACGTAACCAGTATTAGATAGACAAAGCTACCTAGCATATTGCTCCATAGGGATTCCTTGAAGCACATGAAATCTAGTAAGTATATAAGCCTCTAAACAAGCTTAATTTCAAGGAGCAATCTCTATAAATTATGTTACGTCGAGGAGCTAACCGACGATATTTCTTTTCTTAAAAGGATATGAAAATAATCCCTATAAACATCTTTTCGGCAATCATTTCGTGTTCTTTAAGATCGGGGATATTCTTTTTCTGCCTTCACTAAAGACGTTAAAATCGATGTGGGACGAGGAACTACACTTTTCTTTATTTCGCAAAGCTGAGTTGACAATTTAGATGGCTGAGGCAAATAAAAAAATAATTTTCTTACAACAGTTTGCGTAGCGAAAATCAACAACTCAAAGTTAACACCCGAAAAAATAGCAATTTGTGTCGCTATATGGGTAAAACAAGCGTTCGAAGTTAGACCCTTATGCATTCTCAGGAACCTGGAAACTAGGCAATAAGCTGACACGTCATTTATCTTTCTATTTCAAGCTGACAATTTCGAGAAACTTGTTGGCTAGTTATTAATATCAAGGTTTCAGTTTCCTTAAGTTTGAAATAATGCGTAATTGCAAGTATCGAATAGTTAATTGAGCAAATAGCTTCTACTCAGTCAATATTCGTGAAGTAAAACTTGGTATTTTGATGTACTGTAATGCACATTCCAGATGGTGATACTAAGAAAAATTGCCAAAAGTTTTTAAAGCTGTTATTAGTGACCCTGCTAGAGATTGAAGGTTTGAAAAAATACTAAGGAAAAGTACTGACTTCGAGATGTGTTCATCTGAGGCAGCCCGGGACCGGTTTCAAACCTTTTAATGCTCATCAGCTGGGTTTAGCATAAAAATAACACAACTTTTCACCTCTGGACTTGCCGCAATTTAAAATATTTGGACAAAATGAAGTGCAGGGGTATTATTTCAATTGATGAAATCTAATAGGCTCCGAACTGGTCCTGGAAGTGCCTGATAGTAACACAGTCCGATATCTGTGCTCACTTATATCAGCTGGAGAATGCCAATAATTTCTTTGATTTTGAAAATTTCCATTAACAGAATAAATTCACATTGGGCTTAAGTTTGGGCAGTAAACATTAATCTAAGCTCAACAACGTGACTAGTCAAAAATGAATTTAAAGCAGAATTGTAGTGTTCCGACCCCATAACAGCTGACACCTCAATTGCCTTAAATCATTACCAAGAAGGCAGTAGGTCAGTAGTTTCCACCGTTGCATTTTTGCTCTACTTTGGGATTTAAAAATATGGTTGTAGCCACGTTATTCAGAGAAATTCAGTGTTTTAAACGATTTTCGATGAAAAAATAATTCGCGGGTGTGTTATTATTCAATGGAATTAGTAACGATATGTAAATCCACTCGAGTTTCCTCTTACGATAAGACAAGACTAATGATTTGCTTCGTGTAGTTGCGTTGTGCTTTCCCCAAACCGTGCTGTATACATATGAGATAAGAAAATATTTGCAAAACCTTTGATTTCTCTTCAAATGTGTATTTTGCGAGTTGATAAATGGAGTTTCCAGCTCAAAACATTTAATCAATTGTGTAATTTTGGACCAAGCTACTAACATGTACCTAATCTTGCGCGCAGCAGCCTTAAAATATGTCTTCTAAAGAGGTATAAAATAGGGCAAAGCATAATTGGAGTAAGCTCGCGACATTCTTATTTCAGTCGGTCCCGCAATTCCAATGGTTCTAAGTTAAATATTTTAGAGCCGACATTCAACTTAATTATTAAACATGTTTCACAGATTTTTATTCTGTGAATACAAATTGGACAGCAGTCAGAGCTTAAGGAAAAGGAGCTTACTGCATTTAATACATCAAAATTCGTATGTTGAGACATTTATTTGAGTTTCTATTACATCTTGCGGGGTCCAAATGCCGGCTTTAGAACGCATTTGCCGCTTAATTGCTACATAAAGCAAGTTTCCGTCCGTAACTAAATATTAAATAGGTCTCCTCTTGAGGTCTTTTTCGCACATGCTCGCCTTGCTCCGTCGTTAAATGTATCTTTCCGACCTAAAAACAAATACATATATTATTTAGTTCCTAGTTTTAAAATCGGTCGCATTTATTACTTTGTAAAAGCGAAAAGCTTTTCCTTGCAGCGAAGTCTACATTCACCTAAATCACCCCCAAATTTTCTGGCTCAAAATTAAAACGACCTTTTAGAAATGTTTTAAACCTTTAGGACTGTTGAAAATTAAAACTTTTCCATTTGCAGGTTGAGCAATAATTTAAACTAGGGCGTAGGCGTAAATTCGCATTTGAACGAGAAACTTTCAGCTTTGTCTTACCGCACTTTTGTCTGCATTGAGCTTAATTGATTTCTAATAACAACTGAAGATGCTTTGTACAGAACAGATATACTTTCTTAATGCCTATTGTGTATTTTGCTTGGCTGTCTGTCTATTGTAGATGGTGTCCCGTAACGACATAATCAAGACGACATTTTTTGATGTAACTTTTATTCAAAAAAAGTTGTCTGTCGCGTCTGCTATTAATAGTCAAAGTTGTTCGAAAAGTCTTTTGATACTATGGATTTGAATTAAACTTGTTCTGATGTGAAACTCATATTTTGATAAAGCAACCGAGTCCGTCCGCTTTGGGCAAGTGGGTAATTCTTTAGTATCTTGGTACAAAAACTACCAGAACTTTTTATTTGATGGCTGGAATCAACTGATTTTTCTTGGGGATGATGCACCAATCATTTTTCAACATTTTGGACTTTTTGTAAAATAATTCGGGTTTGGCGCAAAAAAATTTCCGTTTACTTGCCAATTCATATTTTTAGACATTAAATAACTGTTCACATTAACAAATCTTGAATTACGTTTTTTGTAATATCGGAACATTGCTTTGATGGATGTGAATGAAACTTCTTCTGGATTTGCTCCTATGTTTGATGAAGTTACCGAGCTCAGCTCAAAAGTTCGCTTTTTCGTCAATTTTACATTGTTAATAGCAAGGCAAGATAAATAATATTTTGGGACAAAAACTGTTAATGCCACAATATTTTACAAAAAGCACAAACATGTCGACAAAAGACCAATGCATCATCTAACAAAATCACAGTAGATTCCAGCCACCCAATAAAAAGTGCTTGTAGTTTTTGTACTAAAGCACACAACGATTTACTACTGTCCAAAGCTGATGAACGTGGCTGTTCCATAAAAAATGAATTTTACAGAAGAACAAACTCATAGCCATCATCATTTTCCCGATATTTCGAAAAACATCATTTTCTTGTAGAACTTTGACCATCAATAAATAAAAAGTTAAGTCATATAGCCTTCTTTTAAGCCGAAAAATGTAATTTTGATCATGTGCTTACCGTACACCCTGTAATATATTTTTTCACATTTATTTCTTACTTTTGGGGGCAAATGTCTACTTTCCTGCAGATCCTTCGTTTCTCTTTATTCAATCGCATTATTTAATTAATTTATCCCTGTCATTCTTCTTTTTTTATTTAATTATTATTTCATTTAGCAACCCTAAATCTAATGATGAGTCGCCGTTATTAAAGCTTTAGCTCTTCAGTTAGCATAAATATTATTAAGCCCCTCTCAAATGCACGATATAGAGGTGCTGGTTACCCGAAAATCCTGGTTTTAAAATAATCACTAATTTAATTTCCTAAAACTCGAAGGAAATTAATCCGGTATGCTCAAGTCAGAAATCTTTACTTTAATTAACTGAAACCACAGATTGTTTATCATTTTTGATGAATATGGTAACTTTCAGAGATTCGTTGGCTCAAATTCGCGCAATTTCCGGTATAAAGCTTCATAATGTTCTGATTGATAAATATTTTGAGTCAAATATGCAGCATACATGCAAACAACCATAAACGTGAATAAATCGTTATTTTCGGTTGGATGAGAGTTTGAAATTGTTTGAAGACAATTAGCCCTTGCTTTACTTAATTGCAAAATATTTGGAGCTTTCGAAAAAATGCCTGGAATGTCCAAAATTAATTTCATTTGGTATCAAACAAGCTGTATGCGAATTAATTGTAAAATTAATAAAGCGAGAAGATTTGATAAAGCAATATAAATGTTATTAGGGAATTGTCAACCTACGTCGCGTTGAATGAAATTTTTGCCTGGAAACGTCTTTGACTTTGCTCGAGGAATTTCTTATTAAAGACCCAATTGATATGAATCTGAAGAAGATTAATAATCTGACAAAATGTCCTTTAATTTTTGATACAGAATTCAGGATGTTTTACAACAGTTTTCAATTGCTAATTCTTTCTTCGTGTACGCGATTTAAACAATCGATCTTACCATTATGTCCCTGTTGTGTTCGACAAAATTGAAAGTTAACTACAGGGGCTAATATATTGAAACTAAAAATTCCCAAGGTGTACGCCTATGAACTTGTAACCCGGATTGTGCTCTAAAGGAGCTTTGTACTACTGACCCCCTGTATTTGAGGATTGATTTTCCACAGGCCCTTTCGAGACGCGTTATTTGGCATAATAATCTACTTAAAATGTTCGTTGAATTGGGGTGAAAGGGAACTTTTTCGAATTTCGAAAATTTGGTTAAGAAAACTGCAAACTTAGCACTTATAGCTAAAGCCGCCGATCTATGGAGCCCTACCCTTTGCATTAATTATATGACTTTAAGCTGGCAAGTTTGGGTTTGTTTGAAATTGGTAATATGTGGGAAAATGTGCCATATATTTTTAGGTCATCCAATTAAAGCCCTTTTATCCTATGAAGCTGAAGGAGCAAAATAAATAAAGAACAATGTGGATAGAGATTAATTAATCTCCTAGCAGTTGATGTGGAATTAATAAATCCCTTTGTGAAATATAGCTCATAAGAGAAGAATGATCAGCCGTATCAAAACAGCGATCTATGAATGCTTCCTTCGCATTGTTACCAATTGGACGCCAAGAGGGGATGTTAGCTTCTCCTGGTTGGTTGTTTATAATTTGTTATTAGAGAGCATGTTGCAAAAGCGCGCGTGATCGAAACTGACTGTATAAATACGCTATAGAGGCCGTCCTATCTTTTATTTCCGCTGTGCCAGAGTTCTCTTAGTTTGGGAAGTATAGAGATCCTGAATAGTCGACATCGAAGAGCAACTTCTAGCGCGCGCAGAGTTCCTATTGATCGCGTTTTGCATCGAGAGCGGCTGGTTTAAAGCGACTAAACGTGCGTCCGAAGCACGAGAGCACAGCTTGCAAAGACGGCTTGACAGTTATGGAAATACCTCTAGTGGACTCTATCACGGCAGCCAGCAGTTAGTGCTGGTCCTAAGCCGTAGCGAAGTGAGTGAGGTGACGTGCTGTCTGCCTCTTGGGGCATGACGGCATACTCCGGAGGTTTCTTGAAGAGGACATGAATCCGAAGAAGCAATAGTTTGAGATGGTCCGAAGAAAACGAGGTTTTCACCAGCTGCTAGCTGCGGCGCTCTTCTTTATCATGTTACCAGGTAAAAAAAAAACAGTTTAGCTTTAATTTATTATTTGGTCGTTAACGCGTCTTGGGTGCGCAAATTTTTGAAAAACTTGGTTCATGTAAACAAAACAGAAACGCACGCACTTTATGTACGTACATACAGCGTCAACTGGTTATTTTCTAACTTCTGATAGTTTATCAATGCATCCCTTCATATTTGCAATCTTTAACCAATGACTTCCAGTTCTACACAAGCTAATCGCCTCTGTACTTCAGGTCATTTTTAATTTTTTTAAAGAAAATGTGTGTCATACCCTATTAAATTATGCAGCAGAAGTGCATTTCACGATAAAAATCAACATCAACGATTTGAAAAGTAACCCCCCATAGAAAGTAGGCACTGTTGCTTCTTGATCAATATACGTTACACTTTGGTGCAGGGAAATTAGCAGTATATAGGAATATAGTTATTTCGTTCATGTTTAATAAGCATAACGGGGTGCTTTAGTGTAATATTAGCTACATACGATTTACATTAATAAACTGACCTTTTCGAGCAACTGTTTGCTTTAATATGCAAATTGTTATCAAATTTGTTATTGCCAATAAAACAAAATTTACTGTATCCGAAATGGTCTAAATTAACAAATAGATCAATGTGCCGATCTACACGCCGCTTTTTGGGTAATTGTCGAACAACAAGTCTTGCTATAAATTAATTGCATAAAATAAGTGCACTGAGTTCGTATGTCTTCAGTACCGTCCCAAAAACTTACAATTGTTTGTTCTGGTACCGATTTTAGAACAGGATTAAAACCGCTTTAAATTTCTAAAATGGCCGTATTTTAGCGCGAAAAGTTCCGAAACGTCTTCCATTTTTTACAATATGAAAGCAACCTCAATCCAAACCGGTCACTACTGCCACAAAATGCGACTTAATAAAACGTATATTTTCCATACGTCCTTTCTGTAAATGATTTAATTTATTATTTGGTCGTTAACGCGTCTTGGGTGCGCAAATTTTTGGAAAACTTGGTTCATGTAAACAAAACAGAAACGCACACACTTTATGTGTGTACATACAGCTTCAACTGGTTATTTTCTAACTTCTGATAGTTTATCAATGCATCCTTTCATATTTGCAATATTTAACCAATGACTTCCAGTTCTGCACAAGCTAATCGCCTCTGTACCTCAGGTCATTTTTAAAATTTTTTAAAGAAAATGTGTGTCATACCCCATTAAATTATGCAGAAGTGCATTTCACGATTAAAATAAAAAATCGCCCACGATTTGAAAAATATCCCCCAATAGAAAGTAGGCACTGTTGCTTCTTGATCAATATACGTTACACTTCGGTGCAGGGAAATTAGCAGTATATAGGAATATAGTTATTTCGTTCATGTTTAAAGAGCATAACGGGGTGCTTTAGTGTAATATTAGCTACATACGCTTTACATTAATAAACTGACCTTTTCGAGCAACTGTTTGCTTTAATATGCAAATTGTTATCAAATTTGTTATTGCCAATAAAACAAAATTTACTGTATCCGAAATGGTCTAAATTAACAAATAGATCAATGTGCCGATCTACACGCCGCTTTTTGGGTAATTGTCGAACAACAAGTCCGGCTATAAATTAATTGCATAAAATAAGTGCACTGAGTTCGTATGTCTTCAGTACCGTCCCAAAAACTTACAATTGTTTGTTCTGGTAACGAATTTAGAACAGGATTAAAACCGCTTTAAATTTCTAAAATGGCCGTATTTTAGCGCGAAAAGTTCCGAAACGTCTTCCATTTTTTACAAAATGAAAGCAACCTCAATCCAAACCGGTCACTACTGCTACAAAATGCGACTTAATAAAACGTATATTTTCCATACGTCCTTTCTTTAAATGATTTAATTTATTATTTGGTCGTTAACGCGTCTTGGGTGCGCAAATTTTTGGAAAACTTGGTTCGTGTAAACAAAACAGAAACGCACACACTTTATGTGTGTACATACAGCTTCAACTGGTTATTTTCTAACTTCTGATAGTTTATCAATGCATCCCTTCATAGTTGCAATATTTAACCAATGACTTCCAGTTCTGCACAAGCTAATCGCCTCTGTACCTCAGGTCATTTTTAAAAATTTTTTAAAGAAAATGTGTGTCATACCCCTTTAAATTATGCAGAAGTGCATTTCACGATTAAAATAAAAAATCGCCCACGATTTGAAAAATATCCCCCAATAGAAAGTAGGCACTGTTGCTTCTTGATCAATATACGTTACACTTCGGTGCAGGGAAATTAGCAGTATATAGGAATATAGTTATTTCGTTCATGTTTAAAGAGCATAACGGGGTGCTTTAGTGTAATATTAGCTACATACGCTTTACATTAATAAGCTGCCCTTTTCGAGCAACTGTTTGCTTTAATATGCGAATTGTTATCGTATTTGTTATTGCCAATAAAACAAAATTTACTGTATCCAAAATGGTCTAAATTAACAAATAGATCAATGTGCGGATCTACACGCCGCTTTTTGGGTAATTGTCGAACAACAAGTCCGGCTATAAATTAATTGCATAAAATAAGTGTACTGAGTTCGTATGTGTTCAGTACCGTCCCAAAAACTTACAATTGTTTGTTCTGGTAACGAATTTGGAACAGGATTAAAACCGCTTTAAATTTCTAAAATGGCCGTATTTTAGCGCGAAAAGTTCCGAAACGTCTTCCATTTTTTACAAAATGAAAGCAGGCTCAATCCAAACCGGCCGCTACTGCCACAAAATGCGACTTAATAAAACGTATATTTTCCATACGTCCTCTCTTTAAATGATTTAATTGACTCCATTTTACTTTCCGCGCCAATTGAAATCGGCCCGTTTATATAATGAGAGATTTAACATTAATTTCAATTAAATATTCAAATCACCAATAACAACAGCGCACTGAAAATCCGTGCAAAGCAATTAAATCATGAAAATGAGAATGTTCTTTTAATGCTCATTCATAAAATTTACATTGAGAAATTTGTACCTCGGTTAGACCTAGACCCGGCGTCCTTCATTAGCACTAACTAAAGCAGTTAAAGTTTGTACGGTCCCAGAAGTTCAGAACCAACAATTTACAACCTTCGGATATAAATTCTATTATCTATTTCCAAGTCAAGATGTGCCAATATTCGGTGAAACTGAGAAAGAATGTCTTAACTCTCGGAAATTTACAACCAATGAGGCGCAACATTTCTATTTTGTATTAGTCGCTTGATTCTAAACCTTCGGGGATTAAGAACAAAGCGTTTGGATCCTGATAACGCTAATTGCTATTATTAGGACTTAAGATTTATTAAAGTAGTTTCATTCAATTGAGGCGAAATGGAATTTGGATTCCTATAAAACGAATGCATTAAAGCGGATGCTAGGGCCTTACCGTTGTTTTAGAATAAAACGTGCATCATAGATTATATAATATTTTTTTCATTATAAATCTCCAATTAATTTACACTTTCTGAATAAAATTGATTCTATATGAATATGCCTGTTATGTTAATTGCCACTCCCACGGGTAGAAACCCGTTTAATTGATGTTTTTTCCAATTCCCCACAAAATCTGGCTCATTTCAATCGCAGGGAAAAAGGTTCGATTACATATACATCTTCCTGGCGCATTTCCAATCCCATTTCGGCACATCGGTGTTTCTTGTTGCTTCAATCGGGATTTAATTTGAACATTTACTGAATTCCAATTTGCAATATTTATACAAATTAGATTTGCTTCTTCCTGAAAGTAAACCAGCGTCTTAGTTTTCAGTATTTGGAAACACGCTTCCAACTCCCGAAAAACTTTCAATGGATTATCAAACTGAAACTTTCAATAGTTTGGGTTATTCGTTCGAGAATCATCAACACTATCGAAGCCAAAGATAGAGTAAACTCTATTTAATTAAGTTAATCCCACTTTTTCGTCCTTCAGTCCATCATCTTTCTGTGCCTTTTCTCTTCTAATCTGACTATGTCCGTTACTGTTATTTAACCTTGCCAATCTGTTTATACTTTCACGTTCAGTGAGTGCAATTTGTTCCTTTAATCTCGTGCCTTATCTACAAATTTTCCATTCAGTTCCAGTGTTATTCTTTTCCTGCTGTTTTTTTGGCTTTGTAATTTCTTTAAAACGCTCGATTAGTTAATCTTCATCACAAATTGTAAGCTGCCCACGAGCTAACAAAAGGCGTTCCATATTTCAGTCCTAGATTTCAATGGGCAAATGGCAAAAACTGTTTTTTCTCCCAATCCATTAATAAATGCCTCCAACTCCCACATTAGTCGCTTGCCACTGTGCAAAAAGAATCAGTGTTTTGAGAGATGGAGGCCTTAGTACCAGGGTTAAAAGTAAATAGCGAAATGAAAAACGAATGAGAATATTTGACGCCAATTCCCATGCTTATAAATATAATTCGTGGGCGTTTATCAGGATTGATATTTTTCAGCTTACAATTTCACAAATAGACCACTTAGTGAAATTAGGTATTTTTTGTTTCTTGTGATATTATATTTGGGCACAAGATATCAAGAACGCTACGGTTTTTTTCCATTTATATGATTAAGATTTTCAGCGTGCCAAGCATTTGGAATCAGGAAAACCAGCCAAATTGATTTCAATATTTCAAAGATTAAAAGACAAAATTCAACTTCAACCGTGCAATTTGAGGAAGCGAAATAGCGGAACTATGAGTGGTCAAACCGCGTTTCCACCTGACAGGAAAATTGTGGAAGTTTATTTGCATTTTTTTGCATAACCAGCGTTTTGTGGCCCGTAGCAAAATTTCCGTCGGAACCTATTTTTAATCTTGAAAAAAAATTTGCTGTCAATGTCCAAAAATAAATTGCGCTTAAAATCTTGGAGTCTGCTAATTAGTACATAATAATCCCAAGTAGAAAGCTCACACAAACAGTTCCAGTTGCTTTGAGAACATCTGCTTTGAATAGAGCCTTGAGCCAAGTAGTAATTGCTTATTGCAAATAAATAGAAAATTTTCCGGCTCTAAATGAATTTTCGTCAAAGCATCTGTTGCGACATCAAAAAGATAAATTGTAAATTCAGTTCATTCAACTATTTTATTAAGAAATTGAGTTTTTAGTTTTATTATAAAACTCAGGTCAAGTTGGGTTTCAGCTTTCTTGCTTTAATAAACAACGTAATTTGAAGCTCCGGCGCTTCGTAGTATTTTTATAGTAGATAATTTTTATTTTGCATCGAGCTTCATTTATCTAAAAATAATTCGCACAGTCCAAACGAATCTAAATGGAGAAAATATTAATAGATGATTCAGAAAAGTTTCTTCGCAGAAACTCGAATGTAATCCATCGCTCTTTTATTGAAATAGCAACAGATCCTCGTTTCGCATTGTTGTGCTTCGAGAGTCAAATTATATAAAATTTAGAATCCTGAAGTCGTTTGAATATTCAGTCAAGCTTGAAGACTAAATAATTTGTGCTTTGGCGGGTTAAAAGTCTAAACAAAGCAGCAGCTTCACTGTCGGGCTATTTTACTTTAGGGATGAGCTGTTAAGCTAAATTTCAATATCATGCAGATGTGGATTTCATATATCCATCCTCCTATCGAGAGTTAATAAACCGTAAACTGAAGAACAATTAATGCTCCAAAGTTCCCGCTAATATAAATGGAATACAATCCTTTGATGGTATAACCGCGTACGTAGTAACGTTACTAATATACTTTATATATTATGGAATCAATGAATATTGTAATATTGGTAAAATTGCTTGGCTGCATAAATATTTCATATTTACATATTTTCATATTTTTCCGGCTTCTTTAGATACCAAAGGCAACAAAATGAAAATGTAAGAAAATGAATATTTTTTTGGAAATTGAACACGAAACCGTCGAACAGCTTTCAGGGGTTTCATTATTCTCTGATCCTCAATTAAGTACTAAACTCGGTTCCGTTGCTTTAATTGAAAATGTCAATAAAAATCCCTCTATTCAAGACCTTTTTAAAATGGCAACAATTCAAATGTTTGAATATGATATTTTTAGAAGCGGCAAGCCCTAAGGTAATTAAAAACTAATTCCTCTTTCAATTTTCGAATGGATCCAATAGCGCTTCAATTAGATTGGAGGTCAGCTTGCTAAATAATAAATAAAAACACCAAAAACGTTCGGAAAATTTGTCTGTTGAATATTTTTTATGCGATTTATCAATGATAGAAGACTTTACTACAGATACATAGAAATAATATTAAGTTTGTGGCCGCTTAAATCTTCTTTTTGAGATAGATAACTGAGTAATTTATAAAATGCGTATTCGGTCAGTAAGATTCTCGATAACAATTAAACCGAAACCGCTACAGTTTGTAGCCGAAACCTAGATAAACTATACAAATGACATCCTCAAAATGTGCGCTACACAATCTAGCTTTAAAACCGCAGCAGTATATTCCGGCTAATACTAAGCGGTTTGCGTTCTGTAATAGATAGTGGCAGAAGAGGAACAATATAAAGTCTGCATGTAGCTCTCAAACGAAATGGCTCTCCTTTTAATTGGCAAAAGTGTCTAATTAACTTGCCAGATACGATAAGGTTGAGATAGTAGAATAATATAAGCCAACTCAGTTCTTAATTCTGCAGGACAAAAGGGAAAATTCCGAAAAGTAGGAAAACAATTTTCAGCACGCAAACACGTTATATCCAAATAAACGTCCACGGAAAATCCATTTATCATTTTAATAACAGCGGCATTGTTAAGAGCAAAGCTATCTCCAATATATTCTTTATTCAATTTAAAATTTCCCCTATTATATTATAATGTGGTAAGAAAATAACATAAAATTCATGAGATTTTATTTCACTATATTGCAAATGTCCATTCCAACTATGTAAATATATCCAGCAAAGTATGTTGTAATATCAAAGCGAATATATGGATAACTCGTCCGAATAGAGACTCAAACGGTCGGGCAAGAGAAATATAATAAAGCTCATATTAAAATATTTTATTACACAAGAAACTTGGAATTACATTATTTAAAATTTAGAGGAGCATCTCTCAATATAGCAATATGAAATTACAATTTCATAGTTATCCTAAGGATTTCGAGTTATGTGTGATATAATCAGTTAAATCAGATGGGGATGTCATATTAATCCAATAAGCATCAATTTAATTTCAAATTGAATCTCATACCTGATTTGTTAATTCCTTTAACTAATCCCTATATATGATTATCAGCGAGTGAGAATGGTATGTAATGCGGTTTAAAGATAAACCTATAACTGTGTAACTAATTGATCTATTTTCATTATCTCGATATGTGTGAGCATCAAACGCATAATGGAGATGTAAATGATTGATACCCATAACGCTCTGAGCTTATCGACAACGCGTTTTGGTACGAAAAATTATATATACAACAGATACGTGATATATACAAAGTACTTTGATCAGTTTGGTATAGTTTGGTGTAATTTTCTTCCCAATATATGTTTTTGAATCATGAGACCAATCCCGGTTTTTTATTTAAATTTTTAAATTGCCACAGGCAAAAATTTTCCATCCGCTTAAAGAGTTCAAATTTTTATTTTTTGAATTAAATTGTAAAGTAAACGACCAGCAAAATGCATCATAAATACCACGGATAATGACCTTTGCACGTTGGGGTATTCCAAGGAATTACATAAAAATGGAAATAATATGGTTACTACGCAGCTACTCTTCACAATTCAATTTTCCTGGAAGATTAGGACGAGAAACGCAGTCAAATATCCTCCTGAGGTTAAGCATATAGACTGCCATAAATTTACCCGCATCAGGACCTTCATCCGTGTAACTCAGCTTTGATGAATGTTTTTATAGGTAGGCAGTGATTTAATTTCGCTTATGAGACTGCTAAGTAGTTCAAACTCGAGTATTTTATTGTTGGAAATGGGAACCGCAAGCGTTGAGTGAAAAAATCGAATAAACTTTTAGTGAAGGTTGCAGCTTGCAAGTTCATAAATTAGTCGCAAGCTGACATTACACTACCGCTTTTCTCTTTAAATTGGATTTGAACCTATCGAAATATCCAGTAACTGAATCAATATGGAAAGTACATAGCTAGAGAAGATTTATATGTTAAAAATGTTAAATACGCGCCTTTCCCCATTTTTCACTTTCGACAGATCAACACTGAAGGAAACACGGATTTCCTATCTCCTGTTTGTAATTTTATTTGGTCGGGAAAAAATGTACTCTTTCAACTGCAATAAAACAAAATATAAAAACCGCCCGAGGGCACATACAAAACATGGACAAAGCGCCAGAAAGTATTTCTTTGAATTCATCTGCAATATCTTGGCTTTTCAATACGGGGTTATCAACGTGTGTATAGAATGGGTCGTAACAACGAAAAACCTAAATCAGTTGAAAAGCCAAAAAATATAAGTTAGTAGATATATAAGGCCGGGATTTAACAGCAAATTGAATTCTGCTATATGTACATTTCTAATAAACCTAGTCAAAATAAACAGAACACTGGCAACAAACCGCATTAAATCATTTTAATGTTTTTAATGTTTCTGTATAATGGAGAACTCTGTTATTCTAGTGATTTAAATACTTTGTTAATCCTCAGTAGCTTTGGAATATGCTCTGCATTTAAAGTGATTGATTGTGAAATATAAATATTTCAACATTTAATAACAGCAAAATTCACATTAGCGTAGCTTGGATTTGCATCTTGTTTTGCTGGAAAAACTGGAATTCTGATTTTATTTATTCAATTTAAGATGAACGTATATTAAAAATAAATCCACGAGCTGACACATTCCTCTTGGATGCAAAGTCTCACGTAAAATATGACGTCAGTTTCTTAAATCATGCCATAGCAATTCCGAATTTCCTTAACGTTTTTCGCTGTCTCTCCAAACCCCTTTTTATGGCAAAAGCGGATAGGTCGTGGCATTTTCAGGAATCTAAAATCCTGTATATTTCATACGTATGGAATGCCTAAAACGCCTATAAAGATAGAACTGAAAATGCAGCTGTATAGGTCGCACATATCATGGATGGGATTCCTGTAATACATTTTCGATGAATGTATCTGCCTTTAAGCGAAAAAGTTGCCAGATAGCGACGAGATCAGCTATGCCGGAAACTACCTTCGAAGCACGAGGAAATATCCGACATCATCACTTGCTTTCAGCTAAGAAATCAACTTTATGCGGTTTTATCGGGGAAAAAGACATATGGGGATTAATGAAATTTTAATGACGCGTTTTCAAATTAAACGAAGAAGAACAAAATTATTCTCAAATAAAACAGTTTTTAATATTTCATTTAAAGAAAACTAACAAAAGTTATAATTAATTATTGCTTTTGGCTCAACAACATATGCGGTTAGTATTGGTTTCTTTGAGTACCTTAACACATCGAATTTCCAGCAGATGTCAATGTGATGAAAGTTAATTTGCCGAACAAATATTATTTCTGCTAATTCGCTCGGTTTTGTCTCCAGCGAATTATCAGGGCAAATATTCGAATCGAAGAGAATCAACAACAATTACATTGAACAGGTTGAAATTGAACAATCTGAGGTATTTTTAATTGTTCGACAATATTCAAAGCCCACTGATGAAACTTCCAACAATTAAGTATATGTATACGCGCTTACAGCATTTTATTCTAAAGGAAAGCAGCAAAATTTCTGATTTTTAGCTCTTTTATGCATGCGAATCCTTTAATGTTATCCATGACCTGATAAATGTTCCACCATGAGCTTTCACGTGTGTAGCCAGAAAGCCATAAAACCTGAGCTTCGCTATAATAATTGTAACATTTATTATTTATTTTCTCGCATAAATTAATAGAATTTATGTGAGCTGAGAATTAATTGACTAATACTTGAGAGATTTACATTTTAAATACCGACACGGGGAGTTGTAGGGTAGTAAAATTAATTTAACCCTGTTTAATCAATACGAGCCTCTCCACTGGGATCCGCATTTTTGGCAGTTTATTTACCATACATCAATTTTGCGACAGCTCAATTTCAATGTGATTTACGCAATTTTAAATCAGATTCTTCCATATTGCTATAAATGAGCAAGCTTTTCGCGTTTCCAAATTCTCATTAAAGAGCTGCGTTCCACGCCTTCAAAATAATCCCTTGAAATGTCCCTGAAATATCCTTTTTAAGTGTTCTCAAACAAAAATACTTCGGGAATACTTATTGGAAATGGAGTAAATAAGAAGCAACAGTTATTGGATGGAAAAACAGATGACGAAGTGAGTGAGTCCACAAAGAAAATAAATTGCCAGAAGACGTTATATATAAACCGCAGTAAACAAAAACGATGGCAAAATTTAGTTTGTTTGATTTATAATTAATTTAATGTGATAAGTGGCTAATCTAATACTGCGTTAACTGAAGAAAAGGTCGAGTAATTATATGTACAAATTTGGTAAACAGAAATTGCCAGTGAAAGTGAAGAATAATGAATAGCAAAGAAGGAAGGAAGAGTAACTAGAAAAACTTCATTTTGTTGTGTACAGTCCTCAAGTATGGGCATATTATATACGCAGAAATATTGTGTTTCGGGGATATTTCTCTTATCCCAAAGTTTCCGAGGTACAGAGCGTCAAAGTGTAATTGAGAAATCGAATTTCCTATTGCTTAACTTGCAGTTTCTAAGAGGCGCAATCGTCTGGAGCCATTCGAAACATCACAATTTTAGGTTTTCAAAAACCACTATTTGCAGGCACCAGCACGTTCTTAGATAGTTTCCACGCAAAAATGGGTCTTTCTTCCAAGTCGATATCTTTCACCGTTTTCGACATATTTCGCATTGAAACCTGACATTTCTCAAGTTAAAGTTTAAACGCAATATTTTTGTCTGACCAATATGTGGGTGAATTTTGTCACATGAGTTGAGGAGCATCTTCTTAAACGACAGCGTTTGTACTTTATTATCCATTTCAATAGAAAACAGTTGTGATTATTAAGAAAAATATCAACAAGCAAGCTGCTCAATGTTCTAAAGTGTACTTCCTCCTTGCTTTGGCGAAGACTTTTGCAGGCTCTGAATAAATAGTGCGGTTTTGTGACGATATTTCACTCACAAATGAAAAATTGCGCTGAATTTTACACGTTCCCTCGGTGAAATTACAAAAAAATCTATGCGCTTTCTTGTATCTTTCCTTCAAGTTCTCGTGTAATAGTTCCTAAGTGGCTGAGGTAGCCAATGTTGCCGCAGTTGCTTTGAGTAAAATGCGAGTTCTTCAAACACATTGTTAGTTGTTTTTGGTCATAGCGATGCCAATTGCTCAGTGAATGTTTGAAGCGCAAGAAAAAGAATAATTACGTGCTTGAAGTGAGCGCGTCTAATAAAAATCTCTTAATGGTAAATGGCTGAAATTCCATTGTCATACTGCTGCGTTAAATAAAAACGTTTTGCCTCTTTCAAGAAGTGCATTTCCCGACAACAATGTAACTTCCGCTCACTTTGCTATTGGGCTGGCACTCAACACTTTATTAGCTATTTAATAAAGCCTTCCGGCGATTTTTACAGGAACATGTGCTTATTGCAAGCGCTGGTAACAAAACCTGGCGTAACACAAACAACTAATGCAAAATGGTGTATCCACGTCCCAGCATAATTTATATCGAGGCACGCAATCTAAGAAGCGAAACTCCCTTTTGCATGTAAAATGATTGAAACCAAGCGAAACTCTTATCTCGCTGGATAATACGATTAACTATTTTATACATGCAGATGGTTTGAAAAGATTCGCGAAGTGACTAAAGTGACTTACATTTAAAACTTCCAAGCATGCCATGGTTGTTTTAGAATTTGAGCGTGAGTTATGTAAATGACGAATAATTAAATGAGAAGTTTATATCCATTAGATACAAAGCTAACGAAGTGTTTGTTGATAACGCATCCTGCTCGGTTGAAGCCCGAAATAAAGGTTCAACGACTCAAAAAATCTAGCGACGAATCGAAGATACTTTCTATTTCCTTGTTAAAATTTATTTGAATTATTTTTACTACGGTTACAGCAAAGCTACAACTGCAAGTGATACTTGTTAAATGAAACACGCATAATTCATAAAACGACTCGCCAGTTAAGGCCATTAATAAACTTAACTTATGGCAGTTAATTTGAAAAGGTTCTCAGTAATGTAGTTAAGCTTCGAGATGGGCGCGATAAGACACGGAAAGAGAGCTACCCGATAAAAATACTTCTCGCAATAATAGAAAATGTTTTAATTTGAAAATGAAAAAATCCAACATTTTCAAGACGGTGACATTTCATTATAGCTGCCGCACTCGAGCTGAGGTTTTATTTAAACGATGATAACGTCAGCTGCTGGATTGATGGCCTATTTCTGCGCTAAAGGAGTTGAATGAATTTGATAGCGCTAAGGAATATATTAGTTAGCCACTTTTGGGGTGTTTCAATGATCGATGGTCGATTTTTCAGCTTTTGTGCCTGCTCAAACGGAAGCTTTGGCAGAAAGCTGGAAAGCCACGATTTAAAGGACGGAATGGTGCGGAAGAAAATAGCACAAAATATCGTACTTTTGGTTGATATTAAATCTTTTCAATTAATAATATGCTTAATAGAAATTTTACGTCGGTAATATTTTCTTAAAAGATTAAACCTGCTAAGAATGTTTGGCTTGCTTTCGAAGTTGCAACTCTTCCCTTTTGGACGAAAAATGTCTAAGCTAATTATGAAGTTTCAGTTAAACTGACAGCTTTGGGGCTTTGTAAGAGACACTGATGAACTTTGAGGTATTTATTACTATGCAACCATAATACACTCTTTAAATGTCATTCTACGTAAAACTAGTAATTTAAAGGTCAATGCCTGAGTTAACTGCATGCCACTGTTGTTAATTAAATTCGGATTTTATCATGCAAAAATTGAATATACAGGATACAAACTAATTGCAATCAATTGTCCAGCATCTTGTTAGAAGTGTAGCAATAATTGGATATTCTGCTAGCAGAAAATAAGGAAACAGCAATGTTTTTAATTGAATGTTTGGCATTGACGCTGGATCCCGCCTTCGCAAACCACAATTTTCTATTTGTACTTTAATGATTTCTGGAAAATCCGGAATGAAATTGCTGAAGTGAGGCAAACAATTCAAAAATCGAAGCTTCTGCTGTAATGTCGGATTTCGTTTATTCCTAGCTGGAGATATGAGGGAGTGGAATTCAAACTCCAAATGGTTATGATCAAAACTTTGCTACCTTTAGTAGGGTGAATTGTGGAAAATGAGCGTTTCAAAACTTGTCAATTATTAAAACAAGCTCTTACTTTAAAATATCTGAGCTCGATTTATGGCTTATTTGAAAACGAAGCCCGATTGAAAATGATTTCGTTTATCAATGGGAGTAAAATCTGGAACGCGCGAATTCTCCTGAAATTAGCTCTTTAGCGTCAATGGACTAAGTCATTCAATTTGAGACAATGTCGATATCAATATACTATATGTATCTATTCCTTTGCCTGTTCTGCACGCGTTCAACCCCGAGATCGGCTCTATATAACAATACTGTCATGTAGCTTCATGGGGCAAAATTCGGGTTATTATTTAGCCGATCGGTAAATTTCTAATTATAATCGAGGCCCAGTCTGCCATCTTTCGCGGAAAATTGATGTTTACTCGTGAATGGCTCTTTAGAAGCGTGGAACAGCTAAAATGTATTCGATTTGTGATTTCGGTTAAGAAATATCGAAGCGTAAAATTAATTGGAATCGAAAATATTCACTCCATCCAAGCAAAATGTATAATTTAAACACTTCTTATCAGTATCATTACTAGAACATCACTTATGACTCTTTGCTCCTGGAAATCAAATGGTCTGATTCCCAGAAGTTATTCAACATTAATGGGATAAGTGGCTTTTATTCAAAGGTATCAAAATCCACTGCATTTTAAAAAGTGAATATCTAGTCAGATCTCAGTGGAAACAAAATAATGATATATTGATTCCATTCGAATTCAAATAGACATGTAGATTTCCGGCGACATGTGAGCCAAGCGGATGTATATGTTTATTTAATGGCCATGGAATTCAAATTCTATTTCTTTTCGTTACATTAATCCAATTTTTCAACCGTAGAATTTTCAGTTTACATTATTAATATCAATCTCTTCCAATTTGCATTTTATTGCTCTAAACGATTTTAATTGTAACCAAAATGGATATGACCATTAAATATACCAAAATATATATGTTTTATGCTCATGACATGAATACTGATTGAGTTAGGATCCACATTGGTTTATATCGATAGCCGAAAGTTGTTTTCCGTATCCCTATCAGTCGTCGGAGAGAAATACGGAAGACCACTTCGTCCGTTACCTCGTCGCCTTCGATTATGTTCATCACAGATATAAACGAAACGTCGGGAAGCAATGCGAACCGGCAAACTTTTCTACCCTTTGCATGTATGGCAAAGACATCTCTTATTTAACAATAATTAATCTAACTAACAAAAAATCTGAATAGAAAGTTGTGCAAAACAGAGAAAGCAAGAGAACAGAGGAAACTAACTAAAATCCAAACACAAAAAAAGCACCCTAAAATCCATACAATTGCTAAGTTTTCAAGAAAATTTTACATATACACTGAGTACCAGAACTGCAAAACTTTGAGATGCTATTCACTACTATTCAATAAAAGAAAAATGAAAACGTATTTTATATTTATGCAGCTAATGACGAGAATTGTAGATGTAGAAAGCGGCTGGGAAATCAGAACTCACAGCTATTATTAATGAAAGTTTTGAGGAGATCATTGGTGTACCATCTGTTCAGTGATTTGCATGAGGGGTGAAATTATAAAATAAATTTTCTAACACCTTGGCTGGGTTTGAGTATTAATTGGTCTGGAACAAGGTAGTAAAAAATTAATCATTTCGACGAGATTGTTTGAATATTTTCAAAACAATCAGGGTTTTAGCAGTCATTTTGAACGGAGGGTTTAGTCCCTAATGTAAAATTTATAAAACAGCAAATCGGGGTTAGTCGATTAACAATAAGTGTTCTCAGTGAGTCCTTCGCTTAATTGCAATTGCACACTTGCGAAATTGCATCCTTCAATACAGACAAGAGCAATTTGTGTTTGCGATTGAGAGAAACTTCCAGGGTTTTCCAGAAATTCTATCGTTCAAAAGTTCAATTCATAAACCATATATGCAGAAAATTCAATAAAGAATTACTCGAAGTTTTAAAGCTTTAGACCGCCGTAAACAGCACTCCACAACGCAATTGCATTTTAAGTTACGTATTGTTAGAGTTTATCTGTCATTCGAGGCCTTAGTAGAGCAAATAAAATTCCTCTCTTGTATGTATTTACTGGGATATTTCCTTTTGGGTAGCTTTTAACTACAATTGCGAAAGCTTAGAAAGCTAGGAAAACTATATTTCACCATCTTCTAAATTGCTTACGTCGCCAAAGGATCGTTGAAAGGAAGCTTGCTTTTGATGTCTTGATCCAAAACTAATTACTACTTATAAATACAGCACTTGCAAGGTTTCCCTATTAAATACAAAATAACCTGATATTGAATACTTGATTGAACAGGAAAGGGACTAACGTACTTAAGTTAATTTCCTATTAACCTTCCTTCAACTTGGTTTAATACAATCTCACTTAAACGTTGGGTAGTGAGTCAAATCCAGAAACATACCTCGCACGCTCCTGCATACAAAGAATCTGTTTCATATTACGACCTGAAATATGTTATCGATTTATATGTTAGTTATGTAGGCAATCCCCGTTCCTAAGCATTCCTGGAAATTGCCAAGTTAACTGAATCTGCAACTGGCGGAGCGTCCAGGTTTCAGAATTTGAGGTATATCTCATCCATGTCTCACCCCAGTAGGTTTTCACGATTTGGACGGAAAATTGGGAGACGGAAAATGTCACCATCCTGTAATTGAGACAATGACATAAGCCAGTTTAGGCAAAATTTCGTTCCGGAATACGAAGCGTAAAACCTCCGGGACAGTGAGAACTGAAACCGTTGCAACCACATAACTAATTGAGCTCAATTAATACAGCAATCTATTGCAAATGCAAATTCATGCAGTATCGCATTGAAACCCAGTTCCAGAATAGATTTTGCTTTTACATTTCACACAGATCAGGGTTCAGAAGGAATTTTGCAATATCGTTGGGTGAAGTAAAGCAGATACAGCAAAATTAACACTGGAAGAAGCACTTAAATTCAATTAAGAACAAAGCCTATCAATTATTTATGCTGTTGATTTAGAGCACTAGACTTAGAACCACATTTTCAAGTTAAATGTGCCTCACAATTCTCTTTCTAAGAACTTCGGTTGAATTACTTAGGAAAGACGTGATTTTAGTTCCTTAGAATACATTTACAGCTCTAGATATCTACCGTACATTAGTAATTCCATTGTCTGTTGGTTCCATCTGCTTTCCGATTAAATTTCGTAAAATAGTGACGGTTGCCTCAGCAATTCCTAAACTGCTAAATTGATTGAGATGTGTGTATTTGCGGGAACACCGAAAACAAAAACGTCGACAATGTCTGTTCCCGTTCAATATCGGCAACAAATAAACTAACGGAAAAGCTTTTTGCACTCTGTTCATGTGAATCTAAGGAGAATGAAAAATTAACCCGCCCTGATCGTCTGCTTTTAAACTCTGAATTCCATCGTTTATCAAGCCTTCCATTTCAAGTCTGCTAAATCTTAAAAGCCAGTCGAGGTAATCGCGAAAGTCAAACAAAATAAAATTAATATTATCCCCGGAAGTTCAGGCGAACGGGGTTTAGTTGCCTCCGAACAGCTGTTTTTGTTAAGGTCAACTTTCAGGACTTATAGATTACTTAACTGCAAAATGCCGGAGAAAAATCGTTTTCTATGAAATAGCTCAATGGCAAAGGTGTGACAAAAGTCAATAGAGCACGGAGAGTTTTGCAGCGCTCTTGGGTTCAATAGTGAAAAATCTATTCAGAATAGAGCCGAACAATTCAAAGGCAGCATCATTGAAATGCCCTCTTTGCTTTCCGTTTTAAACTGAGATTTTATCAAATTTTTCCAGTCGGATAATGTATCTTTTATTTTGCATACTTAAATACTTTTCAACTAAATACTTTCGAAAACTAGTTAATTATTATTATGTCAAAAACAGCTTTTGTAAATACTCTCAAAGGAAAAGGCAACGTGAACAATCGAAGCTGTCCTACTTATATGTCACAGCTTTATTTGTCCTAATAAACAACTCTGAGAAAAATGACGCCGGAAGCCGATGAAATAGTGCCATTCAATAGATCCTGCAGGAGCCCAAAGGAATAAGTTTCGCTTCAATTGGCAATGCCCTATTTTAAGCAGAAGCACCATTTTATAAAAGGCTTAAGTTGAATTTGCCTTTTATGACCGGCAATCTTCCAGGAACAATTTATGGACGTTTACTGTTTAGATCACAGGAAAATTTCAAAATTTACTCTAGTTATTTATTATCTTATTGTATCTAATTTTATCACACATGTCATATAAAATATATTTGATGCCTTTTTTAATGGATTATTAAAATTATTGTAGATAAGTTCTATATTGTTGAGGCGGATTCATTTTTTACAAACTTCTTTTTGGGTATTTCGCCTCAAAAATGTTTGTCTTTAAAAAAGA
>NW_026017110.1:58527640-58639384 GCF_020466585.1 Dendroctonus ponderosae | reverse complement strand
TTATCAATCTGTAATAAAAGACGTGAGGAAATTCTGTCTTTTTTAAAGACAAAAATTTTTGAGGCGAAATACCCAAAAAGAAGTTTGTAAAAAATTAAAATTATTCTTCCAACATTTCTTTTGCTTACGGTGCTATTTGGCAATTTTTACCCTCAGATTTCTCGGATTTGATAAAACCACTCAAAGTTGTGCAAAAATTGTTGAAAACTGAAATTAGATGATAGAGCTGGTAGAAACCTGGAAATTGAAAAAGTTAAGGAACCAAAAATATTGAACAAGTCGACATCAAATGATTACAAAATATGTTAAAGAAATTTCAATTAGGATGAGTCAATTTAAAGCGACTTTAAGGTAAAACTTCCAGTTAGATGTTGAGCAATTTCGCTCATGCAGCTGCCAGTTCAAATTTTCATTCTATTGCATCACACAACTTTACGTAAGTAGGGAGTATAACTTAACAGTTAATAGCGACCAAGATACATGTCAAAACTTTTAGTTTTTTGTACAGAACTCCCGATGAAGAGCCAACTGTTGCCACTTTAAATCAAATTTGTTATTTCAATTTAAGAGGAGCAAACTAGTGTTAGACTGGATATACATTTTAAGGGTTTCTATTCTGCTAAGGCAGGAAAAGTTTGTACTTTGGAAAAGTTCTGTGCAATTCTTGTAGCGTGACAAGTTTACCCTTCGCTGCTCTTGCGAGTAGTGGAGTAAACATGGCGTTAATGGGCACCCCTCTTAGCGCAGACCCTTTTCTAATTCTATAAAATATTTACCTTGTTAGTGTCTAGCTCTGTCTAGTAGATTGCCTTTTGTTGGTCTATCAACACCAAGTGCTGGGGCATACTAACTAGGTGGTATTTCTTCGAAGGATTAGGGCTTTTAGGTATTAATGGAGAAATTACTTGATGTATTTACTGTTTGATTTCACGTTAATTTAGTTGGTGGCGCTTCGCTCTCCTTGCCCTTCAGTGTAGAGCATGTGTTTAGTGAAATGGAATTGGAAACTGGAATTGAAAATGGATTCAATTTACTCGAATTATCGCCAGATTTTATTTGGCCTGAAAAAAATATACACCTTAAAACGTTTTATATTCGTTTGAGGGAACATTTCAAGCTTAAAGCCACGAAAGAGGCCATTTCATATAACCCAAAATATCGAAGTTTAACTTCCTGGATAACTTACCGACTTCATAAATACGCTTTCCTGAAATACATTTACAGTATTAGCACCTAGAGGGCTTCAGCAGATGTCCCGCAACGACAACAGTTACGCAACACCGAAATTCCTCAAGTGTATATTTCTGTCAAGTTTTTGTGCGTTTCGGGTTACCCGGGTTGAAATACACGGGCAACAACTTACAACTGAAAGAAAATGTTGTTACCACTTTGGAAACAATGTGTTTAATATTTTACGGAAAAACATTTTACCCGGAAGTTTGTTCATGCTCCTGACTTGGAGAACGCACAAACAAGTATATGCAAATAAGTTTCAAATGGTATTTGAAAAACGTACAAATTTTGCAAGTTTATTTTCATTCTACAAACCTTGTTTGCTTATATACCCCAGTTTCTGAAACTGATCTAGATTCTTTGCCTCGTCTTCTGTGTAAATGGAAAGACTTATTCAAACCGACAAACAATGGTGAAAAGGACCTTTTTGTTGAACTCCTCAAGTTGCATAATTACACCACAAACGTCGTTTGTAAACAAAACGTGCCGCCGTTTTCCCCTTGGTCTCGAAAACGACTTAGCGACAGATAGCTGACTGATTCAGGGGATATTCTCGGTAACTAATCTTGTAGTTTTGAGGGAATTCACTCGTTGGAAATATAAGGGGATTTCATCTGTAAGCATTGCCACCCTCTGCGCGAAGTTTCCAAAAGACCTGTTGACTTCAACGGTTAAAAGGTATAAAATCGCGGAACATATTAATCGCAAAACGAAGTTGCATTTGACTATATTTCCTTTGAACTAGCACAATTCAAGTAGAATAAATATACTTAAGAACACTTTAGTGGGCAACATAGGATTTTAGGAATGGAAACTGAAGCTAGTCATTCATAAATCCCGATTTACAAAGTAGGATAGACCAAATTATCTGTACGTACATAGAAAATGGTACATGAAAAGAGAAAAATACATACAGAAACTTAGAGACTAACTTAAAACTAAAGAGCGAGTTAGTACTTGTTTGTGCTTTTAAATCGCTTTGGTTGCAAACATTTCATAATAATTTCACGAATAAAATGTTAACTTTTCAACATGACTTTATGATATTAATTTGTTTGTTATTAGCCCAATTCGTTCTCTTTGACATAGTTTTTGAGTTTTGTTTTAACTTTTCGCCCGCTACCGCATAACGCATTACTGTTTTGAAACAATAAGTAGATTCTTAGAAATCTGTATCGCCACAAAAATATTTTTTTATAAAAAAATGATTTTTTGTGCTTGTCCAATGAAAATGTTTGTTTGTTTTCTCCTAGATTTTCATGGTGGAATAATTGTTTTGAATTGTTCACTGAGTGGGTATTTTTTATTTATGAATTTGATTTAGTCAATGATTTTATTTTTTACTTCTTGTAGTTGAATGGAGGTGCCATAAGCTTCACCCCATGCAATCATTTCATATTTAATTATGTCATTAAAAATGCGTTCTAAATAGTAGAAACCGTTTCAGTGTCGGTGGTATTCTTAATTTTACTCATATTTTGTTGTGGATGCTACTCAAATTTCCACATACTGTGATCCATTGTTGCTCTCATAGAGAAATATAAACAATAGCATTTGTTAATTAATGAAATTTAAAGATATTTTTGTGTTAAATAGACTACTTACTATCTGCCTTGTTCCCTCGGCTAGCAAGAGAGGAAATCGACTAATAATTTAGAAATTTAAGTCGTAAAAGCAGTCAAATGTGATGGAATAGGGGTTGGCAAATCGTTTTTGGAATCTTCCTCGAATACCCTAAGACTGATATTTTTTTCATAGGTATTGATTAGTCGTTTAGGTGAACGGGTGGTATATTTTCAACGTTATACATTTAGCTATTCATGACGAGTAATTGTCGGGCAATTTGTATATGTTGAGGCCGTCAGTTCTGTGTTAAGAAAACAATAGCAGTGGAAAATTAAATATTCTCTCTAAAGAAATTTCTCCAAAATATTTCAGTACTTGTCGACGTTATTTATGGGCTGTGCGTTCACTTGCAATTACGTGCCTTGAATTTATTACTCAATGATATTGTATAGTCGTTACCAGAACACCAATACGGATATCAATATTTCTGCTAATTGCAAATAGTGCCCACGTAAGCAATTAACCAAGTTTCGCTGACGTAAATCGTTTACTCGACAAGGTATTGAGAAAAGCTCAGCTTTCCACATATTTTCACTCAGTTGTGCCTCAATATATAAAGGCGAGAATAAAAATAAATGACACCTCCTTCATATAAAATAACAGTCGAACCGCTGAGCCAAAGCAGTATTGCCACTTTAAGACTTATATGATATCACATTTATCAACACGTGTTCTCCAAAGCCACAACACATAAACTACGCGAATTGTATTTTCGCCCTATGGATTTGACAAAATGAACCTAACAGGGTAGTGAACTTCTAAGGCAATTTGTTCCAGAATATTCAGATAACTCAGCAGCATCTACAGTTACTGTAAAAGATACATAAAATACACTAAAGGAAAATAACAAGTAGTTAAAAGGAGATTTCTTCCCCATTATCACTGCGGGTTTCTGAATATTTCCATTTTATCATTGCGTGAATGTTCCCTAAACAATACAGCATTGTCTTGGATCATGTATTAGCCCAAATCTGGCACCATATTGATCGTGTAAACTGTAACGTCCTGATTTTCCATTATACGCAAATTTTTGAAAAGTACACAAAAAGGCTTTGATAATTTCCGATTTTTATTTGTCTTCCCCATCAATAACTCTAGAAATGTGATCAAATCATGATAATAAACAATAACGAAGCAGAATCCAAAAAACCTCCACGAGCTTGCTAAATCTGGGTTAATATCGATTAGAAGAGTGACATGGAAATAGTTTAATCAAAGGCTCCTCCTTTAAAATGCCACAAATCTAGTGATTTTAGGCTTGGTTTTGTGGAACTGAAATTCCTTAAATTTAATAGTTGCCGAATTTGATTTTCTGCTAAGCTCAGCTTGTGGTGTATGCTGTCAACTCTTGTCACGTCCACAATGCCTCCAAAATGCTCCCTACTTGGTAAATAAATTATTTGCTTTCAAAATTTACTCCAGGTAGTGGATTACGCAATCCAGGCTTAGCCGCTATGTGACAAGGAATATTACAATTACAATACGACATGCGACTTGCCTGTATTTGAAAATTCAATGTAAGCAGTATATGAGAAGTTGCATTTAAACTGCAAAGTATACGATACACGAATAAAGAATGAGGGTAAACAGCTTGAAGCAGTTATATGCAGTCGGTGAGAAAGTATTAATTCCAGTGCATTGGGAACTCTGCACATAATGCACATGCAAATATTAAGTTAATATAGGTCAAACGTGCCTTAGGATGGGTTTGTTAGTTACTTTTCTAAGGGTTACCTGTTGCTATCAATGTTTATTAGCAACAATGTTGAGATATTCTCTTACATACATCAACGTGAGTTCAAATTCTTTATTAAGTACATTAGCACTGGACGCCCACGGATGGAGGTGCTGTACTCGCATATGCTCAAGCTTGTAACATATTTTTCATAAATAACTATAACTACCAAAAAAATTGAAAATTAAGCATTATTGAAAGTGAACTTCGAAATCAGTTTTTTGTAGAACGCATTAATATCCAGAAGATCATTGCTTCGTTTGGTATGTGCTTGGCGCTTTTTTGAGTGATGTTTCTTGGATTTATACACATCATCATCATCATCGTCTGAATCATCATCGTCATCATCATCATCGTCGTCATCATCATCGTCGTCGTCATCATCATCGTCGTCGTCATCATCATCGTCGTCATCATCATCGTCTGAATCATCATCATCATCGTCTGAATCATCATCATCATCATCATCATCATCATCGTCATCATCATCATCGTCGTCATCATCATCATCATCATCATCGTCTGAATCATCATCGTCTGAGTCATCATCATCACTAGAATCTGAATCGGAATCATCTTCAGTAGTTGTTGTAACCTTGGCGGTTGTCGTAGGACTAGTGGTGGTCTTTGTAGTAGTACTACTTGTTGTACTTTCGGTAGTTGTAGTAGTTGGAGTTGTGGTAGTCTCAGTAGTGGTTGTAGATGGAGTTGTCGCAGATGTTGTAGATTCAGTTGTCGAAGGTGTTGTAGATTCAGTTGTCGAAGATGTTGTAGATTCAGTTGTTGAAGATGTTGTAGATTCAGTTGTTGAAGTTGTAGGTTCAGTTGTTGAAGATGTTGTAGATTCAGTTGTCGAAGATGTTGTAGATTCAGTTGTCGAAGATGTACTAGATGAATCAGTGGATGGTGGTGCAGGTGGCCCGTCAGTGTCTGGAGCAGGAGTTGTTGACCATCCTTGTCCAGTGCATTGGGCAAGAGTGGGATCTCTGCATACATTAGAATCGGGATCAAACTCCAATGAGGATGGGCAGTCGAATAAATATGGTTCGCCGTTAGAACATTCCCAGAACTTTGAGCAATTTATTGCCGGGTAATATGTGGCAGCTGATCCGTCTGCCGTTGGGCAATCTTGGGCTAAAAAATTCAATACATTGCGCTATTAACTGTTTCTGTGAATTACGAGACGAAATACTTACGAACGGGCTCATACACATCCCTAATTGCACCTCGAGGAATTACAGCTGTAAACAGAAAACTATTAGAAAATTATGAGGATACTATTGCGAGGAGAAACATGTTATGCACCACATTTACGTAAATCAACCCTCTAATGTTAAAAGTGAATTAATTTAAATTTGTGCTTGCTCAATGTATACTAATTTTCTTCAGATGTTATACGTGAATAATATTTAATACTTAGTTGTTATAAGTTCAAGACGAATATTTCGGAACACTTGGATATTAATGCAGATGTACTTACATGCATTTGATAGAGCTATTAAGGCAGGCGCCAACAGCACAATTAGAAACTTATTCATCATTGTAACGTTTCTAACTACCTATAAGGAATAATCAGTCGTCTAAAACTTTCTAGTATATATGAAGAATGAAAAAATATTTACATTATCTAATGATATAGTCTCTTACTCAGTTCCGTGTACTTACACTTCAAGTGCTTTAATGTGTCTCTAATCCACAAGTGGTGCACGTAAATTGTTTCGCACGATATGCATGTATTTGAGATTCCTAGATATAAATGTGCATGTTAACTGGCAAACCCGGATCTACAGAAATCTAAATCAACACGTGTCAAAATAAACTGAACATCAGATAATTAAATTGAATCATTCAAAAAGATTTTATTGAAATGGGAGACATAAACTGAAAACAATTACTCTAATGTAACTATAGTTTGAGGCGCTTAGTGCAACTGGAAGTAAATTTGATGCAGTAGTAAATGCAATGGGACATTGTTGAACAGCTGGAAAGCTGCTGAACTGAAATTGCCGTTGATCATCGAATAAAGGTGAAGGTTAATATTGAAGTGCTGATTATTATGAATTGTTTAGTTAAATTACAACTTGATTATTTTATGAAATTAAAGCAGTGTTTCCATGATTCTTGTATTCCAACCAACAAACATCTCTTATCACAACGTGCTTAAGAGGACAGTATTTTTCCATTGAAGAACAATATAGTTGATAGCATTAATATCAGTAGTGATACACGACAAGAAGTCAATAAAAAGTGCCTTAAAAAGGAATAGTGAAGCTTCGGATTTACCATCTTTTGAGTGGCAAAACAATAGTTTTAGTATTTAAATAATACGGTTCCGAAGTACAGGGTGTTCGTTTCTTTAAAACAAATTCTTAACCAGTTTCACTATTACCAAAGTTTTCGTGTTTTGGGATTTTCCAGATCGAGGAATCCAAATTTCCCGTTAGCTCGTAATTCCTCAAAGGCGTTCGCTGCAACAGTCTGGAGACATCTAAAACAACAGAGTTTTTTTGGGTTTTTAAATATCGTCTTTCTGTTGGGAATGCTTTGTTCTCCGATATTTATTAAACGAAAAATTTGTACTTGCGATATCTTTCATAGTTTTCGAGATATTTCACATTGTCGTCCCTAAGACTGTCGCAAATTAACATTTTTAAAGTGGACCCTAGACAAAATTGGTTTCATAGTCAGTTAAGTGCTAAAAGAAATATTTTACAAAAGTCTGAAATCGTAAATATGACTATTTCAGTTTTTTTTATTATTCAATGAACCTTTCATATATTTAAAAATGTGAGGACTCTGAGAGTACAATTCAAGAACAAATTTCACTGTCTAAAGGCTTACATAGAAATTATGTAAAATTATCAAACGAAAAAGTAATGTAAGCTATTCACAATACTATCATCAGTTTAAACATTTCTCGATACATGTTAATATTGCGCCTAAAACACATGTTAATATTGCGCCATATAAACCTAAAAACCTTTTGTAAAGTCTTTCTGCTGGTATTATCGTAATGGGTCAGAACTGTCGTGGATTTCGAGAACTGGAAACTTCATGACTTAATCACTACTTAATGGTCGATGAACTGGCGTTCCAATTTAAGAATATAAATAGACGGTAACCGAGAAATTATAGTTTGATTCTATGAAGCATGATAATGATCTTACGGATCAAATGTCTCGTGCTATTAAAACCGAATTTTCATGCTACATTAAATTTGGAAATTCTCCTTACCTTGATCGAGATTTCAGCTTTCCATGAACAAAAATATGATAAAAGAAGTTTCTTTTCTATCCATGGGCCATAAACGGTTATTGCGACCGTCAATACGACGTATTAAATAAATTATTAAATCAGCAGTCATCGGCTGGCAGACGCACAAGGAAATGAACAAACAAACATTAGAGAAATGGCTCATTAAAGGTCTTTGCTTCGATATTTTATATCTTAGTTAAACATCTTTGTTTCTTACAAACTCCTTTTTGGGTACTTCGCCTCAAAAATTTTTGTCTTTAATAAAAGACGTGAGGAAATTCTGTCTTTTCTAAAGACAAAAATTTTTGAGGCGAAATACCCAAAAAGAAGTTTGTAAAAAATGAATCCGCCTCAACAATATAGAACTTATCTTTATTTCTTATCCACCTGGAAGATTTAAGCAGATGTTTGAACCGTGTTTTGAGCTGGCATTTTTTTTTTCAGGTTCGCAACAGGGATACTACGAAAAAACGTTGCTCAACAAGCTCTTGGACAATTACAACATTTTGGAGAGGCCAGTAGCAAATGAATCAGAGCCACTAAGTGTCAGGTTCGGCATTACTTTGCAGCAAATCATTGATGTGGTAAGCACTATTAGTTAAAGCCAAAAAGCTCATCCAGATCTAAACTGGCCTGCATTGACAACAAATTATTGTTGTGTGTCATAAGTTATATTAAGCGCTATCAAATCAATGACCATATCGAAACGCAACATCGAACAGCGTAATACAATCATCTATTAATTTCAAGTGGAATATTGCGTTACAGCAATGGGTCATTATCAACTCTTGGGACCTAGATCAGGTAACTTCAGCCAATCAGGAAAGTTTCCAAACGCGATGTTTCATATATCACGGTTTTACTCAAATATGACAAAACAATGTAAATGCCCGCATTGCGTGTGTGTCATACACAGAATGAGATTGACGAATATAAATTATATTATAAATCCTCGAATTGGGATATATACGCGTCAATACCACTGAAACGTTTCAATCATATAATAAACCTTTAATATCGAAATTCCCAACAACGAAACGTAGGGGTAAAAGCACGGGAATAATACAGAAAGCTTCAAACAATAAACTCATAAATTCCTATTAGGTGGAGCCAACTTCATTATGCAGACTATTTTCAGAACAGTGATCTGGATATTGTTTCAACTTCGGACATGTTTAGACATCGGACTTTCAAGTATACTTAATTTTCTAGGCTAGTTTGTTGCAATTTTCAACGTCTTTTCAGTAATTAAACTGATCATACTGTACGGATGGAAATTAAATATCTTATCAACCCCACAACGTGTAAACAGTTGCACTTTTCTTAAATGAAAATTGAATGAAATGAAATGAATGGCCCGTTAATAGCCCCGACTTAAGGCCTCTTAGAGATAAGTGGAGGACATATAGAGAATCGCTAATCTTATTACTTTAATGTATAATTTTCAATATTTAATATCAGTAAATATTGTTAATGTCTCTATGATTTTTGTTGCTTTGCAGCATTGATTTGTTGTTGCTTTTTGCAATTTTTAAACGTTTTAAAAGAAAACGGCAAAAACAAATCTAGGCAATATAAATATTTCTGAAATCGGGAACAAAAATCCTATCGATCTGCCTGAAAATACGTATGAAAATCCATAGTAAGTGACTTAATGTCACATTAACGCCTTTTATTTCAGACTTAAAATGTAAGGAAAAATAATCAAATTTTGTATTTACCACTTTTCACCATTTTTTGAGATAAATGTTCTAAGGGGGTGTCAAAGCATGATATACATGTGCATGTACAATTTCACTTTTACCTTCCTGAATGACAAATTTTATGATACTTTATACCAACATTTTCAATATTTTCTATTAACGTGTTTTCCACCCACTTTATTAATTAATTTGAACATGCGAAATAGCACTTGTTCCGCTTGTTGTTTTTCACTAATGTCATCCAAGTTCAAGAACACAGCATTTAATAGATTTAATTCGAGATTGCACAGTAAATCCCATAGCAACTACCTAATTTCCAGCGCATAAACTAGTTTGGATGACCTAATTCAAAGCTAGTTAGTAGCATTTGGATTATTAGGATATGCAGACCTTTAAACTGGCGGAGTTTTGTTACTAGGAATAGCAGCGTTGTAGCTGTTAATGGATTTGTAAATATTCGCATGCCAATAAGCAAAACCAAATGTCCGTGCTGAGCAGATCTAGAATTTGCTTTCGAAAGTCCATTTAGATTATTTCTAGTGGGCGTGAAATTTGCTCGCAGTGGATATTTTGCTGCTTGCGAAGGAGGAAACTATGCAAAATGCTTTAAATTCCGTTCGCAACTAATACTGTGGTGTTTTTTTGCTTATGCAAATATTCAGTTTAGGCATGGGTAGAAGTAGAACTACTTAATAAACATTTAACGGAAATTAGAAGGAATGTTTATTTCTGCAACTACAATTTAAACAGCGAAACAATTAACTGATATTGAAAAATGTACTGTAATGAGTTTTCAACTTAGGAAACAATCAATCAAAATGTCAATCAATCGGTTCAGTGTGAGCTCGCGAATAGCACCTGAAGATGCACGGCGCTCGTGCTGGCGAAACATCAACAATTACCTCCAAACCCAAAAACTCTTCACTTTCAATTACCTACTTGTTTTTGCCAAATGTAGTAATCTGCAAAAGTGTGCAGACGTTTGAAATAGTTGAAATTTTTATGAATACTCGAGATAATGTATGCTTTTTTCTCAAGTATCTAATACCGGATCCACCTTTGTGCGTCAAAGGCACGATTTTATCAATATTGTTTTACTTTGAAAATTCCGGTTATTATGGAATTTTATTATTGAGTTTGCCTTCTAAATAGTTGCATGTTGGACAGGGAAATGGAATCTATTCTGACTGAATAAATGAAGTGGAAACAATAGTGCTTAGGGCGAAATATGTCCAATTCAAGAAAAGAATCGAATAAAACCAGGTAATAAGCCCTTTGTATCTGGCCCTATCGCTTTTTCCCTTTTGAATAGTTTTCTTCTTAAGTGATTGAAGAGCAACTTATGGTTTAAGGAGTGTTTGAAGCTTTAATGACCTCTCGAATAGAGGCTTATTGAGGACCAGATGGAATATTTCAGAGCTTCAAACTAAAACGAAATTTGCAATGCAAAAACATACATTTTAATCAGTTTAATTTACATTAAGCATATATTTCTCTGCAAAACCCTGGTAACGGTTGCCGGTGAATGCGAATGGATAAAGAGAAAACTTTGTTTAAAATAGGATCCGATTTCGAACATTAAATATTCGAATATTCGGATCCAACCCTATTTGATTAGAAATAGCTGACAAACAAACACGTAGGTGTGTTCAGTTGGCACCCGGCCAAAAGTAATCCCTAGTTCTATGTGGCCACGATACAATTAAATTACTGCACATTCCAACTTTCAACAAATATTTCGCTACTGGTGCAACAGATTTCTGACGCTCAATTGAAATTGTTTTGAATTATGTAACTGTTTTTCTGGCTTTCCACATGGATGTAACAGGACTCTTTCCAAAAAAAACAGAAATTTCTGTGTTTTAGCATGCAATTTGAAAATGGAATCAGGAAACTGATTTTTATATTTTTGTTTCAGGACGAAAAGAATCAGATTCTTACCACCAACGCTTGGCTGAATTTGGTAAGTACAAGTCATTAAAATCTTTTCTTAAAAAAATTGTCGTGGTCTTTTCCACTGGGGAAAGGACATTATTTTTAAATGCTTCACTCGATATGGCCAATATTTTTGAACTTTTTTGCTGTCTTTAGTCCTGGTTAGTATTTGAGAAGCTATTTAGCTGTTCTCAAAAATTGTATTTTCCGAACTTTTAAATCAACTAAAAAGTGGATAAGTTCTAAATAAACAAGTGCAGTTTTAAAGGCAGTTACTTTTCCCAGAAAACGATCGAGTCCGTCTGAATTTGTAGCAAGTAAGCTCTTGCGATCCCCGATACTCTTAAATTTTAAGCTTTTCAGTCTAACAGAGTTTTAGAATTTCGTACACTGAAGCCTTGATTTTCATTGTTACTATGCTGGCGCAAAAATAAGTAACTTCGTAAAGCAATGTACACGTTGAATGTTACACTTAGCTGTTGCAAAGCGCGAACTTTTTGAGCTGGGAAACAACGTAAAATGCGCTTCAATAATTTATACTGATGCTCTTGGCAATTTTGTGGCGAAGGGTGGCATAAATCTCTGAAAACTTCTAAATAATGATCGTAAGTAAAATAAGTCTCCGTAAGTGAAAAGCCAAGCTCTTAAAAAAATGGCGAGAAATTTTCGACGTTATGTCTAAATAAAACCATAAGCATAATTAATAACGCTCACGATTCCTGACCTAAAGCAGATCTTTCGCTAATGATAAAGGGAAACGAAACGAAATCTCAAGGGATTTTAAATGAATACGGTTTGTGCTCCAAAAGGTGGTTTTTTCAACTGAAATTAAGAATACAAAAGAAAGTATAATTCTCATGTTTTTTTTGCTGAATGCACAAAGCATCGAAGTGACATTAAAATTCGATTATGATATTCTGTAAAAATTGCATTGTAATACATATTCGTCCAGTGATTATTTTGGCTGAATTACTAACAACTGTTTTTCTGTAAAAATCCTATGTTTTAAGGAATAACGTTTAGATAATTCTATAAACTGAATAGTGATGGAAGCTGCGAAAAGTTCGACTCAAATCTCGAAAATCTGCTATAAGTCGCTGTTCTTCCAAGATGTACAAGTAACCAACATGATATGTGGAATTGAAGTTTGCCTAATTTAATGTTCAGGCCTTTTGGCCTTCAAATTGACTTTAATTACCCAGGGAATTAATATAATTGACGTTTTTCTTCTGTGCAAACTGTGTCAATTACCAATAATAAAATTCAACTAAATAAATAAAGCTTCCCATAAAATTTTAAATTTAACAAAAACAAGCACCCTCGAACTCGGCACTCCACTTCACTAAACATGTGCTTAATGAAGTGTTTTTATTATCTCTACAGTATAATGGAAAGTTTATTAAGTCGCAAATGTAAAACACAAACAGAATTACCAGGCGGAAAAATGCTTATGGGCGTTGTAATATTTCAAATAGTAACGAGAGAAACTTAGCAGCATTTTGTTTGAGTGTGGGAAATTAAAAGAACAAAGAAAGCTCTAGAAATGATATCACATTCAGAGTCTTTTGTGGGAAGCTGAGCTCGGCAGGATAAAAAGATGCCATTATATTCCCAAAATGCTGAATTAATCGCACTCGCTCACGTTATTGCGGCTGTCATAATTTCACTTTATTTTAAGTGAAACGACTTTTATGCGGAATTGGATTTGCACTTTTTATAAGGGGTCTTCAACTTTCGTTATTGTTTCAAATGGAATTAATTCAAATAAACGACAACAAAGTGCAATGCAACAAAATAAATATTAATTCGACTGTGTATATTTGCTGTTAACAGCAATTAACTGTCTTTTTAAATGGAAAAGTAGCGCTTTGCGCCTATAATCACTTGGAAAACGTGCCAATCAATCCAAAACCAATTTACTTTGCTGTGAACACACTGCAACTACCCGTACTTACATTACCATGTAAAGGGTTTTATCATTTTGCAGACAAGTTTAATCAAAATCCGTAATAGTTTTGATAAATCACACACCATTAATCAGTTAGGTATATGATATTATATATTAAATATTATACAAAACCTAAATAGACTATGCATATTTAACAACCAGTTCCGCTTGTTAACATTCAATATTTGAAGTGACCAGAAAGTTTTGCGTAGTTTGTCAACTTTGTGCAAAGCTCGATTGAAGGAAGCAGAAGTATTAGGAATTGCCGCATGAAAGTTTATTTATTTATAATTAAATTGTTTTCACTTCTCGATTGAGCGTGGGTATGTTTCTTGTGGGCCACGTTAAAAAGCCGCTATTTCTAAACGACGGTTTTATTTTATATCCTTGTAATGCTTTCTCGGAGGTATCAACAAGTGGTTGCGCTGTTCTCTAGGGATGCATAGCAATAACCTTTTTGCTTTCTTTTCTGGGCGTTGCGAACTGATTCTTTTTGCATTCAGATTCATTTTTTTACGACTTTGCTTCGCGGTAGTACTGGGGAATATTGCCAATTCAGTCACATGTGTACCAAGCGAACGAAGATCAAATTTGATTTAAAACAGTAAACTTCAAAATTATTGAAATTGCATTTTGCCCCAGTGCCACAAATAACGCGAGAAGTCAATTTCTTAAAAATATTCGTTTTTTTTTCACTAGGGGAATGCAGAGTAATTCAAAAGTAAATAGTTCAAATGTATAAATCGGCAATTTTTTTTTTAAATTCCCTTGACCGAGAAGAAGGTTGGTAATTTGACAATGAATGAATTAAAATTAAATTAACATCGGCAACAAAAATAGTCCTTTAAATGAAAAAGTTCCTGTAGATCTTCCGCTAAGGATCAAAAATGTTCTCGCACCATTCATGACCAAAAGCACATTATCACGATATAAACACTATACATTAAAACAATTAGTTGCTGAAATTACAAGCGCTAGTTCAGGTGCGGTCACATTAATATGTCCTAACACTATATTTATAGGGTCGCTGTAAACGAGATAGGGTTTTGTCATGAAAGGCCTAAAATTAATGATAACTAGACTGAAAAGAAATAGTGAATGAATAATTACCAGGCTTAAAGAAAAAAACAACTTTTTACATTGAATGCATGTTGATTAGCTTGCTTTATCTACTAAATTGTTCCCGCACTAAATTATAACGTATTGGGCTTCAGAGAATCATTAACTGTGTTAATTTATCTCATAGAAGTCTGCTGAAGCAATTAGCTATTCATTTTGCTGTTTTGTTTAACTAGAAACTACGCTTTATATTTCATTATGCAATCTGAAGATATTTTAAAGCTGTTTAGGGAGAAGATTCCATCATAATTAAATTCGTCTTTGACCATTGAACAATAAATTTTGCAAATTTAGTTAAATGCTACAAGAGTAATTTCAGTCTTGGCTTTCACCATTGAAAAATCGATTGTAATCCGAGCTCTGATTAAATTGATTCAATTATGTACATTTAGGTGCTCTTGTCTAAATTTTACTGCTTCAGAGGATTTCATAATTAATTCCGCGAATCATTAGTCGAATTTCCAATATAGAGAATCACTATTTACAGGAATGGACAGACTACAATCTGCGCTGGAACGACTCGGAGTATGCGGGAGTAAAAGACTTGAGAATAACTCCGAACAAGCTTTGGAAACCCGATGTTCTCATGTATAACAGGTAACACGTATTGTAAAGCTCCGACTTTCCATTATTCCGATGATTATGAGTTCCGAACATTTATTCAGCATGGACATTTAAAAAATTGAACAGATTTTGCAGGAAACAAATGTTACTCATGGAAGCGAAATTAGTTTGCCCATCACAGCAACACCTGTTCATGTACATTTAGGCTTACCCCAATTTAAAAAAAATCAAAGTTCCTAATATGCTTTGCATATGCAATATGGGACAATAATTATTTCAGATTTTTTAAATAATTTCCCGGCAATTCATCATAACGTTCTGTTGCAACAGTTGAGATTCGAATAATATGGTCGAAAGAAAACTACATATATGTGCTTGTTTACAAACTTTCCAGTTGCTTTCTTCGTGGAAGAAAATCCTGATGTTTCATAAACACGAGCGACTCGCATCCTCAGAGACGTTTTTGCTTCAAAACCTACACCGAAAAGCTTTCGAGAAAAAATCACCTCGAAGGATCAATGCTTGCGAAACGTTATAAAGACATTATTTTCGACGGCGGTGTAAAAGGTTGAAAATTGCGATTTCAAGCACTAGCAGCGAAAACCTAACATTTTAGTCCCGCATAACTTGATAACTAAGCACGTCTACCCATTAAATAAAAGTATTTCTTGCACAAGACCCATAAAATAAAACTAATATTTTCATTTGTTGAAAAATAACATATTTTATTATTTTCAATTTCCAGTCAATAAACTAGAAGAAATGTTCTGTCTAGAACACCTTACTGACCTTACTGAATTGTTATAAAAGTACACAAAGAAATATAGGCAGCATATTGCACGTAGTATTGTATATTTTGACTATTTGCAACCGTAGAAAATAATACCTTTAAAAACGTAGCCTATATTTTTGCAATTTATTTGAGTAGTTTGTTGTTGTAAATGCTTGACTAAACCATTAGCTGTGAAACTGTTCAGTGTTTTTAGATTTATTTGGCCGATTTTCCCGCATAATTGAAATGATGACGGACCATAAGGAATATTTAAAGGAAATTCGGTACATTCTTCACAATAATCTTATTATAAGAACAAATTGTCAAATAAATCCTTTTTCAAGTGAAATATCTTGTTCCTCAATTATTCCTCTCCTCTTCTGGTTAAATCTGAAGAACCGTCTTTATTCCATTATAATGAAACCGTAGCAGATGTCTTGGATATTAGAAAAGCAATTAAAAGCAAAGCTTCTGTTTTTGCTCAATAGTACTTAGCGGCTGAAAATATATTCAGCGATTTCCCCAGCGTGGATATAAGATGCCACATTTTCATTCAAAAATTTACTGACAGTGAACTCGAAGTGCGACAATGAAATTATTAATGCTTATTGGTTACTAAATTATATATATATAAATATATAAATAACCTTTATTTCCTACAGAAAAAGGCGCTTACTAAATTAATTTTTGTTAAAGTCTAAATCTAAATTGATCTTTCACCATAAAGTTTTTTTTAAATAGTCCACTTTAATAGAGTAGCTTACTCGGAGCTTTTACGTTTATGTTGTACCATTTTATTCGATTTCGACAATCCTAGGAAGTTATCCACATGTAGAGCCATAAATGAAGCAATAATAGAAAGTCGACCATGTGAACACGAGAGTAGAAACGAGTTTCTACCGAAAATCTTATCTGATTGATAGATACTGTTTTAAAAGGTCCTCAAAGGCATTACGTTTTTCATTCTATTCTCTTTTCATTTATATACTTACTATGCTTTCATTCCTTAGGGCATCTAAGCAGTTATCTGGAAAAATATAGAACATTTCTTGAAAATAGTTCGTTGGATATGTGTTTCTTTTTTCAGATTATGCGCCCATTTCGGAATTATTTCGAAGCTTTTGCAATATTTCCATCACTCTGAATGCGAAGGAAGCTTTTACCTTGGAACACCGATCAAAACAAGCTCATTGAAAACTATAAATAATGGCTGTTCGTAATGATCTCGAGTAAATAAATATTGACTGAATCTGTGTCAAAGAAGAATGAGCTAAGTAAAACAAATTATCTTTGTGCAGCTAAAATAATTACGATTTTTCCAAGGCAGCAGAACGCATTTCCGAGACAAATAAATCTAACCGGAAATGGTGGCTGCTAGCAACAAGAACAAAAATAATATAATATTGACAAAGCTGTTCGAAACTCTCGTATAAACCCGTCGATTCACAGATTTATATTTCTCTGATTGAAAGGTTTTCCTTTCAACGTTGCCTCTTACTAAGTAAATGGAAAAGCCACATTATTTGGAAAGGCTGAAGTCGTCTTATGCGGGTAACGGGTAACTTGTTATAGACAACGGCTATTAAAATAATGCAAAAGCAAATAGGATATGTACTAAAAAATATTTTTGTAAATTTTTACGCAATAAATCTCCAGCTTGAATTGTCTTCAAATGAATTATTATTTGTGGATGCAAAGAAAGGAATGATATAAGAATGGAATGAATAATGTGGCCAAATCACCAGTTTATATCTCCATCGCTTTCCCAAATTCATATTGTTATCGGAACATCCAGCATAAAATATTCCCAGCTTTCACCCATTAAATATCGTATTTCATATTACCTAGTCATTAGGTGTCCGGTACCTTAATTCGCCAATTGAATTGAATTCAGAACAATTCGGTCGAATGTAATTATGTGCTTTAACTCTCACGAAAGCTTTGTTTCCAAAAAGTTTGGCGCTCTAAGAGCGGTTATCTCTAGATTGTGTCTATTATCACCTAACTTGAATGGCCTTCTCTTATTGCCTGCTTTAACAATAGATTAGAGAGCTATATCCGTCATTTGCTACTAGCGTGACACAATCGCTTAAGTGCTATTCAAAACTTTCATTAGCGATCAGGAAATTAGCAATAAATAATTTGTTTAAACCATCAGTGGGAACAAATTTGGAATATTGGCTTAAAAATCAAGAACTAAATTCGAAAGAATATCCTGTGAAAGCTGCGGGATTTCCTCTTTAATGGTGCATCAGTGGAGCTAAAAACATGCTTAAAGATTCCAAAGCTGTTTCCGAGTCAGAACTTTTTAAACTAAACAAAAACATATAAACTGGCTGGCAAAAATATTCAACGAAATGTGCGAAACGGGGCAAATCAAATTTTGACAAGTTGGCTCAATTCCACGTTTATACTCCTCTCAAGAAACAAAATGCAACAAAATGTGAAAATTACAGAATTATAGCCAATCAAGGAATGCCAATCAAATAGTAACAGTTAAGTGCAAATATCTTCACTGTCGCTATCCCGAATAGAGTGTATTGCATTCCACAAATGGAAGTTTTAATTGCACTTTTCTATTTGAACAGCCATTACCTTTTATTTACGTCTTCTTTAAACGAGTTTGCTGCTAAGTAAAAGGTAATGATCATGAATGAGGTGGAATGGAAATCTTAGAGAATCCGAGTAACTAGAACGTTAGCAAAGCGTGTGCACCAAAAATTTAATATATTTTAAAATGGGAGAAAAAAAGGGCACTCGGTAAGGAATAATGGGTTGAACAAAGCGTAAATGTTAACAATGACATGCTAGACAAAGGCAGCTTTGTACAATGAGGCATCTTTTAACTAGGTACGTTACAACTTACATTATTCAACGCGAGGCTCTAGACTTTACAAATGGATTTGCTGTACTTACGAAATTATTTTACTTTCTAGTTTATGCATTTCGAAATAGTAAAGTATAAATAAAAAGTTGCTTCATTTGCAGCCACTTTGTCTATACATAAAGCAGCGCCATGGGAAATAGTTTGAAACAGTCTGAATGCTGGAGGTTATATGTAAACTTAATGAATGGACCCAATTTCGTCAAATTTAATTTCAACATAAGGCCAAATGTCGCTTCTCCAGAGTCTATTATTAAAGTTGTCATATATATTCAACGTCTCGAGAATGTTGCTGGCACAGGAGAATTTACATAGGGGAATTTATATATGACGCTTGATACTGATGTTGCTTTACAAATGCTCCTTAGTAAATAGGATCAAGGTCAACTAAATTAAATTATCTATCTAACTAACTAAACAGTCCTTTGGTAATATCTTAACTAATTTTACCTAATGCCAGGGCATTAGCAGATGAATTCTAGAATTGGACCAAGATATAGACATGATTTTCCTGTAGTAAAAAGAGGCTACATTTTAATGGCTCGAAGAATTCACAAGCATACCTACAAATACACGACTTTCTTTCTTTCTGTGCGAATGTTTACGTTACGCCTCGCTTTTATATCTCACTTTCTTAATTGCGCAACGGAACAGCTCCACTTTGGTGAATAATTGCCAGACATATTTACTACTTTTATCTATGGACCGTGTTCCAAATTTTGTTTTCTACGTGCCACCAAAGTTGTCTCGATAATGATTTCCAGTTAACTCAATTATCGCATTTTTCCTCGCTGAGGTGTATTTCGTTCTGCAACCTTTTGTGATCATAAATAACAGTTTGTGCGGCTGCAATAAATACGTCTATAATGGATTTCTAAATTATTTGTTCAGAGAGTGTTTGCCAATGTACCCTAACAATACCATAAATTATTTGTAAGCCAAATTTATAACTAGCCGTTTTGGTAAAATTCTGCTATAGGAGATCCTATTATGCATTCTGGCAAATTATTGGGACGCGCACAATGCATTAATGTAACAGTTTTGATAATGGGAATTCAGAGTTGCAGGAAAATTGACTTTGAGAATTTCAGTTTCAAATTTGGTTTATATTGGCAGTTGTACTTGACCATGCCATATAAGTAAATGAGTCAATTCTGTTTCAATATTAGAAAAAAAGTGTGCGTCTTCATATTATTTATAGAAACCATAAAATATTGAACTTGTTTAACGCATGATGGCAATACTGATTTAAAATTTCAATATTCTTGTTAAGCTAATAATTTATAAATGGATCAGGAAGAGGTAAAGAGTAATTTAATTTCCTTGTGAATGTAAAATTTATATTTTGTTTATAACATTTAATATTCTTCTTATTAGTTGCAGTTGACTCGCTGGTATTTACGATATCATCATAAATCCTATAAAAGTGACAATTGGTTTATGATAACTGTAGTAAGAAACAAATTGTGACACTCGATTGTAGCTTGTTCTGCATTATTTATTTATAACCTTTAATTGTAGCATTGATTCAAGAAATGACAATAAATTTTGCACTTTATATCATAAGAAAAAGGAACATTAAAATATCCACCAAATGAATAGAAATGTATGGTAGTTTTGGCTGCGGCAAGAAGTTTTCGTCCGAACTGCAGTCGTCAGAAATCGTACAAAAAAAGCGAATTATCCAATTTAATTACAACGTTCTGGAGCTCTTCCACTAGATCCAAAGTCATTCGTACGAATTTGAACGAACCATGCGATGCGCCAACAATCCGAAACAAATGGGATTTGTCCACAGGTTCGCAGTGTTTCTGACTGAATAGAGAATATTTTTGTAGCACACCGAGCTGAAATGGATTTACAAAAATTAATATGAATTTCTCATTCTTTTTTAAATCTTCATATAAATGAAGAAATTCTCCAAATTATTTTCGTTTTGCTAATGTATCCACAACACAATTGTTTATTCCTTTTAAACTGTAACCGTCTTCTTACAAGATAACTATTTTCCAAAAGAAAATCATCCATTATTATTAACCGTTGTATAATTACGCTGATTAATATATAATTATCCTGTATAAAGGTGCTTCTTTGATACATAACAGCACATGTCCAATTCGTACGATAAAAAACGTCCAGTGGATGATACCCACATATGCAAAATCCGACAAAATCTTTCCAAAGTTTCAAGATTTAGGATCCAGTACGGTTTCTGACGAAAACGCATCAAAAGACACTGGCCCACGGACTACACACTATTATATTCATACGAACGGACCACTGTCTACATACTGTTTTCCTAATTTTCTTCCTAAGCCAACAGGACAAGCATCAAAAGTGTTATCAAATCATAGTGCACATATTTATGTTTAACAAGATAGATCATAAATGTTAGCACCAGGTAATATTCTCGTTCCAGTAGGAGTCCCAGGCGAACGATTGTAACGCTGTAACTTACTTCAATACCTAATTTCGCTAAGGCTCGAAAAGGTCACCGGACCATCACCCATAGCGCAAATATTTATACCAAAATCAGCACGTTTTCCAACCCAATTCGTTATGCATATCATTCTAAGCCCGTGTAGTTAATTGAGTTATTAGTTATTTAAATGGCAATGATTAAAAACCCTGGACGTCGGACGAATTACAGATTTCACCTTCACCATAGCTCGTAAAATTTTTAATATGACGATGTTTGTCAGGGCTTGACATATTATGATGTCCTACTATGCAAAGCCATGTAAATGATCAAATAAAACAACCCGCTCCGGGTAATGTCTGTATAAATTCACATAGAATATTTTTTAGAGCCATAGAATGTATTTAAATTAATTACAGTTGGCCGTGTTGCGCGCTATAATTGATCCCGTCTAATTGGCTCGCATTAAAAAGCATTAAAGCCCAATGTTCAATGCTTAGCAGCTGCTATGTGGTCAACCATAATAGATCATTGCAAGAGATTATTGCTTCGCTTTGTCGGCTTAGTCGCCTTTCAAGAAGGTTTTGTTCATTTCGAAATTATGTACGTCAAGATTATTTTCAAAATTCCAGTACACTAAATCCAATAATGAAATTAAATTTACGGACCTAATCAAACCATTCATCCACCTGGACCATTGGTCGTATGTATACAGCCAGAAACAAAGCGTCATATATTATCAATTTAATATAAATTAATTGGTGTGCCCCCAGCTAATTGCAATAGACCGCCATCAAAAGTCATTAAACAACATAAATAAAAGTGTATTATTTTTAGCGTATAAATTAAATTTTCCGTAAAAGTCGATTCTTAAAATTAAGCGTTTAAAAAAGGCAGTGAACCTAAACATAAATGCTCTTTTAAAGAGTGAGATTAACTAAAAAAGATAATAAATGGCATTTCGGGGTAAAAGTGCAAAAATGTTGGCTCTTTTACTAGAATTTAGCTAAATGAATTTGTTTGAAAGCGTAATCAGCACGGGCGCAAGATAAACTGGCTGGTGTCCAAATATAAAAAGAAGACTTTAATGAGAGCAAATATAAAGAAAGTTTTAATGGAAGTTATCTTTGCCATACACGCCAATCCGATAAAATGGACAAATATTTGCGAAAAAAGGAGAGCCAAACTCACTTGAGGAGCGAATCGCGCTGAATGGCTTGATCAGGGAGCAGGAAATAAAAATTGAAAGGCGAAAAGTTTTCGTTATTATTCCAGTTATTGTTCGAAGTTTATTTGTTTTACCTATTTGAAGCTGCCGGGGATATCAAATTGATTGGTAAGGAGACAGGCCGACAAAAGGAAATCGTATCCAAACATGTTAGTTTCGGATACTTTTACTTTGTTTGCCGTTTCACGGATAAATGTGAGAGAAAGAAGGATCACTAATTTAGTCCGCTTTTTCCCAACTTTAGTCCCGGAGTTACGAAATGTTATTAACTAGAAAAAACGAAATGGAAAGCTTTTAGTGTAGCACGAGGCAAGGTGAATTAGAAGTTAATTTGACACGTCCCGGTTGTATTAGAATCTTAAATCTAGCAACCAATTATTCTAGTTTTCGCTTTGCTTCGGACGCAAAGTATCTATTAAATAACATTTTGGCCAAATTCGAAAACAATTAAGGCATTTTCCATCTATCCGCCAGGCACCTAATGAACTTCATACATAACTCTTCAAATTAAAAGCATAAATTTCGTTAAGCAAATGTAACAAAATTACTAACACTTGTGAATTTTTTGCTTTTAAGCTGTTGTGAAAAATATTGTTTGCAGATGTTTCGCGAGCATGAATGCCTATCATCCTCAGAAATGTTTCGCTTGAAAGCTTTTAGGGGGAATTTAAATGAGAATTAAACTAAAAAAACATCAAAGGAGTTGAGATTTCGCAGTCATTGAGTTTTGTTGGGTTTCTAATCCGTCGTGGATAATAATTTTTCGTGGTGTTTTGCAAGCAAAAGTGTCTTGAATTTTTAATCAGCTCAGTCAAGTCAGGAAGAAATTCCTCCTTTGCGAGCGAAACACCTCTAGTCTAGTAAAATAAGTGTTTCACCTCGGAATTCAAGATAACAAGCTGTAAACTCGAATAAACCTTTATCTTAACATCCTAAAACTTGTCTCAAAACCTACTTATGATAGTGTGGACGCGACTGTAGATAGCTAAGGTCAAAGGTCAAAAAAAGAATTTTTGCAAATATTTCTTTTCCTGTAAGTTTTACGGTATTTGAATTTATTATGAGTATTGTAGCGGACTAAATTTTCTACTACTTTTGTTTCAAATTTTTTTATACTTTAAGCCGTTTTAGAGATAGAGGGCGGAGAGCGCGCAGTGTTTAACTATGTACATGGTTATTGATTGAGCTTTGGCCACCCTGTTTTAACATCTAATTTGAAAATTAGATGTTAAAAGAGGGTGGCCAAAGTTCAATCAATAACTCTGTACATTGTATGTTGATATGTAAGCTGTGGTTAAACACTGCGCGCTCTCCGTTTTGTATGTCTAAAACGGTTTAACGTATAAAAAAAAATCCAAGCAAAAGTTGTAGATAATTTAATGCACTACAACATTAATAATAAATTTAAATACCGTAAAACTTACCGGAGCCGAAATACTTGCAAAACATGTGGAAAGAAAAGTTTTTTTCACCTTTGACCTTAGCTATCTATAGTTGCGTCTACACTATAATAAGTAGGGGTTGAGACAAGTTATAGGGTGTTAAAATAGAGGTTCGTTCGAGTTTACAGCTTGTTATCGTGAATTCGGAGATTGGTACCCTATTTTGACTAATATGACTGGACTACTCTGATGATGCAAGTCACTCGCGAAACGTCAATGATTAATTATTTTCCATCACGGCCCAAAAATCTCAAAGCTCAACAGTCTTGACCATTGAACACGAAATCTTCACTCCTTTGATGATATTTAGCGTAGTGCTTATTTTACTTCTTTCTAAACGTTTTCAAGCGAAACATTTCTGAGTATGCAGGCCACTCATTCTAATGTAAGTTTCGATTGGAAAACGTCAGCAAGAAATTATTTTCCACAACGACATAAAATCCCGACAAACTCATCAGTTTCAAACGATGACAGCGAATGCCGATCTTTTTTTGATAAATTGAGAACAATTGTATTTTTTCAACACTTAAATATTTGCCCGGTTGAAAAATGGTGAGGATATATCTTTATTGGGGCAATTTCCATCGAAAAAATAAATACATAAATGTACATTCAAAACGCTTTGTGCCATAAAATAAATATATTACTTGGCAGGGATCAATCCAGATCTCCGTTTTAATATTTTAGTATTCTGCAATGATAAATTATGCAAAAAAATGGGAAATGGTTTGAAAAACCAACGCAGGAAATTCGGAAAGGCAGATCGTAAAATTTAGAATTGACCTAAATATATCTGCAAATTGATTAGGGATATGTATGTTTGTATGAAGAATATCGACATGAATTGAAGCTTGTTGTGGAGGAAAGGGATTTAACTTTTTAAATTAGCTATCTCTTTGAGACGTTTTAAAATATTTTGTAAAAATTATGTCATAGGTCTAATTAAAAAATTTGGCTAACTATTCCATTTGAAAGCGGTGTTCGGAATTTTTATTTAATATCACACCAGAAGGCGCAATTATACCATGGAAATGCAAAGACCAATTAACGTTGAAACTAATTGTGTTTGTATAAATTACTTGACCTAACTTTTCAACTCGAAACGAGCTAGAAACCATCTTTTTAGTCTACATTTCCCAATTATAATTATTGCAAATTCTAGTTCTAATTAAAATGTAGGTTTATTTTTAACGACAACATTTACAGGATGCAGCCGTGCTAAATAGGGAAAAAGATGAAACTGTTGACATTTTCAGAATCTGAAGTGTTTCCATTTTGCCCAAAAAATTTTAATTGGTTTCGCTAATGTTCCAACTGCGGCAATTTTTAATTCTTAATTAATGTCAAGTAATGACTTGAATTAACACGTTCAAAGTATGCCTATTAATCTCAGTTAGTGGTTATAAAAGTGGATTTTGATTGTTGATTGTCTTGAACAGCCCGTTTCAGCTATCTTGGCAATGCCCTGTTTCCCAAGGAGGATTGAAATATATGTCAGCAACGGAGCAACACGTGAATTAATTATTTGACCGCTACTCACTTTTGTAGGATAGTCCACAGAGATTCCTTAGTGTTTCAGATTTGTGCCAACGCATGAAATAGTCAGCACTTTAGTACATCAGAGATTAATGTATTAAATACATAATACGTTCTTGTTTATTAGAATTACCTACTGTAGATATTCATTTTTCAGTTGATTGAGTTCGATTAGGCGCATCAACGTCAAGAGAATATCAAACGATAAACGGGAATTTGGACATTTGCATATCGTTATATTGTGCTTGGAATCGTGATGTTACTCTGAGACAACTTCCTTAGGGGATAAAGTTCCTCCTTACTTAGCTATAATATTGACATTACCAGGGAGATTGAATATATCTCTTACACATGAATGTTCGGCAAACTCATCTGGAGATAGCCCCAAGGATAACAAACAGATCATCCTTTTCTAAACATTAGCGCTGTCATTTGGCCCGATTTCTAATCCCCAAAATGAGAAAGATGTGCTCTTGCATGTGCTTTATCGCTTAATTAAAACTACATTTAAAACTTTCTATCGGGTTTCTTCGCTGATCAATTCAAGTCCATTGGAAACTTCGACAACAAGGGTTCCTAATTTAGGTTTCAATCGTTTTCCATTATGGATAAAAATCGTGCCGTTGGCAAGTTCTCTCTATAGTATTAGATAAAGATCGTTCTGAAAGTTGTCATTCAAAAATGCGGTAAGATGATTGAAATTGGACTCGATTGCAAGTTTTCATTGTATTTTTGGTAACAGACAACATATTTTGTTCATTTTTGATTACTCAGATATGTTTAAAGCCCCAAGCCATTTTCAGTGCAATGGTAACAACAGGCAATTTACATGATGCGCCATAAGCCCGCTGCAATTCTCGTACTGAACAGTTTACAGCTAAATATGTAGATGTAGAATTAGTAGCTGGTTTCGTCCAAATGTAGCCCAGTGGTATATTAGAGAGTAAATTGTATACACATTGATGAAGTCAAGAGCTACCGTAGCATTAAACCATTTAGTCGAGTGGTTAATAGCATAGTAGCAGTTTAATACTCAATTAAAATTCGTTGTGAAAATTGCGAAAATATAGGAAACAGGTAGGTAACTAAAAACAACAAAGAGTGAACCGACAAACTAATGTGTGAATTTAATAACAAAGGGTGGGAAGTATAACACAGCCTGCCGCTGCAGTGGCCCACAGCAATTCCCGATCCTCCAGAGTCGGATACAAGCTGCCTGATACCTGGATAGCGCTGTGAAATATTTTGTATCCTGTTTTATTATTGGTCTATAATATCAGTAAACAAAACTAATTGTGCCAATTTACCATGCAAACCGCGAAGCGCGAGAGAAATTTCCATCACGTGTAATCCGAGCAGAAAGAGCCCGATCTAAATTAAGTGTCCACCATTTGTAACTTTGTAATAAAATTGTTTAAATTAGCAAAATATCAGTACATATTAAATATTTCGTGCTCTAAGATGTGTTTTGCTTCAAATAGAAAAAACACTGGCAGGTTATTTGCTTTCTTATAACCAGACTGAAAGATTCTACCTATTTGATGATGGAAGCTATTATATTCTACAGGGTTGCTCATTAGTGCGTCAAAGTGTGATATCCCAGCAAAAAAAAAATTACAAGGAAATATTTCCTAAGGAAGTTATTGGTGTTTAAAGGGGGCACATTTTAAAGTTGTATGCGGATGTACGGGGTGCGACGTAAACGTATAGGAGTAACCAACTGGGGATATTTAACTCAAAACCTCCCAGTTTTTGGCCATTTTCGGTTCTATCGTCAAATTCTAATGTTAGTTTATTTTGTGTGTTATCCGAAAATGTTACCGTTTGCTAAAGCATGTGCTGACATGTTTTAATTTATAAAAAAAAATCCGCAAATCGCAGAATGAGACTTGAAAGTTGAAGGTTTTAATCCTCAATAACTTACATGAAATAAAACACGTTTTCGGGTTTTTTTATCAAACGATAGAGTAAAGTAAGTTTAAGCTTAACTGGCTATTTGTCCCAAAATCCGCATCGTTCTATTGTAAAGGTACTAAACACGCACATTTTTTTTGAAATTTTGTATTTATACAGAATGCGAAACAAAAGTTGCAGCAGAGAAAACAGTTTTTATCTAATGGAACAATCCGAATTGTATTTTTGAACGCCTATGTACAGTTTAGTTATTAATTAATTATTATTATATATTTATATTATATTTATTATTTTATTATTATATATATTATAATAATTATTAATTATTCGAAAATTTTTCCGTCGTCTAATATTTCTAAATTCGGCAGAAAAAGGAAGCAATACTACATTAGTGTTCAAGTTGCAAAAAATTGTCTCTGAAACTACAGGGCGGTCAAAAAAATTCGTTCAGTTTAACGTATTTTCAATTTTTTATTTCATTTCATTTTAAAACTCAAAAACCTCACTTTAATGATACAGGATTTCCAGGTGTATCTGTTCTGGTTTACCCAAAAAATCGATTTTCCAAATGTTTTCGTTATATTTGGTTTAATTTTGTCAACGTTATTTCGCCATTTCTGATATTGAATTGTATTTGTGTTTGAAGCATTCTGTTCCATTGAATATTTATAAATTACTTTCAAATTATTATATTGTTATTGTTAAGTTTTCTTATTGTGAATAAACCGCACTAACAATATATGGGGGTCTGTCTTTTAAAAAAGTGATTTCCTTTAGTCTGAAAATAGGTTAATTTGGCCGATTATTATGAGCGCCTTCTAGTATCAAAATCAAATATTTTGCAAACTAAATATTAATATACCTAGTATTAGTCCTTTCTTGTGTAAAATATTTTGTGTCTATACAGGACGGAGAAATTTTCTATTTATCATCGAAAAACTATCAATTTCCGTTCATATTTTATATAACAAAAGGTTATTGAAGTTTGGAAGAGAATTCAAAAAGAAAATAAAACATAGGGTGCTCCATTAGAAAAGAATGTTTTCTGCGCTGCAAATATTTTTTAAATATGCGAGATCAGTACCTTTACAAGATGACGATGAGAATTTTAAAACAAATAATACCGGTTAAGCGTAAACGTAGTTTGCTCTACCGTTGGAACACCCGCTACAACGTTCTCAAATAAAAATTGTTATTATTATTATTATTAATACGAATAAACAAATGTTTGTTCTTGATTTCTATGCAGCCGGTTGACTTGATAAAAATATTTTTTTGAATTTTAACGGATAACTCAGAAAGTTCCCGGATTAGAACACTAAGGTCCAATAGTCCGAAAATTGGAAAAACAATTGGGTGTTTTAATTGGTATAAACAAGTTATTGAGCTTTTAAAACATGCAAATTTGTAGGCTTGTTGGGCGGTTTGAGCAGAACCTTTTATAGATTAACACATGTCAGCCCGCAGCTTATTAGGTCCTTTTCAAGTCCCAGAAGACATGTTTCAGTTAGCAGCAGTTAGTTAGTTCGCAGTTAGCGTCGTAGTAAAGCGCCGATTTCTGTGGATTTCAGCAGCAGACAGAATTTGCACATTTTTTCGATCAATTCGCAAACTGTAACCTGTTCAGATGAATGACCTAAAATGAACTTTGAAATTCACCAATTCTCAGTTACGACGACCGTATATATTCGCAAAAAAATTAAAATGCGAGAGTTGTAAACCACCAGAAACTTTTGTGGAAGACATTTCCTTGTAAAATTCGAATTTCCTGAGATATTGCACTAATGAGCAACCTTGTATATGATTGACTATCCTCGCTTAGAGAAGCCACCGCCGTGCAAGTTAAAGTAACTGTTTTATGGTCCTGCATAGTAAATATTTCAGCTCGAAGTCTATTTTCCAGAATGTGACAGTAACCGCAAAGGGATGCTGTTCTATTTTTAAAGTTTCGACGCAGATTTACCGACGCTCGCAATTTAAAATTGATCGTATAAAAGTTTTATCGTAAGACGTGTTTTGAAGAAAAAGACCAATAGAATACAAATGCGTTTCACAGATCACATTGAACCGAATAATGGCACTGAACTCGAGTGCGTCCTTTAGACAAGCATTATGGTTATTCGGTTTCATTTCACGTGATATACCCAGATAGGAGCATGGTTATGCGATTCTTTATGGATCCCCGAACACCTGATATACAGCACAGAGCAAATATAAAACCGATACATACTTTATGAGTACATTCCACAAACATCTACTGACTAAAGGGAATTAATCCATAAACAAGTAGTCACAACATTCAATGATCGTTACAACCTACGTTGAATTCAACACCAAAATATTAAGGGGGCATTGATGAATTGGAATGCTTCACTCTGCATGAAGCTTCGAACTGAATACAATATAACTCCTGCAATGTAGCATATACTAGTAAACCACCTGCTTGACGATTAGTCTTAGCACAACTGAAAGCAAACCATTCTCATAAAAAGAGTTGATCAGATGGCTTAAATGCATGTTCATCTGATGACAGTATGATGGAAATTAGCTGGTGTTAGGCTGAGTGTTCCTTGTGAAATGTAATGTTGCTGGACTCATTATTAGTCAAGGCAACAGCAAATTCATGTTTATATGCAAATTATGCATGTTAACTGTCTGTTAACTCTAGTCCATTAATGTTTGGCTATGTGCTTTAATTAGAACTCTGAGTGTGTATTAACTGTTGCAAAATATCATGAGAAAACTAGGCACAAAAATTCAATATGCAGTTAAGCGCCTCGGCGTTTTACTAAAGGGAAATGTGAAAAAATTGCTTTTTAACAACCAATAACCTCAGACGTGACTTGCTGTGATAAATGGTTTTATGCAAACTTATGGATCAGTATGCTTAGCAGATTACTAGGTCTTCAACCGAAATTCTAACGTGCTTTGTAACCTTTTTCAAGAAAATTTCAATTTGCATTTTTATTGGCCTTGTCAATATGCTGAAATTCCATAATGGAATGAATATAACAGTCAACCACTACATTAATAATTTTTAAGCACAGGCCCAGAGAGGATCTCAGTTCATCACGAAACATGCGTGAGGATGATTAATGATGGTCCACGCTCAATTTCCGACATTTCTTATAAAAATATTTTAATACGAAAATATTAAATAACCGGATAGATTTATACTAATAAAGTCTCAAATGGGTGACATACGTACGAGTATCAGCAAAAAACGGTGTTGTCGAAAAATGCTATTGCTCCCAAAGTAATGAACTATCCACCCTTGACAACGTTGTGAAACGTAGAAACAAGAGACTGAAGCTCTAAATCGGTTAAATTTTAACGCTTTGTATTCTTGTAAAGTGCTGATGAGGGTTTCGACGGGACTTACCAAACAAACGTTGTGATCAAAAGTAACGGCAGCTGCTTGTACATCCCTCCGGGTATCTTCAAGAGCACATGCAAGATAGACATTACGTGGTTCCCCTTTGATGACCAACACTGTGACATGAAGTTTGGTAGCTGGACCCACGATGGTAACCAGGTATTGAATTTTTGTTTGATTTTCATTTTGTTTTCACAACCGCAAGTGATCAATCTAACGCACTGGGTTGCAAATGTTGATCACTACTCTCCACTCACTACACAAAACTCACAAAACCTCATATAGAATAATCAGGATCTGGAAAAGTTCAAACCAGGAAGGTAATTTAAACCTCATTTCGCAATATTGGCTTATGCAGATAGTATTTTCCGGAAACTATTTCATGTTGCTTTACCTGCATAAATAATGCACGAAATAAGACCGACGCAAAGCTTTTAGAGCAACTTACCTAACTGTGCAACGTACTTAAAGGCAAACGGTAATTTAGCACTTGTCCTGAGAGCGAAAGTTTATAGACGAGCGTTTTACACGAATAAAATAATTCGAAATCAATTCGGTATTTGCACTAATTGCGTAAATCGCTTGGTATGAAAAATTACGAATAACCCTCGTGGATTTCGGATTAATTAAACCAATTATCAAATGAAAGGAGTTAATTAAACTTGGCTAGAGTTAATATCAGCAAATAATTGAAAATTTACTTGTAACCAACATGATTTTAAATTAATTTTCGGTGCTTTAATCTGTTTGGTATTAACCTCATTTGATACAGGTCAATAACGATGATATATAAATTTACACTGTATAAGCTACAATGTGGTACTCAATTTAAACGCGTTTAAGTCATTGGGGATGGTTATATTTCACTGATATAGAATGTGATTCAAATTGGGTTTTTTGGAAGCCATAAGATAGGAAAATGTTTAATTGATGAACGTCTAGAAAATTTAATTTATCAAAAACGTGAAGGTTTTTGATAAAGGTTTTTATGTCAGGAGTTGAACAGATTTTAGATTTTTTTTGAACACCAAATTCATCAATTTCGAAGCAATTTAACAGATTTACCTCGTTTAGTGGATCCAAAAATCTATTTGAATTATTATTCGTGTTTCCAAAAATTTGATTACGTGGGCAAATACAAATTACTTCTCTATTTCGAAAAATCGAAGAGCCAACCTCAAATTTCTCCAAAAACGTTCGAGAGCAACCTTTATTTCCAATACATGGTCAGTTCTATTATTAAATACCAGGATTTACTCGATTTTCTATTCTGTATAATTCCCAAAATGTGGTCAATTTGGATCATGCTGTAATAATTTTTGCTACCTACCTTCTTTCAATAGCTGTTTGATTTTTTAATTTCTTAAACCGCTTCATTAACTTTTGATTAATCGTAATTGCAAATTCAGTTAGTCAGACATTAAAACATTTCATATCCGCAATGAAAATTAGGTTCAAAAAAATTTCAAAGCTAATTTTTCAATTGAGCTACCGGAAAATGCTGAAAGATCTGAGACTTTTAAATTGTAAATTTACTACATGGCCAATTTAATACTGTTATAAAAATGGTGGCAATACAATGGCAAAAAAATCAATTTGCCGTTATAGCGCGCCCTAAAAAATGTTCTTCTTTGAGATAATCAACATTTAGCTTCGCTTGGTCCATATTTTCCAGATCATTACCTTCAAATTTGTACCGGATCATTACAACCGGGAAAGTTACTGAAAGGAGTTTACATTTGTAGCAAAATACAGCCATGTGTAAATGCGCTCATCAATATTCGATTGCTGTGACCCAAATGAACAAAGCATTGAAAGAAAAATGAGTAATCACACTGATTTGCAGAACAAACCACACAAATCACATACACATTCATATAAAGCACGATTTTGGTGCCTGTTTTTTCCTGGTTTAATCGCGCTCCGTAACTGAAGTATTTTTCGGTAGTTTTCAAACTGACATTTTATTAGCTGTTGTAATGGAACAGTAGCAGGGGTTTTCAAAAATTAGGCAGAAATGTTAGAAATAGCATTTTAGCCACAACCAATTAGTCAATTAGCATGATCTAGAACTTAGACTTTAGAATCTCAAGTATTAGAAGGAAATTTCACTGTTCGGACATTTTTAATTGGTGTTTTTAACTTTGGTATAATTCTTTTGCTTCTAAATATCATAAATGGATCTAAATATCATCATTGCATAACAGCGCTGTAACGAAGTGATTTATCAGAAGAGAGAAACCCTTTCTATGTTTAATTATTTCAATTAATGGATTGTCGGTTATGAGAATTTGATGGAATGTGCAATCGCCCCTTCATTAGGGAACCATGTCATTGGGGATACTATTTTGCATGGAGCAGAGCGCTTTATCTCTTTGCTACCCACTTTACAAGAATCCACTTGACCATTTTCTTTCCTACTCTTCCTTGTCTAGTATCAATAGCTGAAAAAATATTTTACTGCAGTTCCATTCCTTTTCTTTTTTGACTAATTATAAAACTAATCAAAAATTCTAAAGAAAAATTAAACGAAACCGTAATGAACATGTTGCGAATGCAGCACTTAACATTTTGAGACATCCATAGCTCCATTGTGATAAAAGACGGAAATCTATCGAGTTGGTATTCAACATTAAATTCGACATAAAAGGAGGTGGAAAAGTTGAAGTTAGGTATTGAATATCGATCATCTTCTGTGTCATAGCTTCCTTTGTAAACCGCCAATATTTACTGTCTCAAATGGTTTGACATTGATTTTACGATAGCTCTCCTAGCTTAAGGGGATATTTTACTCCAATAAATCATTAATCCGGTCCAAAATGTTTTCGTTTATAGTTCCTTTGTTACGTATCGATAAGATTTTATTGAATTTTCTAGGAAATAAATGGATGCCTTTATGGCTGTTAAAACACTTTATCATTCCATATCAGCCTACATAATAACCAATATGCATACCGGTCTCAATATAACCCAGATCCTTTCCATTTATCCAGTATTTATGTAAAGTTCTTAGCAGAGGGATTGTTTATCTTCTTGTGAGGGTGTGAACCAGGTGAACGTCTTGTGGGGCATTCCAAACACTTTGTAAAGTGAAATATTTTATGAAGACAGAACAAGAATTGATGTCACTCGTTTAAGCAGTAGCAATGTAGCAAAAGTTTCTTGAAAAATGTCAGCTATTTTAACAATCACCTGACTTGGCCAAGATCTTGAGCCCACATGCTTTATAAGTGGATTCTGAAAAATGAGATGGCGCAAAAGTTTCTCAATAACTAAGTTCCGTTTCCTATGGTTTTAGTTATAAGAAAATAGTTACTGATACAGTTTAAAGCATGCCCCATATTATTGCATGTAAGTTTAGTCTGATCGGATTAAAAAGTTAGATTCTGAATAAAAAGGATATTGAAATGCGATTCTCCACCCTGCATCCATGTTTACCATTATGTGGTGACAGTACAATATTTCCCTGCTTTTGGGGAAAAACTTATTTTCCAATTTCTTTCATAAAATGAAACTGTATTTTTATTCAGATCGATGTATATCTGAAATATATGGTGTTTTTGTTGGTCACAATTTATTGCTCATCCGAAACTGTCGCTTATTCCGCAAATATTCGCTTAAATAAATTACTTTTATTCAGTTCGATAATGCAGTGTTAAACAACAACAGCCATTTGTGATATTCTGGATTGTAATCCATTCAAGAGTCAGATCGGATGGTTAATTAAGCCAGAATTCCATCTCAGAGTGTTCAATTTGTGGACGTTTAGGTGTCGAGCTGATTCCATTTCAGCCAATGCGAAATAAACCAGTTAAATTTGGAATGGAATCAAATGGTCCTTGCATGAACTGCTATCAACTCAAGCAGTTATGGTGCAGGAGAATTTGGTCATATCTGTGGAATAAATATGTTCTCAAATCCATCAGTATAGTGAGAGCTCCCCAACTCTATTAGCCCCTTTCTGGTGGAATTCTGAGCTTTATTAGCATATATATTTGAAAGCCACAATCACAACAGGGCTTTGTACAAGCGAATGCAATGATAGTGAACAATATTACAAGCTTTTCTCCAGGTATAACTCAATCAACACGATTTTTGTAAGCATAAATGGACATTATGCAATACGACTCAACAGTCACTGAAAATGCAATAAATAAATTTTGTTCACATAATAGCGTGCCTATTCGAATTCGTCTCAGTGATTTTATTTTGTATATTTCCCATCAATGTCCATCGCAATACAAATTGCTGCAACATAACTAGCGGCGCTGGCAAATGGTGCTGAGTCACTGAGCTACAGATGTGATTATTTCTTGGGTATTACAAAATTTTTCATAATCTGCTTCAAAGAGTCTTTTAAAATGAACAAAGACAAAGCCGTATATTTTTAATCAAGTATCTCGGCAAATATAAATCATTTATATTAAAGAACTTCAAGATAATAGGAGCCCACCGAGCAAATAAATGAATCCCATTAAGGACTTCAAGGAGAATAAAAATGCAGATGTTCTCTAAGTTATTTAATTTAATTGCAGTAAAAGATTGCGTTTCTTAGAAAGGAATCATTTTCGAACACGTGGCGAAAATTGCTGGACAATCAGGAGCTTAATCGCATCCAGAATTGCTATTGAACGGTTGTTGATTTATATCTAACATGGTTCCGCAACTAACCAAATACCACAAAACACCTAGCAATTTCCGTTAGGTAAATTAATTGAGGCATAATTTACATGGCTCTCCCTTTCTGTAGCTTGACCTGCTTTTAAACTCGGAAGCTGGAGCCGACCTATCCGACTTCATCACAAATGGAGAATGGTATCTTCTGGGTAAGTAGCACATATTTAATTTTCGATTTTACATATGCAGGCAAATATAATAGTTTGACGAAATTAATCTCTTCCAATCTACGTACATCGACGAATGTTAAGCTCATTGTCAAACTGAAACGCTTTATTTTCATGGTGGGTTTGGTACTGGATTAACGGAGTTTCACGTTTATTTTTTCGTCGGCACTCGGCGCTTTGACTCATTTTTCTGATTTTAACAAGACAATGTTTAATGCTAAATGGGTATCACATAACATAACGATCTTTTACCATGGAATTTAGTCTTGATGAACGCCTGAAGAAGAGTGGAATATTTTCGGGATAAAATGGTTTCAGTCCATACCCACTATTAGAACAGAACATCTCTAACGTATTTGGTATTTGATAATATTGCAAGTTTCTTAGATATACAGCATTGAAGAACACACCGCAGTTATTTGTCTTCTTTCCTGGTACCCAAAACTTGGAGATTTGAATCAGTTGAACCTGTTGAATATTTCGTTTTTCTTTCTTCAGTTTGTTTCGTTAGATAATAGACTACTTATCATCAACTTTCTCGTTTAAAGTTCTGCAAGAAGTTTATAGATTGTTTCGGGTTGTTGGTTGGAGATTTGTACAAAACTCTCTAGCACGATTTAAAAACTTTATCGCCCACGTGGACGTAACAGTAGAAAGAAAAATATAATACCTCGACACTCAACCTTCGCAATTTAAAACACTGGAAGTACAATTTAGAGTTATGCATCTGTTAACTTAAACATCCTCCTCAGAGCGACATTATTTTTAATGTGAGAGTCGCTACGCGAGTCACTTGGAAAAACCTGGATCTATTAATTATATTTTAGCGGATTAAACTGTGGGGAATCAGAAAAACCGACAAAGGTCCCTTGCCTATAAAAACAAATAAAATTTAAATTGAACATACGGCATGCGAGGCTCGCACTCAGTTTAATGGAAAATAGGGAAAATGATTTGTTTTACTCCTACTAAAGCACTGTTGAAAAATGATTATTTTTAACAAAATGGAAGTTAAAAAACACCGTCATTTACTCCCTGACTTGAAACCCCTGTTCACACACCCTGAAAATGCGACATGCAAGAGGCGTTTCATGCAACGTGATCTACTTGGCCGCGATATCTTCTTCGATTTCTCAGGAAATTTAAAGGAAATTCAATAACAAAGTACATATTTACTGGAATATAACATCGTTCTATATCGTCTCAAATGAATAAAATTATTCAGTTCTTATACAGACCTCCTGAGAGTCCTCGACCATCAGTTGGAAATACTCAATAAAAATATTAAACGTTCTTATAGCAGAAGTACATCGCCATGAGCTTTTAGGGAATGGGGCAATTCTCTATATTTTAAGATGCGTTAGAGACATAAGGAAAAGTTATTCGAAATGTTATTTTAAATGTGAGTTTCTAGTGAAAAATCAAATTTTGACTTTTTTTCATGCAAAGTACAAAGTTTTGTATCAGTTTTCATATAGAGCCATGAGGGAAATTAACCGATTATTTATGAGAAGGTTATTTGTTGAAACTGATTGAACTTCTTTCAGAAATTTCTCGAAGGAAAACCTTCGGACTTTGTATAAAATTTCAAAACTATGGCTTCCGAGGTAAAATAACATTCGCACCAACTTTTTCTAGTATTTTTTCTAATACCTCAACGCATTTCAAAACATATTCGCAAAGTCGTAGTAGGCTGGGTTTACATTTGAAGTTAAAACTGGGTAGCCCAAATAATGAAACTCTTGATGTTCTACCCCTGTACCAACACTGAAAACCCTACATAAAATAAATAAAATACGGCGCTGCTTCCATCTTAAGTGAGACACACTGTAGAAAGAACTACGGAGCTAATCTTAGGCACTCTGGTATGTTTAATCGCAACAAGTGCTTGGACGAGTAGAAGTTGTTACGTTAACTCGTTAAAATCCGTACTAGAATACTATGGAGATTATATTAACTAGATGGAGAACGTGAGGTTTATTTTACCTATGTCCTTTAGCTGAACGGGATTTGCATTTAGAATGTGAGCGCTCTATCTGAAAAGAACGGATTGTGCCTCAAGGCTTTTGCCTAATGAGAAAATGGCTTGTACTTTAGATGCCACATCTAGCGGTTATTTTATTATTTTCAATGGCTCTACTCAATTCCTTCTTTGCTTAAGCGATATTTTCAATCTTCTCCGTTTGAACCAGTTTTTCAAATGTTGGGTGTCAAAAACAACTGCGAGTATATTTTGCAGCATAATTTTCATATGAATTGTGAGTGATGTGGGTAGATTGGGGGATCAAAAGCTGATTTAACTTCTGTTCTAAAGAAAATTTAGTGGGAGAAGATGTGACTGGTGTAATGAGTGAATTTCCTTCTAGGGATGCCGGGAAAGAAAAACACAATTATCTACGCATGTTGTCCGCAACCATACGTTGATGTTACTTTTACGATTCAGATTAGAAGACGGACACTGTACTATTTCTTCAACCTCATAGTTCCTTGCGTGCTGATATCTTCAATGGCTCTACTGGGATTTACATTGCCGCCCGACTCGGGTGAAAAACTAACATTAGGTATATGCTTTAGGGTATTTGGCCGATGAGTGTTTGCTTTGCTATTTTGAGTGAGCTCCGCTATCACACACTAGCCGGACTAGTGGTTGGGCATAAAGATCCATTAATAAGCACACACTTGGCGTCATCATTGTCACCGTAACTCATGAGATTGATTATTGTTTTTGGTTTCGGTCCTACCATTGCTTTCACACACCCAAGTGCCTCATCTCCAATTACAATTACAGACGAGTCCGAACATAATTTGTCCATCGCCCCTTTGTGTGCAGCGTGACGGTCATAACTGACACTAAACACGTTCAAAAATCAAAATCTTCATTTCAGGTGTCACCATTCTTCTTTCATTGACAGTATTTCTGAACCTAGTAGCCGAAAAGATACCGACAACATCAGACGCAGTACCATTGATAGGTATGATAGGCCTACTGGGAGCATCGAATGCTTTGACGCCCTGTTGTCCTCTTTGCTGGATTGCCGGTTGATACTTGGAGGGCGTTTCGTCTAACTTTACTGATTAATTACTGATCTCGCATACAATTAGCATGCTAACGCTCACTTTAATACTCCCTTCCACCTGAACACCCATCCTCAAAACTAGTAATAAATAGTAGAAGGTAGAAGAGAGGTAGAGGTAAGTATCAACACCCGAACGTAATTTAGACCCATTTAAGTGCACTAACAGCCATAAGCAAAGCCAACTGAAAGCAGCACCTGGAGAGAATGTGCACTTTCTCTACACGTAATTTAGATGTATTATGTTGCAGGCGTGACCATCCTGCTCTCGTTGACTGTGTTCCTGAACCTCGTGGCTGAAACTTTGCCCCAAGTATCTGATGCCATTCCCTTGTTAGGTACCAACCCTTTTGTCTGACCTGCCTGTGTTGGCTACTCCTCAGTGATGCCTGATTTGATCTTTTGTGTCATTGATGTGTATATGTGTTGCTATGTTCGGGGAGCGTTTGATTCAAGTCAGCTTCAAATGGTTGTTCAAATGCGAGCAAAGAAGAAATGTTTTAGGGCTAGGCAATGGTAGTGCGAAGTGCTGGAAAAGGAGGTCCGATGGGGTGCGCCGCAAACATTTCCTCTTTGACTCGTAACTTTATTAGGGGTGAGCCGGATACTTGGAAAGAAGGGCTGCAGAAACACTATCTGTTGCAGGTGTGACCATTCTACTGTCACAAACAGTGTTTTCCTTGCTGGTGGCTCACGTGATCACCCAGACGTCCGACGCTGTGCCCCTGATAGGTTAGAGTCTCGGTTCACTACTTTACTATGTACTTAAATTTGATTTGCAGACACACTGACAGGGCACCCTACTGGCGCGAACCCTTGGGCATTTATTTTGCTCTTTTCGGGTACGCACCCTCTTGCATGTATCGAACAGCACTTCGCCCAGCCACAGCTAAAGCCTACACAACTAGTCTTGTTGCTGGTGATTTTATATCGCACTCGTTCGTCCACGATTCATTCAAATCTTTTCCGTCTCAAATTACTTCGCATGCCAGATATTGCGATCATAAATTCACCTCAACTTCTGAGACTAGTGCTTTTCTTACTCTGTTCGGGTGAATGGGTGGCTACTGCGACCGAGGTTAATTTAGCTTTGTTGCCTTCAATACCGACCGAATTAAGTAGAAGTTCCAAATTTATATGCCCGAAATCCAGCCTGCATATAAAGGAAACAAAACTTTATGCGCCATAACAAACCTTGATTAAGGACATCAAATAAATTCTCCAATTTTCCCTGTATTGCTTATTAGTTCAGGGTCCATAAAATATTTACATTACTACGACCTTTCATGCCACATTTAAAATCATGTTTGTAAAAAATCTAGAAGCTTTAACGGTTCTCTACCGCATTCACCATCGCACCCTTTCACATTTGATCAATAACGCCATTGATTTTCCCCAATAATTAATATCATTCCTTGCAGATTATTGATTGCCTTATTTTAGATCACTTTTTTCCGATCGTTATTCTATTTCAATAGTATTTTTTGGTATGGAATTCACAATTTTGCATAGAAATGTGTAGAGCGGCATTGAACAACCTAGAAACCAAGCATTAACCAGTTAATGTGGAAGTTTTGATTTATTTTCATTTTCTATGCTTCCAAGGGTACGTATTTTGATGTATGATGTTTCACAATCAGCTGGGAGTGAGTCTGATTTGTTAGAGACTCAACCGGCCTTTATAATCCTTGCAAAAAAGTAAATCAATTAACAAACATACTATATTTTTACATAGATTGATGGTTTTTTAAACTTCATTTCTGTTATTTCCAAACGCCAGTTTCCCTGTTAATAAAAATAAAAATGCCATCTGCAAAACTCGCTGGCACTTCAAAACTGATGACTTTGATGCGTTCAAGAAAGCATTACATTTTTATATATTACCAATATTCGATCCGTATGAGAAATCGAATTTGCTGCCAAAGTAGATTACTCCTCTTTACGCAAATATTTTAAAATGTAAAAAGTGCACACTATTGTAACTGAATATCTAGAATATTGCCCTGGAAAATGTCCAGATCGTTATAAGTTTAGTAAACCATATTATCAATAATTTTTTTAAAGCTTGTCAAGAGTGTTCTGGTGCAAAGTTTCCCAAATATCCTGGCAACTCGAAATGGTGCAATGGGGATGCGAAAATACTGTGCAAGTGAAAAAACTATTTGCTAAACCGAAAGTTAACTCGAGGAATGTTTGGGTTATTCAATGCCGTGCCATTTCCTAGTTTTTGGTTTGCAGGTTTTAACTACCCATAAATTCCACACATGTTTGAAAAAATATGTTTGACAATGAAGCATGTTTCTTCGCTTTCCCTCTAACTTTTTGCAAAGGTATTAACACTTTTCAGATTATTAATAGTTAAGAGGTTTTGGCAAAAACGAAGTTTATGCAAATATAGTTTTTAAGCCGACAGAATAAAGATACAAGAACGAAAAATTTAAATCTATTTTTTAATACAACTTTAATACACAGCGTTGCAAACTTAACGCATAGTTTAACTAACTTTTCATTGTGAATATTTTCCCAGTCGGTGATTCGATTTTATTATTTTTTGATCAAGTCAGTAATCAGGTAAGAAAAAATTGAAATATGCGTTTTGTACAAAGTGTTTAAATACCGTCATTTTTTCTTGGTCAAGGTTTAAAAATTTCTGCGCGCAATATGTGGTAGGCCACAGAAAAAATACGTTGCTAAAGCCTCAGATGTCTTCTGAGTGATTTGAAACTAATCGTTTGTTTCTCTAGAGACGTTCAAGACATCTTAATTTTTTTATGACCGGGCAAAATTTACTTTTATTACGAAGAAACATTCTGGAAAAAATGTTGCGCTAACATCATTTCATTTCAAGTTAATAGCTGTGTTTATTTGCTCTAAGGATAAAGGATTCTTGTTTACACGCCAAAGATTTTTTTTTCATTTGTTTCTTTATACAGTTACATAGGTATGTAACACAAGAAGCAGAGTTTGGCGAGTTTAAGATTGCAATAAAATTTTGTTTGCACTCCTTATTCGCAATTAAACAAAAATGTGATCGGCAATAAAAAAAATTATATCTCTCGAATGGCTCAGGATAATTAGACGACTAAATATCAAAATTACTCAAAGCCCATCAGATTTTAATACCGTATACTTTTTTCTTTCTGCGGTAAATTGTTCAAATCGGATCACCGATTGAAAAAAAATTCACAGTTAAAAGTTAGGTAATAAATGTGCGCCGCAGTGTAGTTTCTAAGACGACTTATTTTTGAGGAACCATTGCCCGTTTTAGCCCTGTTGCTTAAAAATCTACAAGGATTTTAAATTCTGAAATTGCCAAAGCCTACTTATTACAATGGGCGTTGTGTTAGAATTATTTTCTAAAAATTTCCAATTAACAAGCATCGCATCTAGATGATAGGAGAATGAGACAATAATACATACTAGAAGTTCATGTTCAATTTTAAAAGTCTGTTGACAAATAGACGATATCCGTGAAGGGCATGGAAATTTGAAAACTTCTTTAAGTGGTCGAGTATTGAATGCAAATGAATATTTTAAATATAGCAAAATCGTCACGTTCTCCAGTTCCAAACAGTAATTATCGGAAAGCAAAGTTTGTGCAGAGCATCACGATTGTGCATATTACACAGCGACGTCGAGCAGTACAACTGTAATTACAAGTTACATAATGTAAATGACTAACCGTACTCCCTACTCCCTCCCTAATATTTAGCCTGGCCTCCCTCTGTATTGGCGGAAATCCTTTTCTAGCTTTAGAGGTACCTTTCAAGGTCCAGGAAGGGCTGCTGACGTGCTCAGCTGAAAAGCTATCTTTGCTGCTACCACAGACACACATACAAGGTGCGCTAACTCTTGCCACAGACCTTCTAAACCTCCAAGTATCAAATGGCTCTGTCCCTCTAGGAGTATCAATCTGTATGTTTTGTTGTTGACATGTTTCAGTTTTTCCCATAATTGTTTGTACAATATGTTTTACTGGTTTTGTGTTGTTTTCGTTGTTGTTAATACTGTTTAATAAATTCGTTACCTCCTCGTTAAGTAGTGGCATATTTAAACTTACTTTAATCAAAGCCGATCTAAAGAGCACTTTGCTAAAGTTACTTCACTCGAACTATCTGCTACATTACGTCTAATGCATTTGCCGCCCCAATAGTAATTCGTAACTGTATAAAAAGCATTTGTAATTCTCTAAATCATGTCTTGACTAGTAAAGTTTGGTGATAATATTAAGAATTCCCCAATTACTAGTCAGGATGTTTTCTCACCTGATTCCTTAAAAGAACGCACATTTCCATTATTTAAAAAACGCCTCTATATGATGGAAATATACTTTTCAGAACTTAATCAAATGTGCGATAATTTAAGCAATTTTCGTTGTGGTGCCTAGTTTGGCGAGCGTGAAAGAAAATAGTTACGATACTCAGATGGACGAGAAGATCAGTTATGTCGATTCCCAGCCATCCACACGCATATCGCCAGGTAATAGCGCATACAAACTAATTCCAAATGTTTCTTTATAGTACGGTAGTTAAACCCCTTAAAATATCGTTCAGTTCCGGCTCAGAACACTATAGATGTTTGAGGCTAAAAATTCATCCAGAAACGCATGTCTGTATGGCTGGCGTAAGAGTATATTTCACTTCTACATTTTCTCCTCATCTTCTCACATTCATTGCGAAAATCACACAGGAAGATACGTAGATTTTCATTTATTTCTGTTAATTAATTAAACTAGGGAGGAATCGCAACCGGGCTTTTATTTGTCTTCACGTTTCATCCAGAAAATGTGGTTGAATTTCCAATTCTTTATTGCTGCATTTATTATTCATGAAAATCTCTTCATCCTCTTTCTCAAACCGCATTTAAATGAAATAAATTTACTTTAATGTTGAATCGAAGTAATTGCTTTGAGGCGAGAGAGATTAGTAATATTTTCTAGAAGTCCTTGATAGTTCCACAAATATGTTTGAGCAGCGGTGAAACCAAGGTATGAAATAAATCCGTTTTTAAGATGTTTAATGTTTAAAGTCGGTGCTTGAGTCAAAACAAGCCAAGAAAATTTGACTGCATATACAGGGTGTTCGGAAAATGCGGGGGAAAATCAAAAGGTTATTCTTTATACTAAAACAATGGCGGTAAGTCATGTAAGAAAAATTATAAATCTGAATGTTTTTCGGTAAATATTCAGATTTCGAATCTTCATTACATGACTTACTACCATTATTTTAACATGTTGAATCACCCTTAAAATTTGCTAACGCATTTTCCGAATAGCTTGTATACTGGAAAATGTCGATGTTCACTTGAAAGTTAATTGGAAGATACACGAGGTTGTGCCTTGAGGGATCTTCGCGTTTTGTCTTTGAGTTTTATTGCCATTCAAAAGTTATTAAGTAAATGTCCATGAAAAACGAATGAAGATGAAAAAATGGATTTTGCAAAGATCCTGGAAGAAAACCTACCTGACAATCTCAACGCAGCCTGAAAGTTACAGCCCAGAAAGGCTCTTTATTTGTTTGTTGTTCTAAGGCTTTTGAATCTGTTTTAAGTCAAGCACTAATTTTTGGTTTAAGTTTAACTAATTTGCAAAACGTTTTCGATTAACGCGCGTTGCAGATATGCTATAATTCTAGCGGTTTTTTTTTGAGGCTTCTTCTTGACTAATTTGTCACATAAACTCTTCAATATTTCCATTATTAACTCTATCAGTACTATTTGACACGCAAACCAGCATTTGAACGATTGATATTTGATAATAGCTTGGCAACTTCCTCTTATCTCGCTCTATGCTTAAATCCCGTCTAAAAACCCAAAAAACCATTGAAAGGAAAATTTCACAGTTCTAAATTACGTTTGAGACAGTGTGGGGACCTAAAACATGTCAAAGGTCTCTGAACTGTCGCTTTACCTCGGCCTTAGAGCTTTGTGATTATATTGAGGAGGATACGATCGTAGTTTATCTGTTTGAAATTCCCAAATCGGCTGAATCTGTCTCTTAATTTAACTGTGAAAGTGATTTGATTTTGTACAATACAGCAAATATAAATAACCAATGAAAATGACGATGATTTTTAGATTTGTGTGGAACGTGTTACACATTAAGCCTACTTGGGAAAATCTGTACATAAACCGTATAGATGAAAGAGTGTAGAAATGTGTCCTTGTACATAAGTCTTTGAATAGATTAACATTACATCGATGTGTGAATATGTAAAAATTGTGAATGTGAATGTGGGGTTACTTGACTGTCTGTAGGACGTTGTGTTTATTTTGAATATGTGTTTGAAAGATTTTGTAGAAGTAGATTTTTGGTTTCAGTATAGCATAGAATGTCATATAGATTTGATGTGAATGACCATTCGAAACCTGGATTGTGGTGATAAAATTTGGGTGGCCAGACTCGAGATAAATTTGATCAATTACCCAAATTTTATCTTCACAGCTTATATTTTCCCAGGGTAAACTCTGTGTGATCTGATTTATTTTGCAGGTACCTACTTCAATTGCATTATGTTCATGGTGGCATCATCAGTGGTTTTGACTGTGGTGGTTCTCAATTACCACCATCGAACTGCTGATATTCACGAAATGCCTCAATGGGTAAGTAGTTTTTTCTATTCAAAATTCGTCCATTTATCATTTAAAGTTAATAATTTAATGAGCTCTGGTTTGATGCGGAGAAGATGCATCAACAGATAGAGGAGATTCTAGTATTTTTAGGTGCTTCTGTGAATGTGAGTTTTCCGTTCCAAAATTGGCAATTATGGACGAACTTAGCAATTTTTTTTATTTGCTTCGTCCTAGGCGGTTAGAATTGAAGTATTTTGATAATCGCTTCCTATATCCATTGGAAGGTTTTCAATTAGCCGCCATTTGAATTTACTAACCAAATTTCAGAGTTCTATCTTCTAGCTGGTCAAAATTCGATTGTCGACAAATAGTCCAAAAAAATAAACGGGAAATCGAGACAGTGTCTCCATGAGTAAAATTTATGTAATCTGAAAAACACGGAATGTAAGTACATATTTGAATTGCAAACAGGAGTTTTGCTCGTGCTTAAAACGCTTTTTATTTACCAATTGGTCTTCGTGTATCATTTATGTTGCTATTCTTAAACTCCTTTGATGTTCGATGTTTGTGAACTGCAGTATGTTAATTTAGCTTTACATGTTTGAATGTTGCTGTTAATTGTAAAATTGTTGTTATTTTATTCCGCTGGACAGAAACGTCCTTCCAGGCGCGTTAATAAATCTTCCTAAAAATCCGGTTAAAAGCGCAGATCTCCGCATTAGTTCTGTGGCGAAAATGGGTTGTAAGCTAAAGTTCGTAGTGATATAGTAGTGCCATCTGTATCAAAGTCAAGAAGAGTCGTCTATCATATTTGTAAGCTTCAGCAAAAGACCCTAGGCTGAGGATTAATATCAGATATTTTATTTGCAGATAAAAACAGTCTTCCTGCAATGGTTACCGTGGATGCTTGGCATGAGCCGACCCGGTAAAAAAATAACCCGTAAATCCATCATGATGAACAGTAGAATGAAAGAATTGGAGCTGAAAGAACGCTCATCGAAAAGTTTATTAGCTAATGTATTAGACATAGATGATGATATTCGAAACGTTTCGGGAACATCAGGAAATAGTTCAATGATGACCACAAGCCTGGGTGGTGGCTTCGGACGTAGCGCAACCACTATTGAGGATTCAGCAATGGCCGGCACAAGTTCTAGTCAACGAGAGTTGCAACTCATACTAAAGGAGTTACAATTCATAACAAATAGAATGAAGAAAGCCGACGAAGAAGCTGAAGTAATAAGCGATTGGAAGTTTGCAGCAATGGTGGTGGACCGTTTCTGTCTGATTATTTTCACATTGTTTACGGTCATTGCTACAGTAGCTGTACTACTATCGGCACCACATATAATAGTGCAGTAATCGGACAGGAAACTCGAAGAGGCAGTAAACTTTTCTGTGATAGATAGCGCAGAATACTACGGCAGTTTGACACAAAAAAATGTGCAAGCATGCCTTTGCTGCGTGAACCATTCACGAGCTAAACAAAGTAAAAGGCAGGCACTAATGTCCAATCTAATATTAAGCGTTTGAAATTGCACAAAATGTCTACGAAAAAGGTCACGGAAATACGGCAAAAGGTTTAAAAACCGTCTTGCGTAAATTCGATTTCTTAGGCGCAGTTACCAAGCTAGTAGGTTCCTAAGGGGCTACTAGGGCTTTACTTCTTTAGAAAATGCAACGCATTGAACTACCCGGTAAACGGAACTTCTATCCACTTTATGTAGTTCCTTGATGTAAACCTACTGCCTGCTGTTTGGAAAAGTCTTTTTACGTTGCTTTTGGTTAATAGAGGTTGAAAATTTTAGCTAGTCTATAACACTATAACCGGTAAAACTATCTAGTTGGTGGAACACACGTGTCTGCCTTTTGTTAACCAATTGAAAACTCGGCATTCAGAAACATTCATTCATTCGCAGCCTCTCAAGTGCTTAGCTCTAAAGTATAACCATTAACTTTCAATCCTCCAATCTTCCTTTCATGCTTCATTCGTGTAACATTCCATATGATCAAGTCAGGGTCATGACAATCAGTATGTGACTTTAGAGCTTAGATAAGTTTAGTTAGTCCCGTAGAATTCGCTGTTCTCATTATTTTAACATAGTTGTCTTCTCAGTCATCGTAGCAAAATTATGTTAGTATCCATTTTCTCGTAAACACACAAAGAAGACTCAAGCGCTTGAGTCGATTGCAATTGAAGAGTTTCGGCAATGCCTCACAAACTTAAAGGAGTCCACCGTGTATAAAACCTATTGTGATGAGTTTCGCAAAATAAGTACCTAGGAATTATTAAGATGAGTTTATACATAAATAGGTGTAAATTACTCGAGACGTGAATTGTGGTATAGAGTCGAACGATTTTATATTAATGCTTACGAATACTTCATCGCATATTGAAATCAATGTCATCTCTTTTCAAAATAGCGACTTGTTTCGTCCACTCTTCAAACCGCGAATAGGCCGCGAGTGTGGACAAATATTCGTAAAATAGCTCTCTAAAACTCTTCTCTAAAAACATCCCAGCTATGTATAGAAACCCCAAATATTTTTAGGACTTTGTAATGGCGTTAGATTAAGGAATTATATAAAATCGTTCGAATACACGCTGATTTTTATACTTGAGTCTAACGACGAGTGCAGTTGAGGTATAGGACAAGGCAAAGGTTCAATCTGAGGGTTACCAGGGTCAGTTAAATAGGTCCAATACGTTGGCATAATCTCTCAAAGGTCGAGGAAACTTTCTCAATTTGTTCATCATGTTGTTCTCTAAAAGTCCCTATTTGGAGAATAGTATCAATAAAAGTTTTAATCATTTTGTAATCTGGCTTATTTTTGAATTTCTAGCGCATCTAGATGAGATAGATAAATATCGATGTTATAATTCAAGCAATTTCGAATGCACAAGGGAAAATTAGAATGCCAAAGCATTATTGCCTTCTAGCATCTAAATTGAATATGTAGAATTCATTGAACTTCTGTTATCTTCTATTCTTCTGTTATCTAATCCGTATTGCTTGGATACTGCGACGAAACTGATTGGAAACTTCAATACGAATCTTTATTCTTATTATTACACATGGAAAGTTTGATGTCTTGTTTCATATGTTCACATAAATCGTATTAAGTTTTTATTGCAAAAACGCCGTTTCTTGTATCTCGCAGTCTTTCAGCTCGATAACATTTATAGTATCCTCAAATTTATTATTTCGCTAAACTCATGATTTCTCTATCATAAAGAAGCATGTTTCAAAGATCTCAGTTTATTACTTAAGCATTGTGTATTACGTCTGTCTAACCTTCCTCGACGTCTCGATTGCTCTGGTCCTTCGAACCGGATATTGATTGTAAATTATCGAATGAGAGTTAAGACCGTTTAGTGTTTAAGCGATTGATGCAAAGTGATTACTTAACGCAAAATCCTCTAGGTTTAATGGAAATTATATCACATCTTCAACGGTTCAGTCGATCGAATATTTGCCTTAGGGTGCGATAAAAAAATTTAATCTAAACTTGTGTTTATTTATGAATGGATTCAATACTAAGACAGCTACTAAAGTCATGTTTTTATCGACTTTCTTTAGAATTTGTCTAAGCTGATGACTAAACGCACATGCATTTAAGGTTCAAGATCTCTTTCATCAAGCCTAACTTCCACTAAGCTCAAGCCTGCATAGATGGGTGGCAGTACCTGAATTTCTATAGACCTTTTAGAGATTAGTTCGATGTCTACCGAACCAATTTTTACCTATTTGGCATGCCCAATATAGTGTCCCATATCTGAGATACTCTTTTTTGGACATTTGCCTCGCTCCTTGCTCCGAACCGATCTGTTACTCTTCGGACAAGCTCCCGTGCTTCGGAACCTAACGCCATGTACGTGGTTTCATTTTCATCTGGTTTCACAAATGCATTTTTTCTTCCATTCATACCATTTGTTGTATATCTAGTTTTTCCTTGAGAGTGACTTTAAAACTGTTCGTTTTTGTTCGCAAAGATATCGGTTCCAATACGTTGATTAAGTAGGAAAAGCAATTGTTCTAATATATGTGCCAAATTGTGTAATATTAATTTTGAATAACCGGGTTTGCACGTTCCACCGAACCTTTTGTAAGATTGATTCGTCCCTGCATAGCATTCAGCAAATTATTTTGAAATATTTCAATTTACTTCGTACATGACGTTTTAAGCTCTACTTTTATATATCATATATTTATACTTATTTGTATTTAATGAAAGTTCTTCATTATTACTAATTAATTGCCAAATTGTTTTGGCAATAAGGGAATTAAACAACTAACCTGACAAGTATAACAATAATTGTTTACCTTAAAAATAATGTATTTAAACCATAGAATTTAATACAATTTTAATAAAAAAAATTAAAATTTCTTGGGCGTTTTATAACGTAGCATTACTTACAACTTACATATCTATTATTTAGTAGTTTAATGCCCTGCCTTTAGGGCTACTTTGCATGTCGGTAAATGGCCAAGCCCAATTTTCTACCAAATTTCTAACTAATGTAAAAAACGCCCATTATATGTTAGGAAGTACAATAAAAAGCAATGAGAAAACTGCTCAAAATTGTTATAAAACCACCACGCGTAGATAAGTTACTGTACAAGCACGCTATGGTAATTTTTTGAGTCGCAAGTATGCGAGAAGGAAATATATACAAAGCTAAACAAAATCTATCCCAATCGAACCTGTAGCAAACATTAACAGATAAATTGTAATATAATCAATATAAATTTGTGTTTAATGTTCCGACGTACTTACTGACATATCGTTGGTGATTTGGAAAAACAAATGAGAAAATTAGAGCGCCCATCCTAGCAGCCGATTTTCGGAAAAAAAGCCAAAAATGTTGACACAGGTGTTCGAGGGACATTCGCATGAAATGACCAAATAGTATAGTGTCCTTCGCTAATTAGTAGAATAATTACTGAATTAAGATCTTCTAAAGATGCTGACGAAACTGAATTACTGTCTGCTCAATTCAATATTACAGTTTTAGTCACTCGCAAGATGCATCTTCAAATTATTTAAAACGGTTTGAAGTATTTTTTTAATTGAAGTGCTTCATGATGATGATACCTGATGGAACTCAGTTTCAGTTTTGTCACCAGACGGTAGCAGGATGTAAAATTATTTGATTATAATTTGTGCTTTACAATGACTGCAGGGATAATAGCCCGACTTTAGAAATAAGAGTTTTTTTAACTATCAACAATGGCTCAAATAGAGTATGCTTGTACTGTTCAGTGAGCTTCTATGTCAATAAATACAACTAAACTCTTTTCCCCCATGAAATTTCCTTAGATGAATTAGAGTACGTGGAGAACATATTTTACTGTTTATTATTTTCGTTGATTATATATGCAGAAAACAATGTTAAATTTATTATAGTTTACCTTTACAGTAGCTCAATTTGTTTTTGAGATTCATACTGAATTTGCATTGATCATTGTGGAGTATATGTATAATGTATGATTGAAATACAAATGAGTTTTAATTTGATGTTTCATTTTTCCTGTCCGTTATTGTTTGATGTCACTTATATGTTAAATAGTTGTGGTATCTAAGTGTAAATGTAGTAATGTAGTATAATATGTCCATTTATAGGTCGGTTAATCAGCTGCCGTACAGTTCCTGCGAATGAAGCTGATAAGATCAGACTGGCTTCAACAATTATCGGTACTTTATCATAGTTAATTTCGTGTGGTATTTAGTAGTCAGCGAACATGGAGGACAAACAACCATCCGGCAAATCTTTCCGATTTGTGGCGCCTTTAATGAAGTTTTGTACAATTTTTGGAATGTGTCCGCCGGTGTTTCCTAGAAACAGTGATCAGCCATTATCGTTTTTATGGTACAAAATGTATAGTTGCTTTATAGGAATAAGCTCAGTTGCCGTTACAATATTTGTGATGTATAAAAAAGAAAACACATCAGGACCCATAGCTTCGGTACATGCGGCAAATACGTTCGCTCATTGTGCTCTAACTCTCACCTGCTTGGTCATGCTAGTGAGCTTGGTGTATGGAAAGTCTAAAGGTAATATTTGAAAATCAACTTTGATGTGTGGAATTTTGATGAAAAATATCAAAAAGTTTCCTTGTTTCAGGTTCTGCGTTAAAGAAAATGTTCGAAGCCATGGATGACATAGACGAGAAATTGAAGTTCGATAGTTTTTCGATCAGGAAGCAAATGTATATAGGTGTGACAATTTACATAGTGCTCATTGTGGTTTATGTTGTATACGACGCAGTGACTTGGACGCTTCTGCTAGGCATAAGTTGGTACATACTCTACATGCCCAAAACCATTCAAATTTGTCAATTTTCCTTGGGAATGCTACTGCCAATGGCATTGCTCAGCCTAATTTACTTGAGGATTAAAGGTGAGTAAACAAGTGCAAATTAATTCGCGAAATTTTTAAATATTCTTCCAAATTTATTTGTTCTTGGTTACAGGTTTTAACAAAGCATTGCGCCATTATTCAAAAGTCAATTTTTCACAGATCTCGTGTTACAGCTTGAATGAACAGCGGCAGTTTTTTTTTAAAGAAATGTGTCATATGCATACAGATCTTTTTCAAATGGTGAAGAGCTTTAACCGAATATTCGGAATTGTTCTACTTTTTGGTACGTTGATGGCCATAGGTTTGATTCTACATTACATCGTGATTCTGCTAGTATATTTCGAATTTAATACTGAATTAAAAGGCCAGTCTAACCACTATGTCCTAGCCCAATGTATCACTGGCATATTAATACCTGCGGTAAGTAATGGGCTTCTAAGATTTACAGATTTTGTTCCAATGTATTTACAGCTTCAGGTATTGGCCTTAGCCAACGTAGGAGATAGAGTGTCATTTGAAGCCGGAAAAACTTCTAATATAACTATGGTTTTGCTGAATAAATTTCCATCTCACGGAACAACGGAAGTGGAAAAAGCCATTTATGTAGAACTAAAAACTTTAGTAATGCAATGCTCTTTCAGAAATATCCAGATAACTGCCAAAAGGTTCTTTTCTGTAAATCATACCCTACTAGGCGTTCTACTCTCTTCAATGGTTTCATATATAATTATTATAGTACAATTTCTCAGCATGAACAATGAACAATAATAGCATTTTTTTAGTTCCACTAAAATGTTTTTAAATCACTAAAGCGATATACCACAGTCAACCGTCCATACCAACACATTTTCAGGGCTTTTCGTCAGATCTAAGTAGATTATTTCCCGAGAACTGAACGTGAGTAACGTGTTAATTAGCGAGATAATTATGCGACGACGCTAATCCAAGAGATAAATAAAATATAATAACATTTTACCGCTGTTTAAACTTATCCTTTATCTAAATCCTTCGATTCCTTAGTGCCAGACACTCGTTTCTGTTATGACACTATTTCTGATCGTTTACCGGTTACATTTTGTAATTTATATAAAGCCCCATGTCGCATCGATTCAGCAGAATATTAATATGTAGTAGATATTAACATACGATTCATAAAGGTCAATCAAAATATGATTAGTTCGATGATTAATTAAAAATGTCCGATTATCGTCGATTCAATGACCATGGAGGTCCAGTAAATGTCCGTAGATTCTTGAACGTCAAAAATTTTTAAGTTAACTCTAATTTAGGAGATTCTCTTATGTTTTTATTTTACTTTTAATTTAAAATTTCATTATGCATTGAATTACTTTCTTCTGGCAGCTCAGAAAAAATCTGGAGGCATTTTTTAACAAAATGTGGGTCCAAACTCTAGATCGTTTGGTGATGTATTACGCTATTTCCGCTGGAATAAAGGTAAGATAAGTGTATTTTTTAAGTTATTATATACCTTGACTTCGCTGGTAAGTTCGAAGGTATTATTTCGACACGTTCATTTCTATTTCGAGCCGATTGTAGTTAATGTGCCGGGCTCGAAGGATTTGTAATATCATTGAAAACCCGTTTTAATCAAATTAATAGTATCAATCTCAAACCAGAGATTGCTCTTTGGCATAGGCAGTAGATTTTCTTACGATTCTTTATTAAAAGCGGAAATTTTTCGAGCGATTCAAAATGAATGTAATTAAAAACTATTTTTTTCTAACCAAACTAATATATTTTATTCCTTAGTTACGCAAAGCAGAAGTACATAAAAAAAATTATGTTTATCATCCTTTCCTCTTGGATTATTGCAGCTATAAATTTGATATCGTTTTACTCATCGAACTCTAACAATAGCGTGTAAAAGCAAATAAATATTAGAAACATTAGAGTTATCATCGAATACACTTCAAATTTTAAATCAATTCAAAAAACTTTAAACTCGCTTTTAAGATTTGGAAACACTAAAAAAAAGGCAGGCATAATAGAAGTAAAATATATTTTCAAACACAATAACTCCGCATTTACATTCTTTCAATTATATAACAAACAACAGTAGGTAATATGAAAAAACTGTAAACCTTAGAAGGAGCTATTAAACTGATGGAAAATCATGACAAACACTTAAATATAAAAACTTTTTTGCTAAGAATGATTTGATATTGTCTGACGTTATGAGTTATATAAGGCAAATAAATATACTATTGCAGTCAATAATGAAAAAACAGAAATATAAAACGCTAGCAATACACCAAGCTGCTGACTAGTTCGCAAGTATGTATACAAGAATAGTAGCCGATGTTGAACAATTTCAGATATGCTTATGATGAACACTTTGTATATTTTTGGCACAGACCAAATGGGCAAATTTGGAATGAACTTGTAGCTTAACCAAAGAAGTACAAAAACGACCGCTGCACAGAGCCACACTGAAAGCAAAGAAATTTTGTGTTTAAAAAATGATGATGTGTTGAACCAGAGTGATCTCAAAAAACTTTATGATAGAAAAATATGTTGTAGTTTAATTTTTTCAAGTCAAAATGACCATGACTACTTACGTACTAGAATACGCTAGCTCAATTAAATTTGAAAAGTCTATGATTTGCATTGTCATCAAATAGCCGTAGGTACTGTTGTTTTCTCAATATTATGAAATCGACAGAAAAGTGTAACTGTCTTGTTATGGCACATTTGCCAAATTTGTAAAAATATCTCGCTTTTTTTATTCAAGTAATCCAGCAGCAATTTGAATTCTATTGATTCCGTTTACGTCTCAAATACGGGATCAATAGTTTTTCGCGAAAGCAAGACTAATAAATAATAAAATATGTAGCGATCTAAAAGTATTAAGTACCCTTACATATGTAGTCAGACTCAATTCAAATGAATTAACATACAATATAATTTAGTATGGAGTTAGCGAATTTACATCAAATTCTCTCTATTGTTACAGAAGCTGAAACACAAAAATGGACAAGCGATCAAGACAAATGACACTTTATGTGGAACCCATTCAACATTAACGATAGTGCAGACGCTTCTGGCAAACAGACGATAAGGCAACAGAAACATTCATTCATTCATTTCATTTCAAATGATCGTCTAGTTTTAACATTGACCAAATTTGAGCTATATCTAATGGCGTCTTCTTCGTCTAAAAACTTCTCGCCCTAAAGGTTCTGGAGGAACACGTTGATATTGCTGAGGCTGACGCTGATGCTGACGTTGCTCATTTCGCCTGAGTAATACGAATATCAAAGTAGCACAACTTTGGAAAATAAAAATTCCGATGAAAACACTGTATGTTATATTCACGGTAATAAGATAATGTACAACCCCACATTCGTGAAAAAGAAAATTAAGAAATAGCAAATTAGAGCCATTGCCGAAAAAGAATAGACTTTTCATAAACGGATAGCGTGGGTTGCCAAAGAAAATGAACAACCCTAAAACTATTAAACTAATAGACCACGTGTAACAGAAAACTTTTGCTGGTGTCTCCCATTTTTTAAGAAAAGGTTTCGTTTCGTCTATGATTAGCGAGAACAAATCTGAAACAATAGAGATATTTTTAGTAACTCCAACATATAACAACTATAAAATAATTCCTATTTTCAAACCAAAGGCTATTGAAACGGGCCACTTAAAAATGAACTTTGCATCGCATTTCACAAAACCTAATTTTACATCTCAATCAATACTGCAATATATTTGTGACTTGTACGATACAGGCCACAAACATTACTAAACGGGTATAATTACGCAAAAATAAGTGAATGTATTACTAGCAACAAGCGGAAAGATCTGTCACTAGGAATCTAATATATTTTGTCATCAAACTCATAAAGCTCGCACTAGGTTCAGTACAATTGAATACGTAAAATATGTAATTACGCCAACAAATAATAATGGTCATAAAAATGTTCATACAATCAGCCCATTCATGCAACCCAGAATTAATTGCCGCAATTTGAAATAAAAATGCATCTAAATACAGAAAATATAGCAGTAAAGAAACTCCCATGGCGAAAACACGAAGAGGGATTAAACAGCAAATTTAACTACTAAATGAACCCATTTGAATTTGCCATCAATACATTCGAAAAATTGCCTCATCTTAGGGGCAGCTGTTAGTATATCTGAAACAATACACAGATATATTTTGAAGAGTGTTAAAAGCCAGGATCTTAACTGTTTTTAAAACCCAGAGTTGATTATATATAAAGTACGATGAAAGCAGTGAACTCACAATTAATTTTAACAAGCATTACTAGCAATACAAAATCCTAACGCTTTCACAGCTCATATTTTACACAACGTACTTTTTTGTTATTGCCATATTGTTATTTAAAACCTTAGTCAAACATACTCAATACTTGCTGCGATCTTATACTTGTGTAAGTGCTGAAAATAAAATTTGTGGAAACAATTCAACAATCAGGACAGCGAATGGGAAATTTGTTTTAAACTCATAAAACTCCAGTAGAAAATTTTAATTCACTCGAAACACTTAAATCTGATGATATAAAATTTATATGATAACCACATCTAATTAAGTGTGCTCTATTACAGCAGATGAAGTATGCTCAAAACTGAAAGAGCGATCAAGATAGTATCCTTCTGTGGAAACCATTCAACACACAAGTTGATGCCCCCATAGATTTTTTTTTTAATTTCGAAAAGTAGTAAATTCGTAAGTTGTTCATTATTACTCAATTTTTTTAATCTGAAATTAAGCTACATATTTATAGACAGACAGAGTATGACGGATTTTAATCTTCTGTCTTTTAATCTACAGTAGCAATAACTATCGTTATTTTATCTATGATTTTTGTTTGTTTCTCGTATTTCATTCCTATAGGTAATTTTTAAAGCGTAATATAAATAATCCGACTAAAACAAAATCTATTTAAAACTGCATAGGGTGTCTGTATTTTTTTTGTTTAGTTTCAGATTTTGAAAATCTGAATAATTTTAAACCACTTTTGCATTTACCGCTTTTTCCCATTTTTTTAAATTAATGATCTTGGGGGGTATCAACTTATTTGAAATGCACATTCGAATGCACAACGGGCCTCAAGAATAGAGTCTCTCACCTCCAAAACCGCGCAAACTAAGTTTGAATTGGAAACAAAAACGAGTACGGATGAAAAGCTCTTCTAAATAATTCACATACTACCAAAACGTGATATTATTGAGTCTCATTGGGTTGAAAATTAGTTTTGCCTTTTCAAATTTTTTTTGACTTTAACACAATAGAGCGATTTTCAGTGCTAGCAATTCGTCGAACTCAATTCGAATTTTTTTAAAGTAAATCATATTAAAACACGGAACTTATGGAAACATATTTTAAAAGCTTTTGTACACACACACTAATTTCAGATACGCATACACATTTTTCTTAATAAAGGTTACGTCAGATCGTCTTCTTCCAAAGAATGTCCCAGCGCGCTTTTGATACTGTGCTTACGGGACACCTCGCATATTCAACCACCAAATACATCAAGATAAAAGAGATAAAGACACGGAAGGCCAAAAAATATTGAACATAATAAGAGAGGAAAAATTACCAACGTGGCCCCAATATATTCAACGATGTGCCTCATTTGATGAAAAGGTCTTAGAGAACTTGAAACGATGAAAACATATGAGCGAGGCCAGACAGCAGTCACCTTGTTTGACCAACTGGACAACATAATATTAAATTCAACAGCGCATATTTCGAAAAAAGTAAATCATTTTAAATAAACTTACAATATCTACAAGCTCGGAAACATTAATAAAATATACTCTTAAACGTTCCGAATCTACGTACATTGCAAGGGTAGAGAGTGGCTGGCAGTACCTTACGGATATAAATACTATCATCAAGAACTCGAGAGTTTAAAGCGAGGAAAGTAATAGATTCACTTATTCGCCACAGTTGCGCATATTTCAATAAAAAAAAATACGTGTAAAGCATCATATCAAATCAGCAAAATCATGTGAAATTAACATCGAATAGAGTTCTATTTATTGTTACAGAAGTTGAAAGCCAGAAGACGAAAGAGCGATCACTATAAATGATACTCCGTGTGAAAGCCATTCAGCAATCACAATAGTATGACAAATCGTATCAAAGTGACGGAAATTTCATAGAAAAAATCCTTCGATTTGGAAAAAGTTTTAATTTAAATGTCGGATCCAACCTGAATTTACCTCTAAAGATGCCTTCTTCGTCGAGGTCGCGGTTCATGACCGTGACGGGGTTGAACTGGTGAATAGAATAGTGGTTCAGGTTGATAAATCGCATGATTATGGCGCGGATCTGTTGTAAGTATGCGATACACCCCACACACAAAGGGACATATAACGAAAACAAATAGTAGAATTACTACTGTTATATCCACCCAAGAAATCATTTCTGGAATTCCATATAAGTAGTAATAATAATTAAAATATAAGAAGCAAAAGCCATTTACAACAATAAACATAAATAAAGCCGCCCAATCCTTTCTACCAAAAAGAGCAATCAAAATAGCTGTAACTAGCATGATAGAAACCCATACGATAAATGAGCGATCAAGGTATGCTTGAAATCGGGTGATAAAAGCAGCATCAAAATCATCTTTTCCAGCAAGAATTTCAGGTTCTGATTTACCTGAAACAATAGAGATTTTCAGTTCTTCTGATTTGTGTGATTTGATTCAAACATCAGACGAAATAAGGACGAACATAACTCTATTAAATCAAATACTACTGAAATAAGGAACTTGGAAATACATTTTGTAGGACTTCGTAATTTCCGGCTTCTAATTTCGCATACGAAAAAAGAACACAGTAGAACTTTGACATGTATTGCGGAAAAGCGAATTATGTTATCAGATGGCTGAATAAAAACACTCAACCACTCAGTAGTCACCAAAAAATTATTTATTATTATATTATTATTCGATGACCAAAGGCACACAGATAGATATTAAAGAAAATAATTCGAAAAGGATAACTTCAGTAGCTACAACAACGAAACGTTGAAACAGGCGATACCAACTTTCTATAAATTTTCACTTTATTTTCACAGGTATTTTCGATTGTAGCAGAACCAGCAAACGCATAACGGAAAGATCGACCAATTTCACACAATAACAACGGAAGCATAGTCCCAAAGTCATAAAAAATTTATAGAAAAATATATTATCATTCAAAGTAACTTGGTTTTGAAAGGGAAATAGAAAATGTACCTCTAACGACGTCCCCTTAGCCGAGTCCGAAGGACAAAACTCTGATAGTGCAACTCGTTCATTCTGGAAAGGAGTAACCCGCCTAGGCAACAGCACGTAATCCAAAATAAAATTATACCAATGAATAATTTGTCCACATGATAAATTACTTCTGGAAAACCATATGTGAAATAATAAAAATTAAAAGATATTAAGAAAAAAACGTTCACAAAATAGAATAGAAATTTAGCCACCCAGTCGGCTGTATTAGTCCAAAAAACCAAACCAGCTGAACGAATGAAAGTAATAAGCCACAATTTACACGAGAATTCAACTATTGGCTGCCATTCGTACAACGTAAATTGTATTTCTTCCAAATGTTCACGTCCTGAATCATCTGAAACAATAGAGATATTTTCAGTGCTAAAAATGTGTTTGGTTCTATTTGAAGATGAGCCTACTTTGAACTTAATGTCTGACTGGAAATGGTACTGGTTTAATAAATTATACCAAAAAAGGACAAATACCTAATTTCATAAAGCGTAAAAACGTTCAATGCAACCCCGCCTATTATCAGAATATATTCAATGACCAAAAGCAAGATAGAAATTGAAGAAAGTAATAGGAAAAATATAACTTCAGACCTACAAAAAAGGAAAATGAAACAGGCGACACCACAGTATGTAATATTACAAAAAAAGAACAGATACTTCAATCATGGTGGTTTATTGCTTATGCCCTAATATCAGTTCCCTGAATTTTTTTGCAAACATTTTCCGTTTTAGAAGTAATGGCTTGCGACCGACAGATTAATTACGAGGAAAATCTGCCTCGATGAACACAGTACACCTTAAACCATTCGATTCCACACTCACATTTTAAACAACGTTGTATAAACTTCCATAGCTATATCCTCATAAACATCAGCAAAACACAATTTTCTTCAAGACACCAATACAAAAAAATATCATGTGCAATATTTTGTATAATATTGCAATTATTCGAAAGCCAAAGAACTAGTAAACTAAATTTGATTCAAATATGTCTAGGGAATAATATGGAGAGCGCAAATTTTCAAGCACGACATATCTAATTAAGTTTTCTCTGTTTTAGCAGAACCAGCAAGCGCATAACTGCGAGATCGATCAAGTAGATAATCCTCCTTGTCCTTGAAGAAACCATTCAACACCACACCAATAGCGTCTCAAAGTAATACAAAATTTGACAAAATACCTTTTGATTCAAAATAAATATCCTGTTCTAAGAGTGGAAGTCAAAAAGGATTTACCTCTAATCGTATTACACCCATCTTCATTCTATACTTCCAAGTGCATCATGCCGAGGTACACGCTCATACTGCGGATAGAGGTCGTTTGTCATTCTTATAAAATCCAATATACAAGTAAAAATAATTAGTAATGTTTCTTACTTGTATATTGGATTAATTGGATATTAATAAAACCGAATTCTACGTAAGTATAATTAAAAGCTGCCACCAGACCGACTGTACCATCAAATATCGAGAGGACAGCTAAACGGAACATAGTAATAATCCACAAATAACACAAACATTCAACTATTGGCTCCCATTTGGAAAAATTAAGTTTTATTGCTTCAAAATGTTCAGTTCCTGAATAATCTGAAACAATAGAAAGGATCTCAGTACTACTAATTCGTTTGATTTTATACGAAGACGAAACGTACTTTTTCAAATTAAAAGCTACTGAAATACGGAACTTGGAAATGCATTTTATAAACTTTCACACTTTCAAGATCTTAATGTGACATACGACGTAGAATAAAAGAAAATGGCTATAATTAGAAGAAAGGTAGTGAATGTCTCACTAGAGGTTTAGTAGATGGTGGACAACCAAGAACGACTAAGAGCTAATTAAATACTCCGTAAATAGTCACAAGTGTAAAAACGTTCGATACAACCATGATGACGAAATATTCAATGACCAAATACATCCTCGTGAATATGACAATTCTGAATCGAAAGAACCGGTGGACCTGAAGAACAATGAGTTTTCCAATTTATTACTTATTCAAATCTTTGCAAATGCCAGCATATACAGCGCCCAATAATATTTCAAATAGACTGTGAAGTGACATTATATTTTATAATTTTCATTGAAGATTGAAACCATTCAACATGATACTAACGGTAGCATAGCGTCTCAAAGTGATGAAAAATCATAGAAAAATATTCTTCGAATCAAAATAATTCTCTTGTTTCGAAAATTAAATTAAAAACGGATTTACTCTTACCCTTATCTTCTTTCTAGATGTACATAAGGGAAAGGCACATACATTACTGCGTACCAATCGTGCTGACGGGCGTACACTACTATTCTTATAAAATCCATTATGGACCATGCACCAAATATACTTAATACTAAGTCCAGTGTTAAAATTACTTTTGGGAAACCATATTTTACGTAACTACAATTAAACGCTGTCAAGAAAACACAGTGCACAAAAACGAATCGAAGTACATCCACATCAAAGACTGTATGAGCATAGAGCAAGACAATAGCTGAACGGATCATAGTAATAATCCACAATCTACAGAAGCATTCAACTATTGGTTCCCATTTTGAAAATTGAATTTTTAGTGCTTCGAAACGTCCTGAATAACCTGAAACAATAGAGATAATTTCAGTGTGGACTTGGAATTTATATATTATAGATATTCGAAGACGAGGCATACTTCTTTAAATGAAGGTACAAAACTCGGACATACGTTTTATAAATACAATAGAAATTTTACATGTAGACCATTCATGCCAAACATCAGCGAAACATATTCTTTACAGTTGATCGAAATTCGCAACAAATAAGCTCAAAAGATGATGGAGACCATATGTATTTGGATGATGTGATGCTCCTACGAATACGTTTCAAGTACGGAGTATTACAATTCAGACAGAAGCCAATAAACCACAGAACCTGAAGAACCAAAACAATTTTTTTTCAAATTTGTTGCTTTCCCTCGAATTACGTTTGCTTTGTTGTAGTAGAACCAGCAAGATCAATTAAGATCAATTATCCTCCTTGTAGAAACCATTTAACACAATAACAACAGTAGCATAACATATCAAGCCAAATAATTTTGTTGTTTTAAAAGTGAAATCTGAACTGAATTTACCTCTATTGATCGATGCCATAATGAAAAAGTTTTCGTCCTGTGTGTGGGGTTCGAGGTACTAGAGTACGGTTGTCGGGTTGAGGTGCTTCATGTTCTAGTTGTTCCAGTATAAGAAGGACTTCATGATAATGGTGTAGTTTTTGCGCAATTTTCTCGCGATGCAAACACAGAAAAGAGTAAAGTATGAAAAGTAGTTGTAGCATGCAGAATAGAATGTTTGCTTTTAAAACAATGCGGAAAGCAGCATATTCGTAGTATTCAGTTTCACAACTTATCAAAGGAATAAGATTCGCAATAAAGAAGAGAATCTGCGAAGTCCAATCGTGTGGATAATAAACGAAGACGCCAATAGCTGTAGTGATTATATATAAAAGCAACAATATACACCAAAATGTTTCTCTTGCCCATCTTTTATACTCATCTTTTACCCAGTCAGATTTTTCACGTTCTGAGTTACCTGAAACAATAGATATATCTTCAGTGCTACTAATAGGTGGGATTTTATTCGAAGAAGAAAATGAAGCGTAATTTTTAAATAAATGTGTATTGAAACTTTTAACAAGAAACATTTTATGAACTTACGAATCAACATTATAAACTGAGTGAAGGCGTTATTATTACTAAACTGAAAAATACATGATTATACCTGGTGATTATTTAAATGATTTGCAAGGTTTCGCATCATGTTTACTAATATTCTGCTAGTCATGAATGTACAAGCGGCGTAAATAATCACAAGTGACAAAACGGCAAAACCGTTAAATGTTTCAGGCGATTCTAAATTCACGACCATAATTTGAACGACGAAATACCCCAGAATAGAGGCGATACAACAGACCGCAAATATTTGCAACTTCACTGACATAAACACCACAAGCAAAATGCCACCAACTGCAAGAACAGAGAATGAAAAAATTGGTCCGAACGATTCACCAACAGATTCAAAAAATCGAACGATTATTTCGACGGCGCGATCCAGACCTGAAACAATAGAAATATTTTGAAGAGTCTTAAAAAGAGAGAATGCTAACGTTGCTAAGATTCTATTCTCTATCTTCAATCAATCTTATCTATTGTTTGCTCATGCCCAAATATACTTTTGAACAAATTATTCTCAATTATTTTTGCAACTAAATGTAAAGATTTCGAAATGATTAATTAATAACCAGAAAGTTTTGAATGTGAACTCAGTGCTTAACTCAAACTCATAAGTTAATATTAACAAGGATTGCAAGCAACAACTTAGATCTCAATCAGCGTGTATTTTTTATTTCCTAAGGTATGTATGTACATCCTCATAGGCAGTAGTAGTTTGGCGATTTTAGTCATTCCGCCTTACTCGCAAAAGTTCCTCGAGATATGCGATAAATACAATACCTCGCATAAACAAAAAATGATATGCAATCGCATACAGAAGGATGTAAATCTCTACAGAGAATAATATAATCGCGGTCATTCGGAAGCCCATAAACCACACAATCGACAGACCCGAAATACTTGTATAACACGGTATAATATATTTTTCAAAACTCTTCCTTGTTCGAGGCTTTCCAAAGACGAGAACAAACATGGCACCATAAGTAAACGTTACACTGAAAACATAACACTGTGTTAAAATTGCAAGTTCTGTCTTATCATCGAAATCCAGCTCTATCTCCAGAATAATTTTAATGAGCCCTGAAAAGAAGAGATACTTTCAGATAAAAGAAAGTCTGACCGATACCAGCTAATATAATTTATCCACGACTGTTCAATTACCTCAGTAGTGTAGTTAAATATACTGATTATTAATCCCAAGGGAGTTGAAATATTATTTCCTGGTGCGCAGTGAATCAGAATGTAGGACGATGACGAATAATTTTGAATATATCTTCTTTTAAGTGCCCACTGAAACTACTGTTTTTAGAAGCGTTACTAAAATGAAGGAACAGGACAGTAAAGGACCTCTCTGCTATACGAATAAATGTCAAATTAAAATTATCAATGTCTAATTTCATGCGGCTTTCGGTAGAACAAGTCGTGGATAAAGCACAGTACAACTCTCAGTTCTTATGGTCAATAATGACGATCATAAAATCCTTATATTCCAATATGCTAGTATAACAGTTTTTATATCACAAGCATTAATAGTCCTACAAAATGTGCTTCCAATATTAACTGTGGTAACGAAGTAGGTATAATAAGAATATGGATAATCAAATACTAGGATTGACAAAAAAAATTATTTAAAACCGGACAATTGCTAGAAAAGCCTGTCTTTCTACTTAATAAAATTTATCACCCTCAACAAAAATACACATTTTGAATATAAGTACTTACTTTCATACGCGCTGCTTTTCTTTGTAGGTACTTTCATGGTCTTTCCGAATTGCTCTGTAGGATCATTATAAATAATGGGCTTCTGAAATTTTTTCTTCGAATCTGCGTTGTTTGTGCAGAATTGCCGTTCTTCTGGGCACTCGCATCTGCCAACTATACACTTGCCTTCTTGCTTGTTCTTAAATCCATCGCATAAAGATTTTATGCTTGGTCCATTCGCATCTGTAAATCGAAAAAATTATAGTCCAAAAGAACATTTTTGAAATATTGCAAATTTTGTAAACGCCATTTCATTGTGTTATGCTGATATTTTCTTTAACTTACTACTTTAATTACTTTAGATTTTCATAAATTTATTGATTATAAGTTATATTATATTTTATACAGGGTGTTTCAGGTCTCATCTGGATAGCTTTGGGAATCAATAGAACAGGTTTGACTAATGTTCCGACATGATGTAAAAATGTTCTCTAATCGCATCGTTTCTAAGAGACAGAGCATTGAAAAAAAATGTCTAGTTTATTCATCATAAGTTCGGAACAGAAATACTTCTAATGACATGGCAAATCCTTAAGTTTTAGCAGCCTATTTTCATGGGAATGGTATTTTGCGGGCCACCCGCATTTTATTTTGTATCAAAACTTGGGGACAAATATAATTTAAATAAAACGACTCCACTGATTCATTTGGAAACTTTTTTGTATCTTGTTATTTTTTCATATTTTATTTTGTTTTGAGATATTTAATGAAATTCGAGACAATGTAAAGTTCAGTAAGCGATAAAAACCCCATGATTTGAGTCAAATATTTTTCGTGTTAGGAAAAAATGTAAAAATTTTAAACAAGCTATCACCAGTTAATATAAAAATTGCAATAATTGCTCAAAGTGAATGACCCATCATGGGTATTTACTGGCTAATCATAAACGAATTAATAAATAGAATCATAAATAGTCTTAAATCTGACAAAATTTCGTCTATTTCGCTTCGTATATCTACCTTCAGTTAGATAGTTGTAACAACCGTTGTATTGCTTAGATGTGTTGCTGTAGCTTTAATCAATGGTTGATGTGTAGAATGAATGTGCATGCTACAGTATTCATGCTTTAAGAAGTATTTATGAATGTTGATTTCAGTTTAATTCATCAATGACTATAAGTAACTATGAATTTGCCATTCTATAGACAACTATTCGGTAACAAGAATCAGTAAATTAATTATTGTTGCTTTTCAGGATAAGATCGGGCTGTGTACCAAGTAGAAATATTGACTCCAAGTGACTTCGATATTGCCAATAAGACAAATGGGATATGGTAGGAAAAACAGATCTTCTCTACCGACTCATTAAAGTAAGACAGTCAATTTTTACAACTGATACTTACTCATTGAAAGTTGAAATCCATCTTGATGTAGTTGTTTGCAGATTTCATGAGGACCATCCGAAGAATTATGTACGTCAGTGGAGCCAGCAACTCTCAGGTCTGAAATCAAAATAATGGTACTGCAGGAATTTTTCATCAACAGGGAAATTCTTATAAAAGTAAGAGGTTTCGGCAGAGCTAATCGGCTCAAAACAGGTCTTATAAATGCCTGAAATTAGCACAACCTGGAATGGGCACTGGCTTTCATCATAAATTCATGACGGCTCTGATAACACCGAAAAATGGGAAATTATTTTTAATACGTGAATTCGAGAAGAATTCAATGAATTTTAGAAATTTGGAAACAAAATCTTTTGGCAAAAATATATATAAAAGCTCCTGCCCATATGGATTTTAATGTAAGGTCACGTAGTAAAAACACGTGGCATACTATGTCCAGAAAAGTTCAGTCCTAATTCAAACATCAATAGTTCAAAAAAGATACAGTTTAACGTATTCTTTTAAAATGTATTTTTCGGTTCGCAGTGAATCCACTGCTCAATTCAATTTGAATCAAAATTATCATATTTAATTATTACAAATCTCACCCAACAATCGACTCTCAGCTGATTCAATCAGCAACTCCGTTGCCTGGTCCCTATTGAATTGAGATATTAAAACAATTACTAGAGTGAACACAAATGCCTGCCTCATTTTGAAATGGTGTAGCAAATTAAAAGTACTAGAAAATATGAACATTGACACACAACATACAAACGAATAATACGAGATTTTGGCCAAGAAGTTTCGTTTCTCCTTAACGGAATTTGAAGGAGAATGTTGATCCGTTTTTCACACGAGGAGCTTTTTTTCTTCAGCGGAATGTTGGTTTTTATAACTGAACAAATTTTACGTATTTGTAATTTTTAGAGGACGTAGAATATTACTGCTTTGATATTAAAATATGAAATATATTTCACTTCCATTTATGATACTCGGTAGTAAAGAATATAACAAATGATTGATACAAGATTTTTCCTCAACCACCATATCAAATAATAATATATTATTTAGTGGCATAATTTGTATTTTAGTAGATTTAATGCTTTCTTCATTTAGTTACTCACTAAAGACAGAAAGTAGAGGATGATAGGAATACATCCATAATACCAGAACCATATCAACGAGTTTTACTTATCATATAGGCGAAGAAAATGTAAACGAAGTAGGAGGAGTAGGCTTCCTATCGCACAAATCACCTATCTTTTAGATCTGCCTGCTTTAATCTCATGTTGATTTTTTTGATTTATTGCCTTCAAGGGTGTCCTTCACGGTGAATAAGAAGATTTATTTTAAGGAAATTCAAAGACAAGTTAAACAACGGCCGACATAATAATGAAACATATATTTACAAACATATAATTGCTTCTTATTTACATTTTTTAAATTATATAACAGACACAATCGGTAATATAAAAAAGTGTAAATCCATATGAGAGTAATTAAAGTTATAAAAGAGTGGTACTAAAAATAAATCCTATAAACAGGTACTTTATCGCACAGGATATCTATGAATTTAGAAGCAAAGTAGGTTATAAAAAGTATATAGAGTGATAACACCAAAAGCTGCGTTATTGATTTGGTAAATGCAGATACAAAAACTTCTATTTTAATTTTTAAAACTTGTAACATAGTAACGATTAGGACTGCATAAATCTTAAGAACTGATGCTATTCTAGAAAGCCATGAACTTGGAGTAGCACCGAGAAATACAGCTACGACTATAACTGAAACAAAAAAAATATGTGTTGAAAATTCGTTAATGTTTGTAAGCTTAACTGATGTAACCAAATATGTTTCGATTAAACTCAGTTAACTAAACTACAGCTCAAATGTGGTTAAAGCAGTTCGAATATGATTTTCGTCTTAAAACTACTGTTTCTTTTAAAGTGTAGTCGAGCAGGAAAAACGATAATTTTTATAAATATCGCAATGTTTATTACATTTTCTGAATTTTGTAGTTGTATGATAATTTATTTAGTTTCCTAAGATAATATCCTGAAATATTCCGCTTTACTAATCAATTACTTAAATTACTTAATTCATCCGTGTCTATGATTGTTTCATTATCACAATTTCATTAAATATAATATGCGATCATCACGTTGAGAATTCTACAAAATATACGAAGTGTGCGTTCCTAGTTTTAAAAAAGTTTAAGATTTTTAGAAATATTTTACATATATCAATTTTGATTTGTTACGTGAGTTGGAACTTTAGAATTAGAATAGTTAGATTTTTTTGTAAAAAAATAGTCTCCAGCCGAACCCGAAACCTAAACTTTGAAAAACCTATTTAAAACTATTTAAAACATATGTAGTAAAACAAGTTATGTCGATATGAATTGAAATTAATTTAGGTATATTTTTTCAGGAGATGCAAATTCCAAAACCGTTAACGGTCGAGATAGATGAATCTACTTTTCTGGAACAGATTTAACGTCATGAAAAGTTACGAAACTATTTTATATTAAGTCAAAAGTAGATGGGCGGTAAAGAAACAATAATCGTTTTTACCCCAAATAATGGCGCTGCTTTAGTAGTGAAATCCATTCTGAAATTAGTCCTGGTGTTGTCTTCTTCGTTCTGGGCCACCTCAAGGGCTTGCCGGTGGGAACACATAGCGACGCACAAATGGACGATCATGTTCGTCTGAATGTCTACGCACAGGTATTTTTCGAGACTTACGTGAAGAAAAGAATCGTCGGTAAAAGTACCAAGAAAAGAGCAATACTAAACATACAAATATATCAGCGTTCACCATATAAAGAGCAGACAAATCGCCGAATTTCGACCAGGCTGTATAGTCAGTTTTACATAACCAGAAAATCAAAAGTGGGAAAAGTACAAACAAATGAGTCTCATCAGTTTGAACATAAAATAAGACAAAAGTAGTTATAAGGATGATAGCAACCCCAGTCACGCTAATTTGGAACTGACGTCTCACCCTTAAATTTTCTTTCCGTTTAATTTCATGATGGTCACTCGGAATTCCGAATCCTGAAACAATAAAAAAGACTTTCAATTCCACTTAATAATTTGCTTTGTATGAGAGAATACGATTTTGACCTTTGATCACAATTCCATTGCACTTTAAAAATATAAGATTTGAATATCTCCAAAGAACTAAGCGGCTGTACGCTCTTTCAATCTAAAAATATATGCAAAAATAAAAAGTAGGTATTTCTTTTAATTTACGGCTAATTTTGTCGTTGGCGTAGTTGGTACCGTTGGTGCCGTTGGTGCCTTTCCAAAATGGCAAAAAATACGATGAAAAACAGGAAACCGAAACAGAGTATCGCCCCGAGATAGAAGTAAGTCAAGACCAGTTGACCCAACTCTAATTGATAGATCAAATATATCAGCCAACAAGTTAAAAAAAATATTAATGTGCATAAAGCAACCATGCCGCGCCATTTCGAATAAGCACAGATCGCCTGAATAGAAAAGCCGAAAATGATAATTGTTATAGCCCCCGCGAATGATCCAATGAACGGGACATGGTACTTCACTAATGCAACGAGATCTTGTTGGAAACCTGAAACAATAGAGATATTTTGAAGATCACACACAGACCAGAATAATGGGTCTTAAGTTAACAATCAAAAGTTGTTGGTTGAAAATACACTCATACATATGTATTCGATAAATGAATTCCAATCGGCCCTAATTGCAGTAGCTCAAACAAACTTGTCGAATCTAAGCAAATCAGCTAACTATAGAAGATACATAGAAGCCGATGATCGAATCCAACCATCCAAATGACTCAAAGAACAAAAAAATATGTCAATTGATTAAGTAACTGTACAGTTGTGAAAGTATTAACAGCTCAATAAATACAAAGTGAGCAGAAAATCAGAGCAAACATTGAAAATCCGGGTTTCTCAAACAAATCAGATTACGACAAGACAGAAAAGAGATTCAATCAAATAAGATTGCAGCCCGTGTTCACGGTTTATTTTAGACTTCATATAAGTTGTAGCAAGCCTTAAGGGCATATTTCCAGAGAGCATGCTTGAATTAACTTTTATTTTAGGAAACGCTTACAGAACTTAAAACGTTAAACTTCTCTGACTATAGAGAAAGCTTCAAAACGATTTTTATTTAAAAAAATAGAGCCCCTTTACTTAAAAAAAATGATACTTACGTCCAAGTGTATAAGTGCGGCTAATATGTTCTATTTTGGGGGAATCAACAGAACTCGCTCTAGAGTCTAGCCGTTTCTTACTCTGCCCTTTATTCATGTGCCTACTCAACTCTGCCCTATTAGTGCAGAATTTCCGTTCTTCTGGGCATTCGCACCTACCAACCGTACAACCGATTTTCTGCTCCTTTCGAAACCCATCACATAGAGCACCTATGCGTGGGTTATCTGCTTCTGTAAAAAAAAATTGCTCATATTCGCAATTGGTCCAAAAAAGAACGTTTAACGAAGCAGAATATGAATTAGAGGTGCAACTGCCAGAATGACGCATTTACGAAACATGAGACAGTTTGCAAAGGGAAGTTTAGCTTTTCTATTTGAAAAAATGTCTTTGTCATTTTCAGTAAGCTCAGATATATTTGAAGCTTCCACATATAAAGATAATGTGTTTTAGTTGGGTACCATCTAATAAAGTACATAAAATATTTTGCGAGTATTTTCAAATATACCTATCGTTAGGCGGTTGCTGCCGCTGCATTGCTTATATTTGTTTCATGGGCTTTAGTCGTCGCTTTAAGTATTAATAATGCATGTTTCAATGTTAAAATTACTCCATAGTCACTAATTATAGTTCACAAGTGGATAGGGACAGTGAAGTAACTTCATAAGAAAAACCGTTTGAATGCATAGATTTGATCAATCATCATATATTAATCGAGTTAGTAAACGATATTCTCATGAAATATGTACATTAAAAAAGTATTTATTGCTGTTTTCCAGGATAAATTCAAGCTGTATGAAAACCTGGTGGGAATTTGGGCTCTAAATGACTTGGACATTGTTGCTGAACCATAAAGCCACAACGAATAATATGAGAAGAGACGCGGAAGGTACTAGGAGGGTACTACCGCCTGGAAAAGAAAACTTAACTATACCTCCTGTCCAAATGAATGAATATTTATGGGACGCTTTGTTAGATTGGTTAAGATCAGGATAATTCTAAAGCACACTTACTGAGAGAAAGTTCAACTTCCTGTTCCTTGCAGATACCATCAACGCATCCCGTTGGAGTCCGACTGTCACTTTCGTTCAAGGATCCAGTAATGAAAGCTGAAATCAGAATGAAAACTAACATTTTCTTCAAATAATTCGGCAAATAAATAATACTTACATAAATCTTTAGAGCACATGTTGTCAATTGCATCATATTTAAAGCTTTCGTTGCATCGGCAGAGACCCTCATGGCAAATAGAGTTTTCAAATTTGGAAAGACATTGTACATCTTCAGCACATGCAGAATATAATTCTTCGGCAATTTTCAAACATTCAGTAGATGCAAGGTTTGAAACATAGCCGGCCTTGCATTGGCAACCTTCGTTGTTACATTGGTTATTAGCATTTAGTACAGATTCCTGACCTAAGATACAACAGTTATTAGTTAAGGCGCTACTGATGTGAAAAATGGAGCTTTACCTTTGATACACTTTCTTCCATCAATACCCGCAGCAGTTCCCTCTATGCACCTGCATTTTCTCTCCTGGCATACAGAATTTTCAATGAGGCAATCTGATGAACTTTCGCAATTTTCTCCCAGCTTAAGAAGTCTTTGCTCCAAATTGCTGACACAAAACTTACTGCCGTTACAATTACAGTAGTCGTCCATGCAGACTGCATTTTTCAAATGATGGCAGTCCGAGGAAAAATTGCAAGGAGTTGGTGCTTAATTAAAAATAGGTACTTTATTAAAAACATATTTTACTTTGATTTTATCGTTTTGAAAGCCAAGCACTATCTATTTATTTCACGTAACTAAAAAATCTAAAATGTTCCCTCAAGCGAATTTATTATGGTGCAGTTTGTAAGTAAAGCTTGCTTGACTTACTTTATCAACAAGTTAATACAGTAATGGTTAGAAGATACTATTTAATGGGACATTTTTTTATGAACACGATAAATCAGCAACGTGGAATATTGTTGCAATTTTGAAACATTGCCGGTTTTATGCAGCAAACACGTATTGGTTTAATAAAGTTTCTAAGTTAATGGGCTATCCTAATAAATACCTAGCTGTAATGTATACTTATCATCCTCCTATCTTACCCGAAAGTTGACTATCAACAAAATCCATCAGCAAAGCTTCCCCGAGAATTCCGTCGAAGTTAAATAATAAAACAATAAAATACAGAATTAGTGCGAAAACGGCCTTCATTTTGAACAAATTGTTCCGTTTTTAAAATAATTTTAAAATATTGAACATTAACAAACAGCAGACAAACGATAAATGCCAGTTTCGCCAAACGACTTCGTTTTTTCGCAAAAGAGTGGAATTTGCCAAGAATTTACTAGTTCTTTTTTATTCATAGGAACGATTTCTTTAATTCTGTTAAATGTTGAGTACAATAATTTTGGAAATAAGTGTATGAGAGTTTTCTATTTTAAATCCATGGTTTTAGTTGTACGAATTTTCATGCACAAAATAGTTCAATAACCAACTAGTTGAAATAAACTGGAAACTATGTCGTCAATATTGAACTTTCTGAAGATTTTAAAGGATCGCTGTAAATATGATTATTTATTCACCCAGTCCAACCAAAAAAAAACGAATTGCTGGTCATCCTAGTCAAATACAGGGTAAATCCATCTTAAGTGTGTTGATCGTTTAAATGTAGAAAATTAAAGTTGTCCGTAATCTCTTAATTAAGTGCTCAACAAAATAGACGTTACACGAACAAATTTCGACTAATTTTAGAGCTGGATTAATTCTGATTGCTGCCAGCTATTTGATTTATGTTTGGAGCGTTATTTAGTGCTAGTATTTTTCGGTTAGTGGGTGTTTTTGCATTCAATTATTGCTACGGATAAAGTTGCTGCACCTGGTGTGGCAAATGCAATAATGCAAAATTGGAGCAAGTTTCACATCTCTTAGTTACATAGATTTTTTTCTATTTCAACCACAAGCATTAATATAGAGTATCTCATCTCGATAAAGGTTGTTCAATTTGTCTACCATCTCGTTTATTTGCAGAGTGGTCTGAAAAAAATCAACTTGTGGCTCTTTCAGCAGTAAATTGATTTCTCTTGAATCGATTTTTTAAATTTAGGGCTCACATTGAAGCTAAAAATTCATAGTCGAATTAGAAAAATTATAATATATCGGGTTGCATGAATGAACACAGATTTCGGGGCAATTCTGAGTTTTTTATGCAACCCTGCATATTGAGTTTTTCTCTTAAATTGTCTAGGAAGTTTAAGCTTCAACATGAGCTTTAGATCGTCACAATTGGACTAAGTGCATAATAGTCAACGCTGCAAGACCGAATGATTTTTTGAGATCAGCCTGCAAATAAAAGGGATAAATAAAAATTAAAAAAATGTTTCATGGTATTTGGTGTCCAAAAAAAATTTTGCTCAATTTTGCATTTTTTCATTTGCCACCCTCTAGAAAAATTATCTGAAGTGCTTAATTTTTACCACCCCCTGGACTAGCAGAACACAAATGGCTACAGATAACGCTTCAAAGAGAAACCAAATCTCTATAAACAATCAAATTTTATTCGGTTCCAAAGGCACAATCTGCCCCACAGATTATGCCACTGGTACATGAAGAAAAGTAACTTAATGTGTACAAAGTAGCTAGAAATGTGTACAAAAACTTGGTTACCTATCTCAAATATATCTAATAATTCCTATTATTTTCTCCAAAATTATATTGCATCAGCCATAAAATATCAGTTTCACTGTCTTTTTATAACATTAAGTAAAAGGCTAACAACATTTAATTTCTAATGCAATTAGATTCATACTTGCTTCAGGAATTTCCTTAAAAAATCAAAGCGGAAACATCGATTAAAAATATAAATTTAATAATATAAACTGCCAAGTGATTATAACATAATTAATGAATTTCTTTGCTTCTAATGCCTTTAGCCAATAGCCAAAATAGTTTTTTATTTCGTCGCAATTTTCCATATTTTTCATTTCGAGGACCTTTAGTGACATTATTAATAAAGCAGCCTGTTGATGCATGCAGTAAAATATTCACAGCTATTGATATCATATAAACAAAAATAAAAGAATCAGATGAAAAACGATCTACTTTGGTCAAATACATACTGATCAAGTTCAGTTAATATTGGAAAGGAGCGTTTGCGACCCCCTGCTGAATTCAGCAAATATTTGCTGCCTAAATCAATTAAATCGCTTAATTAATCGTGAATAATTTAAATTAACGATTTCTCCGCCATGTTGGATCTGAGTTTGAATATTGGACTGCGTTCCGGTCACAATGTTCTAAGGTAGGAATAGGAATCGTAACGTGTTCTACGCTTGTATGCAAGATTTGTCAGTTGTCAAGCCTGCACCATTTCCAAAAATGTCAGGCTGTACGAGGAGCTCAGAGAAAATGTGAAATAAAATTGTGTTTTAAAAGAAAATGGCAACGCAAAAGCCGAGCTTATGGGCTGATCACTTAATTAACAGATTTGGGGATCAGGTGAGTGACGCGGTTTAATTGTTCAATAACAAATACCATCGGGTGATGCTGCCCACCAACTAATCAATATTTACATCTCCACTGATAATTCAATTCCAGAAGTCCATTTGGTTCTCAATTTATTTTTTATTTTAGTTACCTTGTCGAATTGGTCCTCAAACAACTCACACCACTCTAAATCAGGAACAGAACAAAAACTGTATCATTCAAATATCTAAGTACAAGTTTTCTTTAGTGCTTGATGGTTTTGTTAAAGTCCTTAAAAAAGTGAACGAAACTGTAAGTTGTTTTTCCCTGTGCATTTTACTTAGGCATAATTATGAATTAAAATGGTCTTTAATTTCACTTATTTGGCTACCTGCACCCACATAACAACTGTGCTTCTTGTCTTGCTCAGTGGCCATTAATCAATCATATGTAAAATGTTTTTAAAAACCATTACGTTACTAACACTTGCTACAGTTCACTAGTTAGGATTAGCAACTCTTTGCCAATAACATAGTATCACTAGATTGCAACTTTTACTAATCCTTAACTTTGCCTTTTTCTAACAAATAAAATAATTTCAGTCATATTTCGCAAAATAAATGAAGAATAAATAATGTTGATTAATTGCTTCTTCAGTCAATAAGTGTGGTTTTCTAGTTTGCCCAACTTTTGCGATAGAAAGGCATACCAATGTTATGCACTTCTATTGCATACTGCTTTTAGTTACTGGTATGTTTGCTTACTAACAAACGCAATAGGTACTTAGATGGTTAGTTGTTAAGAACTTCTCGCACTTCACTCATCCCCCCATCAGAGAAAGATTGGCATCCAGATTAGATTTCATTATGCTATTTCACCGCTCATAAACCTATCTTTAAGACCACTTACTTAATTTAATTTAATTTATTTTTTATATCAATTGTTTGTAATAGTTTTCAATAAATTATTTTTTTATTATTTACGTTTTGTTTTTTTTTCACTTCTATTGCAACTGTTCTAAAGGCATCAGTGTTGAGGAAATGTACTTTGTTGATACCGCTTGCTAGTGCTTGATTCTGCATGATATTGCTGTTCAGTAGTATAAATACTAACCAACTATCTGACGAAAGGTATATAAAATTGTATGAATACAAACCCAGATTACTTCGCAACAATGCTAACTGAATAATATTATTCTAACTGAGGCTCTGTGGCTTTCGAAAATTTAGTTGTAGGAATTACGGAGCAAAACAATGAATCGTTTTACTAGGCGAGACTTAATCTTTTTTTCCATCTCCATTTTAATATGGTGAAAGTCTCACTCAATTAACAGAGTCTGCAGACAATAACACCCATAATAGGTGCTCACCAATTTTAATTATGGCAGACCCATTGATAAAGCCCGTTGGTAATCAGTAATCACTGACAAAGTGTTGGTCTGAAGGCTACCGGCCTTTTTTTTACTAGGTCTGGAAGTGACACATTTTTTTCAACAGGGATGAAATTTACTAGAATAAACAGTTTCGTAAAAAAACGGTTCCTGCGGATTGTATCTCTACGTGTTTTTGTTCAGCAACTTTTTCCGGCTGCAATTTTGAAAACCAGCAATTCTATTCAAATTAGCATAATTCCCTGGCTCTTAGAGCTCGTTGGCGCGGCGATTTCAAGAATCTATACGACGTGCTATCTAAATAAATGGCATTTCTTCAGTGTTGAAAGGTTTTCTATGTGTGTTGTACCCTATTAGTTTCAAAGTAACATCAGTTGTTTTCTCCTGGTGCATCGGCAAATTCCTTTGATTTTCTTTGTTTAAAAAACAAGTATGTAATTGTATTGATAAGCGATACTTTGTCAAGCAACTCCAGGTGAAAGTACCAACTTTTTCAATTCGGATTATATAAAATTATGCATTCTCGGACAAGTTTTCAAGAGCAATTGGAATACGCGCTGCGTTAAACCTCGTGAGGTTTGTTGTTCATCCTCTATTAATTAATACTAAAATGCGCAAAAGGTCGATACTACTAAAATAGAAGAACATCTGCATGTAGCAGATGTTGTCAGGGTGTAAGAAAACACCGCAGACTGGCTCGTGTAATAAAGCAAAATCAAAAAATTTAGTATAAAGCATCCAACAGGAAAGTAGGTGTTCTAAATGATTAGTTTTGTTAACAATTGGCTTGATTTACGTTGACAATAAAGAAGTAGTTTCTAATTAAATTCTAGTTTTATTTAGCACAGTTTGTTTACACAGCATTTTTTATAGTACGACAAGAATCAAAAGCATGGATCGGAACAAGAAAAAAATTATTTTGACAGTTTATTTATAGTCCTCGACACCCTAGAAAAATGCTTCAGCATTCAACCAAGAGACTCAATTTCTTTGACTATGGAGGAAAGTCAAAACCTGAAAATGGTGCTCAAAGAAATTTGCAGTTACCTTATTAAAGGTACTAAAACGCTTTCCCTTAAACCAATCGTAGTTATCCGGATAACAATATTTAACGAAACTCTATGTTTTAGATACTTTTCCAGAAAATAATCCAAACACACATGCTTTACGTTCATTAGCGAGTAAAGTACTTTTTGCGTTGTCTGTAAATTTTTTCAATATTGTTTTTACAAGAATTACTTCTAAGTTGCAAGAATGCGCTTCTTCGTCCGAAGAGATTGTGGAGTTGAGCGAAATTGAACTCATACAACACATTAATGTGGACGCTAAGAAATTATCAAAGCTTTTTCTCGAGGGTTTATCCAAATTTAAGCAACTTCGAAAGAATGCTCAGCAATTATTCGTGATATCGCTTGAACGTGCTATTTGGAACTGGATTGAAACGTATCCAGTTGAATTTTCCAAATACCAGGCGAATCCTGACGATGAACTATGTAAGAACGCAGACCAACTGTTTGATATCATCGAAGCTTTCAGTGATAATAAGAAAATCAAAACGAATATGTGGTCTTTACAAATGATGTTGCTTATTCTCGTTCCAGTAAGTATTCGGTCATGCATCGACTTATTACGGTCAAACTCATGTATAACTTCTCATTTAGAATGTTCTTGAGGACCTAAATGTTACCGAAACTAGTGGTGTAATTACAAAATATGTGAGAAAGAAGAACTACATTGATAATATTAAAAAGTCGTTAGGCTTGCATTCAAATAATAAACAGTCAATCGAAGCTGCCATCATAGCTGGAATAAAGTTATGTAGGGCAGCAACATATGTTAAGGACATCAAGGTTAGACCTATTTTCATCATTGTTCAACCTATCATGAATGATCTTAAGGTAAAGTTGCATTTTACTTTGCATCTTCCGATTAGTGAGCTGATCCTATTTTAGGCCTTGCTGTTTAACCCAACGAATCCATACGCTCGGAGAACATATGCCAATCAAGATATTGACGGCATGATTGATTGCTTTGTATCAGTATTTCGGGTGTATCCGAACAGCAGTGATTGCTTCCTTGCTTGCTTAAACATCAATTCACCTCCAACGTATCATTTTGTCTTGACCAAGGCTTTATTTCAAATAGTAACCCAACCAAGGATGTCTTGGTGGCCTACGGTTGATAATGTTTACAATAGTTCTTTACAATTAAAGAACATATTTTCCGATGTTCTCGGTAAAGTTAGTTCTCCCGGCTACAACCAACACATGCCTTTGCGTGTGATGAATGTTCTAAAAGGAAACAAAGATTCATTGCAAAAGTACCGGTCAGGTGCTGACGATCCACCCGGATATAAAGGCATCTTATTATATATGGTCAGGCTTATACATTTTTGTCCAGATTTATTTTTGGGCCAACGTGGAAAACCTGGGCATGAAGTTCAAAGCTGCACTCTGGATTTGATAAATGGTCTTGTATCGTTAGTTCACCTACAAGCTTTGCCAGATGTAGTTCAGGAAGCAATGGATGCTTTGCTTGTTCTTCATCAACCAGAAAAAATTGAAATGTGGAATCCTGACGCTCCCATCAACACCTTCTGGGATGTGGGATCTCAGGTTTTGAGTCAAATCTCTGGAAAATTGATACAGCACCAATACGTTAACTATACGGATATTTTGAAATGGCTTCGTGAGATTTTAGTTTACAGAAATGCATTTTTGACGAAACATAAGGACTTTGCCACGTTAGGTAGTTCTATTAGTCATTCTCTTCAAGCCCACGTTAAGCTAGAGGTAAACAATTGGTTTGTATTAAGTACACATAGTATATTGCTGTGAGGTGCGGCTTTGATTTTGTATTTCATATCTTAATTTCAAGGTTGTGTATTTCATGTATTTATGGAGCATTGAAATGGAGGCTGTTCTCATTGCGATGAGTTGCTTTTCATTGTTGTGCCAAGAAGCGGAAATTATTTGCATGCATGACGAAATAAGTATTACCACAATGGTACCAAACTATACTATTTACATGGAACTCGCTCAAGCTGCCACCGTTCTTACCACTGGTAACAACAATCGTATAAAAACATACCTTGTATGTGAGTTATATTATGTCCAGGTCGGTTAGCACTGCAAAAGCGCATCATGGCGCTACTAAGGAAGATTGAGCATTGCTCAACTGGAGTTTATCCTGCATGGGAAGAAACGTATAAAAATTGGTCGGCCTGCTACAAAACTATTTCGGCGTCATCAAAAACCAGATCTGAAGATGGCCAGTTGGAACCTTTCCACCGATCTGCAGGGAAACGACGAGCGTCCCATCAAAATTCAGAGCATGAACTTGAGGTAAACTCCATAAAAAAAATCTCATTCTGTCACGATTTCCGCGCACTGAAACTTCTACTTTACCACTATTTAATCTGGTGGTGGCTATTTTACTGATTCTCAACAGAACTCTTAGAATGATACAATCCTAGAAGCCCCACACATTCCTAATTGTCTTCTTAATGTTCATGCCTCTTAAATATCTTCCTAATTTTCCTCCTAGGCTATCGTTCCTCTCTTCAAACCTTACAATATGGTCTACGGAAATAAAGTCTTTATGGGCGCAGTTCGAGTAGCATTTTTAGGGGTCTCGAATGTTTCTTGTCTAGAATATGTTGATAACGGAAGGATCTAATCTATGTGCTTCGCGTTCATGAGCCATGTAGATGCGGAACTACACTATTTAATATTAACTTTGCGGACAGGAGGGAAAGCAATCGAGTTTCTTTTTCAGAAGGAACAGATTTTAGAATGGGCCAATATGACCGGGTTTCTTTGTGCTCTCGGTGGTGTTTGTTTACAAGCCAAAAACAAATCGCAGGGGCATCCACCAAATTTGTATGGCGTGCATAGTACCAATATTGGAAGTGGTTCTGGATATTCCAGTATGTCTTCTTTGAATACAATAAGTTCTATGAGTGAAGCTAACTTCAGCACGAGGCGCTGTGCCTCAGTAAATGCTTCCAGGGCGCATCCTAGTGAATATGACGGCAGTAATATCATTCAGTAAGTGTTATGAAATTTGGGAATTGGGAGTTTTTAATGTACTGCTGTATTTTTATTCATAGGTTTGTTGAGTTGCTCTTAAAACTTCTGGTCTGTAATAATGAGAAATTTGGAACGCAGATCCAAAAGCATGTGAAAGAACTATTAGGTCATGAAATGGCAGCTGCTCTTTATCCCATTCTATTCGAACAAATAAAACTAATAATAGACAAGTTTTTCGATCAAAGCGGCCAAGTCACTGTTACAGAATTTAACACGCAATTCATAGAACACATCATTGTAATATTAAAGAACATTTTGGATTACACCAGAAGCGATCAACCATCAGAACACTTGAGTGTTACTAGTATTGAAGGAATGATGCTGCAAATAGTCAGATATTCTCGACATCTTGATATGTCGGTTCATGCAATTCACATAAAAACCAAACTATGTCAGTTAGTTGAAGTGATGATGGACCGACGAGACGACTTGGCTTTTCGTCAAGAAATGAAGTTTAGAAATAAACTTGTCGAATATCTCACTGACTGGGTCATGGGATCTAGTCATCAAATTTCACCACCCAGTGGAAATGATGTCACTGATATGACCAGAGAATTAGATCAGTCGGCTATGCAAGCTGTAGCGGCTTTACTACGAGCTCTTCCCCTGCAACCTGAAGAATCGGATGGAGGGGACCTGATGGGAGCCAAGAGTCAGTTGTTCTTGAAGTACTTCACTTTGTTCATGAACCTCTTGAATGATTGCTCCGACCCTTTGAGCGGATCAGATATTTTAGATTTATCAGACAGCGAAGAGTGTAGACATCGTCTGAACTCTGAAAATTTATCCAATTTGCGTAGCGCAACCATACAAGCCATGTCGAATCTTCTTTCAGCAAACATTGATAGTGGGTTAATGCATTCCATCGGTAGGTATTCCATCTTAAATTAGACTACTTTACTTTAACGTTTTACTGGCGCAAAATGATAGATTTCTTCTTATTTGCTGCATCTAGTAAACTATTTTGGATCGCTTTCATTTTTGCTAGATCTGGGTTACAACAAGGACCTCCAAACAAGAGCAGCTTTCATAGAAGTATTGACGAAAATACTGCAGCAAGGCACTGAATTTGATACTCTAGCTGAAACTGTTTTCGCGGATAGATTTGAACAACTGATACAACTGGTTACAATGATTAGCGATAAAGGAGAGTTGCCGATTGCAATTGCTTTAGCAGACGTCGTAACAGGTTTGCAAATGAATGAATTGGCGCGAGTTTTGGTGACATTCTTTGATGCTAAACATCTCTTATCGCCCTTGCTGTGGAACATGTTCTATCGGGAAGTAGACAAGTCAGATTGCTTGCACACGTTATTCAGAGGCAATTCTCTGGGAAGTAAAATAATGGCGTTCTGTTTTAAAATATACGGCGCTAGTTACTTGCAGAACCTTTTGCAGCCTTTGATCCAATTGTTGTTAGATGAAGAGCCTTTGCAGAGTTTCGAAGTAGATCCAGCCAGATTGGATCCCAGCGAAGACATTGAAGAAAACCGAAAAAACCTTATGGCGTTTACTCAGAAAGTGTTCGATGCTATAGTATCATCTGCAAACAAATTTCCTCCACAGCTTAGATCCATGTGCCACTGTTTATATCAAGTGTTGAGCAAACGGTTCCCACAGGTTCCGCAAAACAATATAGGTGCTGTGGGAACAGTGATTTTTTTGAGATTTATCAATCCAGCTATTGTGTCTCCACATGAAATGGGCATTGTTAGCGAACAAATACCGCCTATCATCAAAAGAGGATTAATGCTGCTTTCGAAGATTTTGCAAAACATTGCGAACCATGTGGAATTCAGCAAAGAACAACATATGTTGCCTTTCAACGACTTTTTAAGGAGTCACTTTGAAACTGGAAGAAGATTCTTTATCACCATTGCTTCAGATTGTGAAACTATCGATGAAGGGTCGCATTCTAGGTCCTTCATCTCAGATGCTAATATTTTAACTTTGCATCGGCTCTTATGGAATCATCAGGAGAAAATAGGAGATTACTTGTCCAGTAGTCGAGATCATAGATCTGTAGGGAGGCGTCCCTTTGATAAAATGGCTACTTTGCTGGCTTATTTAGGGCCTCCAGAGCATAAGACTTTCGATTCACAGTAAGTCGAAAATTTCATGGTAGTGATTGTAATTATTAGATCTATTTCGATTTTAGTACACTATTTACAACTAACCCAAGGTGGCGTGCCCTGGATATGTCGTCCAGTAACTTCGAAGACCTTATGACTCGTCATAACATCGATGAAAAGGAAGAGTTTAAGTCGGTAAAAGCGCTGAACGTCTTTTATCAAGCCGGCACTAGCCGGGCTGGCTTTCCAGTATTTTACTATATTGCCAGGAGATTCAAGTAATACCCAAGATATTCTTGTAGATCCAGTTAATTTCAGAAACAGTACTTTCAGGATCGGAGAGACAAACGGCGATTTATTAATCTATCATGTCATTTTAACTCTTAAACCATTTTGTCACGCTCCATTTGAACTGGTAGTTGATTTTACACGAACCAGTTCTGAGAATAGGTTTAGGCCTGAATGCTTACAGGGGTGGTTTTGCGTTTTACCTGAAGTAGCAATTGAAAATATCCATGCAGCTTATATTTATAATTGCAACAGTTGGGTTAGGGAATACACCAAATATCACGACAGAATATTTGGTGCTCTTAAGGTAAACTTGTGCACGTATACTTTATAAATTTGACCCCCAAGACAACTTTGACTAGGTTTCCAATAGCACTTTTGATGTCTTCAACGAGCTAATGGTTTATTGTGCGCTTTGTAAATTAAAACCTTCTGTACTTTTCAGGGGAACCGCAAAATTGTGTTCCTAGATCACCCTTCGAAAATAAACGACTATATTGATCCAGAACAACAGAAACTTCCAGGCGCTACGCTAAGTTTAGATGAAGACTTGAAAGTGTTTCATAATGCCTTAAAATTATCGCACAAAGATACCAAAGTTTCTATAAAAGTAGGTCCGACGGCTATTCAAATTACTTCGGCAGAAAGAACCAAAGTTTTTGCTCATGCTATTTACCTGAACGATGTTTATTACGCTTCTGAAATTGAAGAAGTATGTTTGGTCGATGATAATCAGTTTACTTTAACTATAGCTAACGAAAGTGGCCCCTTGAGCTTTATCCATAACGATTGTGATGCTATTGTACAAGCTATTATCCACATAAGAAACAGATGGGAACTGAGTCAGCCTGTAAGTATTCGTTGGAAACGACCAATAATTGTCTCTCATCTGGACTCTTAAAACGTATATCAATAGTTCAATTATTTAACGAACGTAAGTCATTAATTTCTTGGAATCGTACTAGATTTCTAGGAGTTCAAGAAATTGCCCGTACGTTTATTCTACCGTCTCCTGCCTAAGCCTTGTGAGCACAAGTGTTCTGGTATTTGTGGCAATCTTCATCAAATAGTGTAAATTTTCAGTTTTGGATGTTTCGCCTTATTTTCTCTTATTTTAAGGAAGCTGATGTTCGTTTTAAGAGACCAGTTATGTATTGTATGTCATCAATATGTTGTTTTATCCCGAAAATCGAGCGCATAATAGCATATGTTAGTGAACTAGTTTGCGAAACTTGCTGCTACTTCTGGTATGACGCAGAGCTATCAATGCAGGCATTTCAATCCCAAACCAATTTTCTTTTCAGGTTTGCGTAAATTTATCAACTAAAATTTACATACATTGTAGGCTAAACTGTCTTTACCGCGAAATGTGCTATTTATTAATTTTCATATTTATTATTATCTCATCATTTTAACATATTGCAGGACTTTTGGTCATAGGTAAGGAGATACACACAATCATAAGGATTCTGAAATGTACAGTAAACAGAAGTTTCTTATCCATTCAAATGTTTATGATCCGAAAAAAAACTGAAAATTATCTAAACGATTACCGCAATTTCATTTTGGATCTATGATAAAATAAAATGAAATTGTTTATATATAAAACTACCAGCCAGCTGCAAATATCTAGAACAATAATTTGTTGTCACTTACGTGTGTTCTTATTTATCACCTATGGTAAACCCTCTTTATCGAAATAGATAGAAAATTGTGGGGAGATTTTTTTACCTACAAGTGTATGTAACTTTCCAGAGTACATATACAGTATGTCATGTAACAGTGCAACACAGGCCCTTAAAGATGAAAAACTGAGTTTAAATTTCAGGATACCGTTAGCGTACATCAAAAAATTCGGCCGAAAGATGTACCAGGAACCTTGTTGAATATGGCATTATTGAACTTGGGAGTTCACGATCCAATGTTACGCACAGCAGCTTACAACCTCTTATGTGCTCTAACGGCTACGTTTGATTTGAAAATTGAAGGGCAGCTTTTAGAAACGCAAGGGCTGTGCATTCCATCCAACAATACTCTGTTTATCAAGTCGATATCGGAAAAGCTAGCTACAAATGAGCCGCATTTGACTTTGGAGTTCTTAGAGGAATGTATCCAGGGATTTAGAGTGTCTAGCATTGAATTGAAGCACTTGTGTCTGGAGTATATGACTCCATGGCTTCCGAATCTGGTGAAATTCTGCAAGCCTACAGATGACTATAAAAGATATAAAAAAGTTGGCGAAATATTGGAAAAGCTGATTGTGTTGACCATCAAAGAAACTGAAATGTATCCCTCGGTCCAAGCTAAGATTTGGGGTACATTGGGGCAAGTTTCCGATCTAATTGATATTATTTTGGACACCTTTCTCAGTTGCTCTGTTAGTGACGGACATAGTCCTTTGATGGTAGAAGTTTTGGCTGACACTACAGTCGCACTTGCTTCATCTAACATCCAATTAGTGGCTAAAAAGACCATTGCCAGGTTTTTTAAAGTCATCCGCAATCTTACTACATTGCAAATAGAGGTAAAATCAATTGCTCTTTACTCGTAGATTGTATGTTATTAAACTCGCATTATTTTAAGGTACCAGAAGGAATCCTTCCGATAACTGCATTAGAAAATAACTCCATGTGGGACGATTTAACCGTTTTGGCCCGCTATCTCCTCATGCTTTCTTTCAATAACTGTCTAGATGTTGTGCGCCATCTACCTTACTTATTCCATACGGCAACAATATTAGTTTGTGCGGGGTCCATTAATATGAGAGCGGCAACCCATGGATTGGTTATGAATATAATCCATTCTCTTTGTACCTGTACCGAGCCCCGGTTTTCTGAAGATGTCCAAAAATTCTTACGTCTCTCCTTAGACGAATTTGCATTGCCTAAATATTATGTTCTCTTTGGCGTAAGTAAAGTGAAAAACGCCTCAGTCACAGCGTTTAGATTGGGGATTAATCACCCAGGAGATTCTCGAATGTTTATTTCTTGTGATAAAGGCCCAGGAATACAATGCCATCATCAGGCATGTGGGCATCCATGCCAGATGGCACAAACAATACCAAATAGCGCAACGACACCAACTGCCTCAATTATTTCCTCAAATGATAGAGATAAGTTAACTAACACTGCAGCTATCCAAGAGAGAGAACGAGTCTCACTTAGTTCCTTAGAAGTAATTACTGATTCACTTCTGGAAATATTGGAAGCCTGCATGAATGAGGTCGAAGACTGTGATTGGCTGAACCAATGGATTGTATTGGCAAGAAGTCTGGCCTACTGTTATAACTCTGCTTTACAACCCCGAGCTCTCATAGTCTTCGGTTGCATTGCAAAAAATGCTACTAATTCAGAAGTGGTTCAGATTATGCGAACTATGATTAAATCGCTGGAATCTTGGAATGATATTATCTTGCTCGAAGCTTCCATAATGTGCTTGACTAGATTACAGCCGGTGTTGTCATCTGATTCCCCCATTCACAAGTCAATATTTTGGGTGGCTGTATCAGTGCTGCAGTTGAACGAGTCTAATTTATATGCTGTGGGTTTGGCACTGTTGGAACAAAATCTTCACACTCTGGACTCTCAAGGAATATTCGATACAACTGTATGTAGTCATGAATTATCGTTTTCACTAACTGTATTACAGATAATATTAAATTTCAGTCATTGGAAGAAGCTATGATGCTAACTAGAAATCCACTGGAGTCATATTTCAAACAAATGGATCACAATGTTGGTTTGAGCTTCAGAACAAACTTCCATTTCGCTCTAGTGGGACATTTGCTCAAGGGATATCGGCATAGTACTGCTACGACCGTATCTAGAACGATTAGAGTTCTTACGATGTTACTATCGATAGTTGCCAAACCTAATAAAAAAGATAAGTTCGAAGTAACCCCAGAAAGTGTGGCCTATTTAACAGGTAATTTCACCGTCTCAGTCCATTTTGCTTTGTTTGTCAACACCCTTTGTTTTAGCACTAATTGGTTATTCAGAAGAAGTAAGAAGTAGATGTCACGTTAAACATTCCATCCCAAGATACATCGCAAATTCATTGTCTGAAGAAAACTTCTTAATGGAGTCGAGTCCGTGTTCTGTACCTCAACAACCCGAGGCTTCAATCTCGAATAGCGCTGTTAGCAATAACTCGACCCAAATGCAGAAGTCTTGCGATAATCTTGATGAATCCACTAGCACACAAACATTACTAAATAAGCAACCTGTCACAACAACCACTGGCACGACCACAACTACCAGCACGACCACAACCACCAGCACGACCACCACTCAAATGCAGGTATGCTAATTAAATGGTTTCAGTATTGGTACAGTACCATTAATACAGTAAAACTGTTAAATACAGATACTATAAGTTGTGTAAAATTATGAAAAGTTAATGTTCAGTTCTTGCAAGACTGGTAGCTTGTTCTGCAAGCGGGCCGCTTTGAAGAGTTTGGGTACTAAATAAGATTTGATTGGATGAAAGTTGTGGTTTATAGCAGAAGTTTCACCGTATACTTATGATTGGGTTTCAGGACCGAAGTACTAGAGCGTCAGTCAGCAACGAAAATAATGTTCTCTTGGATCCAGAGGTGTTAACAGATTTTGGCACACAAGCTCTCGTACTTACTACTCTTGCCACTCTTGCCAAGTGCAGTACTGGAGAAATAGAAACTCGAACTCTCTACCAGTTTCTAGCTGAAGGTGCTACGGTGTTTCCCAGGGTATTTCCAGTAATGTAAGTTCTTAGCAGTAACGTTATTGATGGAAGCTAATCGGTTTTATAAATTCGTCCATCAGATATAACTTATTGGACCAAAACTTAAAATACATATTAACTGGAAACCATGATTTGGAGACGTTGGCTGCTGTGCGCACTATTATACAAACAATGATTACGTGCGAGTGTACAACGCAAGAGAATATGCATTATTTGCAAAACTGCGGTTTTGCAGGACTTTGGCGATTCGCAGGATCTTTCTTGAGGGTTAAACAGGTAATTTCATGCTTAAATCCCATTGGCAATAACAGCCCGACAAGTGTTGCACTCGGATTCACCTGCTATGGCGTTTTAGGGTGAGACTCATAATATGGACGGACAGAGTGAACTATTTAGAGACTGTTTGATGCAAATGGTAGAGATGTATAGGCCATCAGAAGATGGCGCAAGGGATAGTGACGAGCCAGAAGTTACGTTTCCATCTATATTAAGTGTTGATGATTCAAATATGCATCTTTCAAATTCTTGTTTGGTGCTTTCACCAACGGAGAAAGAGAAAGGTGCTAATTTTGAGGGAGAGTCGAATGTGTCCAATGGAAGTCAAACGTCCCTGGATACAGTTGTTTGCAGTAAAATGTGAAAAGTTACAAAACGCTTTTAAATAAGTTGTTAGGAGAATCATTGCCATTGTCACGTTACCTCGTTTGAAAAGTTCATTGTTTAAGACTGCATATCCGTTCTCTAGTTTGTTAATGTTGAAGTTTCGTGTTTTTGAGAATGACATCCTTTTCCTAACAATTTAAAAATATTTATATTCTAAACTAAATGATATGTGAAACTGTAATGTACAAATATTGTTAATTTTTAATTTGTTCTCGTTATATATGTTTCAGTATTTATTTATTTTTTTATTACAAAACATTTTAGACTTAAGACCCTACTATATCTAGAACTTGCACTCCAAATTGACCAAACGAATAACTCATTCCGTTTTACAACCTTGTATTCTTCACTAATATTGTCTAAAACAGTATCTTCCGTTGATGTTGCTTAACATGCAATCCCTTTTCGAAATTGTTGCCCTTACTCAACTCCGCATTCATTGGTAATATATGATTTAAGTAACCTTGTCAATCGGTGTTTTGTTTACCTTCATGTCCCAAAATAACCATTTTAAGATGAAAACAGGCTTCCTGCTTGAAATTGTGTTATTGCTAATTTAAACAGCAAGAAACTATATAAGTATTGTTAATTTTAAAGAGTCTATATAAACTGGATTGGCCTGTGCGGTGAACAGGAAAATAAGTCAATTACCAAGGTATCGGAAAACGAATTTCCTTCTTCTGAGCTAAAACACAGAAATAAATGACAGTGAGGGAAGTTTTTTTCGGCAATACACACTCGTGTTCCTTCCAACAAAACGCAAATTACGCCGCATCTTTAAACTGCTTGAAATCTTAAGCTCGTTTAGGATTTGTTTTTTCGAATGCGAATGACGATAAAGTAACATATTTTTAATATAATATTTCAGAATCCAGGAAAAATGAGGCCCAGAACGGGAGACGGGAGAAAATTCGTTGGGACTTTTTCACTCTCGTGAGAAGTGTTGTTCTAAACAGCCCGAGAATCCCTTTAAATGACCAATAATTAATCCCACCCACAGTTATTTCGATCTCTCGGTCTATATCGGAGTATAAAAAATAATAATACTTGAGACAGTGAGTCTATTTTAGAAGCCGCTACTAGTAACTTGTTTAGTAAACGGAAAACTTTTCAATCAAGGAAAAAACAGAATTCCCGATTTAGCGAAAAAAAAAACAAACAAAAAAGTTGATAGTTTCTTTATTACAGTATTAAAAGTTATTGCAACGTGGGAGTAAAGTTTGTTCTTTACGTTTAATTTAATTACCTGTACACACCCTGTTAAGGGCATTTTATAATTTCCTAATTAAAAATTAAATGACTACATTATCAGGTAATTGCTCAGATTTCACTGGTCTGTTGCTTTGAATAGTACCAGCGGCATCCATTCTTAAGATATAAGGAATAATACTATGTACTTGCATCTGTCCAGCTAGGCCAGCAAAAAATAGTTCTTCCAGTATCGAAGAATCAAGCGCCCTCAACGGTGGTAACTTCAGTAACAATCTGCAAACAAAAATACCACATCGAATAAAATACATTTAAGTAGTTAAGTAGCTATTTACCTGGCAAATCGATCACCATTATCTACGCGATTATTCTTGATAATGTAATTTTGCAGCTCTCGAAAACTTTTTTCCTGTAACTTCTCTATGAGAACTTTACTCGCTTGATCAACATTATCAGGGCTAAATAACGCAATAACTTTTAAATATCCAAATTCTTTCACGTCAAGGTTCAGTTCAATCATGGCGGTTATGAACGATTGTAGTTTAACTATATGTTCAGTTATTTGCTGTACTTTAACAGCGGTCATGGTATTTTCATTGATAGAGTTGTGTAAGTGACCAGCGAGAGTATTTAATATTGTAGGAATTGATATCATATGAGAACATTGTATTATACCCAAGGTAAAGAGTTCGGCCCAACAACCCCTGAGTAAATAGACTTGGGCAGCTGTACTGAAAAAAATATTATTCTTAATTAAAAAATTTAAAAAAATAATCAATAGCGATGGGATTATTTGTCTTAAATGAATGGTAAATATTTAGCTCCTTACCTTAAGTATTTAAAGGCATTTAAGTTTCTGGCCCAGTGTATAGATGAGACCAAAAGGCGAGACGTGCTTTCACAGATATAGTGAATGTGTAAGTAATTCGGCACTGGACCGGGGAGTTGCACGGTAAAAATTATATTATCTTCTTCCAATATGCATCCCCCATATTCAAAACATTTGTCTTCTTCATTATGGCTTTTTAAGTGATCTAAACCATCTAGGGATTGAACTTTAGCAATATTGTCTAGTGCTTTAGAAATAAGCTGTTTATCTTTGGCTATATTAATAGCATCGGATAAGTCAGCGCCAGTTGAACTGTCCATTGATCCATCATCATCTACACTAGCCCGAGATGGCGAGCAATACGTCGGTTCTGAGGCACTACTGTTACCTACACGAAGAATCGGCGATTAATTCGAAATAGCAAATACTGAAAAAATAACGTACTTTTGGAGAAAAAAGGCAGTCCTAAATCATACTGATTAAGTGAGGTGTTAATGATGGGTTGATCTGTGTTCAAGTCCTTTCTAATGTAAATTCCTTTGGCTACTGAGGGACTGTAGTTATTGTTCGCGTTGCTTTGATATTCTTTTTTATCTAGGATGGGTTTACGCTCATGTTGGACGGCTAAAAACCACGTGCGTAATGCAACTATGAAATTAGATAAAAAGGTTAAAGTTGTACTATACAAGGTGTTTCAGATTTTCGGCAGCAAAACATTATAATCGTTAAGGACAAGTTCTACATGGTTAAAAAGTTGTTTTCTAGATTGAAAGTCGAAACTCCACAAGATATTCAAAGCGATGTTGTGTACCAAATACCATGCTCCATCCTTTATGACCCCAATAAAATAATAAATAAAGTGAGGATAAATTTTCTGTGTTTAATGTCCCGTGTACGAACCAAAAATATTAATTACATTATTAAGTAATGTTTCGTAAGTAATATACTAACATGCAATTTACAGATTTTGCTTTTGAGACACGCCGCAGAATCCGTATGAAAAATTCTTGGTAACATGGAATTTTCTCTTGCAACTTGAACGTAAAGGTATCGTAGGGCTTCCCACAAGGGGATACTTTCTACTTTTATATAAGAATCATCGTACGCATATAAGAAAGGGCACTCTTTATAAAGTGTAATATAATAATAAAGCTTCACCCTTGCCAGACTGTAAATTTGAAAGAAAATATCCAAGTAAACGGATTTGTTTATGTTGATGTACCAAAAATTTGAGGCACCTTATGCATAACGGTTGATGTGAGGAAGAGAGGCACTAAACAGTGAACTTACAATCACTTCTCATGCCACATGCAAGGCATTTCTGTAGTCTACAGTACTGACACCGATTTCTGTGGTGTTTGGTAACTTCGCAGTTCTTATTGCCCCTACACTGGTACCCCAACTGTTTCCGAATTGATCGTTTGAAAAATCCTTTGCACCCTTCACATGAAATAGCTCCATAATGTCTACCTGAAGCTCGGTCTCCACATACAACACATACTTCGACAGTTATGCACATATTGTTTGCCGTTGATCTGTTTTTGTCACTCAACATTTCCGCCTTTACGCCTGCCCCTTCCGACCTGAAAAATTCACTCATGGTCCTTAAAACGTGCTAAACGAAAACATATTGCTAAACGGTTTAAGTACAAACTGAAATTTAAGGCTGAGGGCATGAAGTAACGGGAGACTTGCAAATACTTGATTCCAACTGATCCCAACCAGTGTTGCCGGAATTATCATCGTGAAGGTACTGAATAGGTCTCGAAAGTGTACTGAATATGTAGTGCAACGTACTGGCTAATTTTTTTGATTAGAAAATTCAAATATGATATATCTATGTTAATATAATGTGTTATACCTACCTACTTATACCGGGTGATCTTTTAAATTTCATATCTAGCCAGCTATGAAATGTCACATAAAAGAGATAGAAGATAAGAACATAATAGAAACTAACAAGCATAGAATATATGTACATGTTCACAGCTTGCTAGATATGAATGAAATTTTAATACTCACCCTGAATTATAAAATATTTAGTAATTAATGAAAGTAACGGGCTGGAGCGTGGAATGTGGTACATGAATGTAGAACTAATAAATAAAGCATTATAAAAAAATACGTTTACTTAAAAAAACAATTACTTGTCAAATTTATTATTAATTATTTTATCATGTACAGGGTGTTCCCATTACTAGATTCAACCCAAAGTTGCATTTTTTCAAATAGTGGTTGGTCCCCTGTATATTGTTATGTTATTAGTGTCTGCGATCGAAATAAATGTTAGTTATTGTTAAAGTTTATCATACTTAAAGATTACGGTTTCTGAAATATTTAGTTTTGTGAAAAATGCAGGCCTTTTTTTAATTCCCAACGCCCATTTTGCATTTCAAATTCAAATTTTACCATGCGGCTAGTAATAGATGCTGTTTCATGCCAAATTAATAAAAAATCGACTACGATATACAGTGTGTCCCAAAATTGTTCTGAAACAATTGCACATTTTGAACAGTAATAACTTGCTCAATTTAAATAGAGCACCCTGTATTTTATGACAGGAACAAAAGCAAAATTCACTTTTCTATTGAATACTATAACCAACTGCATCGGTGGCTAGTAAAACCGCATAAAAGACAGTTAACACTAGTAGATGTAGACACATTACACCAAAAGAGTAGGCAACCAGCAATAATGAAGCTGACATATAATACAAAGGGAAAGGGAAAACAATTATTTTGAAGTGACCGACGCTAGTGTTATGGTACTAAGAAGTTATAGAGAATCTGATCCGCATATCTGATTACCGTACTGAAGACTAATGCGGGCGTACTGACGTACTTTTGGAGGGTCAGGCGTACTGAAAAATGTACGAATGTACTGACTCTGGCAACGCTGGTCGCAACTACTCTTCCGGTGCCCACGGTGTTGCCAAAATTGCAACACTGCCAACAAGCATCACTCCCACAGAATATCCCCCCTGGCGGGTATTCTGTGATCACTCCTATTTGCTTGGTTATGTCAGAGACAAGTACTTGTCTCTGGTTACGTGTTTATTTTTATCTTTAAATATACAGAGTGTCCCATCAGAAATAGTAAAAAAATATATCATGGATTACTGCGGAGAAAATATTACGATTTTGCTCTATTTTCCTGAAATGTTTAACTTTTGAAGCTTGATATGTTGGATAAAGTCCACTTCACAGACTACATACTATCACTCAAATGGCCGATCCATATTCAAGATTCAATGTAGTTTTAAAAAATTCCTAAATGGCAGATCCATATTCAGCCCAAGTCATAATTTGTCATTACTTTCTTCTGCTAGCAGCATTAAAGCGACGGAAAACTTAACTTTATTAAACGACGAACTATAAACGCCGCTCCAGATGCATAAACCCCACCTTATTTGAAGACCTTCAATTTTCTTTCACCTGTAAACAAAGGAAAGGGGTGAAGCTGTGGTCTGACGTTGTCTCCTGTTAGGGTATACCTATTCCAATATTTTAATTTGTAATACGAATTGACTTTATTTCTTAACTACACATGATATAAAGCCCGTTTCCTCAGTATACCTATATACCCAATGTAGCAGTATACACATATCAATATCATAAGATAAATTAAATTACTGTAAACTTTATCATAACTTGGAGTAAAGCCATAATTCCTCAACACTTCAGTCCCATTGTGAAAACATGCGATATCTCTCACGTTGGTGCAAAGATCTACAAGAGGACCAAAGCGAAATTATTATCTAGAAGCTTGAAGAAGCCGGGAAATATTACCTACTCCATCCAGTTTGATCCAATATATAATACAAATCGATTCATAGGAAATGTAGAATGGTGATAAATACTTAACAACTGAAAAAAATTTGGAGAGGGAATTGACCTTTATCCACAATCCCGACAGCAGTAAGCATAACAGTTCTAAAGGCACTATGAATAGATGAACTGCCTCTATTGATGGGAAAAGCGCTGAAAGGCACAGCCCTGGAAACAAAACCCCGAATCAGCTATGCTTTCAATTTAAGCATTTTGAAGCCAGGTCTAATTGCATATTCTGGATTCTATAAGCTTACCAAGGGCACTACCTCCCAAAGACGCCCCAACCAATATGAGATACATATACGTGAAAAGATGGACACCAGCAAGAAAGTGCAGGCAAATGAAGTAAGCTGCTAAGAATCCCAATGAATGGACAAAGGCAAAAGGTATCTAAAAAAAACCAAAAAAGTTCTAAAAAGAATCAATAATACAGCGTGTCTACTAACCAAGGAGACGATTTTGGAGACAAAGTATGGCAAAGCTGAGTACATATTCTTCTCTTGAATAAAAAGTTCCACTTCTGAAGGAAACATAAATATCACCTGGTACATTCCATTGAAGATTAATTCAGACACAATGAGCAGTAGGGCTCCTTGGATGCTTTGAACGCTACTTCCTTCGTTTAAGCTGATACTGGAATAAGTGAGTCCTATAATGAACGCTGTTATCTAAAATCCAATGCTTATAGTTGTGTGAATTGCTGCCCGTAGCATGTCAACTTACGATAATTAATAAAAATGTTACGGAATATTGCTTAAAGTTCCGTTTCATATCAATGAGTATCCTCCAAGTTAGCCATCCTAATGCGAAGACAAAACTCTTCTCAGTGTCTCTGCAAAGCCTCAGAAAAAATTAATATGTTTTTTTTTTGTTGAATAAGTGCAACCTTTACCGTTGTTTCAGTAACAGGCCATCGTACTCAATATCAGAGAAGTTGAACTTTACGGCATATTCTTCCTTAAACACTTCCACCATGTGATCAATTCTGCCCTCATCTGAACTGGATTTCACCGCTATATTTTTTATATAGAACTCTGCCGGATTATAGGCAGTCGGGCAGTATAAAAACTGACTACAAGCGGAAGAATTACGCACCAGAAGCGCAACAAAAACTACTCTTACTTTTCGAAAAATGCTCTAGCATTTTCCGGTGATCCTTGAAAAACGACTTTACCATTAGTAGATAGCAGAATGATATTGTCAAATGACTCAAAAAGCTGCGAGGAAGGCTGGTGAACTGTTAAAAATACAATTTTTCCAGAGACCGCCACGGTTTCCAAAATTCGCACCACTGAAATAGCGCTAAAACTATCTAATCCAGTAGTAGGTTCATCGCAAAAGAGAATACATGGGTCTGAAAGAAGCTGAAATGCCAAGTGAATTAAAAATTTAATCAAAAATCGGATAACGCAAACAAAAACATAAATGACGAATAATAGTGACAAAATATCACCCATGTACTTACATTTGATGCCAAAGAAAGCTTGCGTTTCTCCCCTGAAGATAAATATTGGATTTTCGTATACATTAAATTCTCTATATTGAAATCCTTAAGTAGTTTATGAACTACCAAAACTCTAGCACTATGGGCCTGATTTAGAGACATTGCTGCCTGAAAAATTTAAATCCTTATTTTTGCGACTAGAAAATGAATTTTGTTATATGTTCACCATAAAGGTAATGTGTTCGTAAACCGTTAGAGTTTCAATAAATATATCTTTTTGCTGTACGAATGCTGAATTACTTCGAAGCATTTTTCCGCTGATGGCTCTGCCATTGATCTTCAAAACTCCTTTGCCTGCAAGGCATTATGTGCGATATTAATTTGTTTTGCTGGAAAAAACTCGAATTACCTTTGCGTTGCCCGGAAAGTAAAGTCAGCAGTGAAGTCTTTCCCGATCCACTAAAACTCAGAGTATACAGTTATTTTCTAAAACTTGAACTCACAATTACCTCACTCCCATTATGGCAATTACGCAACCGGAAATGGCTGATCCCGAAACTATTTTTTTGGAAAATCATATCAAAAGTTACGTTAGTTTTACACAAGTACGAACAGGTAAGCAAATAATATACCCCCATCTATGATGACCTTTTTTCTCTTGGTCTGCTTCCATATAGAACTTTGTCTTTCAGTAACTGAATATCTGAGATTCTCCCAAGTAAATATGAAGTGAGCCTGGAAGTTTTAAAGCAGATATTGGTAGCTAACCAAGAAGATTATTTCAAGTAAGTTTACCATTTTTGATACACTTTCGCGATTAAAGTAGCTTGCTCCTTGGAAACTTACCTTATCTCTTAGTTAATCTCAAGACAAAATATTTATTTTACACCGAAATAAGCGCAAAAGGTGGAATCTCAAATTCTTATTCACACAAAATGATTTTCAGTGGGCATAATGATAATAAACTTAACAGTATTTGAATATCTCATTGAGACTTGTTTTGTATTTGCTACCGTAATTCCAAAGTTAGTAGGATCAGTTTTGTCATTTTATTTCCGAAAATATACTTATTTTTGATAAGAAACTGTCCATGTTTCGAGCACAGTAACAGAGCTATCAACTTGAAATAAAATGTTGTTTTTAAAGCCTTTTTGCCAGAATTTTTTTCAGCAAACAAAAAGAAGTGACCGATCATAAAAAAATTAAAATTTCTCGAATGGCTCAGAATCAACAGACTACAAAAGATTCAAATAACTAAGAAGGCATGAGGGTATACTTTTTCTGTCTGAGCTAAGCCATACTGCCAGCAAACGTATTTAAACATTGAGCAAGAAAATATGTCTTGTAAACAGTTTTTAAACACCCTGTATAGTATGTTGATTGTATTTTTTGCTTATCTTATAACTTAAGTTTCGCGGAAAATATCCAGTCAACAGTTATCGCATATTTAAGCTATGCTGCAAATATTGCATACATTGCGGCGCAGTGTAGCAATTTTTCTACTTTATATCATTTAGGTATAGTCAAAGACGATGGGCTGATTTTTTTTAAAGGTTCACTTGGAACCTTCAAGTGAAACTCATACATAAATAGGAACAATTTATTTGTTGTCTGTATAAATTTTCACATATAAACATAAAATATTTTACAGCCAGTCGATAAATTCTAATCTATTTTCCACATAAAGTAGAACTAAGACCATAAAACCTTATTTCTATATGGAAACATAACAAACCGAATACATAACATATACAGGGTGTCCGGGAAAAAGTCGGAAATACCCCTGAGGTGAAAAAATACTACATGATTTAGTAAACTTCCAAGATATGACCTCCCCAAGAGGTTTAATGGAATTCAGTTTTTTACACGTAATTATTGAACCACCATGTGTATTCGAAGTTTTCTACATTATTTGCTATTGTATTCAAATTTTTTAATGAAACCACAAAAAAAACGTGGTACAAAAATAATGGGGTGATGAGTATCGTATTTATTCGCACCCTGTAAACACGAATAATTTACACTTTTTCTCATACATAATAAATAATAAAAAATCATATATACCTAGTGGTTCGATAATTAATTAGTATTTAATTAATCAGTATTTTCTTGATATTTGGGCGATTTTTCCACATTCTCCCAAACACCATGTCCTCCAACATCTTGGATCTTAGATTACTTTCGATAACATTAAAAAAAAGATTATAAATAAAGTAAGTTTGGCCATATAGATCATATGAGCAAAATCCAATTACATAGTCGATTTCTAAATATGGCCTCGATCAGACGAAGAATTACGTGTAAACATCCATAAATCGTTGGAGTGAAATGCGCCACTGGTTTTTTGCCCAATTAAAAATCGCAATACTAAATAAGTGAAGTATTTGCAAAATCAACAAAAATTATAACTAAAATATTTTTGGTTTTTTCATTACCTAAAACTAAGTAATACAGTAATAATACGAATTTCAACAAATCTCATCGAAATATCAAGTAGTGGAATGACTAAAATTTAATGTTATTATAATTTCGCAGATAGGACGCTTAAACTGCTTGAAAACCGGACTTGATAAAAGAAGTATGCTCTAAAATCGGACTTAAGTTGCAGCTTATTTGGCACTGCCATTGAAGAATAAAACTAGTCACCAACATCACTATCTCGGTCTCCAATTAGATATAAAAATTGAAATGCTAAACCAAGTAGCATCGTACCAAGTAAGTCACCCAGCGCAGTAAGGTAGGGAATGGCAGAATTATCTGGATCAACTCCAGACTTCCACATGCTCAAAGTGAGAACTTGTGCAATATAAAGTAATAAAAAGACTTGGATCAATGCAGCGCTTAAGTAAACTAGCATAAATACCAAAGTAAACGATGTATGCCCCGCTTGTAAGTAACTGATAGTGTAAGAAAAAATTAAGTGCCCAGGAATAACCATTAACATTAGCATGTTAGCGGTACCAGTGTGACTGGTTTTCTTATTATCACAGAATGCATCACAGGGACTAATACACACTTGCATGTGAGATGGTAGTTCGCCAAGGTTTCCTTTACTATGGAGTTCCGTTGATATACGACTGGCTTGTACGGCCACCAAATTGCCCCCAACCCCATTAATGACTAACTGAAATACAGCAACCCCTTTGTATTGAGAGACTGTGAAGTCCAAAATCAGACCTCCAGCACTGCTGATGATCATTGCTGATATCACAGGGCTCCAGCCGCTGAAAAGAACTTCGCGTGTGTATTTGTTTTGACTAGCTACATATGCCCATAAAGGCACCAAACTTATTCCTAACACGATTAAGCATGGTGTTAACCATGGATGACTATCTATTGTTCTGTAAAATAAGGAAGCAAAGTAAGATAACACTGCTAGAGTGGTAAGGTCACCTAAACTGGCCGCTATCGGGGTAGCTACATTATCTGGATTAATATTGAAATGTCTAGAAAATATTATAACACCTATCATAACTACACCTAATACAAAACTGGCACCAAATGCTGTCACAATGCTACTAGCGCATAGCAGCAAAGCATGCTGAATATTAAGTTCACCACGAGGAATCCAGCCGAATATAACAGCAGCAATGGAAGCTAGAAACCCCACAACAATTGCCTGACATAAAATCAGAGCAATGTTACCTGTGATTAGGCTTAGTTTTTGCTTGTGGCTATCTAAATGGCCTAAATTTGCGTGTGTAGACAGCCTGGATGCTAAAGTCATTTCCAGGTTTCCTTTTAGGCCCAGAAGAGCTGGTACAAGAATGTATACTTCTGAAATGTTCTGATACACTGGCCAATGTTGGACTTTGTCCAAAAGAAGGCTTGCAGTCACCATTCCGAATCCTGCCAGCAGGAATGGGATGAACATTTGAATAGCTGTAGCCCATAGTGGTTCCTGCTTAACAACAATTACCTCTTGCTTTGCTGATGCGTCTCCATTTAGCAGGGTGCAAGTATCGGTAGAATATTCGCTACCATCATCCTAGAGCATACCACGATGGTTTAATTAAGCATTACACCTTCAAGACAACTCACATGTATCTCATTGCCCTCCATTCTATAATCTTTTGATAGTTTTGCTCTATGAGATTTTTTTCTTTTTACTATTAAACTCATAGTGGTCTGATCGAATGATTAAGTTTCCTGATAACATGGTGAATAAATCTGGATGTAATTAACGAAAAACCGGCCCTTTGAATTGAGCATTATCTCACACTTTACACGTATGCGAATTTTATCAACTATTTAAATTGCTCTTTAAAACACAAACAATTAAAGTCATGTTTACCCCAAGTTGATTAAGTGACATAACTCACTGTCAATATTGGCACTGTTGCCAGATATTTATCGCTACGTAACAACAATAATGATCAAAACAGATTGACTTTTTTCTCGAAACAACTGGAACATTTTCTCTTAATTCTCACTAACGAAGTATTAAAAAATTATCGTATGTACTCTTTTTAAACGGTTAATGCGTCTTGGTAATTAATTCTCGTCTGTTTCTATGCATTCTTTTTAAATTATTGCAAAACCAATTTTTAAGTGTAGGTTTTAAATTTTTTTAATTCTCGTGTGAACGTGTAGAATCACTGTTCTAGCAGTTAACTGATTTCATTTTTCCTGATTATTTTTTTCTTATTATAAGTGCAAATTAATTGCAGTGATTTTGCAAATTTTTGCAAATATCTCAGTGTTCTGTGGGAATATCTTTTTCACTTTTTATCTCTACCCTCGAAGTACGCCTAGACAATATTTTCAGAGGACTCAAATCTAAAATCACTCTGTATATTCTGTAATAGATTTATGTTTTTGAACAACCACCGATATCCTTAAAGAGCACCAAATTTTTTCAAGTCTGGCAGCGCTGTTTCAGGGAAAGAAGTTCAAACGTGTTTCTGCAAGACAGGTTGTCACTGTCAGTAAGCAAGTGCATTATTTAGTTTTAAATGGCCTGTTACAACAAGGCGATATTATAGTTGTTAAGTTATTATGGACTGTTTATTGGATATTTAAATTATACACAATCGCCATTATGAGTCGTAAGAGAGGAACCGTGTTATACGCCGAAGAAATGATCATCAATGAAAGGCTTTCTACCAAAAAGGTATGATACGAAATTCTGTTTTGAATTCATTTCATCATGGCATTTAAATGGGCTGAGAGATTTTATGAGCTTTTTATCGTTGTTTAGGAATTGGCATATAAGGGAAAGCAACCGTCGTGCCCTGTTCCACTTAAAGTGAGAAAGAATCTGAGGTCTACTCATACTGCGAAAAAGCCAACACCATTCTGTTTCAACAACAATGGTAATGCAAGCAAGTATTATTGAATACCATTAATGGAACATATCTCTGAGGAGCTGTTTTAGCACTTATATTGGTCAACTCTGATTTCTTGAGATTGTTTTGTAAAGAAATCTTTTAAAGAATAAGTAAAGCATATAAACTGAAAGATTATTTAACTCGGAGGGCTGTCAGTAACTACATATAAGAAAATCTGTGAATGCCATTTTTTAAAACCTGTTGAAAACTGTTGTCTGTTTCTATAAAGAGTTACAACCAAAAATTAGAAACGTAAAATTCAAAACCCCTTCTTTCTGGGCAACGATCTGAAATATAGTCCATCTTTACGCCAGTATTGCCCAAACAAAAATTAAAGCTCAAAGCCACAAAATTTCACGAATTTACCAGTCCAAACATGTCCAAGCTTTATAGCGATTTGTGCAAAATGTGATAGTAATTAACCCGGTCGTTGAATTTCAAAGCTTCTGTCGTGGAAACAATTACATTTTTCATGCATACAACGGAAATGGTTTGTTCGTTTCCATAGAGTATTTCTTGAGCTATCGTTTCGCAAAAATTACAAAAGTAGTGGCATTTGAGTCGCTGTTGAGTTTTTCAAGTGATCAGTTCAACCACAAAAACGTGATGCCTAGATATTATAATCGTTGGGAAAGTGTTCGTCAATGTTTAGAGATTTTTGCCTTTAACAACCCATGACACGTGACTAGCAACTAAATGTGATCACATTTTATTACTTCCTGCTCTCAGCGTGGCCAAAACCCCTAAGTAGCTAAATTAGGAAATTTATAAAGCCTGTATCATATTAAAACTAAAATTTTTTAATATTTTAGTTTACATGGATTTTATTTATTTTTACTCAACAAACCTTTTTGGCGCATCCCTTAAAGCAATGTTGTTCCTGTTTAGTGACACTAAGCCCAATTTATAATCCGGACCAACGACAGTCATATCTAGACCAAGTTTTTTCGAAGCTGGGATGTATGGGAGAAGGAAGCTTTGGAAAAGTATTTCGAGTGAAAAGCAAAGAAGATAAAAAGCTTTATGCTGTAAAACGACTAAAGTCCCATGTCAGCTTTAATGATCGCTGTGCTGAAGTGAAAAATAACGAGATGCTGGGCTTTAGTCCACACTGTGTGCAATATTTTATGGCATGGGAAGAAAACTTTTACACTTTTATGCTATTGGAGTGCTGCGATATGTCACTAGCCGATTACTCAAAGCTGAACAATAATATTCACGAAGATTTATTATGGAATGTTTTGCATGACATCTGCAAAGCGTTAAATTTTCTGCACACAAAACATTTTCTTCACTTGGACGTTAAGCCAGGAAATATCATGATGAAGAAAGGCGTATTTAAGTTGGGAGATTTTGGACTGTTGGTCAACTTAAAATTGGTGGGTTTTTTGCAAATGTAAACCTAACAGCTGGTCAGTATCATCCCCTTATTTCTTGTAGAACGACGAAGTTCATAAATCGACTCTATCAGATGGCGATTCAAAATACTTAGCACTCGAAGTACTAGATGGGGTCTACACTTCAGCCTGTGATATTTTCGGTCTGGGTATCACAGTTTTGGAACTTGCAACGGATTTCGAATTGCCTGAACATGGTCTCTTGTGGCGTCAATTAAGATACGGCGATCTACCTTTACTGTTCTATGAAAGTACGTTACATGACTACCACTTTCTGTTGCACGTAGTGAATCCCTTCATTTTTCAGAAGTAACATGTGACTTATCAATCATCGTCCAAAACATGATTTCAATCGAGTACAAGGAGCGGCCAACAGCAGTAGAACTCCTCAACTTACCTAAACTGTTGAGCATCTCTAAACACGACCTCAAGTCTCCAAGAGTGGATTTTGCTGTAAGTCTCACCTCTGAATATAATTTTTTTCATTTTCATAGGTTGCATTTATTAGGCATCATTTGTGAGATCGGAGGATTCGAATGATAATATTCCTCTGTCGCCGATTCACATGAATGAGAATAATAACGCCAATATTTCTACGCCGCCTTATAATGGTTGCAGTACTCCGTATAGAGATGACGATGACGATGATGATCTCTATGACTGTGCAAGGTTAGTTTGGTTCTCTATATTTCAGACCAAACCGTTTTTTTCCCAAGCAAGCCACTCGTGCTTGCGAAACCTCAGTAAGAAATTCCATTTTACGACGACCTAAAAGCCCGAAAAAACCACTAGTTTCAAGGAATGGCCTCGAACGTCTATCTGTTTTGATAAATTAATAATAATTAGAAACAATTGCACGTTTTAAACAGTAATTACTTGCTTAATTTACATGAAACACTGTATTATATGCCAAGAATAGATGAAAAATTTAATTATCTATTAGTTCCTTAATTCTATAGTTATAGATTGAAGGCTACCTAGACCTAACTCCTCGAGACTTCATTGAAATTGGTCTAATTTTTATGGATCATTGACGTCACAAAACTCTGTCTATTAGTAGCATCCAAAGTAAAATAGTTTAACTGCACTCTTTCCTGTCTTGAATAACCGGAATAATCCTGTATCAGAGAGGGTGCATTTAAATACAAATTTATTTTCGTTTCAGCGAATATGATCAAGATAGCAGTATTAGATCGCTGCATCGGAAATCCTTGTTCAATCAATTAAACGAATCATTCAGTCCAACTACTAACTTATCATTGAGGCAGAGCCCTGCTGCTGAAGTCGAAAACAATGTTTTAGCAGAGATGCTATATTACTCCGGAATGGAGTGTGATAACAGTGAGTCGTCGAGTTCGAACTCATCTAATAATGAAAACACTAATCCGTTTATGCCACTAAGGGTTTCCACTCCAGTTCTGGCGTCTAAATTAAACAGGGGCATTCCGAAAACCAAACTAAATTTTGAGTAGTTATAGTGGTTTTTTACATTTATGTACTTATGTTTATGTTTATTAACACTCTTCCGTGGTTTAGGTAGGTGCTAGAACTGGTTTCTCGGAAATATATAGATTTTATTTTTTCTGGATTACTGTTGAAATCCAAGTTTCCTCGTTTCCGTCTAATGCCGAGCATGGGCCTAAAGATTACGTATTGTTCCAAGTTGATTTGGTGTATATGACATGATTTTTTTATAATACTGTGCTCACCAAAACTATAAGCTGTTATTTGAATTTAACTAAACATTTTTTGTTATTAACTTGAATTCACATACTACAAAATGTGCACAAGGCTAATTTTATTTCTCATCAGTCAATCAATGAGGGCAATTCCTAAGTTGGAATTAATTATTTGCCAGATATTGTTCACTAGTCTAAATTGTTTTTATTCAGTTATAAATTTTAGAATACTGTAGCCAAACAGGTTTTTTACAATTACTGCAAGTTGTTTAAATTCGAGTTAAGTTATTCGTCTTCTCTACACTAACTTAATAAGCTTTCATAATCATTATAACGTATAATTCACGAGCTTGAACCTGAAACAATTATTCTCATTTAAACTTTTCGAAAAACTTGTTTTCATATAAAAAAGGAGCTTTTCGAAGAGATAAATTACAGTTAAAATTGATACTGATCAAATATTATAACATTTTTGGTGAGACAGTGAACAATGTGATTTTTCTAAAGTCAAGTTATGAAACACCTCATATCATATTAGATAAGCTCTAAACAGTTAGTGAAAGTTACCTGTCAAAAATCGTTATATTTTTGTAACAGTAAGGTGTAAAAATTTGCGATTCTTTGTGCACCGCAACTTTGGTGACTCCAATAAAAAAATGTGCAATAAATAGCTTAAAATTTAATCTAAGAAAACTGGATATTGTATTGCAAAACATTGTAGGCAAAACGTTTTTTTTTCTCGTTCGAGAACTATCCATATCCAATATTTAAAATAAACTAATTCTATAAATGCAGTTTCTAATAAAAATCAAAACTTATTTAAGTATCACGCTAAAAGTTACTTTTGTAAGAACCGAATGCAGATATTCAAACGCCTGTTTCTAAGACCGCGAATTTTATTCTTTTTACGAAAATGTCATCTTGAACAATTTATAGTAGATTTTTTACTTAAACACAAAAATTTAATGGTGCTTTTATTTAGTCACTGACACTGTACCGGCTCTTTTTTGCAAGGTGTAAACATAGTTTTAAACATAAATGTGGCTTTTATGTAGGTTTAAGATTTATCTATTGCTTATTTTTTAATCCTGGATACTCATAGAATAGATTTTTTGTTTATTAAAGGCTCTATCTATACAGGGTAAAATACCGTTAAAGAATTTACCGCCAACAAAAGAAAATCAATCCAAGCAGCCCTGCATTTTGTTGCATAGTTATATTTACTTATTTAAAATGTGTTGTTCTATTTTAATCAAATATACCTAAACTTATTACATTCCAGAACAACATTTTCAAATCACCTAAGCTAAAGTTTTTGGTATGTTGATTTTCTTTTGATGCCAAAACTAACTTTTAACTTCGAATTATATATATAAAAGAGAAATTGTTGGTTCCTAATAACCATCATCTGTGATGATATACATAATTTTTTAAGTTTATTTTGTTTTGCAATATAAACGTGGTAGCTTAGCTATTAATCACCACTGTCAATTTCATCTAGGTTTAAGACGGTTTTCGAATATTTGTTACTTCGCACTTATTTATTTCTCATTTAGTGTTTGTTCTTATTTCGGCTACTGTATATTTTTCTGTGGTGGTTTTGTGATTTAGTTTATAATCATTTGTTCTGGAGAGTTTATTTGTGTTATTCATAACATTTTAGTCTTGTAAGTTATTAAAATTGTTTTTTGGTAAAAAAAAGAACATTTATTTATTATGCATTTTCCTTTTTCATCTCCTTTTTTATTGACTGATTTTTACGAAGGTTGCCTTCGTTGAATCTAATAAATATTGTTCCTATACTTTTCCAGTTGCTGATCCGAAACGTTTTAAAACTGCATTTGTATATTCGCGGCGCAATAAAAATTGCAATATGTAGTTAAATATTAAAAATATAATTGTGAATTTAAAGAATTTACAGCACCAATTCTAAACTTTACTATTAATTAAGACTCGCTATTATGTAAAAGTAGTTGGTAAATTCATTCGTTACGATTCAGTGACGTCACTATTACGATTTGATAAAATGAAAAGTATCTATTACACCACAGAACATCCCCCGGTTCTGTGCTATTACACTTTTGAAATGTTGAATGACACCTCTGTCAGGGCAGTTTGATTTTTGCTAAAGTATTTATATTTTGATTGAAAAAGTAATTTGCAAACATATCCAACCGACTAGAACTACTTGCAATGGTTTAAACATGCTGCAGGAAAAAATCTAAGTAAAGTTCTGAAACCTGACATTTTCCCTATTCTCAACAACAATGAATTAATTCAAAAGTTGTGATTTATTTAATCAATCAATTACAGGGAGAAGATCATTCAAGTTCAGTATGATCCGGATTTAATTATAGGGCCCTGATATTGCTTGCGATTTATCGGGAAATAATTCTGGACATTCGTCAGTTACGAATTTGTAGGTCTTTACCAAAGTGAGGTTACACGGTCACGATATGGACTCAGGAGATTGGTCTCATCGTTATGGGGACTACAATGGTCGTGAAAACTATTTGGATGCCCCTGATTTGACCAGGAGACTTCCGGTTCATGATGAGTATTATCTTAATAGGGAGCATTTGCCTCAATATACAAGCCCAAAGCCATACCAGAGCCCTGAAGGTAAATTCAATAAGCTTGTTCGAAGTTGCAGATTTTACCCACTTTAGAAGTTTCAGTTAAACGGTATATTGGGTCTGGAGTTGCTTTTGCTAGTCTTATTACTGAAAACCTACTCAGCCACCCCTTTCTAGTCCTAAGAAGACAATGTCAAGTATTATACATATATAACTAATATTTCCAACTCGGTAAACCATTAAATTTTACAGGTGAACCATTCATCTAGGATATATCATTTATTGCCATTCACTTTACTTCCCCCTGTGTGCCATTTGCAACAGCATCAAGGGCTTACTACCTTATGGAAGGGTCTGGGATCAGTGCTTCTTGTAAGGGGCATGTCCCTGGGAGTGGAAGATTTACTTTCCAAATTAACACCTTGGCCGAAGTAAGTGTCAGTTTTACTTATATATATTGGGAAGAACGTTACAGTTTCAAAGCTTTATTTAGCGAGTGGGGGCTATTCAATTGTGTCCAATATCCCCAGCGATTATCGCGCGGTTCTTAAATATTTCAACAAATTTTCTCTAAGATTATTTTTTATTTCCAATTATTTCCAGTGTTATAAAATGTGTATGTTAACAAACAAAAGAACATGTTAAGTGGTTTACTGTGACTTCAATTACCTTAAGCGCAAGCCTTTGAATGCTAAGAAATCGGCCAAGTTTGATAGATGGAACCAACGAAACCTGCGTTTCCATATGGGTATAGTCTGTACGATCTAACTTGGACCAGGGTACAAATGGCGCCAAAAATTTCAGAAATTGGAAATTTACGCGCACCTATTCATAACTATCAGTCTTCAGAACTTGTTGTCTCATTAACATTAATGGCCAAAATGCCATATTTATTGTCTAATAATAATTGTAAAATACAGCCAAAATGCTGCGTAAAGACTCAGAAATATGCAACGACACTGTTCGATGAAATTAAAGTTGATTAATAATAAATCTAAATAAGGCACCATCGACAACATTATTTAACATTTTGCGGCACCAAGTCCACGTTGACCGGATGAGGATCAAAGTACGGGGACCGGTCACATACAAATTGCTTGGATTTTAGGAACACTTTAGGCACTAAACTGAACGAACATCTCAATTTTTACGTTTGGCCCAGTAACTTCGTAAATACTATACGAAGAGGGTGATCGAATTTCATATTTCGACTTCCAAACGGCGAAATTACTAGAAAGAAACATTTCTGTTAGGCCAAGAAAGTCCAAATAAACATTGTCTATCACTAAAGCAAAAATTGTATGTAGTTATTTGTTTGTAGAGAAATAAGTCCGCATAGCAGCCTAAAGCAATTTTTCCAACATACCATGTTGAAGTGGTGAGTATCTATATTCGCACGTCTACAAAAGACTGTTTGTGAATTTATTTTTGTTTTTTAGCGTTAGCTTGGCAGTAGTTACTCCTTTCTATTCCGCATCTTTCGTGGAAACAGTCCAAAGCGAAATAGCAAGTGAGAGGCCAGGAACCTTGGACGTGTTCCGAGAGGGTTTTATAAGACTATTAACTTGGGGGGCTCCCGCCAAAGGGCGAATGCTGCCAATCTGGGCCCTCATTCTTCCGACAATCACCTTAGGGCTAGCTAAATACTTGTTTTCTATGATGGTCAAAGGTGTTGCCACATGGGTGCTGAATATTCGCCAGAATAATAAGTGGCAAAAAACTGGAACAATTCCCAAAGATAGTAACCCAGCAATGGAAGACATTAATTTGTCGGCGTCATTAATAGCAACAATATCCAGCGACATTGTTTTCTATCCATGTGAGACCATTGTTCATCGATTACATTTGCAGGTAATCGGTGATTGATAATCTCATCTGCTGATTGATTGATAACTGTAATTTTTCTTCGCCCAAAGGGGACGAGAACAATTGTCGATAACTTAGGCGACGGCAGGTCAGTATTGCCAATTTTAACCAATTACAGCGGGGCTCTGGACTGTTACTCGAAATGCATCCTAACCGAGGGAACCACTGGTTTGTACAAGGGCTTTGGAGCACTGATTCTTCAATATGTGGCCCACATAGCCTTAATTAAAATTTCAAGATTCGTTTTAACCGAAGTAGGGGCGTTGCTGAAGAAACCAGAACCCAAACTTCCAAACCCAGTGGACGATTCGCCTCCAGCTATTTCAAATGTGACAAACCCACCAAAGTCTTATTTGCTACCATAATTTTTATTGCTCTTTAGTACTTTATAGTACTCACTTATGGGAGTTGAATTATTGTCAAAGTAAGATGTTCCTTTTATTTTTTTTTCATGTCCTAGTTTCATTAATTACTTTTCAAATTGTGGCTAAAAAAGTTTGACTCGTTACTTAGGAATATTTGATAGTGTTAAATGGACTGTGCATATTGAATATGTTATTAATAAATTATTTATGTTGAAATCAACTTTCAGTTCTAGATTGTAACACGAACTGTTTGCCTTGTGTTTTATGTGTACGTTCGTTTTCACTTCATTAATAGACGCTCAAACTCGTTTTAGTTTTTCATTAATTAGCCCAAATAAGTACATAAACAAAATAATCTAGGTGTTTTCCTGGATTTGCTGTATGGCTGCAAGAAATACTATCTGCCCAACATAGGGATGGTAGGAGCTACAAAATACAAAATAAGTTTTATATGTTCTTTTATTGAAATTTAGTTATATGAATGTCAATACAACCTACAATTACTGATTAGAATCTAGACAAAACACAATCGAATTCAGACTTTTATAAGAATGATACAACACTTTTCATTAAAATACCTATGATTCATTAGAAATTACATACAAAAATTGAGCTAATTCTTTTCAGATTTTACCTAATTATATATGTACATTGGACGCTCAGGACGTCGAATTTGGTCATGAATGCAAAAAATATGAACCTTATATCTTAACCTGTGTTGGGACGTATCCCACAATTATTATAGCTGAAGGCACAGTTAACCCAGGCTTTATCTAGCAACTAGGGCTGAGTACTTGAAAAAATATAGTTTCAATTTTAGCAGATAAACTGAAGATTGAAACTGTATGTATATATTATATATTCAGCTGATTTGGTATGACTGGGAGTTACAATAATACAATGGTAATACAATAAATAAATCCGGAATATTCACTAAACTAAATTAGATACATTCTAGAAGAAGTAAAGAAGTTATGTTAAATAACGTAGGAGTGGGAAATGTGATACCTCAGCCCCAGCTATGAGAAATTTTGTCTGTCGGGCAGTATTTTTATCACAAAATGGCAGTGTATAAAACACCAAAAAATAACCCATTCAAATCTGCCTACAGTTAATAAGTGCAAATAATAATTCTACTTCAAAGTATTAAATGTACGTTCAATTAATAAGTTCACATAATAAATATTAACTTAAATAAAGGAACACAATACAATAGCGCTACACGACATTTAAATAAAGTATATAATCTGAATATTTAACAGAAATGTTGTAAATACAATGGTAAAATAAATTATATAAATTTATTTACAAATTGAATTCAACTAAATATTTGAGATCACTGTTTTTGGGTTTAGCTATACCCTACGAAGCAAGAACTATTTCTTTGTAATTGATGTAATTTGTCAAGCCATGAAAATATCCACATTTTATATACACTTTAAAAATTACAATAATTTTCCTTATACGAATATCACTTTTGTTTTTTTTACACTTAAATAACAAGCAAAACGTACCTAATAATAGTTGTACATCAGTTACAAGTGGCAGTGAAGGTTGTATTTTAATTTACTTAAGTTTACATGAGCCTAAAGGAATCAGAATTTGTTGGGGCGCTGTTATGTAAAGTGAAATTGTTATAAACCTCGCAGAGTTCTAGCATTTTATACTCTTCTAAACAAACAAAACCTTCTAGATTGGGCGATTGTTTTCGTGCACAGTCCATGCAATGCACCACGTGTCTTTTTTCTTGTTCTCTTATAAATAATATGTTGAACACTTCGATCTGGAAGAAGTATTCAGTAGAAACATAAAAACTGATTTTAAAATATCACTTACTTCGCATTGCCCGCAGTAGTGAGACGCCTCATTTTTTCCTCTCCCGTGAAACTTAACTTCTACTCCTCTATCTTTAACAAACTCTAATATTCGACTACATTTCGTTAACGTCCTCAGTAAACAATTCCTGCAAACGAAAACACTCAGTTAATCCCCGCAAGAATCGGCAATCATCACCAACATACTTAATTAATTCGAACAGTTTCTTGTCCGAAACCTTAATGTTCCTTGCAAGATTCCACGAGAGGTGTAGCATTGGAACAATACTTTTAAAACTTTGCAGTTTGTTCCACTCATATCGCTCAATAGCTAACTGGTATTGCCTTGCAGTCAGAGGGCCAACATTCCAAGCTATATTATTGCACCAACCTACAGCTTGCACCCAATGGACGCATCCGGCATTTACCCATACCAAATCTCCAGGCCTTTGCACAAACCTATATACTGGTATATTGGCTTTATAGAGATCATCTAAAACGGGCCACCACGATCCATGTAGATAGTTGATTTGGTTTTGTTCGCAAAGTCTAAAGAAACAATAATGTTTTAAGTTGACGACAATTGTAAAAAATCAACTCAAATAGTTTTTGATCTATTAAAAAGCAAAGTTCACGCATCGATTGTTTTATTATGTATGTTTCGGGGAGTTAACAAATATTAGCGATTACTTGCTTGCCTCAAATGGCTTTCCTACGGATTGCAGAATGCGGAAGTTTAATTTAAAAAAGAAATCGGCAGCCACCAGACGCAGGTTTTAATATAAAAGGCCCCCAAGTACCAACACAGAATTAAAAAACATTGGGGCTCTACTACATTTTAAATTACATCATTTTAACATTTTTCCATGTAAAAATCTCTAGTATTATGTTACGCAAAGTATAGATAGGTACGTTCGGTAAGCCGAACTGGACTAATTCCTCAAACTTGTATGGTGAGTTTGAATGAAACTGAATTTAAAACAAGTAAATGTTTTTTACCTCTTTCCAAACAAACATCGGGATAATTTCTGAATTTTGGAAAAAGCCTCAACTCTTTCAATTTTTGTACTCAAAGTCAACATAGAGAGCCCACTTCTAATGTAAAACACTAATAGTTTGATGAATAATTTAATAAATCGACACTAACTTTCCAACTCATTGCAACAAAATAAACATACCTGCAAATTGCACCCCAATATGAGTCAGGAACAGCAAACCACTCGCAGTCACCTGGACCAATGTTAATATTAATTGAGCAGAAATTGTTATTTTCTTGATGGCCAGGTGTGCGACTTCCAGGTACTTTCATATACAGTTGAACTGTATTCATCCCTAGAATTACGTGGCCAACATGCGACAACATATTGGCTGCCGATACCACTCTGGCAAAAGCAGGTAGTTTCATAAGTTCCTGAAGTTGAGGACGCCATTTGCGCTCGTCACTCAAATCCACATTTGTGCCAAACCTAAAGAAACAATAAGTATGTGTTTTATGGCTCAATTGAGCGGATTGTGATCAGAAGAGCAAAGAACCAGAGGCCTTGATACGAAGACCCTACCGATCGCAGAATTGCCGTTACTTACTTGAGGGTTTTATGTTCCTTTAGGACTTTGGTTACGGACGATAATGCTACTGATGTGGTGGCTTTCCGTCGCTTTCCTCCGCAGAAAGGTGCGTCTTTCGAATCGGAATCCGACAATCCTGCCCCTGTTTGCGTCTTTTCACGCTCCTCCTGCAAATAACCAATCAATAATACCACATCATCATAACATCATAATTCAGAAACTAAAATAAAAAACTAAAAATAACCTTTTCATTCCATTTATTCCGGGACTTTCAGATCAAATTAAACGAGTAAGTAAAAAATTTAATATTAGGACTATCTTCAAAACTGAAAATACAATTAGAAGTAAAATTTCAGTAAC
>NW_026017110.1:58518575-58527536 GCF_020466585.1 Dendroctonus ponderosae | reverse complement strand
ATTTGTCAACATGCATTTGATAATTGCCATAAAATTCAATGGAATAATTCCACAATTTTAACAAAAGAACAATCCACAAAAAAACGTAAAATTAATGAAAGCGCATTAATTTTACTAAATCAAAATAATTGTGTTGCTTCATGTTCATTTAATTTAAGTGATACATGGTTACCTATGCTAAAATCTGAAGTAGACCAAAAAAACATACACCCAAATTAAATTTACACCAAAATTATTAATTAAGGAAATAGGAAATTCTGTCTTTTTTAAAGACAAAAATTTTTGAGACGAAATACCCAAAAAGAAGTTTGTAAAAAATGAATCCGCCTCAACAATATAGAACTTATCATAATTCAGTACGCGGCTTCACAAAAACAAACCTTTAAACTCTCCTTGAAGCTCGACGCTTGATACTGAGCATACCTCGCAATAGTGGTATGCGAACGATGAGAAATGCAAGCCCAAACTTTTTTACCAGTTTGTGGATCCCAATTTTCATCGGAAGGTTGTTGGATCTGCGTCCTCACTTCCACGCTATGATCGGGATTAGCTTCCACTAACGTTTTCGTCGAAAACAAGCCCAAATCCAGCTTTAAAGCAGACGCCAGACCTCGAATAACTGCTATTGGGTGTTTTAGGCAGAACTCCTGCAGTTGAGGGCTAAATGCGTGCTTTTTATTATCTAAGTAAACCGAAGGTGTAGGCGGTGTGAGTTGCTGATGAGTGAGTCTAACAGAAGGGGGCTCTGGAGGTGAAGGAGGAGGCGCCGTGTCAGAAATAATGGAACTGTTTATCTCTCCATTGACTACCTCGTTTCTGAAAATAAATAATTATTTAATGCACCTTAGGAGTTTTCTAGTTACTCGAGTTGCTTTATTGTTTATATTAGCGATAATTATATTAACATAAGTAAAGTGAAGGAAACAAATGACTGGAAATTATTTCTTTAGTCCTGCTTTTTTTCCCGCTTTATCCAAGTTTAGGACCGTGGTAACTTGATCCGATTGCGGTATTGAACATTTAACATTTCCTTCTTTAAATCGCGAACGGACGGAGATATTGCGATGCGGTTTTGCTAAATGTTAGATAATTTGAAACTGTGCATGGGTGTTGCAAAGATTTTTTTGCCAAAAAAACAAAAAAGTAGAATCGGCGTAATTCTTTAAAACTAAGCCCTAAAAGAATTCTCGTTCAAACCCGGTGAAAAATATTAGAACCGATTCGAATGGGAAATATCGCGAATTGTGAAAAAATACTGTAAAGCAAGACGATTTTCGAATATAATTAGTTTTTCACTATAACTATTCTGATAAGGACTTATTTTCCGAGCAGTTTTTTAAACCAATTTCGTTATTGAATTTTCAACTTTGAAAAAACCTGAGTTTAAACCGATTGCTAAACAATTTAAGACAAAAATGTCAGATGTTATGTTGTTGTTGTCTAATGTTAAGACAAAGTTGTGCAGCTAATTTTAGAAAATCACTTACTTGCATAGCTGAATTATAGTCTCTGCAGTCATATCAATACTATACTCAATATGTAACTTCTTTTCAGCCGACGCCTCAAAGTCCCAAGGAGGCTCCGACTTAACGATTAGAACACTGTCTTGAGTTGGGGACTTATTCCTCCGTTTCTTGTGATCCGGTGATTCCAATTTCATTTCCATATTAGAAGGTGAAAACGGACCAGAAGATAGGGTGCTTGGTTTGACCTGAATAGCTGGATCTACCAAACAAATACCCATATTGTGCCACATTGCGAGTTTTTTCTGTTTTGATTCTTTACCTATAGCAATTGAAGAAGTCCCTGAAGCAGTTGCTGTTGTAGAATCAGGCTCCTCCTTGACCTCTTCCATTTCATCAGATCCAAAATGTTTCAGTAGGTTTTCTGCCAGGGTTGTGGCGAGGTCTTTTTGCGATAGCAAATCTTTTAATTCAGCTTCCACATCCAGATCGTGTTGCTGTCCTTGAAGAAATTGCGATGTCACGTTCAGGTTGGTGCTGGAGGCAAAATTTTTGGTGTTTAAAGAAGCGCCCAATTGCATGGCGTTTCCAAACGGGGAAGCAGGTCCTCTTGGTCCAGCATTGACTGGAGGTACTAATGGCCTAGTTTGGCCTTGATTGGCCTGACTCCTCAAATGCTGTTGCATCAAATTATGTTGCTGTTGCAATTGCCTCATGAGGTTCTGCTGGGGTTGCGTTAATGTAGCTGCATTCGCTTGCAGGTGAGTCAACAGGTTTATTTGCTGTTGCGTTAGCATAAAGTTTGGTTGATTAGAATTTGATGAGTTCTTTTGATCTTGTTCTATTTTAAATCGTTTTCCTGTATTGGGACTAGGGGCAGGATACGGAGGCGGAGGTCCTTGAGGCGCCCCATTCTGACCGTAACCTTTCTGAAAGGGCTGCCCCGAACTTCTACCTCCTTGCTGGGGTTGCTGTTGTTGCTGTCGCGACGACATCTCAGCTGATATTGGGAGATTCCAAGCTTCTTCAATAGAAAGCAATTGCCTTCTTCTGTAATTAATTTATTTTAAGTACTCACTGATAATCCTTAATGGGAATAGATGAAAAAAGTGGGTTTATTACTACTTATTGCTATAGCTATCTTGGAAACACTGCCATTATAATGCCTCAATGTTGAGATAAATGGTTCGCATTATTGGGATACACCGTTTTGATTTTCGTTTACGCACTACAACATAAGCATGGTTTGTAACAAATGAAACAATCAAAAGTAAACAAATGCGATAGTTAATTGCTGTTATCACCAGATAAGTCACCATACAAAAAGTATTCCAGTTATCTCTTAAAATTATTTTTACTACTTACATCGAAGTTTTCTGATATTGAAACCTCGCATGCTTGTATGGAAGAGTGATGCATATTTTGTTTTTGTTGATGTGTTTAACGATTCATATAATTTAGGTACCCAGTCAGTTTAAATTGAAATAACTAGATTTGCATTGTTAATCTGGAAATAAATTAAGCTTCCACTTACATGGTGTTCGGCAGACGAAGCTTGGAACTACTAACTACTACTTTTAAGTAAATATGGCACGAATTTTATTATAAAAATTCCAGCATACCATTCGAACGGTATATAGGACTTTTTGTATTTCGTAGTAGGAAATCGATTTTGAAGATGATGATATATGGATTGATGAAAATAGATGGGTCTGCACTTGCATTAGCAAAGCGGGGTTGTGGTTGATATATCAGTCTAAGCAATTCTTAATTAATAAATAATAAGCAAATAAATAATTATTGAAAATAGCGTTTGTTTATGAATTGTATATGTTTATTGAATATTAATGAAGTTGAATTTTGCCGCCGCTGAGCAGCGCGATATTTTAAAACGCGTTAAAATCAACTCTATAATCTCGTCGCTTAGGGATGTAATTTCGAGCTAAGAAACCTGCTTTAGTTCTCGTTTCTTTTCGTTTTACCTTTTTTACCAACTTACTTTTTAGGTTTTAAGTAAGTACTAGATGTCGAAACCGTCGCACTTGTAAGTTGTTGGTAAGTAATTTCCACTCAGACAGTTTTTACATTAACAGCTTCTGTGGTGCTTTTTGAAATACCATTTTCTCTATAGCCTTTAAGCTTATGCAGAAGTAACCCGACTTAACCATTTTAATGCAATTTGTACAAGTGCAATATTTCGCACTATATCTTAACAATTTACTTTATGCGCCCAAGTATATTTTTATTCACAAATAAACGGTTTTGCCTCACGTCTTTCTCAGTATCTATCAGTATATAAGCATAACAACGTAAAATTGTACTACTTTGGTATAATATGATTGGGAAGACAAAATAGTGTTGAAAATTTCCCAGCTGTAAACTTCACGAAACGTAGGAACATCAAAATTTTCGGAAAATATTTTGTTGAACTGTCTCTAGTGGTTATTTTTCCAACTGGTTTTTAGTGGAAAATAAATACATTGAAACTGAAAATGTGTTGTTTTGTCAAAACATTTTTCACCTCTTGACAATTTCATTAATATAATAGCAATAACGAAAAACTAAGCTATGACGTAAATACGAAACTTACATCAAAACTGGTGAATTTTGCTTGAGGCACCAACCACTTCTGAAGATTCTCGGGCTTGGGAAAAGTCCGGAAGAAATTATTTGCCACGACGGCATAAAAGCGCGAAAAACTCCCTAGTTTTAAGCATGGGCCGCGAACGCGTAACTCTTTAGATTAATTACGTTTTTCCGAATTTACGAACCAAAAAACTGTGGCAAAATAAACTTATTTGACTAGCGTAATATTTAATTTAACATTGGTTTGCTGTTGACTTGTATTTGTACATCGCGCGCAACTTAGAGCGCAAAATTGTTCAATGAAAATATCATAATATTTGTCAGAAAAATTTAATTGCTGGCGTTTTCTCTGAAAATATATAGCTGGTACTACATATTTTAGCTATTAAAATGGAATTATTTAAAAATCAACTTCGATTAATACGAACTAATAACTTTACCATGTCATTCATTCCGTCGGTTCAATATAACTTCCATGCAGTTTATTTATCGGCTATTAAGATCTGAAAAATCCAATAACTTGATAGTGGTTATTTATATGAATGTAAAATAATGATGTGCAATGCATTCCTGAAGCGCTGCTATAAGTCGTAAGGGAAAATGAGCTTGGCTTAGCGTTTTCCGTCCCATGTTGTAAAGCAATTAGATAGTGTAATTAAGCAAAACGCGTCTGTTTTCGCATGAAACTTTTTGTAAAAAAAATAATGTATTAAAGAATTTTACGTTTTTGCTTCAATTGAACTTCAATGTTTTGAATTGTAAGTCTATACCTCAATAAATTGTTGATAATAATGTGAATGTTTATTCCGGCAATCAAATCCGATAACTTCTCGCAATGAAATGTGCATAATTTTCAACATACATCCAAACTGGCTTACCAGAACCAGCTGAGCGTTTGCTTTATCACTTAGGCATTTTTTTGCTCTACAGCGATTGGTCATGCATACGGTGAGATGCGCATGGTCGGTGCTCTAAGTTAACAGTGGCTGAAATTCGTGTGCGCAACCTTAGAAAGTGTTTTTCAAGAGTGCTTTGTACAAGGTAAATTCAGCATTTTTTAACAAATTTTATAGTTTATTTAGCAACAAATAACAGTGACAACTTAGTAGATAAGTTTGGGTAACAATAATGAAGAAAATCGTAAATCAAAATTGCAGTATTCACACTGGGCAAAAATGGCACCCATAGCTATAACAATAAATAAATATTTAATTCTAAAGGTTTGAGCCAAATGTACTTACTGTGACGTTACACTAGGCATTGGAGCGTTGGCTAGATGCGTTTGAAGAAAATTTATCCTTTGGGTTAAGTGTGGGTTCATACCCACGCTTGTGGAATTCAGTTTTGCTGATTTGGTGCTCAAGGGCTCCTCAGCGATTCCTTTGCTGTTCAAACCAGCTTGTGAATTCGAGTAACAGGCATATGCGTCTCTGGCTTGCAGAGAATTTTCATATAAAATCCCTTAAACAATCAACCAAAAATTACTTCTGATATTCCGTTAGTTGATGCTAGACTACAAAGTCGCCACACCCTGTGGGCAAAGTTCCTGTTGTCTCAAAAGGACAATGAAAGGATTTGCGTCTGTTTCGGGAAAAGTTCTGAAGGAATAATTTTGGATAAAATGGCGATTGGTGTTTTTGGTACAGTTTTCAGAAGAGACATTGAAAAATGCGGGGTTTCATTTAAATGCTTCACAACTTTTGAAACCAGATTGATATAAAAACAAAATTCTCAGAACGCTCCTAAATTGGTCTCCTCCTAGCTACTTTTAGATTTTAGTTAGGGTTTTTACGTATATTTTATATTAGACTTGATAGTTCCTTCGGATGTAGGTAAGGATGGTGGTGTAGTGCTGACTTAAATCTTTATACACAGCCAGAAAAGTTGGTTGTCCTGGACAAAAATACACAATTTCTTTATAATTCCTTAAAAAAAGTTAGTGCCTTTAATTGATTAGTAATTTGCTTCATTCCACGTTCAATTTTGAAAATTTTTGTGGCCTTTTCTTAAAGCAGTTTAAAAACCAGGTGTTCGTGTCACATCGATCAGAATTCCGTTATAAAAAAAAGCAAACATTTACATTTTTCCGAAAGTTAAACAAATACATAATTTACAATTTGACTTTCTGCGAATTTTCTCAAAGTTGGCATAAAACAGACGCAAATCTTCAAAGGTATTTTAGTTCTCCCACATTTCCATTCAAGGGCTTTAGTAAATGGCAAATAAAATTATCTCATAGTTTTACTGGACTTCGTAACGAGAGCTCATGCAAGACTTTATATTTTATTGAGTTTTCTGTTTTCAAAATCCTGGTGATTTTTCAGGCATCTCTTTGGTTATTTGGGGAATCTTTCTGAAATTATCTATTACCTGAGGATCAAATGGGGCTAAAACTTACCTAAATTCGCCCAAGCTGCCGAATGGCATTTATCAAGCTGTACTGCACAAATGTAGGCTTGTAAAGCGTCCATAGGCTGATTCTGTTGCTGATATAAAACACCTATGCTGCACCAAGTGTCAGCATTACCTTCAGACTTTTCTACTGAATTTCTGTAGGCAATAAAGGCATCGTGGACCTTCCCTACACATGCATAGCAGCGACCAAGGAGATAGAGGGTTTGACCATTCGAGTATTGATCTGCATCATTTGCCCTTTGCAGGCAGTTGATCGCTAATGGGATTCGTTGATTTTTATCACCGAGGGATTCATGACTGTGATAAAGCCAACCAAGTTGACGAAAAATTTCTGACTTCAAAGAAGCAGTTACTGTCTTGTCTTTCAACAGAGTCTCGTATTTCTCTTTGGCTATTTTCACCTTTCCTTGGATTTCGAATAGGTGTGCGATGTGAAATCGAACTGCAACAAAAGTTCATTGTTGTGCAAACAAAATCAAACCAAAAAGACGTACTTAGCACATTAAAGTGCCCCTAAAACTTAAAAATTATTAAGATCCTTTATCTTTCTATAAATTGCGGTTTGTTCTTTTACTCGGGTGTTTATTAAGGCTATTTTTGATATTCAAAGGGCGTTATGTCTTTAGATCTTTTTTAATCGTTCGTGGCAGTTAATGTGTAACATTGTTCAGTGGCAAGAAAACCATATTTTTTTGCGTAAAAGCTATGAATGCTACAAGATTTTACAAAGAGCACGAAATTGTGAACAAATGATTAGTGCATCAACCAAAAAAAAATGAGTCGATTCCATCCGCCAAAAAGTTCTGGTAGTTTTTCTACCACGACACTCAAAAATTCACCACTTCTCCAAAACGGCTGAACTCGATTCTTTTATCAAAATATGAGTCTTACATAAGAACAAATTCACAGCAAATTTCACCAAAATACATAGTACCGTTCTCCCGATATTTAAAAATGGATAAATTTTTTGAGGAACTTCGACCATCAATAGCAGAGGAGCCAAACATTTTTTGTTAATAAAACAGGTCAGATCGTCTTCTTTTGATCCAAAGAATATCGCAGTACCCTTTTGATCAAGTGCTTACGGGACACCCTGTATATTTATACCAAGTTAACAACTCTAATACACACAATATATTCGTATTTTTGCTGGATTAATTCTCTCAAAAAAAAATTGGTATATTAAAAAGTCCCAGGCACCTAAAGTGATTTTCACTATCCTATTTTCTAATATATTATTAGTCATTCAGTATTAATTAACTATTTTATAAATCATCCAAAACTGTATTTTTTGCCACTCCTATCCAATGCTTATCCTCTTTCGTAATGATATTCTCATTGATCAGCTTCAAACACAACCCAAATATTCATAAAATAACATTAATTTCTAGTTATTTGTTGGCACTACTTTTTAATAATATTCTAGAACATTCTTGAAGGGCAAAGCAAGGTTATTAGGCAAAAGGATATGGTCCAGATACATAAACATATTCCTACGCGTATGCGTCGCGATGCCTATTTATGGGCGTCCTTTCTGCTTCTTGTCTCATAAACCAATCTGTCCGGGTAGCCCAAGGAGGCGACGCGACTTTCGAACTTTAACGGTGGGCGATTCTGCGCTGTCCAGTTTTTAAAAACTTTTTATTGACCAAAAGTGCCCTAGTTTCGTGAGCTTCAATGGAACTGAGGGCAGTTTTTGGAACATAGCAGGTCTAAATCGATCGCGTGCCAATTCCGAGTTCGTTATCATCGACCGGGCCGAACAAAAATGGCGGATCGGATTTTCAACAAATTGATTTTAGCTCTTTTGACTATAAAATTGCGAGCTAACAGTAGTGGTGAAAAAAGTGTTTACGGGTTTGGACTTATTCCAGTGTCCAGTTTCGGAGAGTCCAGGCGATTGAGCAGATAGAGCGGTAAGCAATTTTTATTGCAACGGGAAAGCGTCGTCGCCATTTTGATAGTAAGGGAGCCATCATCGTCCTGACTTCGTTAATTTACTATAACATCCTCTAAAAAATTTTGAAATATTTTTGATTACTTAGATGGAGATTTCGCTTCAATTAGAGATTTTTTTGAATATTTTTTTTTTGGTATTAACATCTTAGTCCCAGCAATATTGCCACTCAATTTCAAGAAAATTCAGAGAATAATATCATATGGAACATAATATTAGAATGTCTTTCGTCTCAACTTGGTTCGAGAAAAATATGAATAGGCAAATCGTATGGTTAAATAAGCAACCTAGCAATACATATTTTGATGCGCATCTACTCTCGACGCCCATCAACTCTCGACGCGCATCTATTCTCGACGCCTGGTTTTTAGCGTCTTTCCGGTTCCTGTCTTAACCTTTTTCATCGCGTTCGGTTAAACGGGAAACTCACTCACTCGGTTGTATTAAATTTTTTGAAATATTTTTGATTAATTTGACGGTTAGACTTTGTTTTAAATTAATTTAGGAATATTATTTAATTACTAAGAAATCGTATGGTTA
>NW_026017110.1:58506926-58517576 GCF_020466585.1 Dendroctonus ponderosae | reverse complement strand
CATCGCGTTCGGCTAAACGGGAAACTCACGGAGACGGCGCGACTTTCGGACTTCAACGGTGGACGATTTTGCGCGATTCGGTTCTAATAAACTTTTCATTGACTAAAAATGCCAAAGTTTAGTGAGTTTCAATGGAACTGCGGGAATTTTTTAGACAGTGCAAGTCCAAGTAGATCGAGTTTGCTGTCCAGTGCCGATTCCAAGTTCGATATCATCAAACGGGACGTCGACAAAATGACGGATCGAATTTTCACCAAATCGCCTTTGGTTCCTTTGACTATCAAGTTGTGAAAAGACATGGTTTAAGTTCTGAAAATACATGGATGTGCAAAGACAAGTGCTTACGCGTTCGGACTTATTCCAGTGTCCAGTTTCGAGGAGTCCAGCCGACTGAGCAGAATGAGCGGTGAGCAATTTTATTTGTAACGGGAAAAGGTGCGCGCCTTTTTCCACTGTTAATGGCCGCTCTTGGAATATTTAATTTTCCGAATTTTTCAGAAATCTATCAACTGAAATATTTAACACTTTCTGGAGTATTGATTTTATTGCTTTTTTAGCTAGTTCTAAGAATATTCCCTGTTAAATATACAAATTTGCTGACTGAGTGAGGGATCCATCATGGCACCCATTTTAACATGCTCTAAAATGTTTTGAAATATTTTTTTATTAATTCGATAATTATATTTTTTCGCAGAAATTTTTTTGGCATTAAAATCTTAAAGCTTCAGCCATGTCCGGACATTGCCCGGCAATTTGAGAAAAGTTCGGAAAATTAAAAATTGTAAAAGCATTTTTTGCATTGCATGGCTTATAGGAATATGAATGATCCAGATGAAACATTGTATTAGAATGTCTTTCGACTCAACTTGACTAAAGCGGATGGATATTAGTAAGTTAAAAAGAATACAAATAGTTGGCGTCAAAATTAATTAATCGTAGGGATTTCAGGCAACGGGAATACTTTCACAATTTAAGCAATTTTTGTTTAAATTTTTTGGCTGCGATAAAAATGGCTCCTTACTGCCAAAATTCACCAATATCGACAATAAGTTATTAAGATAGTTACAAAAAACTTTTCTTTATTTCAACTCATACATACATTGTATGTATGTTGAAAAGAAATAATTTCCGGTCCTATATTTCACTCAGAGTATCACCTCCTGAACGTTGACTACGTATTTCAATAACACTCTGTATATTTTGGAATTGTTTGGTTTACATATTTTGTTCATTTAAATCTTATTTTTTTTCCAAATTTAATTAATAGGTATACTAGCGTAGGTTTTAGTAGGGTTTTCAGCAAATCAAGTTGAGTTGAGGACGTTAAAGTACAATCAACGAGGGAGTTTAACAGGCATCAAGCCTTGTACATATTTATTGCTATAATTCTGTGTTTATTTCTTGACTGTTGTTTTCATCTTGAATCGCCTTTAAAATTTTAGGTTTGCATCTGTTTATCAAATTGTTTCATGCCTTGATTTTGATTGATTTGACATGCCAGTAATGTTTGCAAAAATATGTACTGTTTGGAAACTATTTCATTGATAAATAGTGCTTTTTAATATTCAATTTATGACAAGAATAACACATTTTCTGAAAAAATTGATAACATTTAGAAAGGATTTTTGTATAGGTTGATAGCAAGTTTTATTAAATACAGGTGAGTTAAAAGTGATATATGGAAAACAAACTGTATTTCCAGAATTTGTTACACTCGTTTTTGATTAGTTTTTTCAGCTTTCTAGGGTATTGCGAATTTTTGTTTGATTGCGTTTTCTAGTTTTCACGTTGGCTTAATTCAGGAACACAAAACAAGGCGAAATAGGAAAAATAATTTGTATTTTGTTACACTCGTATTTACATATTTTTCAGGTTTCTAGCGCATTTTAGATTTTTGCGTGATTTTTTAAAATGAAAGAAAAACATTGCCGTTTTTCACAAAACCATTATTTGTTACTTTTATTTGATAGTTTTTCAGGCTTCTAAAGAATAGTGGGAGTTTATGTGATAATGTTTTCGAGTTTAGTCCGCTCTGAAACATCAGCTTCAATATGTACCAATTTTCCTTCGAACGCTATTTAAAAATAAAACGACTGGGTCATTTATAAATAAACATTTGTTTGCAATATAGTTACGACATCAGATTTATCTCCGAATCTAAACAACAAATTGCAAATGGTGCAAAATTTTAAACGGTTACCAAGGTTGTTGTTACTTAATGCAAAATAAGTTGTGCTAGGTTCTGGTTTCACGAAAAGAAATCTCGTTTAGCGATCGCGCTTTACTATCATTTTTAAACTATTGCTTTATTTCCGGGAGTTTTGTTGCTTTTGTGACGAATCGGGTTCAAGTTCGATGAACAGGTAGTTTTTCATATACAATTTGGCAAAAATTTGTTGCACATTTTCGTGCTCTATTTTGATGTTCGTAGAATCTCTATCGCCAACTGGCAAAATACGGGAAATGTTAACTACCTAACGAAATCAAATTTTCTTTGATTGTTTTCATAATCATCTAAAGAAAGAGCACACCAATCTAGGACTTACTATTATTTTTAGGCGTTGAACATGGGCTAGCATCAACTAGAGCCAATTGCAAGTGCTTGTGTGCTAATTCGTGCTCATGGGTAACTTTGAACATCAAACCCAATCTTAGATGGACTTCATTTGCTCGTTGGAACCCTGGCGCCACATATAAAAGTTGCTGGAACGCTTTCACAGACCTGGAACAAATAATGCATAACTATGAAATAAATTCAACAGGCTCGTTCATAAGTAAGCAAACTGAATAAATCGTATATTTCATTAGAAAATTGATCTTATTTAAGACTCTTGAAACATGAAATGTTTCCAGATGTCCGATACTTTATATCTATTAATCGCTAACACCTGTTTAATTATGAAAATTTGATTGGCAAGATCAAAAACTTCCTATAAGGTTTCGCCAATTGTTCATTCACTATTCTACGTTCATTACAAAAATGTTACATAAATAACCAAACTAACACATGCTCTTTTTTTTTTCATTAAACGACGAAACTGAAATTGAAAGTTTGGAATATAGTTCAAGAGTGTCATCCGGAAACTCCTTAAGTTTTCTAGATAGTTCTACTCCAGCAATATATAGTTCTTCCATCGGTCTTTCTGCCCTTACGTGTACGTGTGTATATCTTGTAAAGTAAAAAAGGTTCAGTATAGTCGTCCAGTTATGGGAGTAAATCAATTTTGTTCGCAGTTCGAACAGCGTTTCGTTTATTCTCTTAATTAATGATCTGTTGTTTGCATATGTTGTTTAGTTTTATTGGATACATTTGCTTGCTCTCAGTAGAAGTTCACATATTGCTTTGTATGCTGATTCCTTTGTCTTTGTACGTCAGCCTTTGAAAGGGTTGCTGATTTCTTTCTGATATTTAGTGAGTTTATTGCTCTCGATAATTCCTAAACATTTGGTATCTCTTTGGTTCCGTTTGATCACCGTCGTTTGAGAGGAGAAGTTGGTGTTTTGTTCGATTTATTTAGCGTCTAAAGCTCGCTCACTGCTTTTTTGCACAAGTCTTGTGCTTAAACATGTTGTGACAGTATGTTACAGCTATGCTTTAGAGAAAATTGTCAATTAGTACTTTTAGTTGTCTATTCTCAAGTCAAGAGTATTTTGCTGATTGGAGTTTGTCCCAAAACGTGCCTATACGTCGTCGAAGGCCTTGTTAATATCCATGAATACCTGATTTATTCTTAGATTTATGACATGTTTGTTCGTGTGGTTTAATGACCAATTAATCAGTGTGCTATTTGTTGCCCATATTCCATGAGCGATCGTCAATCTTTTGTTTGACGCCATTCTGAAAACTTTCTGGAAGTGTTTGGACAACGGGTCTACCTTTTTTTGTATGTGTATCGTTCTTAGCCTCCTCATTCATAGTACTAGCAACGTTCTTTTGTACGACAAAAGTATTTTCACCTTTACCTGGTTTGTTTCAATTTCTTGGCATGCTTGCAACCATTCTTTTGTCGGTATTGTAGTATCATCATCATGAATATCTGTTTAAGCGATTGATACGCGTCTTCCTATCTGGATGTCTCGTTTTTGCTTTATTGGACTCAGGATGAATATTTGTAGTGTGTGTTGCTTAATTAATGAAAAGATTAATTTCCTTTTCGATAATTTTTTCTACAGCGTTAGTATTCTTTACCTTATAGCGTTGTTGTTTGGATCGTTGAGAGTATGTATTTATGAACAGTAATAGGGGACAAAATGCCAACAATTTATGATCGTTCAAAAACATTTAACTTGAATAGTGCATTTTGGATTATAACGTTCATAATCGTAATAATCAGAATAGGCAAAAGTCACCATTTCCAATGTCTAAAATTTAGAGGTGTGTTGTTTTGCCTAAAAGAAAACCGGTTGCAAATTTTCGTGAAAAATTTGACGTTTTCAATTTTTTGCAATTTGCAACCAACAGTTGTTAATTAATAATTTATTATTAAAATATATATGTATATGTATAATTTTTATATAACTATCTCGACAGTAACCTCAGAAATATGTAACTCAAGATTCGCATATTTTTACTTAAAATCGTCAACACTTAAATGATTTTTATGATTTAATTAATATGATTAAATATATATAATTAATAAAAATATATATTTCAGAGCTTTCGTCTGTTCTGTCGTTCTTTAGCAGACGTCTATATCCAACCGGTATACCTCTGGTATTCATTAGATGATGATAAGTATTTTTTTATAAAAGGAGAAGAAAGACGCATGTCACATTGTTTCGAATAAAAACATTGGGACTATTAATAACAAATGATCAATGTTAAATTTATAACTAAGTTCAATTATTAGAATTTATTCTCAGATAAAGTTTTTTTAGAAAACAATTATTACTTTTAGCTTTAATTATTAGCTCTAAATTTCATAAAATAAAAATGTAAAATCAATATGTACATCGTTTAGTATTATTTACCTCATCGTTTTATAGAGTTATTGATTGGATCGTTGAGAGTGTATTTATGAATGTGTGCTGCTACTTCTTTCTTTTCTTGTTCTGCGTGTTGTTGATTCTAATTCAAAGGCTACAATTTGCTATGTAAGGTTGAATGCAGACAATATTTCATTTGCCCAAACCTTTCCTACCTCTTTAAACTCGCTTTTGCCTTTTTAGTTTTAGTAATCAAACCGAATTCAAGTTGCAGATGAAATGTAAAAAGGTTCTTGCCAACATTAATTTATGCCTGTTCAAAGATACCTATATAGCTTGATTAGTGTATTTTGCGTTACCACATTCATAATCTTGATAATCAGAATAGGCAAAAGTCACCATTTCTAATGTCTGAAATTTAGGGGTGTGTTGTTTTGCCTTAAAGAAAACCGGTTGCAAATTTTCGCGAAAAATTAGGTGGTTTCAATTTTTTGTAATTTGCAACCAACAGATGTTAATAAATAATGTATTATTAAAATACAGAAATTCGAAAAAGCATAGTAATAAATGGGCATGTTTTGTTTAACGAAATATCGAAAATCTAATTTCGTTTTCTTTGTAGAACGCTCGCTAAGGTGAAATCAAATATGTTCAATTGGTCTTGCCATATTCCCACTGGCAGGAAAATAGTAAACGATTTTCAACTGGTAGGTGTATTTCGTTTCACAGATAGAAATTCTAGCAAAGCAAATAATTAGTACTTTGGGGGGAATTCCATGCCACAATTTGATTGGTCATATCAAATGCTGTATTGGATAATTCCCTAAATTATCTCGACAACAACCTCAGAAATATGTAACTCAACATTTGCATATTTTTACTTAAAGTCGTCAACACTGAAATGCTTTTTGTTCTGAACTAGGATTTGTTTTATTATATTTTGCCTTAAACTTAAGTGTTTTAGAAGTAATTATCAATTTAGTTAAATTATGTTTTTACATTTTTAGCGGGCTGAAGCGGCTGGACAGCAGAAATATACATTCTAATTGGAAAAAAATGACGATGAATTTTAATGCTGGAATATGTATCTGATCATAAACACATTGATCTGTCGATTTTTTACCAGAGATGAAGAAAATTCATAAATGAATGCAAAATTTATGTATCCTTTTTTAGGAGGTTTTTCCTGGTCATAAAAACATTTATCTTTCGGTCTTTCAGCTTCTCTTTAAGAAATGGCGACAAAGAAATGTCCAATTTATGTATCCTTTTCATAGGTGGTTTATCCTGGTCATTAAAACATTCGTGTTTTTGGTCTTTTCGCACGAATTAAGTAAGATATAGCACAAACAAACGTTCTTACAGTGTATCCTTTTATTTTTGGATTTTATTAAAAATAATATTTTAGTGTGAATGTAACTTAGTTTTGCCAATCAACTTTGATAAAACAAGTAATTATTAGATTTTAACAAATTATTATAGATACATTTTTATAAAAAATATATATATTTCAGGGCCTTGCATTAATGGAGACATCTATATCCAACCCGTATACTTCTGGTATTCAATATCTCATGATGACTATTTTTTCACAAAAGGAGAAGAAATACGTACGTCGCATCATTTCGCACAAAACTATAACTAAGTTCAATTATTATAATTTATCTTCAGGTAAATAATATTTTTTTCAGCAAACAATTAATTACTTTTAGCTTTAATTATTAGCTCTAGATTTTATAAAATACAAATTTTAAATAAATACGTACATCGTTCAGTATTCTTCACCTAATAGATTTATTGTTTGGATCCTTGAGAATGTACCTTTTACCAGTGATGAAGACAACATAAATGAATGCGCAACTTGTGTATCCTTTTCTTAGATGGTTTTCCTGATCATAAAAACATTGATCTTTCGGTCTTTTAGCAGGAATTAAGAAATAGCCCAAATAAATGTCCCACATATGTATCCTTTTTATGGGTGGATTTTATAAAATAAAAATATATTTTTGTGTGTATGTAACTTAAATTTTTCAACCAACCTTGAGGAGGAAAGTAATTGGTAGCTTCTAATATATAATTAAATTAAAATGTATTTTTTAGCGCCTTACACGTATAGAGACGTCTGTAACCGACCGATACACCTCTGGAATCCAATAGATGAAGAACATTATAAGATAAAAAAAGTAGAAAGACTCCCGCCACGTTATTCCGATTAAAAACGAAAGATCGAAGTTAATTTTGATTAATTAACTAAGTTACAGACGAATAATATTTTTGGTAGAAAATAATTAATTACTTTTAACTAATAATTAGCAAAACGTCTATTTTACGGAAGGATATATTTTTTAAGCTTGGACTTTCCGCATTGACATTAAATAATTACTGTGAAATACGATACAATTGTTCTTGAGAGTTAATAACTGCCTTTAGAGTAAAATTTTTTAAATTTAGTCAATCTTTGATTTATCAGATTCTGCAACCTATAGGGCCAAATAAATGTATTGAAGTAAGAACGTCTGGGATAATCAATTGTTACAGCTTTTCCCAAAAAAGCATTTTTTGTTTAGCAGATTATTCGCTCTACACAGGCAATAGGAATGGCGGTTTAAAAACAACACTGTCCACGAAGAAATGCAAAAGTGTGTGAACTGAAAGTGTGGTAGTTGCTAAGTAACAAATTGCCATCAAGTATTTTAAAAAAATTAAACCATTATATATTTTTAAGTGGATTAACCATCATATGGAAGCAATATGAAGAGCAGTTTGGGAGCAATTCCAAGGTGTGTAATTTAAATTCCTGTAATATTGTTTATCAGATGTTCAATCCAGCCCCAGACGTAGTACCTCAAGAAACCGTTCGGAACAGAGGCCCTCGCATCAATTTTAAAGGTGAAAACCCTGAAGTTGACTTGAAATTTGGTTTAAAACCGTTGTTTTCGGGTAGTAGTCACAAAACTTTGCTTCAGAAATAAAACGAAAGCTCAGTATGCCTACCACCCAAAAGGAGGTACAGGCTGATTTCTTGGAGTGCATTAAATTTGAAATGTTTCTCTATACTCAACAGCCGACAACTATTTATACACACTTTAATTGTAAATTGATGCCAACCGAAGTGTATTTAAAAAATTATACTTTTCAAATGAGTCGTTTGGAGCGAAACTAGACGCAATCGCTAATTGAGTTTTTCTGTAACAGGCTTCAAATGCAAGATGTAGATTCCGAAACTTTCGGAACCGAGAACAGACTTTAGGAAACCGTTCGGAGCAAAGGCCTCAAAGGTAAATAATGCAGAATAATGAGTCTAATTTCTTTTAATGTTGTATCAGAATTCTTCAGGGTAGTGGTACCATGCTTTGTTTACAAAAAAACGAAGACTAAGCATGCCTACAACCCAAGAGAAGGGGAGGCCGAATTTTTCCGGAGAGCATGAATTTCCAAATGTGTCTCTTTTCCAACAGCCTACAATCATTTATGTATGATAAATTAGATTTGTTGCTTTTTCGTAACAAATTGACACATTCTTAAAAATATATTGTTTTTAGTGGACTGGTCATCCCATGCGAACAAGAGGAAGAACAGTTTTGAAGCAATTCCAAGGTGTGTAGTTTAATTTATTTTAATGTTGTACTGAAATTTGAAGGGTTATAGTTGCTTGCTTTGTTTAAAAAAACGAAGACTAAGTATGCCTACAACCCAAGAGAAAGGGAGGCTGAATTTCCGGAGAACATGATTTTCCAAATGTGTCTCTTTTCCAACAGCCTACAATCATTTATGTATGAAAAATTAGATTTGCTGTTTTTTGGTAACAAATTGTCACAAAGTGTTAAAAATCTATTGCTTTTAGTGAACTGGTCATCCTATGGGAGCAAGAGGAGCAATATTTTTGAAGCAATTCCAAGGTGTGTAGTTTAATTTCTTATAATTTTGTATTAGAATTCTTCCGGGTAGTAGTCACCATGCTTTGTTTAAAAAAAAAACAAAAACTTAGTATGCCTACAGCCCAAAAGTAGGGGAGGCTGAAACATCGGGGAGCATGAATTATCAAATCAAATGTGTCTCTAAACTAAACAGCCTACAATCATTTATGTATGAAAACTTTGATTTGCTGCCTTTCAGTAACAAATTGACACAGTGTTAAAAATCTATTGTTTTTAGTGGACTGGTCATCCCATGGAAGCAAGAGGAAGAACAGTTTTGAAGCGATTTCAAGGTGCGTAGTTTAATTTTTTATAATTTTGTATTGAAATTCTTCCGGGTAGTAGACACCATGCTTTGCTAAAAAAAAACAAAAACTTAGTATGCCTACAGCCCAAAAGAAGGGGAGGCTGAAACACCGGGGAGTATGAATTATCAAATCAAATGTGTCTCTAAACCAAACAGCCTACAATCATTTATGTATGAACAATTATTTTGTTGCTTTGCTTAGTTACATGTTGTCACAAAGTGTTAAACAATGTATCGTTTTTAGTAGACTGGTCATCCTAGGGAGCAAGAGAAAGAACAGTTTTGAAGCAATTCCAAGGTGTGTAATATTACGTTCTTTTATAGCTGTGGTGAAGTGTTGAAGTTTAAAAGGGTTGTAGTCTTCATATCTAATTTGAATAAGAAGCAAAACTTGGGTATGCCTATAACTCAAAAGTAAAAGTGCTGTAAACGTTGGAAAACATGAGAAGTTTGAAATTATTATTTAGTACAACAGCCGACAATCGTTTATTTAAGATCAATTTATATTTAATATTTATTTTGACACTTTTTTAGTAATTAAGTTATACATAATCAAGCCGGGTGAAATGAAGCCAATTAACCGATTTTTTTTATTTTACCATAGAAATCGAGAGGTGATGCCACGCCTCAAATGCTTAAACTTGCGAAGCCCGGCACAACCGAGCTTAGGAGAAATGCAAAGGTTGGCATTGCAAATGTCCCTTTCAATATATTTATGCCGAAGTTTAAAGGGTGGAAGGCATCCATATCTAACTTTAAAAATCAAAAGATAGGTATGCCTACAACCCAAAACTAAAAGCGCTGCAATAGCTGGAGAACATGTGAAGATGCCAATTGTTTTCTTAAAAATCAGCCCACAATAATTTATTAAGTGCAAATGTAAATTATGCATTTTTGGTACTTGTCAATATATGATCCAGCCGAGTAAAGCGAAACCAATATGTCGATTACTTTCTTCTGTTGTAGATGTCGAACCTTGAAGTACCACTTTAAATGCTCAAATTCACGACGCTTGGAACAATAAGGTTTAGATGAAATCGCAAATGGTAAGTGATGTAATTTTCCTTTAAAAATATTTATGCTGAATTTTGACGGGTAGTAGTCACCATACTTTGCTTAAAAAAAAAACGAAAGCTTAGTATGCCTACAGCCCAATAGCAAGGGGGGGTTGTTTTACGGCCGGGGTGGAACTTGTACATCAAACAGGTTTTGCCAAACAAAACAACCAACACGTATAAACGAAAGAAAAGTTCGAACTGACAGCTATAAGAAAATGTGCAATTTTACTCTTAACAAACAGCCAACTTTCGTTTAGCAGATTCTCAGCTTCGCTTCAACCGTTATATGCAGATTGCAACGCTATCGATGCCTTGATTGACAGAGCTTAGAGGAAATCGAAAGGTTAGTAAAGATTTTTTTTAAATCAGTTTTATGGAATTTTTCAGGGTAGTAGTCACCATGCTTTGTTTAAAAAAAAAACGAAAACTTAGTATGCCTACA
>NW_026017110.1:58497702-58505927 GCF_020466585.1 Dendroctonus ponderosae | reverse complement strand
AAAAAAAAAAAAACTTAGTATGCCTACAACCCAAAAGTAGGGAAGGCTGAACACTCGGAGAGCATGAATTTTCAAAATGTGTCTCTATACTGAACAGCCAACAAATCTGTAATCGTAGCAATGCCATGAAATGTTGAAAATTAATTTTAGAATTTCCTCAGGCAACCCATGGAAACAAGATGAAGATCTGACAGCAGCAACGCCTGGGAATACTCTTAATCATAATATTAATTTGCCCAATAGTTTAATTAGGTATATTAATATAACGTTCATCATAACCAAAGCCATAATTGAACTGAGCCAAAATTGATTGCCCTACTGTAAACTGAAAACATACCTGAAAATGTAAAAAAAGAAAAAGAAACAAAACAGATATATAGCAGAAACAGAACGGATTGTCTTTTAAGTTCAGTATCTAAACGGCGCATTTCCTTCATATATAGTATTATATTAAATAAATATAGTTCTTAATTATTAGTATTAAATCAAGGAAGCAAAGTCACATCAGCAATACTGTAAACTTTTTGCATGCAATTCTTTTCAACCATGTAATTTTTGTAAATTTCCACCGATAATTATTGTCAATAAACATCAAACACTGTAGTTGTGCTCTCTTTTATTTACGCTTCCTTAGTTAATGTAATTGGGATTTAACTAGAAATAAAATATGCTCATTAAGAAGGGAAATCTCCTTGCTGGGAATATTATTATGGACTTAATCATAGCATTTATGCAAATACTTCCATTTCCAGACGTCAATTTTGATGTTAAGATCTCCCCTGTCCATAGTATGGATATTGGCCATCATAAAGTTTTTAATTTTAAAGACGTTAATCCTTAAGATTTCTTGATGACATAGAAAAGTATAAGGATATAAAATCTAATCGGAGATAACTGTCAGGTTGTAATATAAAGCTCACAAGCTACATGATTTTCTTAGTTAGTGAAGAGCATTGGTTGGTTGGGAGTAACCTAAGTATTTCCAGAAGTATATCGTTTATTTAATGTGTTTTTATGTTGTATGTACTTGAGAATTTCGATTTTCTGAGAAGTATTAATTTAGTCAAATTTCCCACTGAGAGCATGCATCATATTTGCAATTCAACCTAAGTAGTAAACCACGGAAATATTAGCAACAGTGAAAAACCGCATGGATCAAGAAGCACACAAGTCACAGATGGGATATTTCACAATTTCCCATTTGGATGTAAAAAGCTGGATATGTTTGCAAATTTAGGCAAAACATATGCCAGTGAATTAGTTCATCAGGTATTAAGCAACCTGTCGAAATTTCATTGCGTGTTGCGTTACTAAAATATGCAAAATCGGCGTACAAAACTCCGATTTAGATACAATCTCGATACCAAAGCATGAACCTTAAAAATAATCGCAATTTATAATAATTTTCAGTCCACGGTCACTTACACTTCCTCGACAAGCCGATCCTTTCCGGCGTTTATAAAGGGGACATTTCCTCGGCATATTATTGACAAACACCCAACCCTCATAAATTGCAAACTACCCCTAGTCATCCCCCTACAACTGGAAATATAAAAACGTTGCATTTTTTACTCGAGAACGCGACCGAAGATTCCAGCGTGTTGTGGGAAAAGAGTCAAAACCAGATAATAAAGATAAGAAATATAGGCCATCAACCATGGCTTTAGAATTCATTAATATACAGCGGTTTGCTTCATCATTTCCAATCCATGGATGCAAGCAGGAATGGGCGTACGTTGCTTAAGAATTATTAGATTGGTTTTACGCAATGTTTCTAATGGAGGTTTTTAATTGTTTTCCGTTTTTACGATCCTGGCTGGAACTTGTTTCAATATTTGCCACAATTATTACAGATTGGGTGTTAGATGACCATTTGGGGAAAGTTAAAAATGGGGCGAGTGTAATTGCCTCAAACTAAAAAGCTCATTATTGAAAAGAATTCGTCAACTTGAGATCTAGTTCTAGGGCTTTTATACCTATAATGCCAAACTGTTCTTCGCTATTTTTCGATTATACTGGTGAGGAATTCCACTGCAAAAAAAGAGCTCAAGTTTTGAAAAAGCTTAATTGACTGATTTTCAGTCGGCCTATTAGAGATTTTTTTAAGGCAAAATATCCTCACATCTTTTATTACGAGTGCTCTTATTTCTCAACAAAAAACCAGTCGTCAAATCAAAAAAGTTTCGAATATATAAAATTCTTGCAACTTGTCACAAAGGTGTTACTCACAAATGCCCAGGCATGTCTTGAACTGGCGGAAGCAAAACCGCAAAATTTACATCCGGGTTTAGATGATTCGGATGGGTGATTCGTGTACAATTTGATGAATCATCCTCCAAATAGGACGACACCTCGTGCTATCCAAACCGACAAGTGGAATTCCGAAAACTGATAGATCCGATTTTATTATAAAACATTAATGTGCCTAACCTTGACAGGATTGCACAAATATCAGCGTTTAAATACGAACGTACTAGATTCTCTATTGACTTTTTCGATGATTGTTAAATACTTGAAAAATGTAAACAATTGTCTTCGCTATATAACAAAACTGAACCGTTATCGACCGAAAATGCATAGGTGCTTAAAATTAACCTCGTTTCTTGGACCAACAATGAATGCTACCTTGAATGTGCGTGCACTCACGCTAAAAGCTTTTGAATATTAAAATATCATTTCAAGTCAATTTGTAGTCCTAAGGTTACATTGACAACTGACTATTATTTATTAACTTACGCGTTTCGCTAATAAAAAAAACAGTCTTAATAGGTTTTAATTGGCGCAAAATTAAGAACAATGTTTGTTGGCAGAATAAAACCTTATCCAAATTAACAAGATTTTAGTAGTGTACTTGTTTATCTAAACGCTTAGCTAACGTGAGTTTTTAGTTAGTGAAACATTTAACTCTGCTACAGAGTTTTTAAATTAACTTAATAATTTCTTAACATCCTTTAACCTTCTGGTAACAGATACTCAATCAGTTTATCCGTCTGGTTTACGCTCGATTGAAGCAGTGCATAAAATTTCAATTTTTTTTTATCACAGGACCCAACGACTTAAAACTGTGAGCAGAGAGGAACGAAAAAAGAAATCAGCAATAAATTAAAACTAAATACACTAAAAAATCATTTTATTCAACGAACCAACTTGATTTCATTTTTTGCGAGAACAACGAATTATTTCAGCAACTAAAAGCATATCACCAGTTATCGAAATATGTAGATATAGAAAATTGGAGTATTGTTGAGTATACTCCGCTTCGAAGACCGATGGTTCAAATCACTCCCTGACAAAGAAGAAAAATAGCAACTTGCGATGGTGTGGCATGGTCAGGTTTCGATAATATCGTGGAAGCATGTGCGGAAGCAGCTGGGATTATTGGGTCAGCTGTTTAAACAGCTGCTGAGATAATTCTTTTTAATCATTCTCATTTCTTACATAAAAGGCTACTACCTGTCGGGTGTTTTGCTCGAGATAGGCGTATGTTCAATGTACATGTGGTGGCTTTTTGCTTGATCTGCTATGAGGGTACGGATGGCTCGAAACACATGCTGCTTTGTTCAATGTTATACATCATCCAAATCTACTTATTTTATTTTGCCAATTCTCCACAAATCCTTTGACCCAAAATTCTGGTACTTTTTAAGTTCTTAAGATTAGTTCATAAATAACTTTCCCGCCAAGCCACTGATGAAATCTAGCTGTTCTTCACGCACACGCATTTATAATTTAATTATGCATCTCTGTGGGGGAAAATATGTATTACTTTCACTACTAGAAACGAAATTAAGAAAATTTGTATGATAGTTTAAAAACGTTTGCCGTTTAATCGCGCGCTGTTTTTCTGAGGGTATAATATAAGCAGTGGGCGTCTTGCCATTAAACGCCGGCAAGTTCGCAACATTTTTCAAAAAATGTAATTTATTAATGTCACAGTTGAATATATAGGAAACTCTGTGTATTGCGACTAATTAACTGATAAGCCAATGCGGGTAATTTAGTATGTGTGCAATTAATGCGCCTTTCGGTCACTTCCGAATGTTTATCCTAGTTTCATAAAGTGTTCCTGGGCTTAATTAGGCAATTGCTTTACTTTTCACTAATTCCCAGTTCCTTATTCATATAGGTATTTTTTTTAAATAATTTGTAATGTTGCAATTCATATGTTGTTGTAATTCATAAATTGTAGAACTAATCTGCTTTCAAAAGTTAAAATACATCGCAATTCATTGCAAGTCTTATGTTGTGTGCTTTTTTTGATTCAAAGTCGTTTTCGGGAAATATTTTCTATTATTTCTTATGGCGCTACCAGACCTAACGAGCCGAGCCTAGCCTGGTCCGCGACAAATTATTTTGATATTTTGTTAAAACATCGACAGAAAATCGATTGTCTTGTGTTTTGACGAAACATTCAATACATTTTACGCGGCTCAGGTTCGGTTTGTTAGTAGGCCTGGGTAACTCTGCATTTTTAGGAGTTAGCGCAGTGCCACGCAAATGGCTTGGTGCGCCAACCCAACGCACCGGCGCAGTAATTCAGTTCCGTTGCTGAGAAAATGTTGATGACTTTTTACTTGTTTTTAGATTTACTTAAAGGTCATTTATTAATAGCATTTTTTTAATTTCTTCAAAATTTTAGAACTTGGACGATGGTCGATGAAGACTGTAGAGTTTGTTAAAAAAAATGTGGTTTTTTAGCTTGGACTTAATTTCTCTTTGCTTTCCTTTCTACTTAAAAACGCTCCATTTTGTGGAGTCTTTTACGCAAAAAATTACAAGATAAATTTATAGTTTTGTCAAAATTTTACAAAAACTTTTTTCAGTCAAATTCGAGACAAAAACGAAAATAACTTCCTCCCATTTTTCCCCGAAAACCATTAAGGTACGCTAAAACGCAAAAAATACTATTATTTTCTGATGACTTCCTACTTTTCTGACAATAATGGGGTATTTTCAGCCACAAATGACAAAATTAATTTTGCCAGAAAATTCGCCTCATTCATCCGGTTGCAGGGAACTTTAGAAAACCCTTTTCAGCCTCGCATTTGGCACAAAAAAACATATAATTTTATTCAGTTTTTACCGAAAGTAATTAAGATTATCAGGAAAAAACGATCAGATAGCAAAAGTTTACAAAACATTATTGGAAAACTCGCTGCCCTCATCGATCTGAAGATTTTTAAAGTTCCTTTAAATTTTCAGGTCATCGTAGTTTTAACAAAGTTTGTATTAAGCAATTCTTTCTACGCAAAAATCGCATAATTTTTTAGTTAAAATACCTTAACTTCTTTCTCTCTTCAGGTATTTTCGGTGGAAAATTAAAAGATAAATTTCATTGGTACATATAATGACAAACTGAATCTGTTCTGCAAAAAAATTAAGAGATCGATTTTACAAGACAAGAAAACTCGTCGACTTTCTTTGGACTCCGTTCTGTTGCTGGAAAAATCTTGATGACTTGTTTTAGTTGTTTGAACAAAGTAGTAAAAGGCTCAGAAACTGTTGATACCCTTTATTTTGAGATTAAAAAATATAAAATTTCAGACAACAATCCACCCAAATGCTCAGTTTATTTAACTTTGTTAATTATTTAAAATAAAACTTATATATCGACCAATAAACTTGATGCTATTAAAAGTAATTGAAAGTTTTTAAGTGAAACCATAAAAACTTTACAGAAACAACCAATGCAAATTCAAATTTTTTAATGCTTTTTTCGACGTAATCAAAGCGAGAAATAATGTTGTTTTTTAAGCTCGTTTTTCGACAATTTTAGTGCTGTTTAATCCGGACTCTCATATTCGACTGGCAAGTTGAACCCCTTTGTCTTTTACAATGTGTAATATGCGGGGCGCTTAGTTATATCAGAAATACAAATAAAATAGCAGTGTTCTCAGAACGCATTTGGAAGAAATTCTACAATTGGTGAAGAAATCGAACCACTTGCTGAACGTATACGTTCGCAGACTGCTTTTTTGAATTGACAACAGCCGATATGCGAAAAATTGCGTTTAATTGGCTGAAAATATGCGATCAATTCAATACGGATGAAAAAATTAAAGGCAAGAAATGGTACTACCGTTTCATGAAGAAGTTGATGAACTATCCACGTTTACTTCTGCGTCAGTCCGAGAATAATTTTCGATTTAGTGGAAAAAATTGGAGCCGAACCTAATGAACCCTCCGGATTTGATAATGATGACGATCTTTTCTTGTCCGGACTGAAAAAATCTGTTAGCACCATGTGCATCCTCCACACCTGTAGCAGCTAAACTAGACATCGGCACAGATAAATCGATACCAAGCACATCAAACTTTGTGCTTCTCAGTGGTTTGGATGAAATCGCTCCCGTGCTGAAGCCATTGAAAAGGTATTCAACAGGCGATAGAAATTACAAGCAGCCCTTGGAAGGACGAACATGAAAGCAACGTAGAAAAGCAGAAGAATAAGAAGCGAAAAGTATCCTTGAAGGGCATCGTAGGATCAAGAGGCTTTGGAGAACTGGTTTTGTACAGAATGTGAAACAGAAGAATCCAGCAACATGCTTGAATGTTTACGCTACACTGCAGTTGTGTAGGTGTAGACCCAAGAAATAATTTTCTGTAATTAATAAGAATATAGGCTTTGTTTAGGTAGCAAGAGCTTATTTTTTTATGTATTATCAGTAAATTCGTTTAGTTGTCCTATTATGTGTTTATTAAATCGTTATTATTCAGAAACATTTTGTAGGTTTAATTTAAGATACCAGTGGTTCAATTTGAGGAATACGCTTCCCAATTTGAACCGTGCGCAACTTGTTCTTTAATTGATTAAAAATGCGCGCCTGTGTTCCTAAATGTTTAATAGATAATTTATATGACATTAGACTGAGATGATTTTTTTCATTTTCATTGGTGCATCAGTCAAAGTAATAAAACTTTACAAAACGACAAAAACATTCTTCAGTGTCTCATTATATTAAACAATTAATTACGATACTAAAAAACGTCCACTTAAAGATGCCAGTTGTTCAACCCGCGTAGATAAAGTAGTATCGCACATCATTGGTGAATAATGACTGTTACGACACCCGTGTGATTAAAGTACTCGCTTGCGCCTCGATTTGAAACCTCATTCTCGTGTAGTAATAGCTGTCATTATTCACTCGTTAAGTAATATGCAACGATGACATTTTGTTTTCTAGAACATTCTGCACTCTGCCCTCCTTATGCTGATCAGAGCCCATCTTGATACAGGTTTTGAGATCATAAAAAGCTAAAGTGGCGTGAATCGGAGGGTAACGAAACAATTGCGGAAGGTCGCGTAAAATAATGCAAATGCATTGTGACCGGACTGGTGGGTCAAGCAAGAGGGCACTGGCCTGAGGTGTGGTCGCCGAATCCGAAACGCAGCAAGATAGGATGGGATCAGCACGACGAGGTATAACCTTGGCAACCAGTCAATGACCCTTCAGCTACCTGCTGTCCAAACTATTGCCCCGACTCGAACGACTCACTATCTATGTCTTCGGCTGATGCTTCTCTTGCTGCAACACCGGTGCAACAATTCGGCGATTCATAAGAACAACAGCTTTCGATTTTGCTGGCACTCTTCTGCAGCTATCAGCTATGTCTTCCTGCATAGGACGCGATGAATATCCGGAAATGGACACCTGGACCCTTCAATTCTGGAGAAGGATACCCATAAAAAATCACACATTTAGTAGATTTCAAATCTAAATGTGCCAGCAAATGGGAACAAATTTGTACCATTAATCAGTACGCCAAAGATAAATCGAAATTGCAAAACGCTGTTGATACAGAAAGTAGTACCAGCAGTGTCCATAAATAACATGAAGCAAGCCGGCCAAGGCTCTGTTGTGATCGCACTCAAGATAAAACGATTTCGACACTTTGGAAATTCAAACGGGAAATTCAGACGAAACAACGAAAAATAAAATCGGATGATAATAAAAAACAAACAAACGCAGACCAAACGGACTTCTTATCGATGTTTTAAACTCGTCAGTGAGTTTTGGCCGTTTAGGGTTTAGGGTCTTCCGTTGTTGGTGCTTTCAATAAGGGCTCGGAATTTTTAAAAATCTGATATTCGAATATTCGTTTAGTGGTTTATTCGAATAGTAAAATTAGTCGAATACTCGAATAGTAAAATTATTCGAATACTCGAATAGTAAAATTATTCGAATACTCGAATAGTAAAATTATTCGAATACTCGAATAGTAAA
>NW_026017110.1:58425724-58497059 GCF_020466585.1 Dendroctonus ponderosae | reverse complement strand
CGAATATTCGGATATTCGAATATTCGAATATTCGAATACTCGAATTATTCGAGTTTGATTCCGAGCCCTACTTTCAATAAAGCGTTGCAGGTTGCAGATCAGAATCAAAATCAGAGTCAGCAAGTTACTTTCGTGCTAATTATTAGAAACATTTTTCCCGATGGAGCAGTCAAAATTCGTTTTATAGGGATGAGCAGGTTTTGATAACCCACAGCAAATGTTGCACATAGTTCGGTTACTTTTGAATACTTTCGGATCCGCTATCAAAATACTCGTAGTAGTTGGTCTTACGACAGTCTTGTATTTATATACCTCTAATCAAACGCAAACCTACATAGTTGACTAAATAGTCAATAAAATCTAAAAAACCCATAAGTTGGTTTTAATAGATTTTATTACTATCGCCCTTCATTCTATTTGTATTTCTATCAACATCGCATTTTGCCTTTGTGAAGTTGTCTACTAACCTGGTATTATTATTATATTATTTATTACTATTTAAACCAAAAACACTATATTTTGGGCGATATTTCTTTTTGATCTGATAAATAAATATATGATATTAATTGGTAAGATCTATGTCGTCAATTTTAAACATAATTTCAAACAAAGAGGATTATTTTAAAATATTCTCGTCCCACAGACGGTAGTGTATTTTTGTCAAAAAAACCAATTTACCGCACTCTCTTAGATGGTTGGTTAGGTGCTTTCCTGAACCTTTCCAGAAACAGAATGTAGTGCAGTTACAATTAGTTATCTAACGTAATTACGAGCATTCGTTGCTTCACATCCGGATGAGTAACGAGTGCTCGAGTAACGAATAGTTACTTTTCTTCCACCACACTAGTTGGACAGCATTTTAAACCAGCTCAACGTAAGAGCGCAAAAATACTTTGGTTTAATGTACGTTTCACTTCGTTCCACAGTTCTAATAAAATGCAAATGAGTCAAGTTATATAAATACTTAAGGGTAAAGCTTTGTAGCTGGAAATTTGTCAAGACCATATATTACTATCAAGCGTAGTCTGTGCCGAACCAGCAGCTGCAAGCAATTTTATTTATAACTTTCAATATGTTCGATGGTGAAGTGGTGAAACCCCCAGCTTGTCCGTTTGTCTTTTGTATCAAGAATAAAAGTTTCGCGAACGGTTTCTTATGAGTTTCGATATGATCGCATCGAATTTTAACTTCCCGACTAACTAATGAACGTTTTTATTTTCAATGGGGTCCAGAATGGTAGTTGAGACAACCCTGCGTTTACGAAAGAAGCGATTTTGGAACTTAATAGTCTTAGGCAAGAATGCAGCTGTTTCCGGCTGTTCAACCTTTTTAGAACTTGCCTACACTGAGATTAAAAGCATGAAGTGGATTGATGATACCGTATTTGCTTTGCAAATTTATTACTTTAATAAACATTAATAACATTTGCAATTACAATGCCTAAAGTGCTGAATAAGCAGAAACGTGACGCAAGACAGGTCAACAGCCCGACCATTTGTTCTAATTGTGCAATAATCTGCATTATCAGTACCGAACGTTTATACCATCAAATGGAGTGAATTTGTTTTTATGTTATTTCATTTTCATCATCAATGGAGTTAGGCTTACGCGGTTAATGCTTAGAAACTGATAAATTTTTCCAGATTTTAAGACCATCGTTTTGCCTGAAAAGCCCGAAAAATTTAGTTTCAGTATGATAGTTTCCGCATCAACATCCACACAAAAACAGTATTTATCAATCTCAAGCAATTTGCTATTAAAAAACTAAAAATTCTATTCACTTTTAACGGACTAGATTCTGGTGCATGTCCAATATTTTCAGACATTATAATCTAATGTATTGCTTCCGTTTTTACAGAAATGTATTCAGAATGAATAATGAACGAGTGTCAACGTAGATAAAAAATGCCGAGTAATATCCATCAAACGATACCTTGATATGGTAATCTAGTAGTATTAATTGGAAAATCGATCTGCTTATAAGGTTTTTGTTCAGGCTGATACCAAATAACCACATTTGACTGAAAAATTAAACACTGGCAAAAAATCAAGTCACTACAGCACAAAAAAAGGTGCAAATAAAGGCTTTGAAATTGGTTTATAAGTGGATTGCATTGTGTGAAGCAGACGCAGAAGATACGCATTCCAAGCTATTTTGGTTGCACCTAGGAAAATATTCGTTTGTCTTTCTCGTCTTAAACACGAAAGCAAATTCTTATCGTCTATTGCAATATTCGTACTTTCGATTGCTTGTAGCCCGATCCCGGTTCATAAATTGCACGGAGTTTTAACAACTTAATTAATAATTTTGAATCGAAAATTTCCGGTTATGAATGGACAATTATTTTCAAATACAATGCAATATCAACTGTAAATGGGTTAATACCTACCAGAAAAAGTAAAACTGCATTAAGTGCAGCTTTTTGCAATAGTTCCAGTAAAGGAGGTCAAGCCATTTAAGCGGGTAACAATGTATTTCCTCGTCCTAGTTTGTTAAGATCTCAAAATGCACTCTGAACAATGGCACTGTGTTACGTTATAAAGCGATAAATACTAGTCGTGCATGGTTTTACCATCCAGTCAATAAGAACTAATTAATCAACTCGAACTTGGTCGGTTTATACCTATTCAACATGGTTTAAAATGGCACAGCCTTAGAATGATCTAATTCCTTTCCGTCGTCTTATATATCTTTCACTTTTATTGCTAAATAAAATATGATTTATATGGGCAATTTATTTAGAAACTCCCCTCAGCGCGAAACAGCAACAAGGGAAAACAAATTTTCAATTGAAATTTTGAATCATTAGTGTATACAAATGCATTTTGTTGCTCCTTTTCTCAACAGGAGCTGAAATGCTAAAGTATTAACATATAGTTCAAAATATATCAGTAATACAAAAAAAAACACATGAAAATATCGTTTAAATTATCTTTACACATGTTTCGCACGAGATTTCACAGCAAACAGATGCAACTTGCATTAAGGAGAATATTTAATAAACTATTAAGCTAGACAAGTTCTCTCAGATCGTCAAAGTGCATCAATCATAGAAGACAATTAGACATTCACATGCATAAAACTGAACAGGCTTCTGAGCTATTTTGCAACTGAATATAGCCTGAAACTGAGTTTTTAAAGCTTTTAGCAGCTGTGGCTAAACAAAATGTCTTCCTGACGCTTCGCAAGCACGGTGGCTTACATCTTCAAGTTTCTGTATGAAGAGAAAGCCATCACTGTTTCAAGCGATGAAAGCGAAAAAAAGCCAAACTTTGATAAGTACAGTTATTTTCAACTGTCAGTAGAATTACAATTTTGTGGCTTAAAACTGCTAAGTTTTCCGGGTGTTTAGACCTCAGATATTATTTTTATAAATTTTAGCTCACAGGCCAGATGGAATGCTCCTGAAACCTTTAGTATTCGGTAGCTTATAATGATCCGAGCAATGAAGTATTCACAAATAATAATCGCTTGGCTTGAATGTGAGTCTGCCATTAAGCCAGCATTTAAACAAAACACCAAGCTCAAATTTCATAAAAATTTAATAAAACTGATTCGATAGCTAGCACTTAATTTTGTATAAAAAAGTCAAATGCGCCCCATCATCGAATTTGTTTATCTTTGACTGAGAAACGTGTTTGTTTTGTTACCGGCGATCATCCAAACGAGCTAGAGCGTGAAACTTTGAAAATGTTGCAGTGCGAACAGGCATTAGACTTTCTACAAAATAATCAACAATAAAAAAACATTTAATCAACTGTAAAGTCAAGCAGTGACTCATCCAAAGGCCGATCAAGCAAATGGTTATATCGTCAAGCGGCAAAAATTTCGATCACATCAGTTTTTTTCGAAAACCTGCATGAATATTCAGTTTCTTACAGGCAATGAATGAAATAAGTCGTCGTCGTCAGTCCTATGTATCGTGTGAATCGCGTTCTCAGATGGGCAATATAGAATAATTGTGGCACTTGAAAGGAAAAAGTTTTCAATTTGTGTGATCAGGTTCCATGAGGACTTTTCAGGATTAAAGGCAGAATATGATATATGAGGATGGGGCGCCAGCTTGCAAAAAGCCGGTCAGAATTATCGGTATAAATCTCGCAGCTTGAACCGATTTTAGTTTTTCCAAAGCAAGTGAAGTTTTGTGCATTCTTTACATTTCTTATTCAGTGCTGATTTGCATAACCTGACTTTGGACAGTTTTCCTGCAGTACTAAACACTTTTTTTAGGTGACTCGATATATTGTTCACTTGTATTTTATGATATTTATGCATGTACTATTTCTGATAGACAGCCGCTGTAGAGTTTCTGGATTGGGTTTTTCAATATTTTTATTAAATTTGCGTAAAACTAATATAATTTGATATTTATTTAATTAAATTTTGCGCTGACCCTTTTAGTCCTTGCTACCAGGTGGTAGTATCGCCTTAAATTCACTGCCTATGGAAGTTATTGGCCTAAATTCTAGGGTCGGATAGACAATCAGCTGACGAGGATTTATAGACCCCGAACCGGCTCTGAGCTGTTATACCGCAACTTGTTTTAGCAACACATTTTGACATTTTGACTGTTTTTGCTATACACTTTGAGCATTTTCTGTCGCTTTGCTTGGTGCCCAGTGGGCATTTTCTGACAAAGTAAATACACTAATACTTCAAAATTTCATTCGCATTGCTGCAATTTCAAGAGCGTTTTTCTGGACCTTGATATGCAGATTGTCTTATTTACCCGGACGTTGAAAAAGAAGAGGAACTTTTCCCATTATTTTAAAACATTAGAAATAGCGCCATATTCCACTGATAAAAACAAAACGCAATTATGTCCAAAGTGGCTTGTTTTCATGTCAGTTCAATAACTGAGGTAAAAGACTTAAACGTAGCGAAGTTACGTTAAGATGTTAAGTTAGAATAAGTTGTAAAGGACGGTTATTGAAACATGCCAGAACTAATAAAAAAAGCATATTCGAATTAAACACCCGCTTCCTCTAAACGCGTAATGGACGCTTCCATCCACCCTTCCCTCCCATATGTAAATGCAGTGGGGTGGCAGATTCACATGTGCCATTTCTGCGTCTGGAACCCATATTGGTTATTGTTAAGAGTCATTATGCACTAATAGTAACATAGACGTAGAGAGAATGGGTGAATAACCCCTACATTGAATTAGACGGGCGGTATCGATTGACACTGATAACAGTACAACGTCCCCTTTATAAGCAACTGTGTGCATAACGCCGAATTTTACTGTCTGGGAGCGTTGCCCCGACATCTCTCCTGAAAATTTAATGCAATCTACGTGTAATTTTTCAGCTATTTTAGTCCAGCATCTTAATTTTATGCAGCTGTTTCATTTACTTCACCATTAATACCTTGAGATGACCTAATCGTCTGGTTTGGTTTGATGCTGAAGTAAAAATGTTTGTGCGTTATTGTCGTATCACTACAATGTAGATCTTAAAAGGCTTTAAATTGTTTGATGACTGGGACTTTCTCTCCCGGACACATCTGCTGGAGACCTGATAATATACCTTACGTCTTATGAATCGATCTTTGTCGATATTCAAGGTAAAAACTGAAAATAAATCAAAAGGTTTCCAGATGTTTCACCCTGCATAATTACATTAACATATGCCATGTGCAAAGGGTGAAATACCCGACCATCAACGTACACGCACATGCGAAGGCTTCTGCTTTGATAATTATCGTTTTTTTACACTTTAGGTACCCTGCGTCGCTTCCATAGAAGTAAAAAATACGCTTCCTAACTAAACCATGACCTAACCATGAATAATTGTATGCATCCTTGATTTTTTTGGTTGGAAAACGGTAATCAATTACGCTTTTCTTACAGACCTTGACTCATGAAAGTACCGCTATTCAGTGTTATTACTCTGGGTTCACTTATCATCGTGTTCATGTTTACTAGAAAATTCAAGGTTCTATACTGTATCATGTGCCATTAAAAATCCAGTCCCATATTTAGTACTTCATTGTCGACTGCCTTATGGAAACCAATTAGTCAAATGATGATTGATAATGTGGTGCAATTAATAACGCAAATGAGCTTTTAGGAAATCACCGTAAATTTCCCTATATACAGGGCGTTCCAGTGCTAAACCGCGTCCATATAGTTAGAACACACTGTAATTTGGAATATTTTGCGAATTGGGCAGTATACCAAACTTAATAAGCAATAGGAACCTAAAATATGTCCAATATTTTATCAACAGCAGACCTGAACAAACATATTTTTAATAAATGTAGCTATCAATTCTACTCCAATTTCTAAATATTTTTCATGTATAACATCATATACAGGGAAGTGCAGGTTTAATCTTGATAACTATAGGAATCGAAATAACAGGCTAAAATAATGCCCCCTACATGATATCCATTTTTTCCATAAATCGCATAGTTTCGAAGATGTCGTTAAAAAAAAATTGCCTGTTTTTCATTTTTTCAATTTTCGATCATATTTTGAATAAGTCTTTGTGAATTTCCATGCCTTGCTGGAACGTACAATTTAATGGAACGAACAAAAAGTACAATTTAGGTAAATAATTTAGACAACATTGTCTTTAATTTCAATAAATATCTGAGAAACAAAAAAGCCAAAAAAAGCCAAGGTACCAAAAGGTTTCAAATTGAATCAGTATAGACCTGTGCAGGTGTTTTATTAAATTGCATATTGGATATTGAAGTTTTGAAACAGAATAAACTTCTAAAAAAAGTGAGTGCTTAAAAAGTGATAAAAAAAATATTTCAAAGTATTCTATCTCCGAAACTGTGCGATTATCTAAAAATTCCATATCATGTAGGGACATTATTCTCATCTATTGTCGATTCCTGAAATTAGCACGATTAAACTTGAGTCACCGTGTATATACAAAATAAATTGGATCAGAGTGTTTTATGAATATACCGACACGCTTTTAAAGGTGACATGGGACATAAAAACAAGCATTGCTGCATCAGCATCATTAAAACAGTATCGTTTTTCATATACAGAGTGTTGAAATTATATATTATATACAGTAGCTAGCTTAAGCTCTGAAGTCTACAGCGTGATATTTTTGGCTAACAGGTATTCTTTTATAACCCCGAACTTTTTTGTGGTGCGCCACTGAAGTCTAGCGAAATTTTCGTTAAATTCTTGTTCAATTTAGAAACTTTATTGACTCTTGCATACCATTCGTATCTGCCAATGTTTTCGAGATATTTGCAAAATAATTCATTAATACTATGGAATGTTGCAGCAAAAATAAAATAAGCGGCGCTCTTAACAATAATTAATATCATTAACTGCCAAAAAAGGTACAAAAAACAAAATTAAACTTTAAAATGGCTGTGTTTGTGGTCATATGTTTATGAAGTAAAAAATGTTGTTTTGATTTCCGCTGCCACCCTTACGTTTGTCGGTATATTTGTGGAACACTCTGCATATATAAGATGCGCAATCGTATAGTCCGTTACAAGTTATTTGGCAGTGACGTCATTAAAAACGATATTTATTGTCGATAAATTAAACATTCGGCATTAGGATTGTTTGTGTAAGGGAAGACATTTTATTTTTCTGCTCTGCAGAATAAACTATTACATTGCCTCAGTTGTGCAGTTGCTTGAATTTACTGTGAGCGTTAAAGTGCGTTATTTCCGTGATTGACCTGCAGTCAAATTATGAAGCAAATAAAAAAAATGCGGCAGTCAACAAGATCTAAGCGATGGTGGAGAAAATATAAGTAAAATGAACCCTTGTTCGCCCTCAAAACCTTACTAATTAATAATTTTCGCACAGCAACCAAATAAAAAATTCAAACAGTGAATTACCTTTAAAACAATTTAATGTATCAAGATTGGTACATGCATGTATTGTTAATATTGCTATCAAAATCACTATCTGAACTAATTAGAATTAAGCTGATAACTAATTTATGTACAGAAATCACATGCAATGCCAAAAGTAAATGCCATCATCCCTTTTACCAAGCCGAGTTTGGATTGCGAAAACACATACATGTATGTATGTATAGAATCGATCCGTGAGCTCCGTCGAAGATAAGTTCTTCTGGAATAATTTTAAAGTTTCGAATAACAATAATTGGATGCCAAATTTATCTACTTTTTAGGGAGGCTTAAATGTGTGTATCCCCCATGAAAGCAAAATTTCAAAAATAAATATATGACAAGCGCCGCAACAAATCAAATAAAAAATCTATTCTTTTTCGAAACTGTGCTAGTTTCTATTCTCCATTACTCAATCTATCGTAGTGTTTACATATGCTCATTGATCGTACCTATAGCGCTCTTTTATTTCAAACGCTATGTAAACAAGAGTATTGTATGTAAACTTTGTAGTAGAATGTATAAACTGATTATTAAATGGCGGTCAAACTAGGTTACCTCGTACGTTTTTCAAAATTACGTCATCATAGCAAACTAGACGTTTAAGTAGTAAGCAGATAAACATAATTTTAGTGTTTTGTGACGTCACGAATTGCGGAAGCAACATCACGGGGATGACGTGATAGATGTCATCGGTGCAATGGCGGATGTTTTCTTTTAATTTTAAACATCCGGAAGATGCACTACTGGAAATAGACGAAATCGAGCGCGGCTATATTTAAAAATAAATATGTAATATATAGGACTTACCATAAATCTATGAGGTGGCCTAAATCAAGTACATATATAAAATATATCAAAGGCAGTGATTAATTTGCTGTATAAAAAGGGACGTTCAATATCTAATTTCCTAATAGAATTGACGTGACATTCGAGGTAAGCACTTCATTTTCATCCGCAGAGATATGTAAAGAGCACTTGATGGTATTCCTTAACACTAAATACTAGTGAACACTATGTGGAAAATAAATAAACAAAAAACGATACGCGCGCTCCACAACACCTATACATCCGTCCCGCACGCCTCTATCCGACTGAAAAGGAATCACCCTAAATCCAAAATCCACCGTGGATTCAAGGGACCAACGATAAGGCGAAGTGCGGGGAATACCGTTGTACGGACAGTGAATCCCTATGCGCACCCTATTTTCGGTCGCTTTTCGCTTAATACTTCGACTGTGGACGACCCACGTTCGGTTGCGTTCGTGCACTTGCACACGAGAATTGACGGAGTGGGCTCGTCCGCTCTACGCTTTTCTAGGAGCTAGAACCTCTTTCTGTGCCTCGGCGGCGTTGCCAACCTGATAAAAACATCGGCAACGCCGGAACAGAGCTCTAGTTATATCAACTTCCAAATACTCAGTTCAAACTACTTTTTGCGACTGGCACAAAAATTTATTAATCTTCATCAACAACCAAATAACTACCCTCATGAAAAGTCATTCACGTACTTATTCAACCTTAATTATATTTGTGATACTAATAAATAGCAATTTCAAATGGATCTTATTAATATATTATCACATGCAGTTCACACACGTTAACTTAAGTGGAAACTTCATCATTTAACTGGCTTTGACTGTCGTTTCACTTGACAGTGCTTTCATGTTGTCTTTATGAATCATCACCGAAACTCAAAAAAACAAAAAATTACTTCCACTAATACATTCTGCCTCTATTGTGTCATTTAAACACCAATTCGAGTTGGTTAATGTTAATGCAAGCTTTTTATATTTACATATGACATCGCCTCGTCACAATAGAAACTAAATGTAGAAGTCATTCTTCTTTACCCGTCTTAAGCAGTTTTCAATCTAATTTCTTTGCTCTGTTCTAAGCTATTTATGATCGCTAATATGACGATCTATGCACTCCATCCAGATTATGTTGATATTGACTTTTTATGGATATGCGAAGACATTACAGTTGCTTTGGCGATAATGTTTTTGTAGCTTTGCATGCTTTTCAATCTGCTTGCAGATCTTCGTGTGGATGCATCATCTTCTCACTATAAAGCAAGTTCATTAGTAAACTACATCCAACTTGATTGAACATTTTCGTTGAACTCAAAAACATGATGAAATTAAGAAAAACATTTACTCTTGATGAATCTTGACTGAGGAACATCAAGTAAACTAGAATATTAATTGAGGAAACCCAAAATGAACCAGAAATATGATTTTCAAAACATCTAAACCAAGTTCGAAGCACAGTGACCGAGCTTCACTAATCAATGGAGGAAAAGCGAAGTGCCTTCCAGAAGGACACGAAACAATGGACATATCCAATGATTCAAAATCAATGTCTTCAATATTAACATTTGGATCTTGGGTTCTTTTGAAAGACACCCACTGTGACCTTTTTCCGCCACACCTGCTTGGCTCCCTAACGAGAGCTTTAAATGAGCGTGGCTGACACCCCAATGGTCGCATAGACCCCCACATCGAAAAATTGAACAACTTGATGATGGTATAGAGAAGAAACTTGCCGGAAAGCTCTCGGCAACATTGCCCGCCTGCACTTGCATGAATGTTACATAACAATTGCAAAGCTGTATTTACTGGTAAATAACACACCGGTGTGCTTCAATCATATGCTACCATTTATGAAGTTTTTCAGGGTTCTAAATTACATATAGGATATTCAATGGAAACCTCAATTGAACTCGAAGAATCATTTATTTTTTATTTTTCACCAGTTGTTTGAAAAGTGACCACTGACAAATGAAACAAACTATAGAAGCGCATCGATTTTTTCTTTATCACCCAAATCAAAGGGCCAGTGACTTGAAGGAATCTTTCTCTAAAGTTCGCTGAAGTCAAACACAAATGTGCCACGGTTATCAGATCGACCTAGAGGGCGATGTCACGGTCAAGGGCCTTGAGCATTGACAATCCAAAGGTAGCTTTAATGACTTGGTTGCGTGTGATCTGAGCCAATCCACAGTTATGTGCTTGATATGCGAAATGTGACTGAAAATATTGTCACGTACGTATTGAACCGTAAGCAAATACTACGAAGGGATGTTTAGAAATCCTGAATCGGAATTAATATGTTGGGACTGTAATGTTCTGCTGAGATTCATCAGGCCGGAAAATTATCGAACTCTTTCAGCCAAATGCTTCAGATGCTGTCAGATCAGAGATTTTCTGCTTTTGAATATCTATTTTTTCGTCAGTGGCATAATGCACTAGTGAAAAAAGGGAAAAATAGCTCAAGAAATGGAAATGTTTAGTCACGCTATTTATATAAGATAAAAAGTTATTCCTTGGAATGTTCTAATGCCGGCAGGTATTGCACTACGCAGTTTTCCCCAATTTATTGGGTTACCAGATATTATAATTAAGCGCGGAATTGGACAGCGATCGATAAATTGTACAATTTATTGCGGACTTAGAGCACCTTCAAACTTATTTCGAATTGCGAAAAATTTCTAGGGCATTTCCTAACGCGCCTATTTCGGACATTTCTCAAATACTCCACGATTTCAAACTGCAGTAGTGCATGCGAGAAAACTTACACACTTAAACAACACAAAAAACTTGTATAAATAAATTCCGCATCATGCCGGGATTTGAGCTTTGCACTCGACGAATATAATAAAATGAAATCCATATAGTCGTGGATATTGAAGAAATGCATACCGAATCGTATGACCGCTGAATATTCATTAGCAACAACCCATTGTAACGGGTAACCAATTCAAAAGTGTCTGCACCTTTAAGACTTTTCCAACCTTGTAGGCCAAAATCATAAAGGTGATTTTCGGGCTACCATTCAAGGTGGGCTGTTTTACCTGGTGGCATATGAGGGTCCCAAAAGCACGCCATTGAAGCCGATTTAGAATCAGGCAAAACAATTAAGTTGTTTCTGGCACATGCTTTCTTAAATAGGACAAACTCTTCAGACAAGTTGAATTTTCTGTGAAAAAGTTATTTTTTTATATGACTAAATATAGATCAGGTTTTACAGCTCAAGTAACAAGGAATCATTGGAGCAATTGCAAACATAATAAAAATATTTTACACAAAAATAACATAGAGCATTACAAGCATATCTGAAATAAATCGTATTCTTCGCAATTTTATAAATTTGGGACCCCAACACCAAAGATCACTAGGGGGAAAATCCAGGAAGCGCGCAGGCCATTCATCTAAAGGCGTTTAGAAACCCCATAAAATTGGGTCAAAAAAGTAACCGTGTCTCCGCTCAATCAATGTTACCCGTAATATTTAAAGCACAAAAATAAAATGTATTAATCCGAGCAGTGCGGGTCGAGACAGATTCCTCACTTTCAAATCGTTTGTCCTCAAAAATCTCAGAAGAAATTTTATGACTGAATGATGTTTTTTATAATAATCAACCTAAATTTTAAAATCTGATCTGGAATCTATCCATTAAGTGAATCAAGCGATTAAGTTGCATTCCAGAAAATGTCTTTTTTTTAACGGATTGTCGAAGGTGGGGAAATATCTGCAGAATAAAAAAAATCTTTTTTCAAAAAGATGTTTTGATTGAACTGGCTAAGGCTTGGAAAAATATGCGACCCAAACTTATATAGAAGTCAGTAAGTAAGGAGAACAAGTAGATGGTTGGGATGAGAAAGACCTTCTTCCATTGTCTGTGTGGAAGCATCGAGACGCAATAGAAGGCATCGACAAAAAAATAACGGGACCGGATTGTTAAACCAAATATGCGGAGATTTTAAACATCAGGCAAGATATGCAGAAAATGGGATTTGGAAAATTCTGAGTCGGGACACCATGTTTTAACTTTGGCAGAAATAAAAAACTGGCTTTTCAGGCAGAGCAAAGAGATACTAAACAAACGAAGATCACTAATTTTTCACATCGACTTATATTTACACGTATGTATTATGTATGTACAAAAACTAAGTCATTTTATGCATACAGTTATTCGTTGATATCGTTCGGATTACAGAGGTTATTCTGTATTTAATTATTTATGAAGAAATAAATGGAATTTCTAACATTTATCCGTATTAAAAGGATAACGAATCAGAGAAGAACTACACAAAGAAAGTAGCAAGAAAGTATTTGGTCTTAGGAACAGGAATACCAACAATAATCTGCTTTAACCTCTGTGAGGAACAGGACTTAGAGTCCCATTTTCACGAACTTAGAGGCCAACTACCTGAACGATCTAAATCAAGTTCAGGTAAAAATAATTGCAGATTGGGTTAGTCTAGCCCGATTTCAAAACAGCTTTAGTCCTTGAACTGCACGCCGTGAGGGGATTTCATCTATGGAATTATATGGGAAAACCAAAGGGAACTTTAAAATATTTGGGAAGTATTAACTGGGACTTAAATAATCAATCTAGAGTGGAATTGGGTGTTAATATTTTGATTTCGATCTAAGAGGAGTTCTTGAGATAATTCGCCTAATAAATTATTTTATCAAACCACTTAATAGTTTGACTGAAAGTCGTCCTGCCTTGGGTGTGGGAACGAACGGTCGGGTAAACAGAAGCAGACAGGTAATATATCCAGTTATTCCCCCTATCAACTTTTTCAGACGGAAAGCTGGAATAACTGATATTGTATGAGAATAATGATAGACAGTAGATTTGCCGCTGTCATCAATACACGAATGGAACAAAGAGCGGTATTCTTTGAAAGTGCGTCGTCTCACTTGGTATTTAACAAATTTATCGGCCTTCTGACGTCACACGTGGTGTAATGAACTCTTCATTGCAGTTTGTTGGCATAGGCGTAGCGCCACATTCATTGCAAATTATCAGAATTTTAGAAAATTTTCGTTTAGTTATTTCAAGACGTAGTTCACGTTATCAGTTCACTAATTCACAGCTTAAAGGTCATTGTCTATTTAAAAGACACATTAAATAGGAACAAGGTTCTAGATTAAATGTATTGCGTTTATGATAATGTGTTGTTTACTCAATCTAATTCGAAGCAATTAGAGGCTTGAATGAGGCTGAAAAACACGGAAGTCATTAGATGGTTGAACTATCTATATCAAGAACTGCTAAGGACACTATTCGATCTATCAACTGAAGGGATTTTCAATTAAACAATTATTGCTTCATGTGACGTCAGTACGAATGATTGAAAAACTTTTCGCTTATGCCTCCAAAGAAGTAACTAATTTTATTTATGAATTTGCTGAATTTATTGCATACAGCACAGGTTTTCAACATCTGAAACACAATAAAAATAAAAAATATCCTAACTCCTATTTCTTGTCAATTCACTTTGAGAATCGGTGCCAACATCGTCATTGCACAGTTCGGAAACAACAAATAACCGTAAAAATTTCCACTAAATTTTCTTAATCCGCAATAATTTCCAACATGCTCTAAGTCCGCAGTAAATTGTACGATTTATCGATCGTAGCCCGATTCCATGCTTTACGTTCATATCTGGTGAGCTTAAATAATTGGCCAATAAATCGGGGAAAAGTGCGTAGTGTAATGCCGGCTAAACCCACGAATTTAATATATCAACTTAAGGGGTGTTGAATAAAACAATTATAGGATTGCTTCATGAAACGCAAGTACGAATGATTGAGAAATTTGTGGAATTTTCAAATCATCTAGAAATGCTTAAGCATAATGATCTATGAGCTTTTAAGGAATACGTGAGTTTTCGCGATGTTACAGGAACTTTTATTATAAAAATCATTACAGAGCTGGCATACGATATATTCTCCTTGACATGCTTTCTTGGAGCTTGTTTATTTTATTAATGCACCACAAGCGCAAGCAGAAATAAAACAATAAGGAATCACACCATGTTTATTTACTCAGTGTTGCTCATTTTAACATATTGGGAATTTGTAGACTGATTTGTAAAGTTAATGTTTTAGAGCGCCGTTACACCTGCAGGTATAAACATGACAAACACATTTAAGGAAATTAGATCAACTGGAAAAACATCCACAGATTTTGCAAAAGATGAATTGTTATAATGTTTTGAATTAATCGTTCATAGAGCTGTTGAAGAAAACTTAGCCACCTGAATGCAGTTTAACCAAACACATACTGAATAAACTAATGGGTTTTTCGGGTTTTTAGGCCGTCGTTCGGTAGAATTTCCTCTTCTAGAAACAAGAAGAAATTCTACCGAACGACGGGCTAAAATCCCAAAAAACCCACTAGTTTCAAGGAATGGCCTCGAAAGTCTATCTCTTTTGATACATACTTAATATTCTATTGCCTCAGCAGATTCCCAACCATTCGATAATGATGCCTTATAGCGGTTTAAGACTAGAGCCAGGAATATTAGCAGTATACCACAAGGATAAATGGTTTACATAAAAGTACTTTGCATAATGATTATAAGCCTTCGCAGTATCAAATTATATGTAAATGAACAAAGCCCTGGCCATTGCATAGTCTGTGGTCTACCAGAAAATAATTTATTACAATGAAAGTTTAGGTGGCATAGAGACATATACAGCCACATTTACATTAATTAGAATTTACATGCTGTCTCTGCAACAATAAATTTACCAGCTATTTTTGTAATTGCCGGATGATTTAAATAGAGACCAACCGCTCTCATTGGGCTTTCTAATAAAAGAATCTTGGATGGAATCGGTTTTGAGTAAAAAATCTCCGTAATACAGACTCCCTAAGATTGCTGAGAATGTTTTATGTTGGGCTAGAGATACTAGAATTGTAAGGATTTTATTGATAAAACCGTCTGAAATAACGTAGGGAAAGAACGGGCACCTGCTCAAAATCGGCTGCGAATGTTGGACCATCACCATCAAATCGCATCTGAACACGCTTAAACATCTTAGTTACAGCGCATGAATTTGAAAGGAAGTAAGTAAAAGGCACCAAACAATAAGTAGGAAACCATATCAAGAAGATGGAGCAGGTACCTACTAAATGCTGGACACGAAAAATTATTTTCTTTTGGATTTGGGTACCTGTGTTGGAATTGTTATATATCGGCTTCTCAAACAATGGCCTATGTATAGGTTTTGTGCTCTCCTAGGTAGGATTTCTATTATTGTCCCTTATGGGACAATAATACTGGAATGGGACTGGAATGGGAACGTAGAGTATGCTCAATGATGGTTGCTCAAATAAGCTTAGTGATTTGTGGTGATTCAACTATCAGGCAAAAGAGTAATAAACAAATACGAAATGTACGAGTCTCAAACACTTCCAGGTCCAGTTCCAAGCGTTAGCAGAAACGTTTTACGGCCCTGATGATGCCCGCAAATTCATTGTTCTCCACAGGTGCAAAAGTGTTATTTTCCGGCTTAACCCGTCTGATGAGAGCTAACAGTCTCGAAACCGTATGGTGTCTGAGATTAGCACATCTTGAGACCTGTTTAGTTTTGTTACACGCTTATTTTCCCACTCTGTAATGTGGGCATAGCGAAGGCTATGGTCAGAGGAAACTGCATTAAAGAATACAAATAGTAAGCTTCTTTGACCCACGCATCGAAGCCAAACATTACATTTACCAGGTAGTAAACATATACTAGCAGTATGCGCTATATGTACTAGATCTCTATATGCAAAAGAGTTTTAATACATTCTAACTTTACCAAATAAAGTTGTGGATTGGAAACACCGTGATGATAATCAGTAAAAGACGCCTATTTAGGTTTGTGGGTTGTTCGGTCAATAGATGGTGGCAAAAATAAAACAATTTTTTCATGGGTCCACGTTTCGACTATATTTAAGTCATCCTCAGGGCTCTATAAAGTTATTGCCATATTTCCACCAAATGTACAAGGGCAACATACCGTTCGAGGTAGGTATATTTTCAGCCTAAAAGCTTCATAGAGCCCTAAAGATGACTTAAATATAGTCGAAAAGTCGACTCATGGAAAAATAGTGTTTCATTTTTGCCACCATCTATTGACCGAAAAAATAGGCGTCTTTTACTGTGTACCAAATAAAGTTGAATATGTTTCTAAAAAATACGCTTTCATCATTTAATTATTAAAATGCGGATTATCACGAAAGGGGTTTGCTAAATAGTACACGACAATTTTAGACCGTTGAACCTTCTATTATAACTAAATGGGCACTTTCAAGAATTAATGCAATTCTATGTTCAAGTCGGAAATATTTTATGCACTTGCCAGAAGTCAAAGAACTTGGCGTGGCATTAAGTTCATAACTATTTAAGTGTTATCGACGTAATGTTTGAAAGGACTGTTTTGCTTTTTTATATCTGATATAAAGGGAGTCGAGTAAAACGAGTTGGCCTACACAGTTCTCTAGATAAATTTTGATAACTTTGAAATTTCTTCAAGTATATATTTTGATACTAGTTTAGGGCCATTAATTAATGTTTTGAACGAAATTTGCTACGAAAGTGCGTCAGAAATGGACCAGGTTCGACGCACTACCAAATGCTTTAAAGTTCAAGTGTAAAAATAAATCTTGTGGGTTTATAAACACGATGATAAAATTATAAAAAAAAAACATGCATTTCCCAGAAAAAAAAAACGTATATCCAAAGGTTAAAAAGTAATTTAATCTAATACCAAGTTGTTGGGACCAATATCTTGGTTGGGAGCTGCATTAGAATTTTTAAATTGGAATCGTTGTATGCTTTGGACACTGTATATGTGATCACCGGCTAAATAATGGTTTATTGCAAATTCCTTAATATAAGAGGATAGTTTATTTGAGCCATAAATGTTAAAATTATATGAAGTCCCTTCCAGTCCAAGATTGGACCAAATCCTAGTTTATATACGCATCGCGTTCGAAGTTAACAATATGCGCACCATAGAAATAATAACTTTACTAACGACTTTTTTTAGTAGGGTTTCTTGTGGAAATGCGGTCTTTGATGTACTTGATAATTTCTCAGGCACATTTTGCAAGTATTATGGATAGTTTAGTTTCATTTAGTTTTGTTTCGTATTGGTTAATTGCATGTTTTCTTCAAATCTACCCAGTCTACGTCTACCTAAGTTGGCAACATATGGGACTCCCTTTTTTAATTTTGACAAAAATATTATTTATTGAAAGTTCTGCATGTTCTGAAATCTGGAATACAATTACCAGCTAATAATTGTTTTCAGTTGATTATGCGGTTTGTCAAAAAAAATGAATTTTGCTCAAGAGTGGAGTACCTTTATTTTTGACAATATCGAAAATTGTTATTAAAAAAGTTGATCAGAACTAAAAATACGTTCACATATGCAAGTACACCTTGCTACTTAAAAAATAAATCATGTACATTTTCAAGTTTTGTTTAATATTTTCTTTACTGTGCAAGATTTTTCCCTGGAAGTAGGGAAGTAGTTTTTAAATTGTAGTCAACTTATTTTCATCACAATTTTCGGTATTGTCAAAAACTTACTTTATTGTTGCGCAAAATTAATATTTTTTGACACACCGCGTAAACTACCATATTATCGTTATTGAAAAAATATTGTCTGATGATTGTATGTTATAGTACGTCCAGATCTAACAGGCCGAGCCTGAGCCGCGGCAAAATTCCTTTGATGTTTCGTCAACACTGACAGACGATCGATTTTGTGTCGGTGTTTTGACTAAATATTAAAGGAATTTGCCGCGGCTCATACTCGACTTGTTAGGTCTGGACGCGGTATTAGATTTTAGGACATGTAGACCTTTTATGAGTAATTTTTTGCCGTAAAACTTATAATAAGACCAGTTTCCCATGGGTTCCCAACTCATGTAGACATAGTGTCTTCGTAGGAGTGACTAATAGCTGTTTATAGCTGTTTTTTATAACGTTAAGAAGGTATTTTCTCCAAAACGAGAATTTAGCAGCAGGTTAGAAAGTTGAGATTTTTTGCCCATGCAGCATGGGTATGCTGAGAAGTTATGGAAAAGGTGAATTTCAATAAATAAAAAGTTGTCGAAAACTGCATTTCATAGAGTCCTAAGGAAAGTTTTTATTAGAGGGGTTACCTATAAAGTGTGCATATTGTTAACTGAGAACGCAAGGAACTGATAAACAAGAAAATTACAGCAAAATTTTTCTCCGAAGGGAAAACTCGTTTATAAACCCAAACCACGTGTTGATTTTTTATATGTAAGATATTAAAAAAACCAATTGAACTAAAACCATTCGACTCTTGAAGCTTCGATTGCTATACAAACATGCAAAATACCCAGTTGGGCAAAATCTCCACTTACCATTGATAGGACTTGTAGTGAAAATAGACCAACCCAAGACCGTAGAGGAATGTGGTATTCTGCCAGTGATTTTCTGCTTGGGCTTTGTAGAACCGTTGATAAGCTGATAAAGCTGAAATGAGCAGATTATGTAAAATACGCCTGTGGTGGTTTGATTTGCCATTTTACCTTTATGGTACTCCTCCAACAACAAATGGAAATGTCCCAATTTAACCCAAGTTTTCGGGTCAATGCTGATCTGCTTGCTCTGGAAATTGCTGGGCTCGTTCTCATTTTGCTCCTTTTGATTCTTACGAGCTTGTATTAGCATAAGTTGTAAATATTTAACCGCCTAAAATAACAACAAATTATAACCTAGAATTTTCACATGAGGACGTGTTACTACCTTTTGGACTAATGCTTTCTTCTTGGCATTCTCAGGCTGATTTAGTAGCAAATATCCGTACTGACGACTAAAACGGATAATTATTATCAAAATAAATTAATTATTTAATTAACAACAAACCTGTCGAGCTCAGATAAAATGTGTAATTCTTGGGCAGTCATGCTTATGTCGTCCAAATCTTCATTGCCACTGACTGTTTTACTCATTTTAACGCGAAGGCTACTTACGACGAACGAACGAGCAAATTTCCGAGTGAAATTCTTATTGATAAATTTCAATTAACCCACTTTTCTCTGCAAAATGATAAAAAACAAACACAGAATACGAATCCACCGTCTACCATATTGTTTAGACATTGCTACTACCAACATAAACTCCCTATGGACATCTGTCGGTTAAGTTAGATACTGTTAAGAGCTTAACTTAGTTTTCTATACATAGAGGCATATTGAGCTTCTTTACTGCTTTGAATAATTTGTAAATTATTACTAGAATCCATATAATTAGTTATTGTATGAAAGCAAATTTTTACATTTTTAAGATTATGTGTATTAATTGTATGGAATATACAAAAGTAGCGGACAAGAGTTAGACTATTTTCTTTCTGTAGTTTATTTTAATTGCTTTTGTAATTATTGTGAACTTATTGGTTGATTAAAGGCGGAATTCACTATGATCTAGATTAAATAACTGTCGCTGGCAACAATGTCTTTTTCAGAGTGCCAAATATGACAGACAGTAAAAGTAGGTTTTTCTGGTGAATGTGTTTTAAATCGTGCTGGATAAGTTTTAAACTCGGAAAGCTTTCGGTTCAGCTTACCTGAGAATGATCTTCATGGTTTTCTGATTCCAAGTTTAGGTAAAACCATTTGGCTTCAATAACTCACCATTAGTATGAAAATTTAATTCATTTTGATAAAATTCTAGCGGTTTTTTGCTTTTGTCTCCGCCAGGTGCCCCTAGATTATCCGATCTTCATGTCTAGAGCTTTTTTGCGTGCTGACGGTTTTTCTGGACAAGAAGGAGCTCCTGCCTCTAATATGTCAATTATCGGCTTTTTGACCCATTTATTCCCCCCTCCCCATTCCCCCTCTTCGGTTTTTTCAATATATTTATATGAAAGTAATTTTTTATTTCCAAATCCAATCCAATTTTATTTCTAAACAGCCTGCAAGCTCAAAACATAGAAGGAACTTCTTCTTGAGGTGAATGCGCTATGTTACGCCAAAGGCTTTTAAAGAAAGCTTCGATCAGCGGTTCTTTAAATTTTTCTGGTGACTTAAAATACTAAATTTTTAGCGAAGCCGTGAATCATTTCCAAACAAAAGCAAAACCAGTTTTCTGTGTATTGTTTTCGTTTTAATATATGTAGTCATTTAATTGCTGCGGGCGGAGCCCTATCCGTGGCTTTGCGGGGCACCGGGGCTCTTTAGAGCACTCTCAGCAGAGCAGACTCATTCAAAATAATGAATATTTTTACATTATTTTTATTATTTTTTTGATAAGTGTAGCCATAGATAAAGACAAGTGAGTGTAGCTATCCGCAGGGAACTGTGGAGGTCTGGAGATTGGTTTCACCCAAAGATTATCAGTCAGAACCCTTGAGTTTCAAAACGGGGTTTTGGAAAAGTAAATTTGCATCTTCAAGTCTAAAATATAGAATGAAGAGATGTTAGAACAGATTAAAAAATCAATAAAAACTAAGAAAAATGGAGAACTAAAAAAAAAAACTGGTGATAGTTTGCTTTAAGTTGGATTGATGATTAAGATGGATGAGAAGAGGAAATTTAAAATTTAGTATGCCGAATTTTACTTGATTTATGATTTCAATACAATTAAATTCTTATTTAAACTCGAAGAAAATCTGCATATCTTCGGACTATAATAAAATTTGGTTTTTTATTTGGAAATCGAATAAGTAGTATAAAACTGGAATGGAAAAACCATGACAGTTACATTTTAAGTAGTATAATCCTAATGTCCCGTGAACACATGATCAAAAAATTACTGCGAAATTCTTTTCAAAAGAAAACGCTCTGACGTAACTTTTATTAGAAAGAACTTACTTAGAAAGTTAATGAATATCGAAAATTGTCAGTTGGTATGCGAACTGAAATATTTTTTTTTTTTTGGCCCGAGAACTACGAATGCTACAAGATTTTGCAAAGAAAATGTCAAAAGAGGATAGTGCGTCAACTCAAAAAAAATCAGTTGATTTCACCTACCACATGAAAAAATCTGTTAGATTTTCTACCAAGACCCTCCAGAATTCACCATTTGTCCAAAGCGGATTACACACAGGGGCGGATCCAGCTTTAAATTCAGGGGGGGGGGGTTATGTAGAAAAAATACAGTATTTTGTTGTCGAGCCAGAGAATTCGTTTTGGCATCGTTGGATAGAGAATTGAAAAGTCGATTCAGTCGTAACAACGTGAGTGAGGAAATTCGAGTGGTTTTGATACAGAAAGCGAAACTTAAATATCAGACACTTAGATGCAAGATTATGCCAAAATTCCATGTTTTCCGTCCCGTTTTTGCTCATTTCTCGGAGGCAAAATGAGCAAGAACGCTCATTTGTACATCATTCTATAGAGAAAGAAATGGCCTTTTTAGAAAGTGAACCATCGATAAGGAAATGTTAGCAGTTTTCTCAAAAAATGTTTTAATTGCAAAAGAGTTGCAAAATCCACTTGAACATGACGCTCTTTTTTTCCAAGTTTCTCAAGAACCATTCGAGCCAGAGAAGTCGTTTTGGCATCGTTGGATAGAGAATTGAAGAAGGGGGGGGGGTCATGACCCCCTTGACCCCCCTCTGAATCTGCCTTTGCTTACACTAGATCAAAGGAAATTAAAATATTATATAACATGGGTAGTAAAGGAGTACAGCAGACGAGCTACAATAGGACAGAAATTGCTCGGCAGTAAGGGTGAGACCCCCAGAAAGCCAAACTTTGCCTATTTTCCCAAGTCTCATAGCCACCAAAAAGACATTACTTTAATATTTTAGGAGTTATTTATTTTACGTAACAGTTACGTTCATCAATTGTGCCTGTAATTCATTTTCGACTATCATTGTAATATTTCATTTTTAATTCATATATTTTTCCACATCAGGTAAGCTTTTGGTTATGCCCTGAGTGGCTACTACCGCAAGTTTCCTCGCCCAAAGCTTGTTCAAACAATTTACTGATTTGCTCATTATAATCAATATCGGCGTTAGTTTCTTCTAAAACTACCCCTTGGGAATTTTGATCGGGTATTGTACCATGAATTTGACATTCAACCAATCCGCCCTGATGATGTTCCTCCGCCTGAGCCTTTTCAAATGCGATCTCCGATTGAATCGAGTTGTGTCGTTGTTGAAAACTCGCCAAGCTAATGCTCCGGTTTCTTTCTCGGATCGTTTGTCTTTCATGAAATCTTGGGTTGCTTGGAATTGAACTGTTGGAAGATGTGGCTCGTGAATTGTCGATCTTCTTGCATAAATTGAAACATCCGCCAAATATTTCCGATATAAGAACGCCTCCTCCAGCGAGAAATCCGATTGCAAGAAGCAGAAACATGCCTTGGGTGTCGTCTAATGTCAAGGCTCTATCATCTCTTGATAAAATTGTTAGAGTTCCTGATCTAGAATTTGCCTGATGGACGATTTTCATGTAATAAGTACTTAACATATTCAAAAACCCCAGCTTACTGCCAAAAGTTTTCCAGTTGATGATCTCAGCATTTCCCATTCAATATCGTTTTTCATTTTAATGTTAAGTCCCGATTGTAGTATCATCTGAATGCCGCCAGCTAGGATTTCACTGTAAACCAGATGATGTGGAAGTGCAATTCCTACTTTGAACGGCACAAAACATTGCTGACTTATGTGTAGCATTGATTTTTTGCTTCTGGAAATTCATAATTAGAAAACACGAAATTAACTTTTTAGCGTGTTACCCTAGGGAGAAATTGGTTTTCACAATAAACTGCAGCTCCTCTCGAGACCCCAAGAGCGCGTACGGCCAGAAAAAGGCCTTTGTAACATTCCTAAGGCCACTTTCCACGTCTGGAACATAATCGACCTTCCTAAGAAGTCTTTCGCTTGTTTCGTCGGAGACATTTTGAAACCAACTAGGCCACCCCCCTTTGTTCAGCATTCCAATCTGGTATCTTTTCCCTGTCAGTTGGTCAATTGAATCGATAACCGCAGGATAAATTGGTAATGTAACAAAGGCTATTATTGATCCTGTGTAGCATGCGGTTATTATAATCGTAAACAGCCAATAAATGCCTTAAAATACCTCAATATTATTACTTGATGGTTGCTTATAATTTGGCTTGTTACCGACAAGTAACTTTGTGATGTCCCTTTCCGCTCTGGTCCACGAAGTTCCTGCACTGAAGGTGAAGCAATTTGTAAATGTTCCAAATACGTACCAGAACATATTTTCAATTTCAATGGGATTGCGTATTAAATGCTTCAGAGTTAGCTTATCGGAGTAACTGAAGAGTAAGATGGCCGCTAAATAGACTGCGATCAAACCCAACCAGACGGTCCAGTGGAAAGGTCCCATTATGGCTCGATATCTACCGTTGAGACATATACACGGTTATTCAAAATCAAGCATATAGGCTTCAAAACAGATTTTTTTTATTTTCAATTGATCGATCGATATTTGCAATTTCGCTATTTGATCATATATCAGGTCCAGAATGTATCTACATCATATAGCTAGATATGGAAAGACCTTAAATTTTAATCTCGTTAATTTTATTGATACAGCCGACCTTTTTCCAGAAAATCAGATACTGATCAAATTCGCCTCTGAAATATTTGGGCTGAATTTGTGTGGAACTTATAAGATATTATTAGGGGGCATGTTGCCTTAGAGAGAAGTAATTTACTACCTTGGTAAAGCAGTTGAAGCTAAAGAAATAAAAGAGGCACAATCTTCACTGTGCCAGTGAAATATTCCGGCGTTGTACCGATTTTCCGTGATATACAATCCGCCAATTCCTAAATTAACATTGCCGGCTTTGATCGCTTTGACTACTGCTTCTCCAGATCTGAAAGGTGTTTATGTTCTTCATATTGGCGTCATTTGTTCTTTTAGAAGTCGTAGTGTGATTATATACTTACCCTAAAACTTTAATGTCAGCAGTTTCTTTATAGTCGGTGCTGAAGTTGTACATTTTTGCCAACAACTCAACTAATTTCACCTCGATGCCGGAATACTCAAATTCATCTTTATCGCTTCTTTGCCTACGGATTAACCATCATTACCATCTTCTCTGCAGTAAAATCAATATAATTTACAGACTTTTTTATAACATATGGCGGCTGATGAGCCGTAGCAACAATAAATCTGTGACCGGAAAATCCATGGTTGAGTTTCGTTTGAAATAAGGAAGCATTTGATGAAAATTTTCCACGTGACCAAGAAGCAATTACTATTGGTTGACTAGAGCCGAGCGCATCGACGAATAGCCTGTGCGTATAGATTATAAAAGGCGTTTCTGCCTAAAAGGTGTTGACTTATCAGCGGTTCTACTTAAGGTATTGGACAGAATTATTCACTTTTTGTGGCCCGTATTTATCGGACTTCACTATAACCAGCAGATTGGCAATTTCCTGCGAAAATTCACTGGATAAATATTCCTGGACTCTCCATTGGGAAGATTTGGCTACTACGACGACTCTCTCATTTCGTTTGTTGACCACATCTTGGCATCTCATCACATCTTTAATGAAAATTATGAAGTGAACGCACTTTTTGTCGTTTTTATTGACTAATTCTCCTATCTGGATGTGATAGTCTGACGGGATACTGCCATGAACATAAGTCAATGGATAGGTTCGGAAAAACTTTTTTAGGAACACTAGCTCGGTATTTTCAGTGTAATTGTCGTATAAAATAACGGTAGTGCATTCCGACAGGTACTGATTAGCGATCGAGTTAAGTAGACCAATCAGCGATTTATCGGGGTCTTCGTGATAATAATCCGTTTCCAGAAAAAACTCCGATAACTTTTGAATTCTTGGTTTCTCGTGAGATTTTTGTAATGCCCTTTTTGTTACACTTGTATATATGTCATCAGTGGACTCCAAAACAGTACAATGTATTGGCGCGAGGAGGGCAACTAAAGCGTACAATAACATGTTCGATTCAACTGGAATTATTTTAACATTTTCCAGCTCGAAACCTGGGATTACATTTCGTATGTATTAGAATTAATAAATTATAACGCTGCAGGTGGTGTTTAATTTGAGTTGAGTAATAATTTCCTGATTTCGGAAATGGAAATGGAATGAAATAAAAAATACACTGAGCTGATTTTACTGTTTATCACTCACTGGATTCCTCACACATTTTGTTCTGTACACGCAACAAAGAAATTTGATTTACAATAAATTAGGTAGATATCATATAAAAATAATCTAATTTGAAAGAGTTCTAGGATTTGCCTAAGTTAAAGCACAGACAAAACATTTCCAATTATAGCTTGTTGAACACTTTAATAAAACTAGTTATTCTTAAAACTTGTTTTGGCAGTATTAAAAATAATTTAACATTAGATACTCTAACGGATATATACATATTTACTAAAAGGCCACGAACGTGATGTTATTCAGGCATGAGTTTTTCTCAGCTAAACTTGACACCTAAAGAACATCATTTAATTTTACTGAAGTATAAATAATCTGGATTTAGATCCCGTAAGACGTTGCACATTGAAAATAATGTCTAATGGCCTATTAATATTCTAATTTTACAAAAAAACACCATGTCTAACTGACTTTAACTCTAATCTTCGATATCGTTATCAATTCTACTACTGCGGATTCCAGTGTTTCCAGTCCATGGATAAATATCAGGGCAGGGTTGGCAGGTTCTCATGTATCTTACTCCAGATTTGTGCCAAAGATTGCATACTTTAGGATTGTTACATCTTTTTGGACGGTCCTGCAGAATCAAATTTTTAAATAATTTAGAAGCCGTCAAACATGTCTTGATAACTTACCGAAAAATCACATTGGAACGGTTGGAAGTTGTTTAGTCGGGAGACTGGAGTTGGGTCTCGTACCCATTGAAGCGCTTGCCAGTTGGTTAGTAGCCAAACATCTTTCATTGCCAAAATTGTGTCGATGAAGTTGATAAATCCTTCTTTGTGATGGGGCTGTGTGAACCAAGCGGCGTGGTAGAAAAGACCAAATGGAGCTCTAAAATAAAAAAAAAACAATTAACTTTTTGCACCTTTTCCTTATCACCAATATTAGACTGGAAGATACAAAAAACTTATTTTCCATATCATTAATAAGACAATGTTGTACTAACCTGTTAGTAGTGTAATGCCTTTCGAAATTTTTCAGAATCATCTTGAATACTCCTTCGGAATCGGGGGGATTACTGCAAGCATCTCCCATAGAGCATCTTCCTCCATTAAGATCTTGCCACATCACCATAGGAACCTCCCAAACTCCCGGGTAAGATCTGGTTGGACATGGAGGAATCATGCAGTCATGGAAAAGTTTATAATCCAAAGTGTAAGGCCAACTTGGAGGTTTGTTTTCGTAGATTGGCATAGATGAGTCATATGTGAAGTTGGAGTCGTACAACATTTTGAACATTTTGTTTCCGCCAACCTATTGGCAAAATTTTTAAATTTACTCCACACTAAACGCGCTTTTCAAGAATGTCGGTCTTACCGACAAGAACGGAGCTCTCATTCCTCTAACGTCCTCTAATTTAACACCACCATAGGCGGCTAAAATCTCTCTTTGTCCAGCTACTTCACGGGTCCATTTCTTTTGAGAGAACTGCTCACCAAAACTGTGCCTATGTGAGAAAATCGCTTTAAACTCAAATGTTTCTCACAGACGCTGATTACAAAACAGTGCCTTATTTTAAATATTTTTGCAACGCAAAGAAAACCAAAAATTAGTGAGAACTTGAAGCAATAATATTTAAAATTTCTGCTTAATTGTCGATACTGATCAAGAAAATGATAATTTAACATATTTTCGACTGGAAAAAAGACACTATTTTGTGGTGTAAAGTGTGAAGCAAGAGATAAGCAAACGCATTAATTCGAAAGTGAAAGTTGTTAGTATCGGAAGCTTGGTATTGGAAGCTAAAAAAATTGGTGCAACTGATCAATCTGTGTTGTGCTGTGCAAAGATTATCTTTTTCACTTACGACACTGTGTGAGATGCTAATTCGTGACCATCAGAGTACAAATTTTGTACTTGGCTATAGTCGGTCCATTCATGGGACACGTAAAAAGTAGCAGCGATTGGGCACCCATTTGGATTGGTCCGGCCTCTTTCAAAGAGGTCTTGGTATAAACCTTTGTTCAAGTCGTTAACAGAGTCGTCGAAAGTAAGAAGAACGATTTGGGGTACTTGTTCAACTGGTATGTCTCCTATTGGTTAGTAGGCGCAGAAAAAGAAACAGGTAATGAGTGAAAATAAGAGAATGCACGTAAAAATTGTCCTAATTAAAGGACTATGCACATTTGCCGAAAGTACATCAAATACATTAAAAACACCTTTTGCGTGTATCCTGACTCAAGCTACCAAAATGCTTTTAACTGCAGAAGTGAAGATACACGTAAAGAAAACCACAAGGAAATAAGAAACAGTAAAAGAATAAACAGAAAAGATTGCTTTCCAGTCCCATGATGGCCAAAAAAAGGCCACTTACGACACTGTATGTGAAGCCAACTCATGCCCATCTGCATATAAGTTCTGCACTTGGCTGTAGTCGGTCCATTCATGGGATACATAAAAGGTGGCTGATATGGGACACCCATTGGGATTCTTGCGTCCGTTTTCAAATAGATCAATATAATATTGTTTATTTAAATCGTTAACAGCATCGTCAAAGGTCACTAAGACAATTTGGGGGGTTTCCTCCACTGGAACGTTGCCTATTTAATAAGAACACCTTAAGAAATGGCCGATGAACAACCTAATGGGCTCCTAACGCTGCAACTGACTACAACTACCTCTAGACGGTTAGCTACTTACCGGGAATTTCTTTACCACCGCAGGAACAATCGGGAAGTAAGCAAACGTCTTTTCTGCATTTAGCGGCGGTTTTGTCGGGTTGTGGTTGAGGATAGAGAGCTTCTGCTCTACGTGGAGGGAATTTGTAGATGTCGATAAATTCCGCGGCTTTGGAAACAATCGATGTTGAGGGTTTGAGGGTTGGTCGCGAACGGCTAAAAATACGAAAAATACTACTGACAAATTCATGATTTGAATTTGAAAACATGTTGTTTGAACAAATTTTGGAGGTTTCAGGTTGGTGTAATAGCAATTTACCATTGCACCTGAATCTTTCGTAATTAAGATTTTCAATGGTCCACTCATATATGCAAAAGTATAATAATTTTCCGAACTTTTGCAAGTATGAGCAAGATCAGATTGGTAAACTTACGGAGCTGGAGTACCCCTATTAACATTAACGGTAACTTCATTACTAGCAATAGAAGCAGAATTACTGTAATGAGATGTGCCTCGGCCTCTTGAAGGTGTTCTAAAAGTAAAAATCGCGTATTAAATAATATTGCATACAACAATTGAATCATTAATAAAGTGATTCCACCATCAATTCATGCTAAGGCGTAAATTGCCCAGTTTAGCTTCTAAAATAACGATCCTCATATCTGGTCTACTTCTCCTTTAGCTTGCTAAGCATTGGTTATGGGGGAGTACTATTTTGGGGCAGTATGCTTATTATTACAAAGGGACCTGCAATTGCCCCTTGATATTGATGATGGGATTGATGAATGCCATGACAATATTTTTATAGAGGCCATACACAAATACTATCCCGGTCGGATATACAGGATGGTTCAGAATTCGTAATTCAGAGCGTATTTTTGAGGTCAAAACAAGAGCCATTTTTCGTAGTCATGAGTCTCCTCCAAAATATATGAGGGCTATAAAAGTTGATAAATCTGATGTTATGAAGCTAAATGTACTTCCTTTAAGGCATAACTGATTTTTTTGGACGAGAAATCAAAAAACACTTTTGTCTCATAAACACGTTTGAATCGAACATAATTTTGAATCCTCCTATATATGTAGACCTATAAATTATCGATTCTCTTTGCAAGACGTTTTGCGTTCAATTTGTTTCTATGTTTTGCAATAACAAACCTGCATACCCCAATCTATAGGCATTTGAATGTGTAATTGCTCTAAATAATTAAATAATGTGATTTTGTGAGTGTTAATTAGGTAATGGTGTAACATGTGGGAATTAGGTAGGTCCAGAGTCAACTTCCAGTCTCACTAACTTTAGTTAAGATGTCCTCACTAGTCCTTATTGAAAGCGTGTAAGAGTAATATACTGGTTAAGAAGGAGTGCAAATGTCAGGAAAATCTGTGCAGTTCCATGCAAATTAATTTGCGGAATGAGGACGAATGACAAATACCTCTGTTTTGCATCGACCTTGCATTTTGGACCTTTGTCGCTACATTTCGATGGTCCTTTAGTCCCAGCAATAGCAATAAGGGATTTTATGGCGGCGTTTACCCGGGATACTCTAGTAGGAAGGGATATATTTACAGGAGAATCCGTCTTGGTTTCTGTTTTAGGAGTTAATATTGGTTTAGGCTTATAGGATGGCGGTTGGTCCGGCTCAGTCTTTGGTGTGTCTTCGTCAACTACGTCTTGTGGTGGTGGAACTTCCACAGTTATTCTAATACGTTTTTCACTTGAGTAATTTTCTCTGGCTCTGTCCTTCTGCTTCTCTTTAGACAGTAAAGCATATAAGCGATTTTTAGGATTATCTGCAGCAGTTTTATCAAGAGAATATCGTTTCGTAGTTGTGTAAGTAGGGACAGTCGTTGGCGGATATGGAGTACTGGTGAATTCTTGGGCCGTATGATTAGATGAAAGTTGAACACCCAAAAACTGAATTTTGCTATTTTTGTCATTAATGAACTTCGATGCTTCTTCAGGTATTTCGTCAATGTTATCAACGATATCTTCTGCTGACTCATATGTGGTACCAGACTTAGTCGATAGCTCATGATTCACAGTGATGGGATTAATTAGCTTGCGAACAGCTTTTAGAGTTTTATATTGATAGGAATTTTTATTTTGCGAATTGTTGACCACGCGGCTTTGGTTTTTCGGTCGGAAGCTGAAGAGCGATGAAGAAAATATTGGGGCGCTAGGTAGAATCGATTTCAGTAAGTACTTAGGTGGTGAGTATGTGGTAGGAATGATTATTTTTAGTTTAATCGATGGTTGAACTTCCACATCGGGTGAGGGTGATGTAGGTAACTCGATATTTTCAACACTTTCATTGCTAGACGAGATCTGGTGAGTTGACTTGGGTGCCTTCGTAATATAGTGAAAAGCTGGTTTAATAGTAATGTAATGATCTGAGGCTAAAAACTGGGGAGTTTTTTTCACCGAGTATGGTTCATGCAAGTCAGGATTTCTGTCTAGTAAAAATGATTCTTCCGACTCTTCAGTCTTTGATTCAGTGGGAATATTAAAGGAATCAGGAACATCTTTAATGTGTCCCGGGTTCGTATTATTTGACAGTGCTTGTGTTTGGTTTTCAAACGCTGTGACAGGCGGTTGGCTAGAATAAATGATAATGGCTTTAGAATCCCCAATCTTTTTAATTAGGAAATTCAAAACTGAAAGCGTTTAGCGCTGAATGATTGCTGGTCTAATTCATTTCAACTTTCAGTTTTGATTTTCATGTTATTCACTAATTTTGACCTAAGATGAAGTTACTTTAGGCGAAAATCGCCGGTTTCAGTCTCATCATCTTAAGCCAGAATAACTAGTAGATTCTACTACAGCTTACGCCACTATGCTCTATGATAAACTGATAAAGTGCGAACTACATGAGCTTAGGAATGAATGAGATTAGGTAGGCTAGCAAGTTGATTAAATGGTATTATCTAAAGAGTGAAAAAGATACAATAAGATACTACAAAAATGATTGCAAAGCATTGAGACCAAATGATCAGTGAAACAATGAACTCAAATAAGCAAGCTCGTACACATCCTGTAGAGCATCTTTACTTTTGTAGTACCTTGGAAGAGTAGTGGTGGTTATCTTTTTAGGGGGTAAGGTTCGTGCTTGCGCCGTGGTAGTAATTCTGGGGGTAGTGGTGGTAAGTTTTCTGATTGGAGAAGTTGAAGTAGTTCTTTTAGTGGTAGGAACCTCCTCAATATCATTTATCTCATTTCTGTCTCCCCTAAGGCTAAACCGTAACTGAACACTCTTTAAACACCCTGTCAATTTCTGTACTTACCTAGCCGGAGCTCGACTAGATTGACGATAAGCTGGATCTTCTTCCTAAAGTTGTCAATTTGTTAGAACTAGTTGAGGTGGTGATCCTGAAATCTTTACCTGATAGGAGTTGTCGCTATAATCACTGACAGTGGATGGTTGTTGGTAAATGTCATGATTAACATTGTTATAGACAACGTTTCCACGCTTTGTGGAATCATCACGTGCAGCTGGGGCTCCTCGATGAACAGCAGTTCCTCTAGTTGGTGCATTGGTGTTGTAGTTATTATTTTGAGGAGTATAATCTGGAATGTCCAAACAAATATTAACTTTCTCTAGCTTATGATCGATCGCAATCCTTAATCCTCAGGCACTCGTTCAGAATTTTTCAAAATGGTTTACCAACTTTTTTTGCGGGCAACGTGATAGGGACCTTTTTATATGCATTTTTCAATCTTCTATAAGTTGTGATAACTTTTCTTATGGCCAAAAATATATTTGTGGTTTTGCTTAGGAATTTACCAAGTCACTTTTATATCAAATGTATAGGCCAAAGTCAGCTCTATAAGCTCTCATCCTCCGGGAATAATCAGGATACATTTTTTTATTTTTTTTATTTTGCGGATCTATATGCCAGCCGACGTTATTTCTTAAAAATCAGCTAAAGCATAGAGAGGCTCTTGTGTGAATTTTGTTGGGTCTCATCCCTTTTACTTTCTAGTCAGTCTAAGTGGCAGAAGTTTATATTTTGTTTCATCATCACGCTATTTTCAAGATTAAAACAAATTTGCACGTGTATTTTATGGCTGTTTATGTAGGGGTTAGTTTCATCTTAATTTTCCGAGAAACTAGTTAAGTTCGAACATATTTTTAATTAGCTTTCGTCGGGCAAAGCGCTTATATATGTTATATATATATATAATATCGCACTTTGACGCACTAATGAGCAACCCTGTATATGGAAAATATTTGGGTTTTGAGTTACTGTCAGGCAATTTTTGGGAAGTTTGTGAATGTGCTCTTGAATTCTAAAGTTGCTCTTGCAGGCCAAATTTTGCGATTAATTTTCTCAATAAAGATAAAACTGCGGCTGCTGGCAACGCTGATTTTATTTGGTTTTCGTTTCTGATAGGAGCGTGTGCAGATTTTGAAATACCCTGGAAATTAGATTTGAGTGATTGATGATCGAAAACTTACCAGTATCCTTGTAAATTTCCGCATCTTCATCGTAAAGGGCAATGAAGGGATCATAACGGTTATCATTCTGGTTTAAGTTGTTATACTGACTGCTGTTGTACAACGTTCTAGCTGTAGCTGTGGCAGTTGGAACGCTTGGAGCTTGGGAAACGGTATTTTTGTCGTCGCTATAATAGTATAGATTTATTTAATCAAGCATCTTTTTAGGGTTCAAAATAAATATAATATTTAAAGTCAATGTAATAAGTCATTGAGTCCAGTCAGAATTCCAGAGGATTTAAATAATCTTTATTGCCTGTAAAGAGCAAAATTATATCACATATGGGCTCAAAACAGCCATCAATATCATAACGGGAAGCATGTTTTGATTAGTTCCAATAGATTATTTTATTCAATATTCCGTCAATGGTTTCAAATGTGGAAGGCGGTTAGTACGTTGAGGGGCGGAAGTAGCATTAAACTAAATTACATGTTTTCCATAATGCAAATATTAGCACAAAACAAACCCCTTAAACATTCGCTTTGATTAGACATTTTAATTTTATTTCATATTCCATGAGCGGAAATAAGAGCTTTTCCGCAAATGTCCCGTTTCATCCCTACAATATACCCCCGGGTAAAATTCCTCATTTCGAAAATATCAGCGCTAAAAAACATCCGGGTTTATTGATTCCTTCTGGAAAGGTTCCAACTTTTTAAACACAAGTGTGATTGAAAATATTTAATTGCCACTGGAAATATTTCAATTTTCTACGTTGAAAGATAGTACATGTATAATTATATGAAATACTTAATTAATATTCAAATTGCAAGAATTGGAATGTTTATCGGGAAGTTAGGTTTATAGGAGTGTAACTAGTTTAATACGTTATTAGTCGGTAATGGAAATGACAGGAATTGTTGGCGATTGCAACCAGAATCATTACGAGTAACAGCTGAAATTGTAAGAGTACTGTAACTGCAAATAAGGAACGCAATGTTTTCGACTAACCGGTAATTGATAAAAAAAAACCGCACAGTTACGAAAGTGAAATAACAAATAAATTCCTTATTTTTACCAAACAGGTGGAGCAAATTTGCATAATTTATTGCTCCAATTTTCATAATAGAGGCAGTTTTTATTTGCGAATTCATGAAAGTACGGTGTACATATGTACGCCGCATATTAACAACCAGGTAATCGCATGTATGCATTACTCAAAATGTTCGTTTGCATTTTTCAATATTATTCAATGTTCCCATATAAAAAGTTAATTAATCGTATTTTTGGCACGCTTTGCATTATAATTATTCGTATTTTATTGGCTTCTTATTGCAGCTTAGCAGGTCTCATTTATTAGTTGGAATTTATACTGGTTATATAACGAAAGTACAGCACCTAAAGTTTTATGGAAACTACCATTAAACGTTACATGCAAGGTTCTAGCTACGTATTTTACAAGACCCATTTTTTCTGGCATTCCAATATGGTGGGCAGCCGCGCCAGTGCGGTTTCTTATTGAAAAATCGGCTTTCACCATTTATAATTATTAGAATCGGTCAAGTTTTTGTTTCAATGCCGTTAAGACAAATGCAACTGAAAACGTTACAAAATATGAAATTGGATCGACTACCTGCAATTCACAGGTAATAGTTATGTGGCCAGACAATCTTAACATATGGCACATTTTCAACATGTGTTGCTATTCATAAAGTAACATATTGTAACAATCTATTTTTGTTCATGCAATTTCGTTTTTTTTTCATTTTAAATCTTCTATACTTTAAACTCATGAATAATTATTATTTTATACAAAAATGTTTTTCTCGTATTGATGCAACCGTATTTATAAGACATACAGGCGCAAACTGCATTTATCAAGCCTTGTCATGTGAATAGACCTCGTAAAGTAGTTAAGAGAGTTGCATTGAACAAGTGCCAAAACCAGATCATCTATTCGTCATGATCGAAGTTCCGCAATAAAAAGTGAAAGTGGAAATTGCAGAATTTTTCAAGTGTCTGCCAAACTGTTATTCGATCCCACCCGACTTTGCTCAAAACGAAAACGGACTAAGCATTTTGATTATTTGTTCCAATTTCAATGAGTAATTGGGACAATAGTTAAAGACCGTTTGCAAAATCCTGTAACTAGACATTATGAGTTAGTAGTGATTAACGATTATGTTCAAAGGATGCAAAGCGGTTAAGATGATAATACCACCAATATAAAAATGACTGCAGTTTATGAACAATGCTTAAGACTATGCCGGCGGAATCAAAACGATCATTTCAAAATGCATTGTTCCCTCATTTTAAATTGATGATATTACTAGAGGTTAAGGACTAAATGTAACTCAGTTCAGTATGAAAAAATCGCTTTATTGCAACTATTCATAAATCTAGAAACATGTCTACCAAATGAAAAACTTAATTTGTATCGGATGATTCCTAGTAAAGCTCTTAGAAAGTGAAATCAAGAAAAAATCAATTCAGTGATAAAAATGTGCTGTTTTGCGTCCATGTGTGTGGACGCTGATGAGTACAGGCCAACTTGCTCATTAAGCTAGAATATTATGCTTTTAGAAATTACCTGGGAACTATAACTGACTGTACTTGTCTAGAGTCAAGTTCGTACAAATCGGTTGTTGTTGTCGTTGTAGGTTTTTGTGTTGAGTTATGTGGTTTCTCAGTCGTTCTGGGTCGTACCGTAGTTGTTCTCGATCTAGCTGGAGAAACCGTTTTCTTTGTCTTTGGTGTGGTAGTTGTAATTACCGATGTCTCAATAAGAAATTGCCCCGAACCAAATTTCTTGTCAAACCGTTCGGTCGTACTACTAAAAGGCGTGGGACTTGGCTTTGCTGTTGCTAAAATCTTCTTTGGTTTAGGCGTAGTAGCCGACACTGAAGTCTCGATAAGATACTGGCCTTTCTTTGGACTACTCTCGGTTGGAGCTGATTGAATATTGATGTTCAATTTAGAGTTTTTCTGCTGCAAATCTTCACTTTTCGGAGTATCTTTATATTTAGCCGAATACTTCACTGGCTCAGACTGATTCTGACCGGGAGTCTTCAGCAGATCAGCAGTAGTAGCGTTTGACACTGGCTCATCATACTCCTCGTAGTAATATTCATATTCCGGAGCTTCAGTAGTTACCGGTACTGGTGTTTTAGGACTGGCGATTTGAATTTTGCTCGAATATATTTTTTTGTTGCTGGCTCCTCTTTCAACATCATAATCCTCCACCAAGTCTTCGCTAACTGGTTTAGTAGGGAGCTTAGGAGCTGGAGTTGCAGGCTTTATAACTTCCTCTTCATCTTCGTCCTCTTCCGCGTATTCCTCCTCTTGTTCATCTTCTTTCTCCTTTTCAACGCTTGCTTTCGTTACCTGCTCCCTAACAACCGGAATTGAATGGTGTAAACTGAGGGAAGGCTGTTTATAGACTGGAGGCGCGACTGGACTTAAAAGATTAGGAGACGACGGAGGGTATATTGGGGATGCATCATGATAAACTGGATCTTCGTTTGCATAAACAGTAGGTTTATGGTTTTGGGCTTTAACTGGTCTCGACTCATCATGAACTTCATAGACTTGCGGAATGGGTTTTGGTGTTGTCGTAGTTGTGGTGGTAGTTGTGGTGGTTGAACTGGTTGTAGTCGAACCAAGTTTCTCGAGAAACTGGTCAAAATCGAAATGTGGGTCCTCAAACGGATTGTAAATATCCTCGTATTTATTTTTGCTGTTATAAAAGGATGGTGGAGGCAAGAGATCTTCATCTACTTCATCTGAGTGATATTCGTAACTGACTGTATGATTCTTAGGACCGCCTTCTTCCGTTTCACCTTCCTTTGCTTCTCCTTCTTTATATTCATCGGATTCTGGCTTCTCGTCCTTGCCGTTTTCGGTATCAAACTCTTCAGTGAATTCCTCTTTGGTATCTTTAGGCTTCTGATCTTCACCTTCTGCTTCTTTCGGTTTGATATCGTCAAAGTCGCTTTTACTTTTGTCCTTCTCGTCAGACATTTTAGTGTTCGAAATGTCAAAAGGCTTGAAGTTGCTAGTTCTCACTTCCGTATGACTTCTTACGTTGTCCCTAACTTTTTTTTCGGGAGTGACTGTTTTTGATACAATGTTGGAGAAGGCAGATTCAAGATTATTTATAGGAAATCTGTTATAGTTAAATTCTGCTGCCACAGGTTTCAAGTTATTAGTATGATGCATTTGCCCTCTAATTTTGGCAAAATCGAAGCTATGAGCAGTTGCGGATGTAACAGGGCCAATATAAATATTCGGTTTAAAGCTTTGATAACTTTTAGGCGGCGGGTACCGTACTGCCACTTGATTAGAAGACGCCATAGCATATTGAGGTACAAACGGTTTAAATTCCTCTTGATTTTCATAGCTCATAAGTGGCAGTTTTTGCCTTGGATAGTCTACATTAGGTCTGTTATGATGTGAGAACCTCATCCTTTGGGCAGCATGCCAATTCGGATTATTTTGAGGAGGTCTACTAGAAAGTATTCTTTATTACAATTGGTTCAAAGTTTTAAGTAGTTATTTATGTTACCTTCTCTGAACGTTTCTTTTGCGTCGTTTCTTCAGTGTTAAGTCGTTAGTCAATATTTCGTTCAAGTTCGATGCAGTACTGTAGAGCAAGTCGGTTTAATATAGAATTACTCTCTTTTCGTAAAGCTTACCTGTAATGTTGCAATTGCGATTGGGTTCCAAATGAAATTACTCCAATTTTATCTCCACGGTCTTTGTAAGTCTAGAAGGTTATGAAAGATGATCAGGGACTTATTTTCAGCATTTTTATTCGATTAAGTGAATATTTAATGAAAGTGGCTGATGAGGTGGGCGGTCAGTACTTACTGGTAGGACGTTGCTATGTCTGTAGCCGTCCCGATCTCTTTGCACTTGTCCTACAAGCGATGGTTGTCCACGATACACTCTCTGCTGACGGTCGCTCTCAACTTCTTCAGCTGGCGGGAGAGCTTCCTCAACGTCAGCATAAAGTTGTTGCTGTCAAAAACATTGTGTTCAATTCAGACGTTACAGCCCTTTTAACAAGATATCCACCTTGACAATTTCTTGTTGGTTTTGCAATTGTCTTGGTTGTCCTCTTGAAGTTACCACAGCCTTGGGTTGTGGTGGTGGAGGTGGTGCTGGTGGAGAATACTTATTTCTGGATTCAATTCTGGAATCATCTCGTTCTCTTTCACGAGGTCGATCTCTTTCTCTTGTTCGAAGAGACTGAGTTCCGCTGCTCTGTGCAGACTGCGCAGGTGGAGGACCTGAGAGTTCTACTCCATCACATCCAACGTTTCTTGGCCAATCGCAAGTTTGAAGTTCATGACTGGAAGGAAAGATTCTTTCAGTTAGTTTGTCGGTTCAAGAACGTGATTGTCTTTAGTATATTGGATATAACTATTGAAATTTACCGAGATTTGTGAGTTTAAATTTCAACTGTGGTTTTGGGATTATTTGGAATGAATAATTAATATCTTGAAGTATGCAGGATTAAGCGTTGCAGATGGGGATTGTTGCCATCAATTTTGTATGCAATTTACTTCTGGAAATGTGAATTATCGTACCTGTACATCAATCCTCCAGTACACGATTCCAATAAGGCTCCTCCAAATACGCACACGTAATACTGAGTGCAATCATTGGGATGGGGATAGTAACCAAATTCCTCAGGGCAGTCAAAATTTGCTCTTTCTCGTTCTTTAGTTTCTGATACAGCTGGTAATGGTCTGGTCACCTTTCGCTGACCTTCAGCAAAGCCTGAAAATTTAAGAATGTCTTTTAGAATAATTAAGAGATATTTAAAAACTGTTTACTTAAGTAAATTGACTTGCGACTTTAGATAATTGAATCGTTTCAGCAATTGGCTCAAATTGGCTCAAATATGTTAAGGGCGATTATTCTTTGGGGAAGTATATGCATTGCCAATGGAATCTCAGAAGAGTACATTTTGCAGTGTTACATAATTCAATTATTTCCATTCCGTCTCCATATCTAATTTAAATTGCTATATAAATTGTATTTCCTTAACTAGCAATTATAATAAAACGGTTGTCGTAAATTATATGGCGCGTATTTCTATGTCGAACATACCCATATACCAGTAATTTATACATCCAATTGTTATATGCCTAAGTGATTACATATTCTGGAGGTACGTTTAGAGACAATTAGGTCGTGAACTGCTACTTCCATTATATAAACATTTCTGAATCAAATTAATTGCGTTGAAAGCAGTCTAATTTCGAACGTTTTGAAACTACCAAAAACTACGCTTGCGTTACATAGAAAAATAATTAATAGCATTACTAGTCGCTATGTAACAGTTCTTAATTGCAACCTATTGTTTATAAAAAACAGTGGCTTGTTTTGTGCCCAGGTAATTTATTGGTTCAGTCTTTTAGCGTTGGCGAAATCAGATTTTTTACACGGAAGTTTTGAATTTATCATTAATTAGAGTGTAATGAAAATTCGCGTTCAGCGATACTGAAATCCTCTTCAGTAATTTGCCATTGCACAATCCATGTGGTGCATTCTTAGTAGATAGTTTCCTTTTTAGTGGATAATTTCATGAATATTTTATAAAAATTTTCCGTTAGGCTAGGTAGGCATTTTTTAGATTTTTTGCATAAACCATATGGACGCATATGGGTGACTGGTGTTGATATACATTTTTGTTCTATTTTGATACTAGATTTTAATGTCTAAAGATTGCGTTTTGGTAGTATTGCACCTTAATTGCCACCAACAATGCATACATTCTCTGAACGCTTAACAAAACAGTTACAATATTATGTTAAATAAAACCACACCTAATTCTGGCCCAGCTCAAATACCTTTGCTAGTTCAATGAATCTACTCATTACAAATAGACTGTCTCCATTAATTTGTTGCCCATGGTTAATAATGTTGTCGCCGAATTGATTAATGGAGCCAGAAGCGAAGGTGGACGTGATCTCAAACCCACGTCTAATAAGTCTCAACCTAATTGGCAAAACGATAATGATATTCCACATAATATGCATGTAGAGTATGGAAGGTAATATCATTTGCCCTACCTACATAATGTTTGTTTTATTTCAATTTCATAGTGTTTCACGTGATACCTTTCTTGGTATCAAGTATCACGTTGAGTTGCACAGTTCTTGTTGCTAAGTGTCTATAATCAGCTTGATAGTGAATGGGTCAGTAATATTGACATATCAAGAAATGCCACTTTCAACACCAGGAAAAACAGCATTACAATATTCAATACTTATTATATAACTTTTGGGAGATTTCTTAAATCTTTATATGGAGAAAAGAAAATGACAGTGTATTTGAAGCGGCAAACTCATTTGCACAATTTTTGTTGTTGTTTTTCTCTTATTATCATGTTCACCGAAGAAGTAATTGTCCGAACAAATTCACTGGCATGTGTGGGATACGTGGATGAAAGTTTGATTTAACGGCTGAATAACTGGGGAATCCTCAATGATGGCAATTCTCCGAAAAAAAGTTTAATTTTATTTCTTTTGCTGTACCTGCCAATCCTTGGCCTGTTTTATGTAAATTAATTGAAGCACACGGAACCCACAGATATTTAACAAATTGCATCGAAAGGTTATGGGTTTATTAAGGTTGTAATTATAACAATTACATTTTACTTGTAGCTCCTTTAAACAAAGGAACCTATTAATCACAGAACACTTTATGCTATGTAAGGCTTTCAAGTCAAATTCCTGAGATTTAGGTCAACATATTCAAGAAAATTAGTAACATTCTCTTTTATTAAGGAATCGTTAAGTCGCTAATTCAATGGTCTTGTCAACAGTGGATTATTCTCATTTCCAATAGCATTAACTTTACAAAATAAGAAAAATATTGACGTCTTAGGCAACAGCTTGGTTTATCTTAAGAGCTTCGATTCAATGGAACCCTCTTGATCAGTTTATTAATAAATAAATGCCAAAGCAGTAACTTATGCGAAAAGTTCAATGTTTCTAGCAGTCGGCCAATAACTAATTCGATGTACCTGGAATCCATTTGAATTTGACTAGCTTAATGCTGTCTTCCTAGATATTTATTAAGTTTATAAGGAAATTCTAGGAAAACTATTCATGTTCATTCTTTGTATATTTGCATTGTGCTTTTCCAAGTGACTTTGGACGGGACGAGAAGAATGTTGAAATAGGCAACATGACAACTATCAGTCAGCTACTATCACGTACCAGAAGAAAAATTGGTGCAGTAAATTCAGTGAATATTGTCTAGCAACTGAAGGCCACAAATATTAGGCGTGGTGCTTAACGACCTTCCATTCGCCAGGTATATCCGTATGCAGGTTCGATATTTGTCCATAAAAACTATTCTTGTTTATAGTTTCGCAATGATTTGCCTTAATAGAAAAAGTGCAGGATCTGGTAGAACAACTGGCAATTAATTGGTGAACATTTTTTCCGTGAGATCTCAGGATTTTGTGTAGTAATATTCCCAGTAATTAAAATAGCGGCAGTTTCTTATTTATCAAATGTCAAGGTTGGTTCTAGTGTGCCATATTGGAGGTTCAATGTGGGGAACTTTACTATAATATTCCCTCCATCATCAACTCTAGTTAATTAAGTGCCATATGCTCCAGTAAATATTTGATAGAAACTAGCACTAGAAATTTCCCTTAAAAAAATCAGGTTACATAAAGTTCGATTCATATTGAAAAGCAGCTTTGCAAAACGAGTGCACTCGAAGTAAGAGTTACGAAACACCTAAAGAACACTATTGGAAAGTCAACTTTGCCATTATTTGCAACCTAAGATACATACTATGTTATTTAAAACGCCTTACTATTATTGCGGTATTTACCATAAAAATAGAGTAGGCGTAACTAATAAGCGATTGCATTTGCTGAAGAAAGATGTGAACAGGCTAAAGGACGATCGTGCATATTGTTTATTTCAACTCTAATGGTTCCCTATGTAGTTAAACTGCGGCCGCTTAAGACAATGATAAACGGCTTTTATTGATTAGTCGCTTGATATTTTACTTCAATTAATATTCAAACAACGTTCGCAATTTGAATCCTAAATAATTGTGTAAAAATAGGTGAATTGATTCAATGTCATGTTGGAAGCAGATCATGAATAGGAGCATTTTTTATACACATTAGTACACTTAATTATATTCAAACCTTTTATCTACAAAAATCATATATAAGAATATACAGAGTGCAAATGGGGGAGATAATTTTATTTTTGAGCCTTTCTAAAATTCATTAAATTTCCTGTGTGTAGAGTGTCCGAAAGTAAATGCCAATATGGTTATAGATTCTTCAAAAAAATGCTTTGGGAAACCAGAGCACATTTTTTCGTTAATTCTGCCGGAAAAATGTTCAAAATGTCTCTGTTGATAATTGCGTTTCATTCATTACTTGTTCGATCTTCTAAATTAAAAATGTTAATGTTAACTTTCAGTTTTTCAGTAGTTCGATCATTGTGGTGTTTGGTGCGACCAATAATTTTTTATTTGTTTACTAATACAGTCTTCTCTGAATTTAGACGGTGGAAATGGAAATTGTCGAAGTACTGAACAAGGAGAGGAAAAGGCAGCAATATTGCCAGGTAAACATTACTTTAAACTTCATGTATTATTAACCGACTCTCATTGGCTTTAATACATGTAACGCCAAATCAGCACCTTATTTGATTCCTCGAATTTCCTTGAGCATTTTAGATACTTTAATAAGGTATGCATTTTTTAAAACACTTGTGCAATGAAAGCATGGCTTAACCTTCTAAGACGACCTTAAATGGCACAAAGAGCAGAAAGGCGTAACGGTCAGTCATCTGGTTACCATTTGAAAGGTTATTATTCGCAAATCTAAGACATTGCTGCATGCCGAAAGGGTCACACTGAAAGCAAAAACACGTAGCAGAAAATTTCAATTGAATACAATACGAAAATCGTTCGGGATAAGTTGTGCAACACTAGGCGTTGTTCATCACGAAAAACCTTGGTTCTAGTAGGCTTTTCTTGATCAAGCTGCTTAGAAAGTAATACAATAGTAGCTTGTACAAAATATGCCAAGATATATTTTTGCAAATTCGTGATTAACTGCTAGTAAATAGGTCTTCACACATGAATGCTACTCTCCATGGTCGATTGTTTCGCAATGTACCGCTGGTTATTAACACATTATAAGTGGCTACTTATGCTATTTTAACGTTTTTCTAGATAAAAGATCTTGATAATGTTGTAATATAGCAATTCTTGTTTTTGTGCTATTGCGGTCACTATCAAAAATCTTTGGAATAACGTAATTCTTGTAACTTGGACCCGTTTTTTGGACGATGTTAATCTGGCTTGACCGTACATTTAAATACCCGTATGAGGTAAAATTTGCGCAATTTGGACCAGACAAATACTTTTACTCACACCCATTCAGTATAAAAAGATCTTCAACCGGAATATTTGTAAATTTCTACCAATTGTTGCCTCTAGGCTGAGCGATTAGCGCCTAGTGCAATTGTCGGGGATAAAAAATTGCAAATTGCCAGCTTTCAAACCCAAAACATTTAAATTGTCTGCCCTAATTCTCTCTTATGTTAGCGATAATCAATTTGGTTGGAAAGTTTGTATATCGCAATCGTCGTTTTCTATACTTTCTATATAACCCACATATATCTGATCTATAATTTGTCCACGCCGAAAGGCTTAGCTGAATTGAAAATGTAACAACAAAAACACTTTCAATTTCTTCTCGTTTAGACTGGCGAAGACAAATTGCCTGATGCCCGTAAAGTTCATTCATACTGGATTGTTATATAATCGACGCTTGGAATCGAGACGCTTTTATACTGGTTGTCCTACTTTTAAAATAATCGTTTTGTAAACAGTAAAATTAGCAGTGCAATTGACGATTTCCATCCCGTTCAAATGAAAAAAAATTATATTTCATAACTGAGATGTGCTAAAACTGTAATTTAGTAAAATGTCTCTTCTACGAAAAAAAATCCCTAGCTCTGAAATGGGCTGAATGAAAATTGGAATGTTGTTGCCAAAATCACGAAGTTTCCTAAGACAATTTGAAATATTTCAAAAATTCTTACAAATCACATCTAGCCGATAAAAAAACACGAGCTAAAACCAAAATAAAAGTTTTTCTGCTATACAGAATCCAAACAAGCCGGACTGACCACAAAAAAGAATTGTGTAAGAGCGCTAATCTGATTTTTTTTTGAGACGATCGCTTTGTTAACTTTTGCTTTTCTACCACAGAATTTTTTGCCTTTCTTGTTGCGTTCAAGGTTTGTACATGAAACCATAATTAATGCTTAATTTAATGTCTTTGTTAATTAGTGTGCCTTTGAAATTTGCGTAACGTTTCTCAATTGAAACTAGAGTTTTAGCCAATATTTATTAAAATTTCGTACGGTTTTCGGAAATTTTATCATCGTTTCTCTTCGTTATGAAAGCTACTCAGAAGGCGGTTTACTATTTATAAAATTTAAGAAGCTCATGTCATTATTGTATAATAACGTTTAAATTGTATTTGTCAACTAAGTTGTTCGAAAGCTATAATTATTATAATGAGCAGCTAAAGAAAAGATGAGATTCAGCTTGCATAAAATAGTGATGCTAATAATTCGCTGAAATAATATATTACGTAAGTGTGTAAATTCTAAGGTGAATATAAATTCAATAAATCTCCTACGCATCAGTTTCATAATAACGCATGTTTTCTTCAATCTTCAAAAATTATTACAATGTAGGGCGTTAACGAAATCATCCGATTCCCATGATTGTTTAAAATAATGTCGACATTTATAAGAGTTTATCATGATATTTCATACCGCATATAAGAAATATATGTATGTACTAATATCATCAAGTGATTATTGCAAACTGCAATCTCCGTTATTATTTATAATTTGTACTTCGCATTTAAAGCAAAGGTTGAAGGTAAGCTATAAGTAGCACAGTATTATGTGAAATTTTGCTGAGCAATTATTAGACTATAATTTGCCCTTTGCCTCAACATTATGTAATGTTGTAATAATTGTTTCCATCAGTCAGTCGTGATTATCTGTGCAATCAGTGTAATTTTTAAATCGGTATCCGTACAAAATCATTTGCAGCGCTTAAACAATTTAGAAACTGTATTGCATCCGTTTAAATGTATTGAAACAACCGATAACTGAATAATGATGAGCAAACCAAATTATTTCTATTATGTTTTTGTTATGAAATTGGCTAAATAATTTCAGAAAATCCCCCTTAAATCATTCTCGTTCAGCCTTGTCAAGCAATTTTTACGCCCATTGTCAAGATCCGCTTTACTTATAAGAAGTCTCGATCACGGATTAATCAAGAGTTGATAAATTAACGATACCGTATATATACATGCAGGGTGTAGTTAAATTGAAATTGATTAATGGTTATCGATCCGGAATTAATCAAGGATTGGAAAGGCTACTTGAAAAATCAGAGCCAGATTAAATTGGAGTTGGATTGAGGTATAACATACCTCAATAAAGCCACTATTCTCTTGGAATATTATGATTTCTTCAGAAATATGATTACGGTGTGAAATTGAAAGGTTCTGTTAAAATGTAATTGATGCGAGTTATTGATAGGCATTTTTTTGAACAAGTTTTGGTTAACTTAATTATCCATTCCATTCTAACAAGCACCTCACTAATGAAGTTGATAAAATATGAACTGATACGGTGAAAATATGTTTTCATTCTCAATAAACAATGCCTTTAAAACTTGCCATTTTGCTCGGCTCCAAGTAAAAGTTTGTCAAAGTTTCCAAATTATTCCGGAAAATTGTTCTTCGCTCTAAATTCCGGTTTTTGGCTCTAACAGTGTTTCGATTTATTTCTATTCGTTAAGATTTCTTCATAACCTGGATTCTGCTTCAATCACAGACCTAATTAGTGATATATGTGAAGCATATTTTAAAGCTGTGGTTTTATGTAAATTTTCTTGAATTTTTTATCATAATTGAAAAGCTTCATCCGATTATTTCCTGATTTAATGTGATATAAGTCGACTTTTGAATAATTAAGACATACTTCATCCTAATTGACCTAGCAGAAGTGAAAATCATCAGATGTAAAGGTTAGGGTTATCCCATTTATTGTATAACACTTTTCCTTTCTAAATGTAACTACTGTTAATTTTATGTAAGCGAGCAGAACCACCTGGCTGGTTGCACTTGACTTTCATTTGGTTCCATTCTCCATACAATACTTTTTCTTTTAAGCAAACAATTGTCTGTAATCGATTAAATTCAAAACAATCACGTGTTGAAACAGTCACATGTGGTTCTTTCATATGTATGAAATGTATTTAACGAAGTGGAGGTTTAAGATCCCAAACAATAGCCAGTCAATTTAACTTCATGCAGGTTGTTACTATATTTATTGTCACTATTTCATAATGTTAACAAGCCGCTGACATTGTCAATGTGTATTTGATATAATTGTGAACAATCAGATTTATTGGGTAATTTATCGGTGGCTGTTTTGTGGGAAACTTCCTTGGGTAGGTGTTACATACATATGTTATGTATGACCTGCGAACAAAGTAAAAGTAAATTGTTTTATATGTCACGTATCGATATCTATGTTAATTAATTTGAAACTATACCCTTTCCCTGTCACATGCGCTCCATTTTACTAAAGAGCAATTCGAATTATTCGTTAATTGGGTTCGGTTTATTTTACCAAACTTTTCATGGACATTACTTTTGAAAAGGAGAATTGCCTCTTATTGAAAAACCTCGTAATCCGCTGGAAATTTTTGTTGTACTGCAACTACTAATAATACCTAGCGAATGAGAAAGTGGTGAGAGTGAACTGAATGTGCAAGATATATTTCGAGTAATCCAGCAAAGATTGGCTGACATTAAAATGTGTCAAAACTCATTGACTTTGTGAGCTGTTTCACACACGTTTCGAAAATATGACATTTAAATTGGGAATGAGAAATACAGCTTAACATTTACATGAAGTATTTGGAAAATTGTTAAAAGGTCAAGTTCAAGAAATTATCTTTTGATTCCTAAGCTGATTAATGAACTATTTTTTCTGTTCACTTAACAACTTGCAGTTACATATAATAATAAAAATGTGCGAAAAAGTAGGCGCTTATTACCTTAACGAGTGGTAAAATTGACAAAAGCGTGGAACTGGATTCGCAATGACGACTAAATCAAAAGCTCATTAAGTGCAAACGCATAGTTTTTTCCATTTTGTTCCAAGATTGCCTTAATTCAAACATGGTTCACACCGGAGAATATTCTGTAATTGGTACATAAGTGGCTCTAACCAAAATACGTTTACATGATCAGATTGCTCAGTTTTGAAAAATATACTTTTATTTCAGTGACTGTTTGATTTATTATGCAATTATTAGATCAAATCCCTTTGAATAACGAAAATGTAAATTATTATGAGCTGAAAACTTTCACATTTAATTTATTAAACCCCATAAAGTGCTAATTATTTAACAATCAGAAATCCAACTGCTTTCATGCACTCGTTTGCAAATATAGTCCCCATATGGCACCTTGTATAACGAATACGTAACAGCTAGCCGAAGACACCAAGAACTAGAGCGGAAAACAAATAATATTGTCTTTGATATAGCAGACACACAAAGTGAAATCCGAATTAAATTATATTATTTTAAATAGGATGTAAAGAACATTATCGGCCTTTCACTATTTCAACAGTTAGTAAAACATGGGGCACCAATCGCTATGTGACAAAGGCATTTACCTTCTGATTTTCCTGTAATTTATCGGAATTCACACGCGCTTTTCCATTGATTCTGTAGAATTTCATTCGAAGTGAGATGTTTAATTGTAGCTGGGGGACAACTTGAAGTTCCGATAAATACGGAACAGGAAGAATGGTAATCAAGGCAAGATATTCCGGATTGCATTCTCGATACAATTAGTAAGCCCTCTTATGGCATTTATAAACCGGTGGAGTTTCAATCTGCATTAAGTATGAGGATACTAATTTAGTAGTACTTCGACAGATTAAAATAAGAGGTCGTTCGAGTTTTTAGCTGGGAAATATGGGCTGAGAATTGTCAAATTGCGACATTTGATTATTCAGATCTCTCATATATTTGGTATTTTATTTGCGAATTATTTTTGTATGCAATGATTTTAGTAGTAGTAAACATCTTTATTTCTAAAAAAGGCTATCGACCTATCGGTCTTTCTGCCCTACTAATGATTTTATTACTGCTTCATTAGTCGGTTCAAGCAATACAGCAGCATCAATGACTAAGTATTTACTTTCGCTATTAATTGAAATTGCTGCCAGTGTTTGCTAATTATGTTATAATTCCTCGTAGGAATTTAGATAAATAACAGGCAGGCAACCTTCAAAAGAAGTTTCAGTAATTCAACGTGTATGCATTGCCATAAATGTTACTAATGAATATCGAGACCTACTTGCGCGACGCACAATGAAAACTACGGTTAAACCAGTATTATTAATGGAAAAGTGGAGTGGCAATGAAAAAATCAGATACTTTATGGCCAAAATTGTGTCAGCATTACATAATGCCTTCCTCAAGACCCTTGATTTTGCTCTTCTGGAGCACATTCGGACTTGCAAGCGCAGTTTGTGTGATGCTCCTAATAAATAAACAAATTCGAAAGTAATCACTTTATGACAAACACTTGAGGCGTTTCATAATTTTAAATGAGCGTTCACTGTGAGAAAACAAGCAATAAGAAGCTTCATAAGGAAAAAGTGTGTCAATTGGACACAGTTTAAATTATTGATGCTTCATTTTGCACATTATAGTGCAAGAGCACCAAAAGGTTGAATTTTTATAATGAAAGTCATGGAATTTGTAAGTAAACGTTACAGCTCATGTAGCCAAAAGTTTCGTAATTTTCATTTTATCCTAATTAATTAGTCGATTGTGCTTTAAAAATTCGTAAAAATATGCAAGGTGAGGAGATTAGTTTGACGTAAATAGAGTCACTTTGCTTAGTTGTATCTAAATTATTTCAGCTCATAGACAATTTGAAACATCCTGCATGTGTTGGTAAAAGTGTCGCGAATCTATTAAACATTTACGAGCTGTGAGGATTCGATTAGTTATTCATAGGAAGCTTTTTCTGAGATCTGAAATAAGAAAGCTGGAAATTCAACCAGTCTGCGCCATTTATAATTTTCCAATATAAATTTATTTCATAGGTCACCCGTACACTTTCTTCAATTTTATCAGAGCGGTTCCGAGGGATGCGATAAAAATCTTGCTACTCCAGTGCCAGGTTTACTTTTGTTTATTTACTTTACTGCATGAATACAATTTTATTTTTTTATGTTTGGAATAGTATAAAGCAAACAACATCGTTGCCACTATTTGATTATATTTGGAGTGAAAATATTTGGGAATGCTGTATTGGTAAATACTGCTTTTTATTTTGGTAGCAACGGTGTTACATAAGTAAACTCACGAATAGTACCCAGAAAAGCATTCTGAAGGCTAGTTTGCTGGCTAAACGTGCGGGTGGATAGCCATTTAACACGATGACTATAATTGATCGGACTATTGATTACTTTCACTGTTGTCCACTTTCGTTTTTTTAAGGACTGCCTTCGTCCCAGTCGAGTGAGTATATTTGCATCGAATTTTAATTTAATACGATAAGTAACCCATTGACGAGTTACATTACAAACAGCATTACGAATACCGTTACACAACCAGAATATACAGAACCGGTTAAAAAGTAATAGAAATCGATATATTACTATTTTTATAGGTCATACAAACCATATTTCGCCTGTACAACATAGCCATTTATTATAAATTTTCCATTCTAAAGTATAATATAATTCTGCCTAGTTGAATTATACAACATCCTTTGTTGCGTGGTGCTCTAAATATATAAATGTCATCAATTGTGATCCTTTTTCACATCGCCAGTTGTTCGCCTTGCTTCATTTGCTGCTGGATCTTCAATAATGCATCACACTTTTGCAATTTTCAAATTATTTTGAAATGACAAGAAACTTTAAATGATGTTATTTTATATATTACGCACACACTGTATATATTATATATAAGGTTGTGATCAAATCTCCTAAAAGGAAAAAAAAATATATCAATGTTATGTTAACATATAAATTGAGAAACCAATAGGCTTTTATCTTGCAAATGAATATCTTCTGCTGAAATCGACATCTTCAAAAGGTGTAAACTATCTATTTCTCATCGTGTACAGACTTTCCATGATATAACACTGCAGTAAAGATCTTCTGATAATTGTTGCTTCACTGATCGATTAATTACATTAGTCTTCAGCATATAGGCGTTATTGATAGAACAGAATGAAATGAAATCATTGTTCTCGAATTTCATGCGGATTTGGTAATCAGGGTTCACTTTTCCCATTCCATTTCAGCCTATGAAATTGAAAGTGAGTTCGCACACTACTTACATAAATTATTAATAAAATGGGTGTCATGCGGTTTTTTTCATACGAATACGATTATAAATCAATTAATCTTTGTGCGCAAAAAGCAATTAGCATAAATATTGCCAGATTACATGCATCATGAAGATTCCTGTTTATTGATTATGTAAATATTTCTTCATTATTGTTATTTAGTACGCTAGCTTGACATATATCAACTTTAGCCAAAGGCTCTAAGGAGCGACAATGACTTCGCGGCAGTTGATTGATTATTCATGTTTAATTTGGTAAGTGAGATGAGCAAATTATGTAACTTCTGAAATTGAAAAGGTCACTCTCCTAGAACTTTGTATATGTCATGTGTGTACGAATAACAAACTGCCGGAGAAAGTATAAGGTATTGAATTTTTGAGATGTTTTACCGACATTTTGGCCTTGACCCATTGAACTAAGCCAAGGATAATTTCGTCTTGTTTGATCTTTGAAAGCAAATTCAATGAAAACTGCAATTGAAAAAGGATATTTTAATTCATTCTCGCGTAGATCATGGCTCTTTGCCTTTACAGTATATGCATTTACGAAATGATTACTCGGTTTAAATTCCTAAGTTGTTTCTCAGAAAGACCTTTAGACACTGACGTTATTAAATTTCTAAACCGTTATAATTCAATCTGCTCATCTACTAAATCATAATCAGTATTACTTTCACACTTTCATTTAAAGTATTAAATATTTATCATCGACCGACCTAAAGCTGCAAATTTCATTTTCGTTCATTGTTTTGTCAATGTTGAAGTACACTTGATTTCAAACTTTCCGTTTCCATTCGTCTATGCAATGAACGGCTCGGTAGTCTTAATTTACATGTAATAGCTACATATGGCTGCTAACCACTGAATTTGCATAAATAAACTGGTTCTAAATATCAGCATTCAAATGTTTATTGAATAGAAGGACTGGCCAGTTCGTTTAAATGACCGAGTTATGAGGACCATTTGAGGACATGAAGGAAAGAGGAATTGTTCTAAAGATTTGATTAATTAACTAATTTTTCAAAGTTCTTCCATGTTCTTAGATGTTGCGACATCTATATTTATCATCGCTGCTTTTGGAACAAGTTGTTTTAAATATCACTTGGAATTAGCTTCAGATGATAATGGTAGGCATTCGATAATTAATATCTTTGTAAATTTAAATATGCCCCGTGGTGATATGGGCTAGACATATGGTTTAAGCGATTTATATACGGAATTTCAGTCGATTAAGTGTTTAAGCAACATCCTGACCAGCCTAATTTATATCCAATTTAGTTTACGCAAAAGGCGTGTGCAATCACTTGATTTTAATATTTCCCACTTAAAATGAGGAACAGGAAGTCCACAAAGCCTAGTTATTTTTCCATTGGATTTTTGCTTAATACTGGTTTGACATTGTTAACAATTCTACCAGATTTAATAATCACTCACCTTGAATAAGAGTGTGTAAATTTTATGAACCTGTTGAAATATGCGGCTGAAAATGCCAGAAATGCACAATTATTTACCTTTTCAGATATGAATATAATGTTTATTGATGAGCAAGTATATTAGTATAGGGCTTGGCTTTCATTGGTATTTCGCATTATTTATTTAAACTATTTATTTTTTCGTAAATTATTGATGAGCAAGTTTATTGATGAGCAAGTACATTAGTATAGGGCTTGGCTTTCATTGGTATTTCGCATTATTTATTTAAACTATTTATTTTTTTCGTAAATTACCTTTTCGTGGGTGCACAATTTATTACTTTAATAATTAATTTACTTAGGTTTTAGAACCTTTCGCAAAACTCATGATTTTTCCTCAGGGATTACATTTAAGAATGCCAAATTTGCCAGATAACAATTAAATGTAGGCTTCAATGAGTAAACCTTTTATTGTTGCAAATCAAGTAATTTCATGTCATAGATTTATAGTCAAAAAGCACTACAGATTCAAAAAAACAAAACATCTAATAGGGTGGTTTCAATAATCGAAAAGCTTGTAAAGGAAAAAAAGTTATCTGATAAATTTGCGCGTTTCTCACCAGTGAGCCGCTGAAAAGTCGATGTTGCTTATCAATTTCATAATGCAATTCATATTTAATTAGAACTATTACCTCTAATAGGCACAGCCTTATAAAATTAACCATAATTGGATTACAAAAATGCTATTTGCTGATCTAATTAAAGATGTTGTCTGAACATTTAACTTTCCATAATCGTGCCTAAACTGCTATCTTTGTTGCATAATTGGTTTTGTCACGATTGTTCTAACGATTTAAACAAATTCTACTATGTTTCTAGAGTTAAGTGGCTTTTCATTCGAAAACCACGATTTGAAACGAATTCTTTTTTCTCCATCGTGACGTCCCAATGGTGAAATCTGCTAATTTAAATAAATAACAACTTTTGATATAACACGTTTCATAAAAGAAATCCCAGGAATCTTAAGTAATAGTTTTTGTTGCAAAATCGAGACAAAAAACGTTGATTAATAACAGCCTAAAATGCATTTCGGTCCTTAACAAAAACTCGAACTAGAGATGCATGTTTACCGGTCAAATTCGACATGGTCGTACATGACCACGATCTTTCATCAACTAAGCTAACGGTGCTCAAAGTAGAGCTATTTATCTTTTATGTAACGCTTGTCATGGTCCTTTGCTTCCAAATTGTTTCATAATTACTGTGGCTTCTGCGTGCATTCAATGGGAATTCTAAAAAGTGATTGGACTAGTTTTGAGTTATTTACATATACATATTTATATTCGATGAAAAAATCGACTGAAAAAGCTTATGAGTGAACAGACAATTATTTCAGGTCCTGAAAAGTCGTTACCATTTACGAGACGTATCCGGTTTGAAGGAACCAGAAGCAAATCACGGACAACTCGTGTTATATTGTTCTCAAATAATTCGATATGGAATATCTTACTGCTGGATTGCCTTCATTAGTGGGTTTTTCACTCTTTGTCCGTGACATTTAGTGGTTTTTGTAACGCCCTCTTTTACTTCATACTAACCAGCTTCTCCCCAATCAATGTTCGAAGCTGTCACCAGGAAATTGATGATTAAGCAGTCATATGGTATTTAATGATTTCACACTTTAAGGTTGAGTTTATTTTTAATTGCTTTCCTTGTGCTTATAGTTGATAACGCTCCTGTTATTCTGTCATTCCATTTAATTGATGTGTTTTTCTTCTTGTAAATATCTTCTTAAGCAGTTTGATTTTTTCATTTGAGTTGTTTCTCTTCTGTTTTCTCTCTTTTTGACTCTCTCAACCATAAAATTAATTATCTCTGGGATTGTTTGAATTTAGGCACTGTCTCATAAAACGCCTAACAATCGCACACTGCGTTGAATGGTCTCGCTAATGATAAATGAATGAAATCAACATCAAAATCGTCATCTTCTGCATGCATGAAAAGTGATCTTTCATATTTGATTTTTGGGCTCCTGTTTAATATCCTATAGCTGTTGTCTGATATGCGTATAACAACCTGAGTTGTATGCCATTGTCTATTGTTTCGTAATATGTATTGTTTGATCTTAATCATAATGATGAACTTTTGTCATTAAATAGCAACCTTTGCACATAAAATCCAAATACTTTATTATTCGTCAATGACATCGTATTTCATGAGAGCTGAATAGCCTTAGCAATTATACGACTTGGCGTAAATTAGCTGAAGATTAATTACCAAATTGGTAAAAATTACACCTTGCTGTGATTATCAAATGTGTTAGATTATTATCAATTGACATCGACTAATTATGTTTAATGGCATTTATTAATGGTTTAATTAGCAGGCTTTTTCAGATCTCGTCATCTCGTTTAGAGAATTTAGAAATCTCTTCACTGCCTTAATGAAAATCTAAACACAGAATAAAGACATTATCTTCTGACCTCAAACATTATCATATTATTTAAACTTCATATCTTCCCAGTGAAAGCAAAAAGTGTGGTACAATCTAATCTAATGTGTATCCTTCGTTCGTCAAATTTTTATGAACTTGATATAATTACGGTTATTCTTAAGAATGACCTGAATCGGTTCTAATGCTTTCATTTTCCAACCTTCTCATTAATGGTTAAATAATAATGATGTTTAAGGTCAATGCATGGTCGCAAAAATAACAATTCATAAAAAATAATTATCATTCACTGGTTAACGTTACATCTTGAGACAATCTCAAAATCACTTCAACATTTTTCAAAATTATTCTTCATACTTTTTTTATAAATTTGACAGTGAATTACAAAAAAAAACGAACGTTTATAGAACACAGATAAGGAACCAAAGTTATTAATTCGTACCAAAGTAATTTTTGTGTATAAGAAAGAGCAGATGTTGCTGCTTCATTTAAAATAATGGTCACGAAGTTTGAGGGCGAGTTCAACACATCATGACAGAAAAATTTAAAACCTTTTACCGCTTATTTTAGAATTTGCTGCAACACAAAAATTCTCAAAATTCTCATTTTGCCTTATGAGCTTGTATGAATTAGGTTTTATTCACCGTGTAGATGAAATTAACTGGCGAAATTAGCTGTTCTAATAAAACGATCAGTTGTGTGATTGATTTGACATAGAAAGATAGTTCAACAAAATTCAGCCAAGTATTGAAAGTGAAAATAGTCTACAGATTAAATTATTTTTTTATGATTTAACTAATATTCGTGTCCCATATCCCATATAATGGCGATGAAGTTTCACTCTAGTCATTTCGCAGCAATTTACGCTGTTTCAGTTCCAAGCATCACTTGGCTGATGTGTCTAATAACCTCGATTTTATGGCATTCTAATTACTTATAATATATTTGAGAAAATCGTATTAGGAAACACATAGAAACCGAAACCTGTGTCTATTACAAATAATTTTAATGAATCGCTGCATGTGTTAATTGATTTGCAGGAGTGTCGGTTTAGTAAGAATCATACAAGGACTGTTATGCATGTGGGCATAAACGCGTCGATTTTCCTAATAACCATCAGCTTTTCCTAATGATTAATTTAAGTGAATTATACTCGACCTGATCGCCAAAGTTTAAAAAAAATCTGTGCAATAAACAGATATCTACCTCTTGAGATTAGGCATTAACACCCTAGAAAGTATCCAGTTCAAATGCTAAAATTTGAATCCTTGGTATATAAATTCGAATTGAAATTCCCTAACTGCTTGTTCAGCTAGTGAAAACAAAATTTTATTGTATATAAACACAAGCGTCAGCTGGTGCGACTTTGATGAGAAATCCGGAACATGAAACGACGCTCATTTTCGTTTCATATTTCTTTAGGTCAGCGGTGGACTTTTGCTTTCAGACACGGTCGATTATCGAGTAATAATCGACAATAATAAGAGTAATAATATGTAACACGAGAGAAATTATTAATCCCGTTTATCCCTGGCTGCGAAACATATTATAGAAAGCAAGGCCAAGCATAGAACTATTTGTAAATTCTTTTTGCCATAATATGTCAAGGCCTTTACTATTGTATAGTACAACAAAGTTAAATGTTTTTACTCCTTTTAGGTTTAATCATTATTTTGTTTCGGGAAGTTAGAAAACTATTTTAGTTGAAATTTATTTTATCTTTGCTGGGAATTTTATCATTCAAACTTTCGTTCTTGTGATGCTTTTTTACTTCTACCTTTTAATTTTTTCCTGTTTATTAATTTTTTGAAAGTGAAAGAATGTAGTTGTTTTTATTAATAAGTGAAATGACCGTTGACCATTAAAATGTCTACTTAACGTTTTCCCTGCCTCAGCTCCCAACATCTTCAACCGCGATGTGGCGGCAAGCAAAATGTTAACTTTTGAGCATATTTCTCTCTATATAGTATATAGTGCCATCTACTATTTGTCAATCTTGTTGACTATGACTCTTGATTGATGAAATATTTGCTTTTTTTTTATTTACGAATATGATTCAAGCGCGATTCGATGCGCTAACTGATGTTGAAGCTTGAGAATATATTGCCTAAATAACAATAACAGGCTGAGAAGTGAAATTACCGATTTGCAATCGCAATAAAAGATTATTGTAGTAATAACCATAATTTAATCAATTAATGCAATGAATTACGGTTGGATTTAATCTTTTCTATACAAATAGCACACAATAAAAGCCACATCGAAGATATTGTCTGAAATTCCAAACTGCAATCTTTGTGACTTGTGCAAAATGTTTTGCTAAATTTCGCAACAGTTAAGTAATTTTACATGCCAAAATTTTGTTTTATATTAAATCGTTCACGTTGAATTAATAGTGGTACTTTTATTTGGTGAAATTAATATCTACTTTTGAAGTCTTTCTTGGTTTCTCCTGGTTGAACTTTAAATATTATGTTACTAACTATTATTAGTAAATACCACTTTACTAAAGTTTCACTTTTTTTCTTAAACACAATTTTTTTAATTTTCCTTTGTTTAGGTTTTTAGATTGGTTGCATATAAAACGTGCTATTTTCACGAAAATATTGCAAACCATTTCTGCTCTAATTCACAAGTTACTATTGGATAGCCTTGTATCGTTATTTGCGCAAAGATTTTGCATTTAGTATTTTTATCGTTTTTTTATCTTACTTCTGGGTTAGCTTGGGTTAAGCTAATAAAAAAAAATACAATAAGGTCATTTGTGGCATAAATTTCCCACGAAGAAATGTTCGAATGTTTACATAATAGTAATTCTATAGTATCGCGGTTCATCGTGTTCCATTGAGCAAACCAGCTAAATTAGTCCTCACGCCTGAACTTGAAACAAAAAAAAATAGACAAAGGCTGATATAACAATGAAGAATTATATAAGTTAGCCAACTAGTGTTAAGCAAAACATTGGGATTGTTGCTTACATAGAAGATTCACAGGTGAATTTTACCGCATTCTGTCTTGGGAATTATTGACTGGGTTTGCAAATTATGCAATTTGATGTTTCAGCAAGGTTTAATTTTTTATTGCAAACCTACTTATTTTTCATGTGTTTTTGCACAAAAGTACTACAGAAAACAAATGTACAGCTACAAAAAAATGTACAGGACAGGAAATTCTGTTAAAAATGCATTTATGGCAATAAATGCTATGACAGAGACCTCAAGTTCCTGAAAAGTGAAATCTGTGGAAACATAATGTAAACATAATTAAGAATGTTCCTCTTTAACACCTGCGACTAAAATGCACGTTCATCTGCAGCTCAAATGGTGCTGTTTGACTGCCACGATATCTTGCAAGTTCAAAAAAGGAAATTAATTTAAAAATTTTGACAGGATTAAAGGAGATTACCAAAATTCAAATGAAAAAGGACATTTGATTAAAAAACCGCCACATGAACGAAAGTAGGTAGAAAATATGGAATGAACAATTAAAATACAAAGTAAACCGAAAATTTGTAGTAGGTAATTAAATATTGAAGAATACTGGGTAATAAAAAATATTACTTAACTGATTTTTTTTCAAGCAGCAAAATCCAGGCAAATAAAATTTTATTTGTTAGTAACAGTATCTGTTTAATATTGTATTTGCATACGATTTGTTGCAAAACGGACAGCGATTTTGTGAATTACAGAAATCAAAACAAATGTGACCTAGTTACCTTATTATTCTGTTAGCATTGCATCGCTGAATGTATGCATGCTTAGCTATTAGTATTCTTACACATACATGAGAGATGCCCGCAAAGAGCGGCGAGGCTCAAAATTTTCAAGTCACTTAAGGATCTTGTGCGAATTAGGGACTTACCGAAAAGGGTAGCTGAAAGCAGGACCGCGGCAATGACGTATTTCGAAACCATTTTTCCACTAAGCACTTAATATCCAGGGAACACTGATCACACGCAGGAGCTAATGCACTTCACCCATGTAGAAATCGAAAAATTCTCCCCAAATGTGACAGCACAGAACGCGGTAATGCACTGACTGGGTAGCCGAAGGAATAAAAGTGGTTCTTTAATGATTAGTGAAATGTCCCAAGTGGGGAACCGCGAAGAGAAAACCCAGTGAAACCCCCCACTAAGAAGTATATTGGCGTCGAAGCTAAGACGCTAGTTGCTTATTGTCTAAAGATATTATTCCAACTAAGTGATAGTACTTTTATACAGGGTCATGCATGATATAACAAAATCCCAGCAGCTGACAAATCCCAACCTGCTTCCTAATAGTCGAAATTCCAGCTGAAGGCCCTTTATTAGAAAGTCCTGCGGTTCTCTCAATGGAATTGCTAATAATGGTGTTTTAATTACCAAAGTCATTAGCGCTATATGTTCTACGCTTTTCCATCTTTTTATTACATGAATGGGCCTAATTCGTGGAAATACCTAACAAGATATTATGATTAACTTTATTTATCACCAAAAATAAAAAAATCACCAGATTATTAAATGTATGAGCAGCACTATATAATTTCTGTTCAAATTGCTTTTTATAATAATTGCTGCAGCGATTTCTCACAGTACTAATGAAATTACTATTGACCTTTTATTGCTACGTAACGCATAATTTGTTAAGTGCAAAGTGAACCTTATTCGAGCAACTAGGTATAATTTATTTTGCAAGTACAGTTCGTTGAGAGCTCTAGGCGGTAGTTCTTTCTATGTAGTAACTCTGGGTGGGTCGTAATGCCCTTCTAATTTTTCTCACTGATCTACTTTTATTTATTATCCGAAGAATACTGGGTGATCACTTTGTGAGATCACTCGGACTTTTCTCCACGAGCTTTCGCTATCACATTAATCTAGAGCCGTTGTTATTTTCCCCACTGAATCCAAAATATTTTCATTGCTCAACGGAAATTGCTTAACACAATGTATTCTGGCATTGAAACATGCACTTAACGATCATGTTAGATCTTTGATAGTCCCAAGATTAAGATTAGATATTACAATAGGTTATTGTGAGCTGTTATACAGGGTATCCAGAAATGAGTGCGCACTACTGTATCTCTATCTGTATAACGGTTCATAACGTTCTACGACGTTATTTTTTTACGACATTTTCTATCTGTCTCGGCCGTTTTTTCTTCTAATATTTTTTTTTATTTGTCTCGAAACGTGCTTCGGAATTCTGTGTTCTTGTATTCTTTCTATATGCCATATGTTTATCAGTTGACTGTACATCTGATACAGAGTGCGTTTTTCGCTTGATTTATCTTACTGTCTCGTTTGTTATGCGTTCTGTTCTCGATTTTCCTGTCGCTCGACGCCAACAATTAATTTCGATTGCTTTTAAGCTTTTTTCTATTACCTTTCTGTTTATTTCAATGCGCATTATTTTAACTATTTTTAGTGGGGGTTTGGTTAGACAAGTCGTTAACGTTATTTGGGCTATTTTTCGTTCAACAGTTTAACTGAACCGAACCACAGAGAAAATGAATAGCTGTGACCCGCCCCGTACTTTGTCTGAATTTTTATTTAATTGCAAGGTTCACTTGATTAGGCAGTTTGTAGGACGTTATTTCCAACGGTTTGCTAGCATCTTCAGAGGAGTGTTCTCCAAGAGTCTTCTTGCTTGATTCGTGAAGCATCTTCAACACTCATCTGAATAATAGTAATTCAAAAACCCGCATGTTTTCAAGCAATTGCCATGAAAGGCTTTAGCGTTTCATCCTAATCCGATATTTTTTAGAGGCTACTTGCTCTTTAAAATAATCACTGAGCATTGGTGGTTTAATCTATTATTTGCTTGCATTATAGAAACTATTCGTTTTCCTCTTATTCTGAACTTAATTCTTCATCACAAAAAAAATAGATAAAGTCGTTCGAGCTCCCTGGAGCTTCTCAAGAGTTTCTCTTCATATATTGCTTTCAATTAATTACCTACATGCAAAGACTGGTTTAAGCCATTTTTTAAAAATTACACATTGATATGGATACGAGTATAAATTACCCTCTGTAGATTTTTTAAAAACAATCAATAAATATGTCTGCAAACGATTGTCATCGCTTTTTGCCGGTTATTTTTCATCCTTGTGTCTTTGACAGCATGGACATTTAATTCTTGCACTCCCTTCTTGGGAGTACTTTATAACTCTACAAAGGAGAACATGTTTTATGCTTGGTGTCAGATTACTACCTTTGGCACTAAATTTAATTTTAAACTAGATAAGCGAGCGGCTACAACGAGGCTTGAGGACGAATCTTTTGCTTGCTTTTCACTGGAATTTTCATAAATCATAAACTAGGGTGGGTAATGTACGGTACGACAATGTTACAAGCGATAATTAAGCATCTGGCATCTGAAACAGGAGGAATGTAAATTGATTGTATGTTTAAAAAGCAATTAGATTTCGGGCTGTAATAGTAACGAATAATTATCTTATTCTTCAGGCTTCGAATTATCTTTAGCAACTATTAGGGTCTGGTCAGAAGTCGGGATTAAGTCCGAAGGCGAGTTGAACTAATAAATAGCATTTCAAAGCTACTTTTAAATGTTGCCTTGCTTCAATGGCAATTTAGGAATTCGATAGTTGACGAATATTTTTTGAAAATATTACATCTATAATAAATTTAATTTTCGAAAGCTTTAGATTATTTGCAATATCAACGACGAAGAACCATGTACAATTTTTTCTTTGGATATTTGGACTGCACTTAATAAATTCCTATGAGCTATTAGAAAGCAATCAACGCATTCTATTTGAGAAACTTTAATATAGTTTGGAAGTAATGGGGGAAGCAAATAAAAAATATTGCATATTAAGTGAGCTTTCTGATGTGGCAATAATCCTGTACTTGAAAGAAAACAAGCAGTTGAATTTTTGGACATTAAGGTCGTCTGATTGCTTAACAGAGCATTAAACAATACCTTCTCTTGGGCAGTCAGCGATTGCATGATTACCAACAAGACTTATGGGTCCATTAACCAAATTTGTGTTATTTCTGGTATCATGCCGATTTATTTTGCATGCCCACTGTAAGCGTAATGAGCTCCCATAAGAGATAAGATTATTCTTGGTGCAAGGACGCAATGGACAATGGTTTACCTTCGCGGCTAATGTTTTCCAAAAAGGAGAATAATGCTTAGTGACCAAAATGGTTACTGCTCGAATTTGTTTTGCATTTTCCACCAACGCCACCTCCATTGCCGGATTAAGAGACTTATGAATGAAGTTAGATTATTAGATAAGACCTGAGAAACCTGACGAAAGCATTATCGGTCTTGAAACACACGCCGAAAAGGGTTGGACAGCCATATGAGTTAAATATTCTTTCGTTTTAGTATATTGTTCACATTTGAAGGTTAATTGACCTCGAGTAGATCCGTTTCCGTTTCTTTTTCAACGGACATCTTGGGGGTTATCTACACTACTGTAGTTCCTGCGTTTTTTGATCTTCAGATTGATGCACTCGCATTAACATCGAGGTTTTATTGCCGCAATTTTACTCGTTGCAAAATTTGTATTGGAAAATATTTCGATACGTTTTCAGGTTTAGGTGCTTGGTTTTTTACACATTTTCTTCAACTTGAAGAAGGTTTTCTGTTGATCAACCTTCATTTCCTATCCCATTGGAAAATGTGCTTTTTCAGTATTTACCATTTGGTATAACTCCTGAACTGACTTTCAAATTTTTGGTCGCTTGTTTTTTTTTGTGAACGGATAAATATATGTTCAATGATTGTTCGTCTCTGCAATAATGCCAATTTACTTCTGCCTTACTCACTATTCAGCTGTATTTTTTCACCATAATGGTCCGCATTGTACGTAGGTGAGATTGTTTTTATAATCCAGCAACATACTTATTTAGGATTAAGTGAATACGATTTTGTTGAACTATAAAGTGATTGTTGACTGTGTGCACGTGGGAATAAGAGTAGGATAATAAAACCCAATGGCGTATTTAATTTGCATTACTTTATTAGATCCGTTTATTTAAACATTATACAGTACACTTAACATTCAAGTTGCTGGAACACGGTTTGAACATTGCCTCAATATTTGGAGGAAATTGAGTGGAGAAGCGAGGATTCAACATTTAGAATTTTCTTGGCATGACGAAATATTATAACAGTCACTTACTTCGTAAGTTTAAGTACGTTTTTAAATTTAAAATAAATAAAAAATTCCTGGTCTGCTGAAAGCCATCATTCTAAACGAGCATGGTGAACTGTTTCCTTTCTTCTTCTCGCCTTTCATGGTACCTGATAATGAAAAAAAGATCCAAAGTTGATTGCTTTATATTCAAATCAGCCAATTGAAGAGGAAGCTTGCATTGTTCTCCAAACTATCGAATCTATATTGTCGGATCTTTCCTTGTCGTATACATTGGTGAAATAATAGAAAGCTAGCAATTTTTTATTGGAACGTTTCAAGCAATTTGATTAATTTAGCAAATTGATTTCTTAAAATAACGTGCATAACACAAAAACCGCTGAAAAATTCGATGTTCTCTAAAATAATTTTGTAACAATAATTCGATGCAAACACGGAGAAGGATTTTTGGAAAATTTAGCACATGATTCAATAGAAGTTTTATAAAATAAGTTCATATTGCACCACATTTCTAGTTATTGGTACCAAGCATTGTAATAGCAGTTCGTTCTCTAACATATGTGAAGAACTTTAGAAAGTGATACTTGGAGTAAATGAATTTTATTACAAGAAATTTGTTTAGCAAGCAAAATTATTTTGTTTTAGATTATGTCTTAGAGATACTATAAATGCTCCAACTGCCGGTCAAAATATCAAAACAAATGGTCATCCTGGTATATACGGACATTTACAAATCAATGTACTCACCTACTTAATATATCGTTGAGTTCTGATGAAATAATCTCTGCAAGTTTCAAGTCTCTATCACACTCGGCTTCGCTTAATTCTCTACTATCTGAAAAGCATATTGGTGGCTTAATTTGAGCCTCATCGGTAAAAATATAATCATCCTCTGAACTGAAAGTTAAACAGAAAATCTGAGAATAATCACATAGCTTTAATTGGTCCGTAACAACAAAAATTTGTACATGCCATTAAATAGAGATGAAGGTCGAATCAAAGCAATACCTATTGAAAATAATTAGGAGAGTTTTACATAACATTACATTTCATGCATGTTGAAAAGTGTAAAGGTTACAAAGGACCTCCTAGTGTGAGGGCAATGTCAGTTAGGATGTCCATTCAAATAGGCAGTATTTGGTACAACGTGATTCTATCCTTGCCTCAAGCATACTCCCATTATTATTTTATCAATCTCCAACATTTGCCATTCTTTTCACACAATACCTGTATTGTATTTTTTTGTTGTTGAGCCAATGTGACTGCGATTTTTTGTCGCATTATAGAATAACTTATGTGTACTACACCTTGATATGTTATATAACCGAATATAGCTCGCAAATTTTATACTCCCTCTACTTTGGCGTGTTCCTTTCACCTCGTTTACACACACTTGTTTAAATGTTTTATAGCACTTAGGCTGGTTAATGCTTACAGTTTACTTCAACCTATATCAATCGGGCATTCGTTACGTTCTTAATACAGACCTCATAAAAGTGAACTACTTAATTTTATTAGATAACTGTAGGTAAACGATTCTTAAATAACATGCCTATTCTTGCGTTTCAAGAAGGAGAAGTTTTAAGGAAGTATCTGGTGCCATATGGAGGTACCGTCAATAATGCGTAAAGTAGCATATTCTAAGGGCAAAGAAGGAGCTATTTTCATAGCAGCATTCAGTCGCCGACTATGTAATGTAATGAATTTCTTAAGCATGAAAAGAAATGAAACCTTTTGGGAACCAAACAAGGTTCGGCTTTCAACTAAGGTTGGGTTAACCCAAGTCGTGCTTTATTTAATGAAATTCCATAAATTTCGTTTCCTGTTCACAAACGCCCGGTTGAATTTCCAACAGGATACTAGCAGCGAACTCTTTAGACGCTTGTGTTCAATTTTCATCATCAAATGTTTTCTAAGAGCAAAATATTCTAAATTATCGCAAATTTCACTTGAAGTCATTGACGCTTGAATTGAATATTAACGAGTCAGTTTTGCATGTTTGCCTTTTTAATTTTAAACTTTTTGGTTCCCTATCTAGAAGTTCTCACTTGCTGTTTTAAAATAATATTCAATTACTTCTGACTATCTAAGATTCGTTCTATACTACCAAAGATGCATGCCGAGATACGATATGCTAAAAGTCATGCGGTCATCAACCTGGACTTGAGGAAAACATTTCATGCAAATAATGAAACAGCATATATTACTATTTTGAGAATTTTCCATAAAAGAGACATCTCAAGCAATTGACGGTAAAATGAATTAAGGGATCAACATTCAATATACCTTGGCTACCTGCTACTACTTGCGGTCCTGTAGTGCCTCTTCGGTCCCATCAGTCTAGGAGTTTGTCTTCGTGCCGCCAAGGGCGAAATGTCGTTGGACTCAGTACTAGAATCTCTATCTTTGTTTCGATATAAATCGGCTACTAGTAGAGTTTCATAGCCGGTATAGCCTACACCACAGTGTCTTTCCACATGCTCTCTTTTCCTTGGCGGCCTGTAGCTAGAGCTTGTTGACATAGCGGCAGCTCCACATTGTCCTGAGCCGCTAGTGTCTTCAGAGTCAGTATCTTCGTGGTGGTCACGATGTACTTGCGTGCGATAGAGAATATGAGTGGATTGAGGTAGTAAAGCGGCTGAAAAACAGCATTCTCAAATAAATAACTGGTTCAGCCGAAATATTACTGTTATGTAGTATATTGGGAAATATGAACACATTATCTGATCGTGCTTTTGTATTGAATTTTGTATGTGGTGTATTATGGATAATTCCGAGCAAACGGCTACGTTTTCGTAAATTTTAATTACATTATCTACTTACAGTCGTTGTTATAATAGTGCTGGTTCTTGTGCCAAGTCCCTTTTCCAGGTTGAGCTTTAGGAATAATAATTTTAGAATGTTCCCCATCTTCTATATGGCTGAATGTTTTAAATTGCATCGTATAATCTACGGGAGTTTTAACAGAATGACTGTTATTAGATGCTGGTACTACAAATGTGGCGTATGGTGAAATCTCATAGTTTCCTTAAATTAAACGAAATTTCAAACAAAACCTGTTAACAAAAGAGCAGAACTAAAACACTTTTTGTTGTAAGTTGATTTAAAAAGAAAAAAAAGTCAAATGCAAAGTAAATTATAATCAAACTTTCAACTGAGACTTATCAACCAGTATGCGCTTTTAATCTAAGGCAATTAATATGGGTAAATATATATATCACTACAAATTAATTGCCAGTGGTAATTGAGGATTATGGACACATGCGAAACGGGGACAAGGTCATGAACTAAGTTTTTGTTCTGGAAATAAATCCACTAAAGCGCAAAATGTCCTTATAATCTACAGGTTGAAGGTTTCCTTCGTTTACCAGAGACTTCTCTATGACAATGCTTGCGCATTTCCCAATAGTAAAACAAATTCACTCGAGTAAAAATCGCCATAAAAACTTAAATGTTTTCGACTGTTTCGGAACTTCGGCATAGTTTGTGGTCAATGTGTAAATGGGTCCTTACAAAACAACCGTATAAAATCAAAAATAATTAGCATTAACCTTGCTCATTTTTCGGAATATAATTAAATATGTTATAAAAAAGGACATCAGTATAGGTATTGCGCTTTTCAGCATTTGTTGAAGGTCACGAATACTGTAGTAAGATACAAGTAGGTTATATCTCTGTACATTAATTTACACGACTTACTAAGTATTTTAGTCATCCTTATTGCTATTAAAACACTTTCCCAACAAACATTTTATGCGCCAACTGTAAAAATTTTAAAATGTTCTTGAATCTTTCTGTTCGAATCCCTCAATTTATTTGTTTTCAAACATTTTTTGAATTTTAGACATTTTACCCAATTTTGGGAATTTGAAAACAATTTTCCTAGGCGGCATGGCATGACGTTCAAAATCAATATTTTATTCTGATGATGGTGTCTAGAATGGTGCTTCTTGGCTTTGTATCTTTTCCGTTTAATAATTTTCCAAACCGTTACTGCTTTTCGTTAATTTCCCTGACATTTCTATTCTAATTTTATAAACACATAACAGTTACCTAAGCCATTGCACTAAACTGCCTGTCTCGTTTTCTATTTAATAATAGATAAAAATATTATTTTACGTCAAGCGATTCAATTAACATTCTTATTGTTTGTTTATACTCTAATACTTGTTGCAGTAATTACTCGATTTACCCAAATTTCACTTAAATGTGGTAACTTTTAATTCTTTCAAATTCTACATAACACTTTGATTGGCTTATATAACGCGTTCTGAAATTAGCTCCAAATATAACTGGGGTTATCCAATTTTGGCCTGATTTACTTGGCTGGGGTAAGAGTTTGTATCATCTATTTGATAGTTGAGATAAAATATTGTTCAGTTCATTTTCTTCTTGATTAAATGCAACCAGTTGAATTTCAAGACTAGTTTGCAAAATACAATATTATTCATAAAATATGGTCTTGGCGCACTTTCGTCACATCAATATTAAGCATTATTCGACAATGAAGCCTTTACTTAGCGCAAATTATTTCGGCAGACAATTTGTAATATGCTTTATTCGGATGACCGACAAGTAGCTTAGCAATTTAGCTAAATTAACCAAACATAAATATTGTAATATAAATACAATAGGCCGATTTTCCCAAAAACTGTTTATCATTATTCATTGCTTAAGTGCGGATTGGCAATAGAAAAATATGCAGCAATGAATCTCAATTATTCAGTTAGATTGGCTTGATATAAAAGTGTTGTATCACAACAACACATTCACTTTAAAGTTCAATTACACTGAATCTGATTAGCAAATATCAACAAAATTTCAGAGATCGATTGAATTTTATCGGCTAAGAAAAATGTTTAAATCAATTTAATTAAGTACGGAAAAGTTTTAAATTAATCTAGTTATTTTGAATTGTACCTGCCATATCACTCTCAGTGATTTTATCGCAACTTTTAACTGGGGAGGATAGATAAATTTGTTGCATATTATTCCTGTTTTCTCGTTCAACCAATTTTTCCTGTCTATTTCTCTGTCGTCTTTCATTAGCGGTTTGAGTCTCCATTTCGCTGTTTTCACATTCCACTTCAGATTGTTCGTGATTATTAGTCGTTCTGTCAAGTTCGCTTCTTTTATCACCAATGTGGGTTTTATTTATTGCCACTTACCTCTTTCTTCGGTACGCAATCAGGAGGCAGAAAGCGACAATAAAAACTAGAACCAATAAAATAGACGCGGGTATCACGAATACTGTTTCATTCCAAAAACTGCCTTCTTCAAATTTTTTTGATTCTTCAGACATTTTAGGGAGCATCGGAACACGACCTGAAATAAAGCGATTTTTTGAAAAGTCGCATTCAATCCTTGACATTTTCAATACCAGAAGTGTAACAAAGAGCTGTTGAAGAATAACTGGGCGGTGTTTTTCATAAACATGTAGTATTTAATGACAAGAACTTATTTCGGTTATGCGGAAGAAGAATTCGAAAACTGGATTTCGTAATTTAATTGTTCAATAAAAGCAGCTTCCTCCTTGTGAGAGCCAATCCATTCAACATGCATTAAAATCTTTATAACATAAATTTAGCACATGATTACAAGCCAGATATGCCAAGGGCGGAACAGGTACTCTTAAATCAATCAGATAAAAAAGTAGTAATCCGTTTAAAACGAATTGAATTATATGTCAACATGCCTGTTTAATTTCGTCAGGTCGCTTGGACTTTGAAGACACATATTTTTACTATAAAGACAATAATTTAGATAATTATTGCTTATGTATTTATTCAATGTTGACATTTGATAGCTAATAATGGTAATGATAGAAAAGGAATTCTATAAATATGGATATAAGTTTTTAAGAGAATGAGATTCTATTTTCAGAATATAATTTCAAAATTACGCGCTTTAAAAGAACATAAAGCAAAACTCTGCAATGCAGTAAAAAAATTATAATTTTTGTAGCAAGTTGTGTCTCTTAAACTTCTGCACATCCGCTGTGGAATATCCTTAATAGAAAAAGCGTAAATAAAGCAAACAGCTTTCGTTATTAAGTTAACCCACAAAGCCATTTGTGGTCAAAATTATTAGTCAACAAATGAAAAAAGGCATTTAAATCCTGTAACAATTTTCCCACGACATATCAAATTTTGTTTTTTTTCTGTCTCCTCGCTACGAATTTTTCATGACTAAGCAGTTTGCTAATTTGTTATATTGAATATTACATTGTTTCCGTTATAAATTAAATAAATTTAGTGTTAAATTGCAAGTTTTCCAGTGAGAACAAATTATCACCACAAAATTCGATAATATTAGGAGAGTTCTACGTATTTGTTAAACACCGTTTGGAAATAACGAATTATTTAATAGCAATCCGAATATTGTGCAAACGAATCCATCTATTTATTTCTGGTTGGAGTATAATTGGTAGCTTCTATGGATAATCGGTTATATTACAAACTATGCGGCCTTATATAACGCTAATTGATGTTAGAGTGTTTATACTGTACTTTGTTATTTTGTTTTTATCTGACTGTTGGTTATAAAGTAATTGAAAATAATTGATTTAATAATTAGTGAAACATTTGGGCAGTTCTGTGCAAATAAGTTGCGATTTACTGAAAACTGCAATTAATTGGTCAGTTGTTTACTTTCTGGGAATTTTCAGAATGTTTAAAGCTTGACTTTTTCTTTAAGCATTGCTTAATTAATAAGAACTGGAGTATTTCTCTTTTTAAAAAAGTACTGTACTTAGCGAGAACAACTTGAACTTAAGCTTATGTGATGGAATTATTTTTGCTGAAACTCAACGTTTTCTAAATACCTAGCTATTTTCTAATTAATTTTTTTAAATCCAATATAGTTGCAGTTGTTTTTGGTTTTATTAGAAATTTGTTTTACGCAAATCTCAGTGTTGTCTCTTGCGGTTTAAAGACAAAACAAATTTGAAAAAATCTGTGAAACATTGGGAAAGTTCTTACTAAATAAGTGAACTTTACTTTGCCGCTATCTTATGAAAATTGCGATGATCATTGGGGGGCGTTCAGGTAATTGTAGGGAACTCTAGATGTTGAACATGTAATTGGAAATAAATGATTATTATCAATAAATCAGCGATATTTAAGATTTGATTTTAAAACTATCCTCAATTGTTGGTTATCAGGTTTGTTTTATACACGCAACGAGGAATATTCAGCAACTAATTATATTTATTATTTGTTTTTAACGGGCGGTTGGAAAATAGTGAATTGGGACACACCCTGGACAAGCGAGCAACCGCCGTACGATTAAAATCGCTCTAAAAAATCAGGTGTTTCCAATCTCTCGGTATTAACTTCTCGGCACCTCAAGGTAATCATTTACTCCATATAACGACCTTGCCAATTTCACGTTTGCTCTTGTACATATATAAATGCTCAGACAAAACAAATTAAGTAACCACTCTTTGCCTGATATCGATATCGTACTTTTCAAACGTTTCGCGATCAATATACGTGATAGGAAGGAAAATTGCTTAATGTGGAGCAATTTGGAAAGTCTAAAGGTGGTCTTACACGTTTATTGCAGCCTTCAATTTCGATCTAGAGGTCTGCATTTGAATGTGTTTGATATACAAGGGAATAATATAGTTTTGTTTAAAAACAGGTTTTCAAAAATATCCAATCAAGGTGTTGTTTAACCAAAATCAACTTTGACCATTTGCTTCAGCCAATGATCAAAGTAATTTGAATCCAATGGGACCTCTACTAAATAAACCAGCTGTTGATCCCATGAGGCCAAGAGTGAACGCTTAAGCGATAGACTAAGAACGAGTTGTGCTTTTATTGCTCAATATTTCGTTGCCATTTAATGACTTCTTCAGGGTATATTACAAGTCATAAGGAAACAAGGATTTATGCATTCGATATAATATACAAGTACAGGCCGCCAACAATAGTTTTTTGTTCGTTTTTCTTATGTCATCGATAGCTTATGCCAGATAATTATATAAATATGTTGCAAAATGTAATTGCAAGCTCCAAATGGCGTTTTTAATTTGGTTTTAAACATTTGCATCTGCTATTTATGCGTTTGGAGCCATTTAAACCAAGCAATTTTAACTGGTTTTTCCTTTAACACCCAGGAATGTTTTGCGGTATTTTAGAGGCATGAACATATTTGAGATGAAAAATATTTAAAATACTTACTTCCATCAATAGACAAAGTAGCAACATTGAAAAATCCCCGAACCACTCCAGCATCATTTTCAGCAATCACTCTAATTTGGTACCAAGTGCCAGGCATCAAGTCATGAATAACAATTTCGTTTTCTTTAATATTCTCAGCTATCAAGTGCCATTTGTCTATACTGTAAGTTTTGTAGTCCACTGAAAATTTCGAAATTGTGCATCCTCCATTTGGCCAATTCTTCAAATTCGCTGTAATCATCGAAGAGTTCGCTGCGAAGATTTGGTCCTCTTTTGGCAACAATGGAGGACCACCTGTTATGCAAAATGTTAACTTGATTTTGGAAAAAGTAGGAATTTTTGAGAAGGAAAGTAGGAGCTTTCGAAATCAGTACCTTTGGTATGAGTACTTAAAATTGCACTGGAAGTGCCTCTTCCTACCCGGGTTTGTGCTGCCACATATAGATAGAATGAGGTACCACATTTTAAATTTTCAATAGCATATTGCAATACTTCAGGAGAAACGTCTATTCTTACCCAGTCGGTTTTTTCATCTTTTATATTCAAAATGTACCCTGGAACAACAGAACGACATTCGTAAATTATGAGTTCAGAAAAAAATAATTTAAATTAAAAATAACTGCATTAAATTCAAAATTACTGCACGACCTCTATGTCAACTTTTGTGGGAATGTTAAACTATAAGTAATTATACTTTAAAGAAATTGAAATCACCAACTGCTTAAAATTATTTAAAAAATCTAGCGTTCTTATTATAAGACAAAAAGTTAGTGAACAAGAACGTTAATCCAAGCAAACGCAAAAAATGTATTAATAATTTCTCAATTTTATATATA